>NC_067152.1:24010483-24610483 GCF_903995435.1 Acomys russatus
CTGTACAAGTTCCAGGGGAGCAGAAGTGGAACAGCTGGGTGCTGGGGCATGACCATGACTGCGGGGCACTGAAGGAAGAGGGCGGGGTGACTGGTATCTGACTGGGTTGTAGAAGGCAGGCAAGTGTCTTCTGGGCAGAAAAGAAGCCAGGGAGCTACAAGCTTTGGGTGTGCCTTGCAGGTGGACTCATGAAGGCTCTAACTTTATTTTTTAAGATTTATTTATTTATTGTATATGAGCGCTTTATCTGCAGAAGAGGGCATCAGATCACATTACAGATGGTTGTGAGCCATCATGTGGTTGCTGGGAATTGAACTCAGGACCTCTGGAAGAGCAGGCGGTGCTCTAAACCACTGAGCCATCTCTCCAGCCCCAGAAGGCTCTAATTTTTTATTTTTTTATTTATTTTGGTTTTTTGGTTTTTTTGAGACAGGGTTTCTCTGTGTAGCCTTGGCTGTCCTGGACTCGCTTTGTAGACCAGGCTGGCCTCGAACTCACAGCGATCCACCTGCCTCTGCCTCCCGAGTGCTAGGATTAAAGGCGTGCGCCACCACGCCCGGCTCAGGCTTTACATCTTTAACAATATATTTAAGTTCAAGTCTGAATGACGGCATATGCTCCATGCACGTGCTGGAGCCCTCTGAAGTATCAGATTCCCTAAACTGGAGGTGCAGACAGCTGTGAACCAAGAGCCAAACCCAAGTTCTGTGCAAACACACTAAGCACCCTAAACCTCGGAGCCGTCTCTCCAGCTCCCCCCCACCAACACACACACACTCCAGTAACATGATTCAGAAAACACATGTGGCTGTGGGTTGGGATGGGAGGCAACAGCCTGGGACAGGCGGAACTGGGGGAGGGAACTGTGTTCCAGTCACCAGGCACCAAGACCTTGTCCTCCTCCAACTGCCTGACAGTGGCATCTCTCCTGACTGGGGACACGGAGACCTATGAGAACAAAAAGGTCCCTGTGGAGATGTGAGCTAAGGTCAGGATGGGGCTGCATTTAAAGAGATTTTCCTGGAAAGGCTGCCAGAAAGGAGCCCTGGGTGCTAGAGCCTCCTAAGACCCTGCGGAAGGCACTAAGATGCATGGCTAATTTAGTCCTAACCACAGGCCTATGGCATGGGTACACTTCTTCCTCTGTACTGATGTGAAAACAAGACTAAGGAGTTCAAGTCCCAAGTCAGCAAGCTACTCAATATAAAAGTGCTTGTCACCGGGCGGTGGTGGTGGCAGCAGCGGCGCACGCCTATAATCCCAGCAGAGGCAGGCAGATCGCAGCCTAGTCTACAGAGTAAGTTCCAGGCAACACAAAGAAACTCTGTCTTGGAAAAAGAAAGAAAGAAAGAGCAGAAGGAGAGATAAACCTGTTTTTTAGGATCCCAAGTGTGGGATCGGAACAGTCTTGTGAGAGAACAGGTGAGGTTAATCCACTAGAAGAGCAACCACCTCATGTGGGAGCTTCATTGTTGCCAGCTGAAAAGATCCCGTGAGCAGACTCTGGGTAGAGATATATAAATGAGCCCAGAACTGGAGGCGGGGCTTTTGGAGACTTCAGACAGTTTTGGCTGTTCATTGCTGCACTTCGATACGCTCCTGGAGAGAACCACTCGAGGGAAGGCTTCGGGGTTCCAGCTCCTGCTGAGGTTCTGGGTTCTGGTTACTGCAGGTTCCAGCAGAAGAAATCCTGCTGAGTATGCCAGGAGAATCGTGTCTTGGAATTGATATCCTTACAGTTTTGTTATTGTGTTCGTTAATCCTCTTTTCATATTGTTTTGGTTAGTCGAGTTATAAGTGATGTACACTTGGTTAATAAATTGGTTTGGTTTTTTTTGTTTTTGTTTTTGTTTTTTTGGTTTTTCGAGACAGGGTTTCTCTGTGTAGCCTTGGCCATCCTGGACTCACTTTGTAGACCAGGCTGGCCTCGAACTCACAGCGATCCGCCTGCCTCTGCCTCCCGAGTACTGAGATTAAAGGCGTGCGCCACCACGCCTGGCAATTGGTTTGTTTTTTGTATTTTGTTCTTCAAGACAAGGTCTCTCTGTGTAGCCTTGGCTGTCCTGGACTCACTTTGTAGACCAGGCTGGCCTCAAACTCACAGCGATCCACCAGCCTCTTCCTTCCGAGTGCTGGAATTAAAGGCCTGCGCCACCACACCCGGCTCAGTTAATAAATTGTAATAAAATATATTGGTTAAGAAAACTGAGCCAACAAAGAGCAGCTATAGAACACAGATGTACAATACCACTCTTGTACAAAACACTGTCTCAAAAAACAAGCAACAATAACAACAAAAAGATGTTGGTTCTACCCCTAGTTTTTCCGAAATTTAATATAATTCTTAGTCCAGGCCTTTCTTGAAATCAATGACTAAGCCTGGCATGGTGGTGCACGCCTTTAATCCCAGCACTTCAGAGGCAGAGGCAGGCGGATCGCTGTGAGTTCAAGGCCAGCCTGGTCTACAACCCAAGTCCAGGACAGCCAAGGCTACACAGAGAAACCCTGTCTCAAACAAACAAACAAAAGAGTTGGACATATTCCCAGCACTGGAGAGCCAGAGGCAGGTGGATCTCTGTGAATGTGAGGCCAGCCTCGTCTACAGAGTGAGTTCCAGGACAGCCAGGGCTGTGTAGATAGATGGTGCCTCAGAAGGAAAACCCACAACAACAAAAACCAAAAATAGGGGGCTGGAGAGATGGCTCAGTGGTTAAGAGCACTGTCTGCTCTTCCAGAGGTCCTGAGTTCAAAACCCAGCAACCACATGGTGACTCATGACCATCTATAATGAGATCTGGTACCCTCTTCTGGTATACAGGCATACATGTAGGCAGAATGCTTTATATGTTATAAATAAATTTTTCTTTAAAAAAAAAAAAAAAGTTTTAAGCTAGTCTGTCCTGCATAAAAAGACCATGCTTCAGAAAAACCCAAACAAGGTGTGACAAGGTCCAGAGTTCATGGTTATGAGCCACAATGTGGTTGCTGGGAATTGAACTCAGGACCTCTGGAAGAGCAGACAGTGCTCTTAACCTCTGAACCATCTCTCCAGCCCTCATTTTTGTTGTATGTTTTGTTTGTTTGGTTGGTTGGTTTTGTTTTCTGAGAGAGGGTTTCTCTGTGTATCCTTGGCTGTCCTGGACTCGCTTTGTAGACCAGGCTGGCCTCAAACTCACAGTGATCCCCCTGTCTCTGTCTCTGGAGCATTGGGATCAAAGGCGTGCACCACATAGTGGGCCCGCTACAGCCTCATTATTTAAGCCAGACATCTATAGTAACTTGTGGTCATCTGCACCTACTCAAACATACCATGACTTACGTGAAGCCAAGCATCAGCACTCCACACTGAACTGAGCACAGAGCTCCAGGCTGAAGCAAGAGATCGCCAGTTTGAGGCCAACCTGCGTCACAACACAAGACCTTGTCTCAAAAAGAATAACCACAACCAAAACCCAGCTAGGCTTGGTAGTGTGGTGGGTGGCTATAATCCCAGCTCTTGAGTGGTAGAGGGATGTAGGGCGGGTGGGAATTCAAGGCCAACCTGAGCTGTGGGAAACCCTGTCTCAAAACACCACCACCATATATTCTGCCTATGTTTGGTAGTTGACTCCAGCAGGCAGGCAACTAAACCCAGCTCTTGTTCCTTATCTCAGACAGAGGCAGGGCAGCCTGCTCACGGTAGAGATTAAAAGCCTTCCATCCTCTGGAATCACCTCGCTCTTCAGCTCTGTTCGCCTCTGTCTCTCAGGCGCTCCCTGTTCAACACTGGAAATCTATATCTACGTCATGACTGTTCAATTGTGTTTGTTTTGAGACCTGGTCTCAGGTAGCCCAGGCTGGCCTCCAACTCACTCAGTAGCCTTGCATTTCCTATCCTACTGCCTCCGCCTTCCAAGTGCTGGGATTAAAGGAAAATGCGAACAAACCTGGCCCTGCCCAGCACGCCTACCCCTCACCCCCACCCCCTCCTTTCTGTGAGCTTGAGCTTTGCCCGCCCTGTGCTGTGGGCGCTCTGTGAACACTTAAATGACTTAAGGAGTCTTTCCAGCTCTGTCTTTTCCTGTTTCTCTCTGGGTGATTCTTATTTTTATCTCCTCCACAACCTTCCTACTTAATTTTAACTTCCCCATTCCTTCCAGTTGGGTTTAAATTCCAAGAGGCTCGGGCTGGAGAGATGATGGCTCAGTGGATTGGAGCACTATCTGCTCTTCCAGAGGTCCTGAGTTCAATTCCCAGCAACCACATGGTGGCTCACAACCATCTATACTGGAATCTGATGCCCTCTTCTGTCAGGTGGGTGTACATGCAGATAGAGCATTCATACATAAAATAAGAAAATAAAACTTTTAAAAAAAAATTCAGGCTGGGCGGTGGTGGCACACGTCTTTAATCCCAGCACTCGGGAGGCAGAGGCAGGTGGATCGCTGTGAGTTCGAGGCCAGCCTGGTCTACAAAGCAAGTCCTGGACAGCCAAGGCTACACAGAGAAACCCTGTCTCAAAAAAACAAAAAACAAAATGAGACAAAAATTCCAGGAGGCTCTATGTGCTCCTTATGATTCCTTTTAACTGCATGAGATTCTCTGGGTCTCGTTTTGGCTTGGCTTTTGTTTTTTGTTTTCTTGTGGTTTTAGAAACTACTTTCTGTGTATTTAGCCCTCTTATTCCCGTATGTATATGTGTGTAGTTGAGGCCAAACATGGCCTAGAACTTCTTTTTTGTTGTTGTTGTTTTGATTTCTGGATTTTTATTTATTATTTATACAGTGTTCTGCCTGCATGTACACCTGCCCACCAGAAGAGGGCACCAGATCTCATTATAGATGGTTGTGAGCCACTATGTGGTTGCTGGGAATTGAACTCAGGACCCTTGGAAGAGCAGACAGTGTTCTTAACCTCTGAGCCATCTCTCCAGCCCCATCTGGATTGTTTTTTTGTTGGTGGTGTTGGTTGGTTGGTTTTGTTTGGTTTTATGTCTTGTGAGATTGGGTCTTTCTACACATAGCCTTGGTTATTCTGGAACTCACTGTGTAAACTAGGTTGGCCTCAAACTCGCAGAGGTCCACCTGCCTCTGCCCAGGTGCAGTCCCCTCAGCCCCGCAGCCCCCCTCCCACCCTAGGGCTGAGATTACCAAAGACTGCCGCATCCAGCTTCTTTTTATTTATTTGTTTTGTTTTGTTTATTTATTTGTTTTTCTTTTTCTTTCTTTCTTTCTTTTTTTTTTTTTTTTTTTTTTTTTTCGAGACAGGGTTTCTCTGTGTACCCTTGGCCATCCTGGACTCATTTTGTAGACCAGGCTGGCCTCGAACTCACAGCGATCCACCTGCCTCTGCCTCTCGAGTGCTAGGATTAAAGGCGTGCGCCACCACGCCCGGCTTATTTATTTGTTTTTCAAGACAGGGTTTCTCTGTGTGTAGCCCTGGCTGTCTTGGAACTCTGTTTGTAGAACAGGTTGTCCAACTCACAGAGATCCACCTGCCCCTGCCTCCTGAATGTTGGAATTAAAAGATGTGTACCACCACGCCTGGCCTTTTTATTTATTTTTGCTTGTTTTGTTTTGTTTCTCCCTTTCTCTCTTTTGCCACAGTTTCCTCTGTCACTCCAGGAGTATGGCAGTCACTAAGGAGCACCACCCAGCCCTCACCTTTAGCAGGTGGCCCAGCCAGCATCTCCAGCATCTCCAGCCAGCATCTCAGGTCCGCTGAGCAAAGGTGCTGAGCTCCAGCAAGAACACAACAGGGCACTTGGAACAGACGCCGGTGCCCAGTGGGGACTCCTACAGTGGGTGGCCCCTGTGTTGAGACTCTTGGAGCCTCACTATAGCCTGGGATTCTTCTAGAAGATCTGTTTCCTTTCCTTCTTTGGCAGGTGTCTGAGGACTGCTGTGTGGTGGCTAGCCCCTGCCTGCCAGGTGTCCTAGTTAGCTATAACAAATACCTGAGAGAAGCTGGGCAGTGGTGGCGCATGCCTTTAATCCCAGCACTTGGGAGGCAGAGGCAGGCAGATCGCTGTGAGTCTGAGGCCAGCCTGGTCTACAAAGTGAGTCTAGGACAGCCAAGGCTACACAGAGAAACCCTGTCTCAAAAAAACAAAAATAAAAAATAAAAAATATCTAAGAGAAATCAACTTAGTAAGAGAAAAGGTTTGTTTTGGTTTGGTTCAATCCATAGTCCCCAAATCCTGTTGCCGGGTGAGAGGGCGGGGGCTGGTGGCAACAGCACAGGAGAGTGTGACAGAGGGGACTGTCCACCTCAGGGTGCCTGGAAAACAGAGAAAGGAGAGGAGGGATGAGAACATCAACCACCACCACCTCTACCACCACCACCTCCACCACCACCGCCTCCACCGCCACTGCCACCACCTCCATCTCTACCACCTCCACCGCCGCCGCCACCGCCTCCACCGCCACTGCCACCACCTCCATCTCTACCACCTCCACCACCACCACCACCGCCTCCACCGCCACTGCCACCACCGCCACTGCCACCACCTCCATCTCTACCACCTCCACCGCCACCTCCACCTCCACCACCACCTCCACCTCCACCGCCGCCACCACAAGATCAAGGCCACACCTTCAGTGAGCTAACTTCTTTCACTATGCTCCACCTCCTGCACCATCTACCAGCTTCTAGTAGTCTCAGAGCCTGAGGACTGAGCCCTCAGCTCCCGCCATTGGGAACATGTCTTCACCCAAGGACAGGGACTAACAAAGGAGTTGTCCTCATGTGTCGGTGGTCCTGGTTTAGCTGCTTGAACTTAAGGAAAAGGATAAGAACACAAGCTGGAGACACACTCCACAGAGAGGGACACAGGTGTTACATCAGCGGCGCGGGCTCTTTCGTGACTGGGCATGGGGCCAGCAGTGGTTTCACCTTCTGAGTGTTAAGATTTAAAAATGCTTCTTGGAACCCTTTCAAATCCTTCAGATAAGAAAAAAAAAATTTTCCCCCAAGACAGGGTTTCTCTGTGTACCCTTCACTGTCATGAAACTCACTTTGTAGACCAGGCAGGCCTGGAACTCACAGAAAATATACCTGCCTTGCCTCCTGAGTGCTGCCATTAAAGGCGTGCACCACCACCACCCAGCAAGATAGTTCTTTCCAGCCAGGCATGGTGGCACACGCCTTTAATCCCAGCACTTGGGAGGCAGAGGCAGGTAGATGGTTGGTTGTGAGTTCGCAGTCAGCCTGGTCTACAAAGCGAGTCTAGGACAGCCAAGGCTACCCAGAGAAACCCTATCTCAAAAAAACAAAAGAAAACTAAACTAAACAAAAAGATAATTCTTTCTTCCTTGGCTACTGACAATTGAGCCCAGGCCTTTGAACGTGCTAGGCAAGGGCTCTACTCCTGAGCCACACCATCCACCTTCAGCCTTCTTATCAACGCAGCAATGGAAAGGGAGGGTCAAGCTCCCCAGCCCCACCTCTACCCCACTGGGAACCTGCAAATCCCTTTCCTCCTCCTCCTCAGTGTTTTGTTTTCAGTCAGGATCTTGTCTGGCCCAGGCCAGCCAATGAATAGCCGCGCTGCAACCCTTTGCACCTCCCAGTGCCAGGAGCCTACCACCATGCCTGATTTATGTGATACTAGGGATCAAAGCCAGGGTTTCGTGCATGCTAAGCGAGCACTCTACCAACTGAACCACACCCCCAAACCTGCCCCTTCTTTTTCTGTTTTTATTTTTACTTTGGGGGAGGGTCGTCTTGTTTTGTTTTTTTGAGACAAGGTATTAAGAGCCCTGGCTATCCTGGACTTGCTTTGTAGACCAGGCTGGCCTCAAATCCACAGAGGTCCGCCTACCTCTCTGCCTCTTGAGTGCTGGGATTAAAAGCATGCGCCACACCCGGCTTTTATTGTTTTAAGTCAGAGTCTCACTATGTAGACCAGGCTGGCCTCCAACTCACAGAGCTGGGGTTTTTTTTAATTTTGTTTTGCTGGCTTGTTTTGTTTTTGTTTTTTGAGATACCCTGTTTGGCTCAAATCCTCAATCCTATAGCCTTAGCTTTTCAAGTGCTGGGAGTACAAGCACAGGCCACTGTCCTAACTGTTCCCTCTCTTTATAGCCCACAACCCCTAACTGGTGTCCTGGTCAATGAGTGATGACTCTTCCTTGATCTCTTCCTGAGCATTGCTGGAAACCTTCCTCTACAGAGTTAGCGTTTTCTCTGCTCCTGTGGGCCGGCATTCGCCTTCTCCCTGAACGAGCGTTCTCATGGACAGCTTATAGGAAGTCAGATGCAGTTCATCACCAAGTGGAAGGCCTCGGTCTCCCAAGCCAAGGGGTCAAAGGCTGTTCGCTACTAGGTGGAAAGTGACTGCATAGAGAGAGAAGCAGAAGAAAAGAATCCACACGGGAGAGGGGCTGGAGAGATGACACAGTGGTTAAGAGCACTTGCTGCTCTTCCAGAGGACCAGAGTTCCATTGCCAGCAGCTACACGATGGCTCACAACCATCTGTACCTCTAGCTCCAGGGGATCTGATGCCTCTGGCATCTAAGGACACCTGCACTCGTGTGCACATACCCAAATGCAGACACAGATGCCCCCACATAGTTAAAAAATAATATTTATTTGCATTTTATATATGAATATAATAATAATAATTTTTTTAAAATTTTTTTTCAAGACAGGGTTTTTCTGTGTTTCTCTGACTGTCCTGGACTCACTTTGTAGATTAGGCTGGTCTCAAACTCACAGCAATCCACCTGCCTGTCTCCTGAGTGCTGGGATTAAAAGTATGTGCCACCATGCCCAGTTTTGTTTTTTGTTTTTTGTTTTTTTAGACAGGGTCTCTCTGTGTAGCCTTGGCTGTCCTGGACTTGCTTTCTAGACCAGGTCGACCTTGAACTCACAGTGATCTGCCTGCCTCTGCCTCCCGAGTGCTGGGATTAAAGGCGTGCGCCACCATGCCCAGCTATCCACAAATTCTTCGACATCCTTCCTGTTTTACTTTTCTTGCTATTATGACAAAAATACATCACAAAAGCAACCTGAGGGAACATTTATTTTGATTGACTGTTTCAGTCCATTGGAGAGAGGAAAGGAAGTATGGCCACTGAGGTCATGTTAGTGGTTATGGAGGCAGGTGGCTCCTATTTCTTATGTCTTGGTGGATGAGGAAGCAGAGAGCTGGCTAGCAATGCAGCCCAGTGGTTAGAGCCCTTGCCTCTCACGTGCAAGGCTCTAGGCTCTCATCTAGGACCAAAGTGGGTGGGGAACTGAGAGAACACACACCAAGGGAAACTCTAGGTTGAACACAAAACCAATGTCCAGTCTTTAGGGCCTCACCATGGCTGGGCCCCTGTCCGGAAATTCCCACAGCCTCCCACACACAGCGCCACCAGCTGGAGACCAAGCTTGCACCCCAACTTACAGGGGACATTTTACATTCAAACTAGGAGGCCTCAGGAGATGGAACTTACATCTCCCCTAGGATATGGCTGACACAAAGACTCTTTCTAAAGAATGGAACAGAGTAGAATGTGACAGAGTGACAGTGTGTGTGTGTGTGTGTGTGTGTGTGTGTGACTCATGGTTAAGGTCAGCACAGAAGAGGCAGAGCTGTCTCAGCCATTCACTCTGCAGGAAGCCAGCCGCCCTCTGTTACAAGGGCCCTGAGGAAACAGTCACATGGCAACCATCCGCACTGCTCCACTCCGCAAGCCTGGGAGCAGTCGCCTAAGCAGCAGACCTTTCAGCGAAATCAAACAGTTAGCTGACAGCATCCCAGCTGACTCCTCAATGTGGCACAACTGCAGGGGAGTGGCCACCATGAGGCCAGCTAGATCAAACCTCTTAGATCTTGACTCTAAGAAAGTATTATGGTGAGAAATAGTAATGTTTGGTTTGATATATATATTTTGATATATATATATATATATATATATATATATATATATATATATATATATATTCACTTTATGTGCATTGGTACTTTGCCTGCATATATATATATATATATAGGGTCAGATGCCCCCTAGAACCAGAGTTACACAGTTGTGAGCTGCCATGTGGGTGCTCGGCATTGAACCTGGGTCCTCTGGAAGAGCAACCAGTAAGCCATCTCTTAACCACTGAGCCATCTCTCCAGCCCTGTTCTGTTTCTGAAAACAAGGACTGTTATGGGCAGGACATATACTCTACATTCTGGACCTCACTACTCAGCCAAGGACGACTCTGAACTTGTGGTCCTCCAGCTCCCACCTCTCAAGTTATCTCAGGCTGTGCTCCCATGCCCCACTTAGATGCTTGTTAACTAAGCCGCTAAGTTTGGCAGATAGTGTGTCACACAGCAGGGGACAGTGTGGAGGTGAGGGAGACTCACATTGTAGCGCGGGACTTGAGCACTAGGTAGATGACAGCAGCATTTACCAAAGTGGGGAAGCTCTGCAGAAAGAAGCCTTAGAAAACACAATACTAAGCGGGGCACTGTGGCCCACGCCTTTAGTCCCAACATTAGGAAGACAGGACAGCCAAGGCTACACAGAGAGTAAGTAAAAAGAAAAAGCCAGGGGCTGGATGGAGAGATGGCTCAGAGGTTAAGAGCACAAAGGTCCTCAGTTCAATTCCCAACAACCTCATGATGGCTCACAACCATCTATTAATGAAATCTGGCACCTTCTTCTGGCATGCAGGTGTACATGCAGGCAGAACACTGTATAAATAATAAATAAATAGGCCTGGAGAGATGGCTTAGAAGTTAAGAGCACTGACTGCTCTTCCAGAGGTCCTGAGTTCAATCAATTCCGCACAACCACATGGTGGCTCACAACCATCTATAATGTGATTTAATGCCTTCTGGCATGTAGGCATACATGCAGGCAGAGCACTGTATAAAGCCACTGAGAGCCAAGAATGTCCCAAGACAGGAGGAGTACTCAATTAACGGGGGGGGGGGGGGGGGGGGGGGGGGGGGGGGGGGGGGGGGGGGGGGGGGGGGGGGGGGGGGGGGGGGGGTGCTAGCCCAACAGGAAGTTCAGAAATTCCTGCTGCTTAACCAACTGCCAGGCCCTTTAACACATCCTCGACTAAGCATGTGGAATAGCCCTGCAATCCTAGCATTTGGAAGGCTGAGGCAAGAGAAAGGAGAAGACTTCAAGAGCTGCCTAGGCAACCTCCATCTCACAGATGAAGGAATTCACAATATCACACAGTTTGTGGAGTGGCAACACCAAAAGTCAGGCTTTTGACCAGAAAGGAAATATAGGTAATAGGCCCACTAGTCTTTTGAGTTCAGATGTGCAAGCAGGTGATTCCCAGGTGAGCAGAAATAGGAGTGGAGTCAGATGAGGGCCCCAAAGGAAGAGAGAGAGGCATGACAGAGGCCAGGGATCCTGTGCCTTTTGCCTTTAAAGGAGCAGCATGTAAATCATAGTCAAAGCGATATGCAAATGATATGCAAATTGAGTTGGGAATGAGCATCTGTTATTTCTGAGTCAATAGCTCAGGCACTTTTGGGTGAGCCCTCCCCAGCTTTCTCCCAGGGTTGCCAGGGTCAGTAACCCCAAAGGGAGGGCTTGCTAACTCAACAGAAGTGGGCTTCTTGAACAGTGGGAGCTCTACACCGGAAGGGAAGCCCCACCCGCTATTTGGAGGTGAGTCATTTAATCTAAGCACATTTATCTGACAAATGCTTATAAAGCACCTACTGGCCGGGAGGGCTGAGGCAGATGCAGAAGACAAGGAGGGGCTGGCTCACTGTTTCTAGGTGCATTCTTTCGGGTTGGGGGATTGGTGGCATAAACAGTTAAGACTCTGACTTCCAGAATCTAAGCCTGAGAGCTCAGGACATTTTCCACCTTTCTTTAGCAACATCTTGGGCTTGGTCCCCTAGATAAATGACAGTAGTGACCCTTGACCTGTGACAAATAGAAATGTCCCCAGACGCTGGGCAGTGGTGGCACACTCCTGCAATCCCAGCACTCAGGAGGCAGAGGCAGGTGAGTCTCTGTGAGTTTGAGGCCAATCTGGTCTACAAAGCTAGTCCAGGACAGCTAAGGCTACACAGAGAGACCCTGTCTCAAAAAACCAAAAAAACAAACAAACAAACAGACAACAACAACAAAAGGGCTGGAAAGATGGCTCAGAGGTTAAGATCACTGTCTGCTCTTCCAAAGGTCCTGAGTTCAATTACCAGCAACCACATGGTGGCTCACAACTATCTATAATGAGATCTGGCGCCCTCTTCTGGCCTGAAGACATACAAGCAGGCAGAACACTGTATACATAAAAAAATAAATAAATCTTTTTTTTTTTTTTATAAATAAATCTTTAAAAAAAGAAAGAAAGCCACCATTCAGGACAAACATGGTGGTATGAACCTGTAAGTCCTTCAGAGGTGGAGGCAGGAAGATCAGGACGTCAAGGACATCCTTACCTACATAGAAAGTGTGAGGCCGTCTGGCAACATAAAACCCCGGACTAAAACAAAAACAAAATGCTGCTCAGATGTGCAAAGCCCTTTGGATGAGTCAGCATGCATACTCCTTGAACTAAGTAAGGCTTTAGCTCTAAGGACTTAGTGTCCTAAACTCCTATACTCCACCCCATGCCCCATTTGGTTTTTTGAGATAGGGTTCCTCTGTGTAGTCCAGGCTGACCTAGAACTTGCTCGGTAGACCAGGCTGGCCTCAAACTCACAGAGATCTGACTGCTTCTGGCTGGAGGAGCCATCTGGGATAGGACGGTGTCCTAAGAGCTGAGTCCCAGAATCCTGCAGAGGTAAATCACTGAAACTCAGTAAGGGATAGTACCAGACTCGGGCTGTACCCCGCCCCACTGCCTGAGAACTCTCCTCTGTCTGATTTTTAGAGCAGTGGTGATGTGTGGGGATCTTGTTCTCTGGGGGCTGGGGGATGGAACGGGCTTTCCCCAAGCACCACACCCTCTTGGACCCAGGCACAATCAGGCATTTCATGTCTCAGAAGGGTCAGCATGAAAGGCCAGTGTCTGCCTGTTCCCCACCCCCTTCCATCTCCAGACTTTTCCATCTGCCCCTAGGCCACAGCCTCCCCTTTCTCACCCCTTTCCCTTCCAGACCCTGTGTCGTCCACAGCTTAGTGGAAACAGGATTGTCTTTAGTGCTGCGCCTGGCACTCTCTGCTCCCCAACATGTCAGCGAGGAAACTAGATGTTGGTGGCCCTGCCTGTCACGCACAGGAACCCAGAGCTGTTCCCCAGCTGCCGCCAGACACTCTGATCCAGCCTCTCCACTGTGTTCTCTCAGCACAGTGGTCCTGGGTGATGGTGACTTCCTCACAGAGTCAAAGGGCTTCTTCCCATCGGAGACTTCCCTACTGGTTAATTGACCTGGTTGAGCAGCTAGTCCCAAGAAGCCACTTCCATCATTGCTTATGCGCCCCAAAGAAGGAAGGTTCTCTGTGCCACCTGCAGGAGCCCAGACCCAATATGCTCTTACGAATGCCACCTTGTCTTGGGACACCAGTGCTGACGCCTCCGACAAACAGCCAGAAGCTGACATCACTATTCTCCAGACCCCCACCTGTTTGTCCCACCACCACCAGGAACTGTAAGCAACCTTTCCAGGGCCTGACATTCTGTCAGCATCACACCACCTTCCAGAACACCCAGCCAGGAGTGCTTCCTGGATAAAATATTAAACACGCAAATCTGAGAAGTGCCTTAACCAGCGACAGACTGCACGACCACAGCCTGGCGAAGGAGACTCTCATCGTCTGGGGGCGGGAAGGTATATATAGACACAGACTTTGCATCCATCTTTCCAGCGTGTGTGAGGCAGAGCAGCGCCTGTGGAAAAATACCACAGTAGCCTCCAGCTGGGGTGGCCTTAGGTCAGACATAGGAGGTTGGCAGGAGGGGGGGAAGGTCAGGAGAAGCCCCAAAGCTGAGCTCAGGGTAGGATGACAAAAGCCCTTTGTGTTTGTGTTCTGTGCAGCGCTGTCATAGTCATCGGACTCAGCAAGGGAACAGGAGGTTGGTTAGAGGCAAGACCTCAAGATAGAAGGGCCAAAAAGCAATAGAGAAAGGGGGATGTAGGGTTGCAGGGAGCACACCTCAATCTCCCTGGACCACAGGACCTATAACACCAGACCACACTGGCTAGGGTGGTGTGAGGCCTGTGGAGATGGGTCAGTAGGGTTCATGCCTGGGTCCAGGCTAACATGAACTGACAAGGAATCTTGTTGATCTAGCCTGCTCTGACCCAGAGGGATAGGGTGAGGGTTATTCTCATTTCCAGAAATCCGATTGGTGCCGTGTAAGGTGCAACCCACCCAGGCCTGAACATTTGCCAGGCCCCAGAATCCCACAGAGACCCATAAGAACACAAGGTTTTTGGTGTTTTGGGTTTTTTTTTTTTTGGTTTAGGGGATATTTTTTTGTTTTGTGGGTGTTGTTTCTGTCTGTTTGTTTTGAGGCAGGGTCTCATTATGTAGCCCTAGCTAGCTTAGAACTCGCTATGTAAAGCAGGCTGGCTTCCACCTCACAGAAATCTACCTGCCTCTGCCACCTACTGGGATCAAAGGCATGTGCTACTGCTCTGGGCACATATCCAGGAGTCTTACAACTCAACTGAGCTCAGCCTAAGGACTCAAGAAAGAGTATGTATGATCCGGCCGCCAGAGAGATGACTCAGCAGTTAAGAGCACTGACTGCTCTTCCAAAGGTCCTGAGTTCAATTCCCAACAACCACATGGTGGCTCACAACCATTTATAATGAGATCTGGTGCCCTCTTCTGGCCTGCAGTAGTTACAGGCAGGCAGAATAGTGTATACATAATAAACAAACAAACATAAATAAGAAAGAAATGATATGTATGATCCTGAGTGTAGCATCTGTCTACAGCATCCAGCAAGCTAAGGACCACACTACTATTGTTTTCTCACGATGATCTGAAAAACCCAAAATATAAGGGAGCCCACAGGGCCAGCACTAAAAAAGAGATTACCAGGCCTGTAGTGACACAGTATCCAAGCCCTGGGGATGACAAATAAAAGTGTTCATGTCACTTTAGAGTATCACAGAGCCCATGCTGGATTTAAAAGGTAGGCTCACTTTGTCTCAGAATTAGTTGGCTGCAGGAACCTGGACTGATGAGACCCTACAAAGGACACCCATTTGGCCCAAGGTGGCCCTGAGCTCACCATGGCTGGGACTGATGACACACTGAGCCACTAGCCCAGGAAGAGCCCCAGTACAGGTGAGCCTAGGAAGGGCGGGGTGGGGTGGCTGGCTGCTCTCCTCAGACAGGCAGGATGTGGAAGACAGGAAGGTGAGGCTGAAGGAGTGTGGAGAGAAGAGGATCGGGCACCAAGGAGCCTGCCAGCTTCGGGCTGCTGCAGGCCGCCTGCTGCTGTGGGCTGAGTGCTACTTGGCTGTGCCCAGTTGGAAGGTGCTGAGAGGAGGCGCTGCGGCTGCTGTGCCAGCTGAGACTGAGGAGGAAGTGGGAAGAGGAGGCAGAGTGGGCACAGGGCCCTGGCACAGCAAGAGCAGACTCCCCCAAGAGGCCTGGCACCAGGACAATCCATTGCCAAGGCATGAATAATCCAGGGAGGGAGGAACCAAGAAACAGTACCCCGACTTCACACTCCCAGCCCCCATCATGCCCAGGGCAGGGCATGTGGGGCTAAGGATTTACAGACCTCAAGTGAGAGGTGCCCAGCCCTGGACTGACAGAGAGCGGGCTCCGCCCAGGCTGGTGATCTCTAGTCCCAGGGGTAGGAGCCTTTTCCAGCCACAGATCCTGGGGCAGGTGTTCTGACTGCATGTGTGTCCCCTGCCCGAGGCAGGCTGGAGCAAGAGCTGGAGACAGTGACACAGCGTCTCAGTCCCCACCTTCACCCAAGGTCTAACTTCGGCTGGCCCTAGGAGCAGATAAATATCCCAGCTGTTGGGGTAGATGAGGGGTCTTGTTGGAGGACACTGAGCAAGAAGGACACCAACCTCCTCTCCAAGAAAGGGGAGACATCTTTTGTTTGGTTTTTGTTGTTGTTTTTTCAAGACAGGGTTCCTCTGTGTGGCCTTGGCTGTCCTAGACTCACTTTGTAGACCAGGCTGGGCTTGAACTCACAGTGATCCACCTGCCTCTGCCTCCCAAGTGCTGGGATTAAAGGCGTGTGCCACCATGCCCAGCACAAGGGGAGACATTTTTAAGATATATATTTTGTTGTTGTTGTTTTGTTTTGTTTTTCAAGACAGGGTTTCTCTGTGTAGCCTTGGCTGTCTTGGACTCACTTTGTAGAGCAGGCTGGGCTTGAACTCACAGTGATCCACCTGCCTCTGCCTCCTGAATCCTGGGATTAGAGGCGTGCGCCACCATTCCCGGCTTTTATTTTTTTTTAATGTTCGCGCACGCACAAGCGCGCGCGCGCACACACACACACACACACACACACACACACACGCCACATGTATATGGATGCCCTTGGAGACCAGACGGCATTGCTTTCTTCGGACCTGGAGTTATGAAACAGTTATGAACCACCTGAAGTGGGTGCTGGGAATAGAACTCTTGGCCTCCCCAAGTTTGTAACCACAGAGCAATCTCTCTAGCACCATTGTTGCTGTTAGTGTATAGATTGTTTATTGTTTAATTTCATTGTATATGTTTGTGGGGAGACAGTGTTCCCTCCTAGGCCAGAAGAGGAAATCAGATCCCTTGGCATTGGAGTTACAAGTGGTTGTGAGACACCCCACCTGGATGCAGAAAACAAAACGAGGGTCCTCTGGAAGAGTGCCATGCGCTTTTTCTTTTTTTCTTTTTACTCTATAGAGACAGGGTTTTGTTGGCTTTTCTATGGCCCACCGAGCTGAGCTGTGAATAATGACAAGGAGACGTTTATTTTTATTAAAAGCTTCAGGCGCTCTAGCTGGGCAGACGCTCAGCTGCTCTCACCCAACAATAATGGCCTGGCCTACTTCCTGCCTTATGGTCTACTACTTGCCATCTTGGTTTTTGGTTTTTTTATTTTATTTTATTTATTTATTTATTTTGGATTTTTCCAGACAGGGTTTCTCTGTGTAGCCTTGGCTGTGCTGGACTCACTCTGTAGACCGGGCTAGCCTCAAACTCACAGCGATCCACCTGCTTCTGCCTCTCGAGTGCTGGGATTACAGGCGTGTGCCACCACGCCCCGAGCAGCACGTGCTCCTCTTGACTACTGAGCTATTTCTCCAGCTCACTGTTCTGCTTTCCTTTGGAGACAGGGGCTTGCTATGTAGCCGAGGGTGTGATCTTGAACTCTCTCTCTCTCTCTCTCCCCCTCCTTTCTCTCTCTGTCATGGGCACCCCTCCCCCCTTTATCTCCTTCCCTGCCTTCTCTCTCTGCCCTCATGGCCCACTCACTCTATTCCTTCCCCCAGGCCCTCTCCTCCTTTGCCACGGTAAACCTCTTTTACACCAGACCTGTTGCATGGCTTAATCATATTTTACAACACTGATGACCTGAGTTTGATCCCTAGGACCCACATCTTGCGGGAGTGAACCCACAAATAGAACTCAGTAGATGGAGGGGAAAAGGGAGGGGGAGGAGGAGGAGAGCAGAGAGAGATAGACACGCTCAGGATCTCTCAGGGTGCTTTTTGTTTGTTTATTTATTGATTGATTTTGAAGACAGGGTTTCTCTGTGTAGCTTTGGCTGTCCTGAGACTATATTTGTAGACCAGGCTGGCCTCGAACTTACAGAGCTCCACCTACCTCTGTCTCTCAGAGTGCTGGGATCACTCTGCCACTAAGCCAGGCTTTCAGGGTGCTTTTCTAAATCCACCTCAGACATAGTCATATGACCTGAATTCTGCTGCTATGAAAACAGAAGGGAAGGGTCCCTTACTTATGTCAAGATACCAGGCCTTGCCAGGCATGGTGGCACACGCCTGTAATCCCAGCACTTGGGAGGCAGAGGCAAGCGAATCGCTGTGAGTTCAAGGCCAGCCTGGTCTACAAAGCGAGTCCAGGACAGCCAAGGCTACACAGAGAAATCCTGACTTGAAAAACAAACAAACAAATAAATAAATAAAAGATACTAGGCCTCTGCAGTTACATAAAGCAGGCTGGGGACCCATTCCAGGCTCTGGAAGTCCCCAACAGAAAAGCCAAGGCAAGCCAGGCGTGGTGGCGCACGCCTTTAATCCCAGCACTCGGGAGGCAGAGGCAGGCAAGTCTCTGTGAGTTCAAGGCCAGCCTGGTCTACAAAGGGAGTCCAGGACAGCCAAGGCTACACAGAGAAACCCTGTCTTGAAAAACAAAAAAACAGCCGGGCGTGGTGGCGCACGCCTATAATCCCAGCACTCGGGAGGCAAAGGCAGGCGGATCGCTGTGAGTTCGAGGCCAGCCTGGTCTACAAAGTGAGTCCAGGATGGCCAAGGCTACACAGAGAAACCCTGTCTCGAAAAAAAAAAAAAAAAAAGAAAAACAAAAACAAAAACAAAAGAATTCAACATTTGAGGTCTCCTACATAGCAAGACCCCTGTCTCAAACAACACAAGAGCCAGATAGCCCAGCACCAGGCACACACCTGTAATCCCAGCACTCGGCGAGGCAGAGGCAGGTGGATCTCTGTGAATTCGAGACCACCCTGACCTACAAAGCGAGTCCAGGACAGCCAAGGCTACACAGAGAAACCATGTCTTGGAAAAATAAAAACAACAAGAGCTGGGCACGGTGGTACATGCCTTTAATCCCACGGTGTGTGAGAAAACTCTTCCAGAGAAAACAGAACAAACATGTACTCACCCCAGACTGGGAACCTAAGACAGTCCAGAGTCTAGATAACACCAATATCCAACTTGGTGAGGAAATCAGCTTTTACGGAACTGTGGGTGAGAGCTTACTCATAGGAGCGTCTCACCAAGGTGCACCCCGGCACGGGTGGCAGCTCACAAAGCCGGGAACCTGGAGCATACTGCACAGGCTGCAGGCTGCTCAGCGGGTTGGAGAGCGCCCTCTCGCGGTGCCTCAGTTAGTCTAGACCCTTCTGGGCAGCTCGGCCGGGTTTCTGCCTCTTCCAGGTAAGCTGGACTGGTCTCAGGAGTTTCTCCTTTGCTGCTCAGCTCCACTCCTTTAAGAGAGACTCTCCGCTTTCATTGTTCACTGGGGGGGGGGGGGGGGGGGGGGGGGGGAGGGCAGAGGGACATGGCACTAGTGAATCTGGTCGGTTTCAGGGACTTCCTGAAGCCATTTTTAGTTGTTTACCTTGCTTTGGGGGGGGGGGTTGTTTTGTTTTGTTTTAAGATTTATTTATGGCCAGGCTTGGTGGCGCACGCCTTTAATCCCAGCAGTCTGGAGACAGAGGCAGGTGGATCGCTGTGAGTTCAAGCCCAGCCTGCTCTACAAAGTGAGTCCAGGACAGCCAAGGCAACACAGAGAAACCCTGTCTCAAAAAAAACAAAAACAAACAATATTTAGCATTCTGTCTGCATGCCAGAAGAGGGCACTAGATCTCATTATAGGTGGCTATCATCCACCGTGTGGTTACTGGGAATTGAACTCAGGACCTTTGCAAGAGCAATCAGTGCTCTTAACCGCTGAGCCATCTCCCCAGCCCCCTTACCTCCCTATTTAAATAGCTTCTCTGCGGGATGAACTGTTACACTACATCAGCAGCTCCCCTCCCCTCTCCCCTAGAGAGAGGGGCCAGAAAATCTCTGTGAGTTCTAGGCCCTCCTGGTCTATATGGCAAATTAAACTTACTGTAAGTGATGTCAGAGTCAAGGGAGGGTTAGAGATGTACCTCAGGGGTGCTTTGCTTGCCTAGCATGTGCAAGGGCCCAGGTTCGATTCCTCCCCGACCCTGAAGAAAGAGCTGAGGGAAGAAAGTAAGAAAAGATAGAGGAGAAAGGGGGTGGGGGCACCGGTGTTGGATGTCACACAAAGATCAGATGGACCAAGATGTCCTTTGGTATTGGTGAGTCCTTCTGTGGGAGAGCAGCCCTTCTGTGGGGGGGGGGGGGGAGGACAGCCCAGCCGTGCAGGCATGCCTCTGTGGAACTTAGAGGTATGAGGGACCGAGACGGGAGGGCTGGAAAAGAACTCAGAAACTAGCACCCTCACAGTGGCAAGTTAGGGGTGGCTGAGGGGCTGACGAGTTTGAGCAGGATGACTGAGAAAGTGAGGTCCCAGAGGGGTGGGACATACAGGGAGGATTTGTGGTCCTCAGCAGGCTCCTATGTGTTTCCATGTACACACTTGCATGCATGCAAGCACACACAAGCGTGCACGTGCGCGCGCGCGCACGCACACACACACACACACACACACACACACACAGACTCACAGGACTGAGGAGCAAACGTGCCTGGCGGAGTGTAGCCTGGCAGCTGTGAAGAAGATGACGTTCTCCACGAAGTGGGCAACTAGTTACTAGTTTGTTTTTTCTGGTCTTTTTGTTTTGTTTTGTTTTGTTTTGTTTTTCGAGACAGGGTTTCTCTGTGTAGCCTTGGCCATCCTGGACTCACTTTGTAGACCAGGCTGGCCTCGAACTCACAGCGGTCCGCCTGCCTCTGCCTCCCGAGTGCTGGGATTAAAGTGTATGTTTTCTCTTTAAGATGTATATTATTATGCCGGGCACGGTGGTGCACGCCTTTAATCCTAGCACTCGGGAGGCAGAGGCAGGCAGATCCATGTGAGTTTGAGGCCAGCCTAGTCTACAGAGTGAGTTCCAGGACAGCCAAGGCTAACATAGAGAAACCCTGTCTCGAAAAAAACAAAAACAAAAAGAAATAAAGAAGCCTTTCCTCTGCAAGTTGCTTTGGTCACGGCAACGGAAAGCCAACTAGAAGAAGCATCAAGTACTCTTAACTGCTGGATCACCTCATCCGGTCCCTTCTGCTCCCGCTTCCACGCCTGTTGAGATGTTTCCCATGAAGCTCTGGCTGGCCTAGAGCTTAGCATGTGGACCAGCCTGGTTTAAAGCAGGGCAATCTTCTGCCTCCCAACTGCTGGAATTATAGGTGTGTGGGTCTGAGCACCACATACCTGGCTAATTAGACAAATTTTGTTAATTAGATGGATTAGCCAGATAGTTGGATTATGCTAAACTGTGTTAACTTTCCTTTTGTTGTTGTTGTTGTTGTTGTTTTTCCAGTTAGGGTTTCTCTGTGTAGCCTTGGTTGCTATGGACTCTGTAGACCAGGCTGGCCTTGAACTCACAGCAATTCTCCTCGTTCTGCCTTCCGAGTGCTGGGATTAAAGGCTCAAACCAAGCCACCACACCCAGTTTCTTCTTCCTCTTCTTTTTTAAGATTTATTTATTTATTGTATATGAGTGCTTTATCTGCAGAAGAGGGCATTAGATTACATTATAGATGGTTATGAGCCACAATATGGTTGTTGGGAATTGAACTTAAGACCTTTGGAAGAGCAGTTAAATTCCTGTAACAAAGAAGACAGTGGCTTGGGAGCCCTTTTCCTAAGTGCCTCTTGCCTTTCTCAGTCTCCTAATGCTTGAACTCAAATCTCTGTTAAAACTATACTTTAAGGGCCCGGAGAGATGGCTCAGAAATTAAGAGCACTGGCTGCTCTTTCAAAGGTCATGAGTTCGGCCAGGCGTGGTGGGTGGTGCATGCCTTTAATCCCAGCACTCAAGAGGCAGAGGCAGGTTGATCGCTGTAAATTCAAGGCCAGCCTGGTCTACAAAGCTAGTCCAGGACAGCCAAGGCTTCACAAAGAAACCCTGTCTCAGAAAAAACATAACAAAACAAAACAAAAAACCTCAAAAGTCATGAGTTCAATTCCCAACAACCACATAGTGGCTCATAACCATCTATAATGAGGTCTGGTGCCCTCTTCTGGCCTGCAGGTGAAACATTGTATACATAATAAATAAATAAATCTTAAAAAAAAAAAAACCAATGCCAGGTGGTGGTGGTGCCTTTAATCCCAGCACTCAGGAGGCAGAAGCAGGCAGATTGCTGTGAGTTCAAGACCAGCCTGGTCTACAAGGTAAGTGAGTCCAGGACAGCCAAGGCTACACAGAGAAACCCTGTCTCAAAAAAACCAAAAACAACAACAACAAAACCCTATACTTTAGGCAGGTGTAGGTGGCCTCATAGGATCAGGAATTCAAAGTCATTTTTTGCTGCATTTAGAGTTTAAGACCAGCCTGGGCTATAGGAGACCCATCTCAGAGCAAAGCAACAAATATGGCTCATAAAACCAAGTGTGGTGCAAATGCCTGTAATCTCCGGCACAAAGGCTGAATAATCACTGCAAATTCAAGGCCAGTCTGGGCTTCGTATCAACTTCTAGCCAAACCAAGGTTGTATATAGGGAGACACTGTTTTAATAAACTGAAATTAAAAAGACAGGTCCTTAAAGAATGTGAAGTTTCTACCCCCAGTTCCCAGTGAACAAGAGTCTGTTGGGACTCTGTTGTCAAGGCCACTTAGAGACTCCAGCTCTTTCCGTGTGCCACCGTACGGTACTGCCCTCTGGGGCACTCTCCTGGTCTCATGACCAATCTTGGGTGATTGCCATGCTGGGGTTTGCAAGCCAGAAGGCAAAAGGGCATAGTCAGGCTGAGAAAGTACACAGTACTGCCCCCTGCAGCCCATTGATGAGAATGCAGCCACATGGCCACATCTGACTGCAAGGGGGCTTAATGAAGGTGTACCCTGGACAGTCCTGAAGAAGCATTTGCTGGTGGACAGTTAGCAGTGGCCTCAGGGTAACCCTACATCCCTCCCCACTCGCTGGTCCCCTGATGTCCTCAGGGTTCAGTCCTTGGCCCCTCCTCTCTCTACTCACATCTCGGGGCTGTTCTTTTTAGACAGGGTCTTTCTGTGTAGCCTTGGCTGGCCTAGACTTGCTTTGTAGACCAGGCTGGCTTCGAACTCACAGTGATCCATCTACCTCTGCCTCCGAGTAGTGCTGGGATTAAAGCCGTGTGCCACCATGCCCTGCCCCTGGGCTGGCTATTCTTGCCCAGTTCTGTACCGATGATCCTATCAGCCTCCCTCCGACTACGTCACCAATAAGTGGCTGACCTTCCTGGGCACCTGGACCAGATCTTGGGGCCCAGCAGGACTCCAATCATCCTGACCCACATGGCAACATAAGAGCCAAAATGATGGAGTCATTTCCAGGGAGTAGGCCCCAGGGGAAATGCTGTGCACCAAGGCTCTGATGGGGACCAGACAGTAAAGCTAGTCATGGGAAACTGTGTCATCTTCAGTCTTGCCTGCTCCCCCACCCCCCCACCCTACCCCACCACCACCACCACCAAGACCATCGCCACCTGTGCCTGCCCCCTCCCCACCTCCCCTTCACTCCACCCCACCCACCCTACCACCCACCCTACCCCACCATCACCACCCGTGCTCGCTCCCTCCCCACCTCCTGTGTCCGCCATGCCCACTTCCATCCGCACCCCTGCCGGGACGGGACCCCCAAGCCTGCTAAGCAGGTGCTTTAGCTCCCTCTTTTTCCTAAGTGCTTAGGCTCTGGGTGATGTTGTCATTTCTTGTCTGTCACTGAGATAAGTACCGTGGCCAAAAGCAGCTCAGGGAAGGAAGGGTTTATTTCATCTTGCACGTTCAGGTCAAGGTACAGCATTAAAGAAAGTCAGGACAGGAAGAAAAGAAACCACGGAGGAATGCCGCTTGTTCAGCCAGCTTTCTTTCTTTCTTCTTTCTTTCTTTCTTTTTTTTTTTTTTGGTTTTTCGAGACAGGGTTTCTCTGTGTGTAGCCTTGGCCATCCTGGACTCACTTTGTAGACCAGGCTGGCCTCGAACTCACAGCGATCCGCCTGCCTCTGCCTCCCGAGTGCTGGGATTAAAGGCGTGCGCCACCACGCCCGGCTTTTTTTTGTTTTTTTTTTGTTTTTGTTTGTTTGTTTTTGTTTTTGTTTTTCGAAACAGGGTTTCTCTGTGTAGCTTTGGCTGTCCTGGACTCACTTTGTAGACCAGGCTGGCCTCGAACTCACAGTGATCCGCCTGCCTCCCGAGTGCTGGGATTAAAGGCATGCGCCACCACGCCTGGCATCAGCCAGCTTTCTTTTCTTTCTTTTTGTTTTGTTTTTTGTTTGTTCATTTTATTTATTTATTTATTTATTTTTATTTTTTGGTTTTTCGAGACAGGGTCACTGTGTAGCCTTGGCTGTCCTGGACTCACTTTGTAGGCCAGGCTGGGCTTGAACTCACAGTGACCTGCCTGCCTCTGCCTCCCAAGTGCTGGGATGAAAGGCGTGCACCACCACGCCCAGCTGTTTGTTCTTTTTTTGTTTGGTTGCTCATTTTTTGAGACAGGGTTTGTCTACGTAACAAGAGCCCTGGCTATCCTGGACTAGCTCTGTAGACTAGGCTGGCTTCAAACTCACAGAGATCGACCTGTCTCTGCCTCCCTGTGTACAGGACTTAAAGGTGTGTACCACCACATCCTGTTTAGCTAGCTTCCTTTCTTTTTATTTATTTTTTTTATTTTATATACATGAGTGCATCAGTATAGATGGTTGTGAGCTACCATGTGGTTGCTGGGAATTGAACTCAGGGCCTCTAGAAAAGCAGACAGTGCTCTTAACCACTGAGCCATCTCTTTAGCCCCCAGCTAGCTTTCTTATACAGCCCAAATCCATCTGCCTAGGGATAGTGCTGCCAACAGTGGGCTGGACCCAACCATACTAACTAATCATCAAGCAAGCAAACCTCTTAGCAACGAAGGCACAGGCGGATCTGCTCTGAGCAGTTACTCCACTCAGGGTCTCTCTTCCCTGGTGACTCTAGCTTATGTCATGTTGGTAAAAACAAAAACAAAAACAAAAAACTAACCAGCACAGATAACCAACCTACTATGGGTGTCACAAAATTCACTGACTTTAGGTGGCAATGCTGAGCTCAGAGAGAGTAAGCCACTGAGTCAACAAGCGTATCTGTAGAGTAACCGTATCCTAAGGAAGGACCACAGCCAGGCATGGTGGCGCACGCCTTTAATTCCAGCACTCAGGAGGAAGAGGCAGGCGGATCTCTGTGAGTTCGAGGCCAGCCTGGTCTACAAAGTGAGTCCATGATAACCAAGGCTACTCAGAGAAAGCCTGTCTTGGGGGGTTGGGGGGAAGGGACCACATGACCGGCTTTTCCTGGGCTACTACAGGGTCCTGGTCTAGGCACACACCCTGTGTCATTGCGGCTCTGGCATAAAGCTATGTCTTCTAGAACCAAACTCCCCAAAGGTGTTCTCTGACTTCCACGTGTTCCAACACCATGGCAGGCATGTAAGTCCCACTACACACACACACACACACACACACACACACACACACACACACACACAGAGCGCTTAGACTAAACCAGGTATAGTGGTACAGGACTTTCATACCAGGTCTTGGGAGGCAGTCAGGCAGACCTGTGAGTTCCAGACCTGACCTGCCCACACGATGAGTTTCAGACCAGCTACTGGATAAAGAGACCCTGTCTCCAAAAACAAAGGCGCCTAGAACAATGCATGGCTCCCAGCAAGAGAGATAACAGCTATCCGGAGAAAAAACAGTCAGGCCAACTAGGGGGAAAAAAACTCCCCTGCACAGGCTGTGTGACCTCAGGCAAATCAATTAGCTTCTCCCAGTGCCATTTCCTCCTCGTGGAGCAGATACTTTTATTGTTTCAAAAGCAAAAGAAGGCATGCCTGGCATTTGACATCAGCCTTGAGTTCTCGGGAGCACAGGCTATGTGAAATCATCGCCGTTACTCAGTGGCCTCCCTCCCCTCCAGGCCAGCAATGCAAGGCACTAAACTGCTTTTGAGAATTAACCCTGCTGGTGCTAGCAGACAGTGGCATCTTGTGGGAAAACTCTGGAACTGCAGCTTGGCAAAGCACTTCTCCGAACTCTGCTGGGGTGGGGGGTGGGATGGGGTTGCTTGGAATACCCACTCAAGATCGAACAAGCATTTATTAACTGCCTTCAGTGTACAGGGAGCTGATCGAAGACCTAGAATAAACAAAGCAAGAGAAACTAGACAACTACATGGGAAAGTGGGAAAAAAAATCCCATGGAGATCTGTGTGTGTGTGTGTGTGTGTGTGTGTGTGTGTGTGTGTGTGTGTGTATTTTTTTGGTTTTTGGTTTTTTGAGACAGGGTTTCTCTATGTAGCCTTAGCTGTCCTAGACTCACTTTATAGGCCAGTGTGGCCTCGAACTCACCGCTATCTACCTGCCTCTGCCTCCCGAGTGCTGGGATTAAAGGCATGTGCCACCACACCCGGCTTGGTGGTGCACGCCTTTAATCCCAGCACTTGGGAGGCAGAGGCAGGCAGATCTCTGGCCAGCCTGGTGTACAAAGCGAGTCCAGAACAGCCAAGGCTAACACAAAGAGACTCTGTCTCGAAAAACCAAAAATAAATAAATAAATAAAATAGTGTCTGCTCTTCCAAAGGACCCAGGTTCAATGCCCAGCACCTACAAGGCAGCTCACAACTGTCTGTAACTCTAGATCCAGGTGATCTGATGTCCCCACAACAATGCACATAAAATAATTTTTTTTTTTTAATTTTTAAAAGAAAGAAGAAAACCAAAACAACAAAATAAAATAAAGAATAAGGGTGATTTGGATCTTGAGACCTGAGGGGATACAGGGGAAATAAACAGTTGAGTTAGAATTGTTCTGGTCAAGGGGTCAGGTCTTGTGGAGGTGATGGGGAGAAACAGAGACCAGCAACCAGGGTGGAGACTGGACCAGGACTGATGCAGGAAGAGTGACAATAGGCAGAAGAGTTGTCAGTGTCCACCTGGAGAGATACAGAACCCAAGGAGAGGAGAAAAGACCCCCGGCACCGCAAGAGAGCCTTAATGAGTACTTAGCTGATGAAAGGTACCACTGCACATCACAGGACCCTGGAGAAAGTAAGGGGGAGATAGATTTGGGACCTCAGGAGTGAAGCAGGCATCAGGAATGTCCAGCAGTGAGTGTCAGAGGTCACAGAAAAGCCAGAGGATGAGAAAGGGAGGGGTTATTGGATATGTGGGTGTGGCTGTCACCCCTGACTCTCACAAGGGAGAATGTCAAGGGCAGAAGTCAGGCTGCCAACAGATTAAAGGGCAAGGGGCAGAGGGCGTGGAGGCCGCTGAGATTGGCAGGGGAAGGGAGGAGGTGGGAAGGAAGCAAGGAGGATGGTCTGGGGGCACTGTGGAAACTCTGGAAAGGGAGGACCAGGAAAGCCGGTGGGGGGGGCGAAGGGCTTTGTGTGGAAACCCTCGAGGACTGAGGTGGAAGTGGTGGTACACCTCTGAACCCTAGAACGCAGGAAGCTTCTGAAGCAGGAAGATCCGAGTTTCAAAGCCAGATTTGGGAACATAGTGAGTTCATAAGCCTGGGCTGCAAGAAAGTTTGTCTCAAAGAATGAATGAGCAGGGGCTGGAGAGATGGCTCAGCGGTTAAGGGCACCGACTGCTCTTCCAGAGGTCCTGAGTTCAATTCCCAGCAACCACATGGTGGCTCCCAACCATCTATAACATGATCTGATGCCTTCTTTGGCAGATAAAGCACTGATATACAATAAATAAAATAAATAAATCTTTTAAAAAAAAAAAAAAGAATGAATGAGCAAACGAACAAACACCTTGGTAAGAAGCCAAGAGCCGTGATGTCGTCATCTCCAACAAACTGGAAGGGAGCAAGCATGGGGGTGCCCCTGCTCACTTCCCCTACCCCTTCTTGGGGTTCTGATGCCTGGAAAGGGAGAGAAACGGTAACATCCTCAAGGACAGCCTGGGAGAAGCAAGGGCCCTTTCCACGGAGGGGCTGCTGTGGTCCTAGTTGGGGATCTGTGTGCACGCCACGCTGTATGTTTCCTCAGCAACTTTCCTTTCTCAGGACTGTTCTGTAGTAGGCTGAGTGGTTGGACCCCCAGAGATACAGCCTAACCCTCAAGAAGCTGTGAACATGGCTTTCCTTAGAAAAGAGGTTCTTAGCCAAGTGAGCGTGGTGGTGGTGCACGCTGCCTTTAATCCCAGCACTCGGGAGGAAGAGGCAGGCAGATCATTGTGAGTTCGAGGCCACCCTCGTCTACAAGTGAGTCCAGGACAGCCACGGCTAACAAAGAGAAACCCGTGAAACACACTTGCGGTCCTTGCACATAAGAGACAGAGGCAGGAGGATCACAGCAAGTTTCAATTCACCCATCAAGGGCTATGTAGTAAGACCCTGTCTCAAAACAGTAGGAGTGAGTTTGGAGTCACACAGTCAAACAGAGGTTGAGTTCTGGGTGGATTCTAAAGTCAATGACAAATGCCCTCCGGACCAGAGAGGTCTCCAGAACAGGAGGTAGGGACCGCCTAGGGCCATTAGAAGCTGGAAAGCAAGGAAGGGACTCTCCCCTAGAGCCTTAGGAAAAGCAGAGCCCCAATGCTGTTACTTTATCCTGTCCTGTTCAAGTTTGAGTAGGGGGGGAAAAAATCCCTGCTTAAAACCATCACTGCTGTTAATTTGCTGTGGTAGACCTAAAACCAAATTCTGTTCCCTACTCTATAAAAGGTCTCGAAGTTTCTAGGGATGCTTGGAGCGCTGAGACTTTGCCCAGAGGGAAGTTCTAGGTCTGACCAAAAGGTGTCATGTGGAGAACAAACCCTCTCCAAGCTAGGTGTCTTGATCGACAAAGAGAAATGCTGTCTCAAAAAACAAGAGAATAAACACCTTCCAGTGTGAGCCGGGTGTGGTGCCGCACGCCTTTAATCCCAGCACTTGGGAGGCAGAGGCAGGCGGATCTCTGTGAGTTCGAGGCCAGCCTGGTCTAAAAAGCAAGTCCAGGACAATCAAGGCTACACAGAGAGACCCTGTCTTGAAAAACTAAAAAAAAAAAAAAAAAAAAAAACCTTCCAGTGTGCGGGTGTGTGTGAGGTGGGGGTGGGGGTGGGGGAATCTACCCAGTCCTTCCTGTCCCTTTGCCCAGAGCTGAGCTCTCTCTGCCCCCAACTCCAGGCAGGCTAAAAAGCACAAATCCCATCCCAGCACTCCACCAAAAGCAAAGGCACTTAACTAGTGGTGGTGGGGGAGGGCTGCTTGTCCCAACTTCTCCCCTCTTTAGAGTGTTTTTCCCTTCTCCCCAAATCTGCCTTTTTACCTTTCTGGCAGGCAGATGACAGATATCCCTGAGCGCCATCCGAAGCACTCTCCCACCCCTCCTTTCCCCCTCCCCAGGACACAGCTGGAGGGGGGAGGGGAGGTCAGCAGGGTTCATAAAGGGCAGATGTTAAGGAAAGAGAGAGCTCAATTGCCCACCCACCCCATTCTTCCCCTCCAGACACCCAGGGAAAGGGGACATCTCAGAAAACACTTTCAAGGTCCAGTTTTCCCCAAGGATCTTCTCTTGGCAAAATATAAACCTTTTACAAAGCGTCCTTCCCTAGTGTCACGTGGGCGCTGTCCTCCCTTGCCCCATCGACGGACGCGGTGTGATACTCCTTTTCCAGAGAGAGAAACAAGGCCTCCTAGATCCCCTAATTGGTGGGCAGATCTCAAAGCACCCCTGAACCTGACTGCCCAGTGAAGAGAAGGCCACTCCACCCCTCTGCCTCAAGGAGTCAGTCCTGACCCGGGTGTGGTCCAAGCCTAGTTCCTCTCTGCCTGCAAAACAGAACCTCTGACCCCAAACCTAATCCCCAGGCCCAGCCCCCTCTGATCCATCAGATCGCTGACAACTCCCAAAATCCCTGAGGCTAGGGAGAAAAAAACCCCGCTTAAGGTAGCATGCCCAGCCCAGGTTCCCTCCAACCCCCAGAGGCCATGAGTCTGGCCTTCCTGCAGCTAGCTTTGTACCCACTGAGTTAAGGGCCCCAGTTTGGATGTCAGGCTATTTGTCTAACTATCCCCCCATCCCATCCAAAAATTGGGGACGAAGACTTCGAAAGACGACTTGTTTGGTCTGATTTTATTGATTTCTTCCATCTTCCATTATTTTCCCAAGGAGTTTTTGGCCCCTTCCCCAGGTAAAACCAGCCTTGGGCCCGCACAACAGGGCCCTCTGCCCTCCTCTAAATGTGAGGAGGAAACTGGGACTGGAGGAGGTCTCTTCCACCCACCGAACGTTATGGCAAAAGGAAACCCCAAAACTCGACAAAAAGGTACAATCGGCTACAGCCTGAAACTCTCACTAACAGGAGAATCACCTGAACATGGGGGTGGGGCGGGGGAGGGCTAGAAAAAGGAGATGTAAAGGGTTAAAAGTCTGGGCAGTGGGGGTGGGGGATACCCCCAGGGAGCTGTCAATCACCCCCCACCCCCTATAGCCCACACACCCTTAAGCAGGCCCGCAAACTGCTGGGAACAACAGGTTTGTCCGTCTTCAAGGTCCGTCCCTCTGTCCCTTTCTTTTGGTCTCTGGGTAGTAGCCGATTTGCTGCCCTGGGGTGAAGGCCCCAGCTGGACCGCAGAGACCGGGGCTGGCCGTGCAGCTTTCTACCGGCTTTCGCGGACGCTAGTCCTGGGATCTTCTGCAAAGATGAGTAAAAGGCAATATCACCCGGATCTCTCAGGTGTTTGAAGATCACTGTCATTTGAGGTCTCTCGGCCCACAGCCCGTAAAACGCAGAGCAAAGGAAAACAGACAAATTTGAGGATCGAGGCAATCAGTCTGCCCGGGGCCCCATCTTGTCCCCAGGTAGAATAAGTCGGGCGCTCAGAGTTCTTCCAAGTTGACCCACCAAGATTTGAGACCCGGTGGCTCGGGGACAGCGGGCCCTCCCATCTGCCACCTCCACAGTGGGTGGGCAGGCGGCGGCTTTGCGTCTCCCTGGAGGCGAAGCGAGGAAGCCGGCCCTAAGTCTCCGTCCTCTTCCACCACCAGGGCTGGGGTACAGGGAAAGCAGTCGAGGAGGCTGAAGGTGCTAGAAGTGGGCAGCGTCGGGGCGGGCCGGCGGGGCTGCATGCTCCGCGGGGGCGGCGCTGGCCGCCGGCGTTTCTTGGCTGCTCCCCGTGCTTTGGCTGCCGACCGCTCCGGCCCTCGGCGCAAACTTGGAGTGTCCAGAGCGAAGCCCTTCGCGTAACACCAAAGTTTCGAGCGGCGGATCAGGCGATTGAAATGTTCCTGGCGGAGATCATTGGGCGCGTCCGGCGCTGCGTCTGCCGTCGAGGGGCTGAGCGCGGGTGCCTCAGGCGCGGCCGGCGCAGGGTCTTCACCCTCGGCAGCCTCGGAGCCCAGCACAGGCTGCTCGAGAGGCGCAGGCTCCGGGGAGAGGCCCGCAGGTGGCGGCGGAGGCTGGGAGCTGGGCTCGAGAGGTTGGCTGCTAGCTGCATCAGGCTGGGACTCCAGATCCCGGGATGGCTTGGGCGGGGACCAGGCGGAGCTGGTCGGAGATTCCCGAGGACTCTGGGGAACAGGGCAGCGGCCGGTAGGTGCGCAGAAACCAGCGCCGGAGTGCGGGAAGCCGCCTCCGCCTTCTTCCTCCTCTCCTCCGCCTAGGCACACCGCGACGTCTGCATCTTCGCGGGCCGGGGAGGTCACGTCGCTTGGTCCCCCGAGGTGCTTCAGGCAGTCCGCGACCGGGCCGCCTGTGCATGGCGAGGCCCGGGGGCCCAGCAGCACCGGGGTCTGCGGCGCCAGCTCTCCAGGCCCCAGGCCCAGGGCGGACGGCCGGGGTTTGGCGAGGGCGCAGAAGGCGAGGGCACGCAGGCACAGTGGGGAGAACTCTGGGGTCCCCCGTCGCGGCTTCCGGGTCGTGGGCGAGCAGGGCGACCCCCGCGGGGACGCGGGCACTGCCAGGCGGGGAGGAGGACACAGAGTCTCCATGGAGCAGCCTTGGGGGTCGCCCACTGAGGGGGCCCTGGTCCCAACGGCGGGATGCCCCGGCGGCCCGATGAGTCCGCGGGCCAAGGGAACATCGCCCCCCGTCGACGGGGAGGTCTGTGTTCACGGGCGCCCCGGGACCACCACCCAGGGCCCGCGGCGGCGATCCGGCTCTCTCTTCGGTCTCGTCACGCGGCCCTCGCGGCGGCCGGACTCCTGGGTCCCCGCGCGTCCCCGGCACGATCAGTCGCTCTTCCTGTCGCCGCGTTCCCGGAGCGAGTCCCCCTCAACGCCGAAGCGGGTACAAACAAAGCAGCCGGCGCTCGCGGCCGGCGGGAAGGACCCCGGCCCGGCGCCCGGTGCCCGGGCCCAGCGGCGGGGAGGGCGCCTTCCGCCCTCTCGGCTTCTTTCTTCCCCGCTGGCTCCGGAGACCGCGTTATAGAGAACTGCCCCCTCGCTGCCCCAATACCAGCGCCGCGGCTGCGAGCCCGTCTCTGATTGGGCGCCTCTGTCGTGACGTCACGCAGACCCCACCCCTCGGGCGGCACGGCCCCCGTCCCCATTCCGCACACAGACACACACACGTGGACCCGGAGCTGAGGGCTGGAGGGCGGGGAGCAGGGGCGCGTGGGTCTTGGCGTGCGCGGGTGGAAGTGCGAGGGGCCAGACGCACCGCTCCGGGGTTTTACCTGGTCGCGGGTCCAGCCACTCGTTTTCCCCGTACCAGTCGCGGGTTTTCCGCATCTGTAAAATGGGAAAGTTTGTTTCTAACCTTCGGAAGCGTAATGGAGCTCCGTGAATTTACAGAGACAAGCTCAAAAGCCTCAGTGTGGAGGAAAAGGTTAAAACCCAGCGTCGGTAGCTTACGAGCTTGGCATAGCGAGGAATCTCACTGCTAAGCGTGTCCTGTGGTCTATGCTCAGGGCCCCTAAAATAGAGCCTGTCACTCAAAAACAAACAGAAACTCTTGTAAGAGTTAAGTGGTTAGGAGTTCGCTACGAATGTGCAAGATTCATCAGGAAAGAAAATTTGAAGGAGGGAAGCTTCGTCAGACCCACGGAAGACATTAATAAACTGGCTTCCTCGGTGCTTGTTTCCTTTTCTCGATGAAGTTGGGGAAGTACCCCACCTCTTAACGGAATTCCAACGCCCTGGCACAGTCAGAAGCCTCCAAATCCCAGGACTCTACACTCTGGATCCCGAGCAACCAGAATGGATGGGAAAGACCGAAGAAGACACAGACTCTTCTTACTCCCACAAAGAAAGAGCGAAGAATTCCCACGACACACTCTGATAATGCACACGCCTCTCACATCTCTCCCCCCTTTCTTCCTACACAGCACAGCCTACTCTTAGTCTGTGCCCAGGGCTGCACCGGAGCCCAGCGGCCGGGAGAGCATTCAGTCTTGATCACTACTCCATCCCTACCGCCCAAACTGCACAGTAAATAGGTGTGAATCAAGGAGTCCCTGGGCTGTTCACCACCCAGTCAGGTTGTTAGGGACAGCTGTTTTTCATGTACAGAAACACAGGAGACTTGTGTGGTAGCTCAGAGTAGAGGTAAAAAGAGACTGAGAAATACAGAATCCGCCCCTGCGCCAGGGCAAAAGAGCGGCTCTCCCTCTCTCCTAGACAGGGTCTCACCAATGTAGCCTATGCTAGCCTGGAACTCCATCCTCTTGCCTCAGTTCCTGAGAGCTACACTTAACAGGCATGCGCAATCGGTTTTTCTGTAACAGGACAAACCACGCAGCCTGCATCTCCCCCCCCCCCAAGCAGCGACAATAGAGACGCTGTTTTTCTAAATAACATCAATTAACACCTGGGTTGGGGGGGGCGGGCGGAGAAGGGATAGGATGGGTTCACACATGCACACACCCTGTCCTGGCCCAGAGTGGGACCTGAGGAAGGAGAGGGTTCAGTGTTCTGACCTTCAAATCTTTCGCGCCAGGTGTCCTCTAAAGGAGTAGAGCTCTAGCTCTGGGGCAGCCGTCATGAAGGGGATGGGTCCCTGGCGCCCTGCCAGGTCACCTGGTTGAACTGGATCTCACCTCCTCCAGGCTGCTGTGCCCATAAAACCCTGACTCCACCTTACACACACACACACACACACACACACACACACACACACACACACACACAGAGGAAAGTATGGAAGGCAAATGATCTGCACTAGGGGGGTAGCGGGAAGCCTTAGCAAGATGTTCTGGCTTGGTGGCAGAGGCATCTAACTCCCTGCTCTGAGAGCAGCCTAGGTCCACTGCAGGAGGCTAGCCTAGAAAGCTCCTTTCTCCTCCCTTTTCCTCTGGAGCCTCCCGAATTTGCAGCCCTGCACCGAGCCCCGTGTGGATCTCTGTGTGAATAAATCAGTGAATATTACGTAACGGTGCAGCTCACGGGCCTCTTCTTTCTCCGCTCCAAAAAGCTATCAGATCCCCAGACCTGAATTTAGGGTTTTAATGAAGAGGTTAGTGCTGTTAAAGAGTTCTGCCCTGGAGAAGAAATCCCCTCCACCTTCCCTTCCCAGAAGACTTGGACGCAGTTAAAAACACTGTGAGCGGTGGGCATATGACACAGCCGAAATGGCCTGGCATCAAGGCGCTGCCTTTTTCAGAAGACTTGGTGGGGCAGCTATGCAACCCTGAGAAGGACTGCCCTAGATGCTCGGTGTCTCAATATACCTTTCAGTAAAATGGGACAACTGTGGTTTTTCTCACAGCAGGGTTGAACTCTAACTAAGTGACCTGACCCTGCACCAATCCCCTCACGTGGGCTGGCCCAGCTGCTGCACTTCCTACAGGGAACGGTAGAGGGCGCTTGACCCCATCCTCCACCTCCCACAGGATGGGGGAGCTGCTCTCCATATAGAAACAGTATGGGGGTTGGGGAGTGAGGGTGGGCTGTGTCACACCACTCCAGAGGAAGGGACAAAAGAAATAGGAAGGGCCTCTGGCGGCTAGCCCAGAAGGCAGTCCTCCTTCCTTGCCCACCTAGTTCTTAACCAAGGCCCAAGGGGCCATATTCAAGGAATTTGAAGGGAGGGGCCTCCCAGGTTAAGCTAAAGATAAGACACAGAATAGCACGCCTTTAATCCCAACACTTGGAAGGCAGAGGCAGTTGGATCACTGGGAGTTCGAAGCCAGCCTGGTCTACAAAAGTGAGTCCAGGACAGCCAGGGCTATACAGAAACCCTGTCTCAAAAAACAAAAAACAAAAAACCAAATAAACAAAAGTTTGTATTCTTTATATTATTGTTTCTGTATGTGCATGCATGGCAACAGGTGCCACGTTGGTGCCTATGTTGAAGGCAGAGGATGACTTTGTAGAGTTGCAAAATAAATAAATATAATTAAAAAACAAAACAGAACAGTAGCAGTGGATCGCTGTGAGTTCGAGGCCAGCCTGGTCTACAAAGTGAGTCCAGGGCAGCCAAGACTACACAGAGAAACCCTGTCTCAAAAAAAACCAAAACCAAACAAACAAATGTAAATTCTGGCTGGGCAGTGGTAGCACACACCTTTAGTCCCAGTACTTGGGAGGCAGAGGCTGGTGGATCGCTGTGAGTTCGAGGCCAGCCTGGTCTACAAAGTGAGTCCAGGATGGCCAAGGCTACACAGAGAAACCCTGTCTCGAAAAACAAAACAAAACAAGAAAAACAACAAAACAGAACAGTTAGTCCAGGACAGCCAAGGCTACACAGAGAAACCCTGTCTCAAAAAAAGCAAACCAAGCCAAACCAAACCAAACCAAATAGCCATGGTGGGCCACACTCATAATCCCATCAGTCAGGAGATAGAGGTGAGAAACTCAGAAGGTGATGGTCATTCTCAGCTACATACATAGAAATTCAGGGACAAGTGGGCTACATGAGATTCTGTCTCAGGAACAAAATCCAATTTTATTAATAGGATATTACTTATGAGAATCCTTATCCTGACTTGCATTAACTCCTATTCCCAAGCCCAGGAGACCATCTACTCTGGATGTATAGAGTTCCCTCTCGGGCCATTTCTTTTTCTTCTTCTTCTTCTTCTTCTTCTTCTTCTTCTTCTTCTTCTTCTTCTTCTTCTTCTTCCTCCTCCTCCTCCTCCTCCTCCTCCTCCTCCTCTTCCTCCTCCTCCTCCTCCTTCTCTTCCTCCTCCTCTGTGTAGCCTTGGGCCTTGGCTGTCCTGGAACTCCCTCTGTAGACCAGGTTAGCCTCAAACTCACAGAGATCCTCCTGCCTCTGCCTCCCAAGTGCGGGGATCAAAGCATGCGCCACCACTACCCAGCTTGGGACTCTTCTTAGAAATGGGATTGTGGGGCCGGAGAGATGGTGCAGAGGTTAAGAGCAATTCCCAGCAACCACATGATGGCTCACAGCCATCTATAATGAGATCTGGTGTCCTCTTCTGGCCTGCAGGCATACACGCAGGCAGAATACTGTATACATAATAAATAAATCTTTAAAAAAAAAAAAAAAGAAAGAAAAGAGGAAGCTGGAAAGATGGCTCAGAGGCTAAGAGCACTGACTGATCTTCCAGAGGTCTTGAGTTCAATTCCCAGCAACCACAAGGTGGCTCATGACCATCTATAATGAGATCTGGTGCCCTCTTCAGATGTGCATGAAGACAGTGTACCCATATACATAAAATAAATAAATAAATCTTTTTTTTTTTTTTTTTTGGTTTTTCGAGACAGGGTCTCTCTGTGTAGCCTTGGCCATCCTGAACTCACTTTGTAGACCAGGCTGGCCTCGAACTCACAGCGATTCGCCTGCCTCTGCCTCCCGAGTGCTGGGATTAAAGGCGTGCGCCACCACGCCCGGCTAATAAATAAATCTTAAAAAAAAAAAAAAGAAAGAAAGAAAAAGAAAAGATATGTCCTGGCTTGTTTCACAAAAGCATGGTGTTTTTTTGTTTTTGTTTTTGTTTTTTGTTTTGGGGTTTGTTTTTTTGTTTGTTTGGTTTTTGGTTTTTGGTTTTTCAAGATAGGGTCTCTCTGTGTAGCCTTGGCTGTCCTAGACTCACCTTGTAGACCAGGCTGCCCTCAAACTCATAGAGATGCGCCTGCCTCACTTGCCCGAGTACTGGGATTAAAGGTGTGTGCCACCGTGCCTGGTTTAGTACATGCTCTTAACCATTGAATCATTTCTCCATTAAAAAAAAAAAAAAAAAAAAAAAAAAAGAAAGCCGGACGTGGTGGCGCACGCCTTTAATCCCAGCACTCGGGAGGCAGAGGCAGGTGGATCGCTGTGAGTTCGAGGCCAGCGTGGTCTACAAAGTGAGTCCAGGATGGCCAAGGCTACACAGAGAAACCCTGTCTCGAAAAACCAAAAAAAAAAAAAAAAAAAAAAAAAAGAATAGCCGGGCGTGGTGGTGCACACCTTTAATCCCAGCACTCGGGAGGCAAAGGCAGGCGGATCGCTGTGAGTTCGAGGCCAGCCTGGTCTACAAAGTGAGTCCAGGATGGCCAAGGTTACACAGAGAAACCCTGTCTTGAAAAACAAAAACAAAAACAAACAAACAAAAAGATTTATTTAAATATTTAAAGATCCACCTGCCTTTGCCTCCGGGGAGTGCTGGGATTAAAGGCATGTACCACTAGCACCCAGCTTGTTTTTGGTTTTTTCTTTCTTTTTTAAGAAAGATTTGTTTATGTATATGTGTGCTCTGTCTTCATGCTTGCCGGAAGAGGGCACCAGATCTCATGATAGATGGTTGTGAGCCACCATGTGGTGGTGGGAATTGAACTCAGGACCTCTTGGAAGAGCAGACCGTGCTCTTAACCCCTGAGCCACCTCTCCAGCCCTTGTTTTTGTTTTTCAAGACAGAGTTTCTCTGTGTGGTCATGGCCACCGTGGAACTCTATGTACACCAGGCTGGCTTCAAACTCACAGAAATCCTTCTGACTCTGGCTCCTGAGATCTGGGAATCAAGATGTACATCACCATGCCCAGTTCCTAGCTTGTCTTGAACTCTCTATGTGGTCAAGCCTGATCTTGAACCGCTCATCCTCGAGCCTTGACCTCCCAGGTGCTGAGATTACCGCTTTGGGCAAAGCTGTCCACGTTCTCCCAGCATCACTGTCCCGTCCTGTTCTGAGGCCAAGTCTGCAGCTGTAGCTCAGCACTAGTGTGACTGCCTGGCACATTTAGGGTTTGGACTTTGAGCCCCAGAACTGCAAACAAACAAACAAGCTAACCCTTCCCTCCAAATCTCTTGACCCAAAGTCTGTTCTCCTATCCCTTCTGTCTTTCACAGCCAAACTTCCCCAAGCCTGTCTGCACTCACAGGCTCTCTTCCCTTTTTTTCTCACTTCCCACTTACTCCTCAACCCACTTCCATCTGCTTCCTCCCCCACCTGTCACCGAAATAGCTCTTGCTGTGGTCCCTGTGGCCTCTATCTCATCCAACCTCCATCTCATAGAAACCAGCAGGCCCTCACCAACCATGCTGACCTCTGCAGCAGGCCGAGCCCCGGCTTCTTCCTCTTTCCAGTAACTCCAGGCCCTTAGCTCTGGGTACCAGCGCTCTGCTGACCTCCTGCTTCTGTAGGCTCCATCACAGGCTCCCGTCCTCTCTTCATCCCCAAATGCTGGTTGCCCCTGGGGCTCTAATGAGAACCTATCCCCTCACACATTATTCTGTGTCCACTCGGCAATCACCATGTAGGGCTAGAACTCTCCTCTCGGCTCAGACCTACACGTTGAGCTGCCATGGAGCCTCCTACTGGGGTATCTCAAAAGCCAATCTGATCGGACCTGACAGAAATTGTCAGCTCTCCTTCTGTTCCCACCGCTAAGAGCTCTACTTTGAAAAGCGATCCCAAGGTACGGATTTTTCTTTCTTTCTTTCTTTCTTTTTTGTTTGTTTTTTGTTTCGATACAGGGTTTCTCTGTATAGCCTTGCCTGTCCTAGACTCATTTTGTAGACCAGGCTGTCCTCGAACTCACAGTGATCCACCAGCCTCTGCCTCCTGAGTGCTGGGATTAAAGGCGTGCACCACCATGCTCCATTTCTACAAGGAGAAATCTTGGTGTCATCCTGACCCTGGGAGCCAGTTCTGCATCCAATCAAACCACAGATTGGATTGTGTTCATAGCGACCACCCGGATTCTGTCACATCCTTCTCAGAACAGTTTCCTGTCTGGTCTTTTTTTCTTTCTTTCTTTCTTCCTTTTAGATAGCATCTTATATAGCCCAGGCTGGTCTCAAACTTGCTGGGAAGCCAACAATGACCCTGAGCTGATATTCCTGCCTCCACCTCCCAAGTGCTGAGTTCTCAGGCCTTTGCCACCAGGGCAGGTTACACAGTGCTGGGGATCTGCCCAGGGCTTCCTGTTTGCTATATAAACACTCTACAGCTGAGCTGTATCCTCAGTCCTTCTTTCTCTTTGGTTTAGGTTGCCGGGGATTAAACCCAGGGTCCCTGGCACGTTAGGCACATGCTCTATTGATGAGCTATGCCACAGCCATATTGTTTCATTTATTTTTATGTGTAATGTGTTTCGCCCGCATGTATGCCTGTGCACGATATGTGTACAGTGCCCAAGGAGGCCAGAAGAGGGCATTGGAACCGCTGGAACTGGAGCTACAGATGGTTGTGAGCTGCCTCGTGGATGAAGGGACTGAGACCAGGGTTCCTGAGAAGAGCCTACAGACCTCTTAACTGAGGAGGCATCTCTCCAGTCCACAGCCATAATCTTCTTTTGTTGGAGGTTGGTCTGGTGTATTTTGATGCTAATTACTGCTTGCTGTGTCTCTGTTCTCCAAGGTTACTATGTAACCTTGCCTGAGGAACTTCCTGTTTGACCAACAAAAGGCCATCACACCTGGGGAGGGCAAATGGGATAGGCTGGCTAAAGCTCCAGGGCGTGGGGAAACAGCACCGACCACAGCCATCTACATGGCCTCCCACATCAACACGGCCACCAGAGCATGGACCTCAGAAGCCCGCAGCAGCGTTCTGGCCCAGGAACTTCAACTTGGCTTCAGGTGGCAACACTGCCTCTGGACATCAACACAGGTTAGGGTGGCGACATAGACCATGTGCATTCGAGTGGCATCGTGGGCCAGGGACACCAATACTACCTCCAGCTGCAGTGGGACCAGGAACACCACTATGGCAACAACCCTGACCACAGACAGTACCATGGCCTCGGCTATGCCTGGACCAAATTATTATTATTATTATTATTTGTTTTTTCGAGACAGGGTTTCTCTGTGTAGCCTTGGCTGTCGTGGATTCACTTTGTAGACCAGGCTGGCCTGGAACTCACAGCAATCCTCCTGCCTCTGCCTCCTGAGTGCTGGGATTAAAGGTGAGGTCCTGCGCCAGGGACCACTGCTGCTCCAGCTGAGGAGAAGAAAGTGGAAGCAAAGAAGGAAGAAACTGAGGAGTCTGATGATGACGTGGGCTTTGGTCTTTTTGACTAAACCTCTTGTTAACATGCTCAATAAAAAGCTGAACCTGTAAGAAAACAAAAACCACCACCCGGCTTTTTTGTTTGTTTGTTTGTCAAGACAGGGTTTCTCTGTGTTAGCTTGCCTGTCCTGGACTCACTTTGTAGACCAGGCTGGCCTCAAACTCACAGCGATCCACCAGCCTCTGCCTCCCAAGTACTGGGACTAAAGGTGTGTGCTACCACTGCCCAGCCAGAATTTACATTTGTTTGTTTGTTTGTTTGTTTTTGTTTTTTTTTCGAGACAGGGTTTCTCTGTGTAGTCTTGGCTGCCCTCGACTCACTTTGTAGACCAGGCTGGCCTCGAACTCACAGCAATCCACCTGCCTCTGCCTCCCAAGTGCTGGGATTAAAGGCATGTGCCACCATATTTTTTTTTAAGATTTATTTTTGTTTTTTTGAATTTTTTTTTTTCTCCAAAACAAGGTTTCTCTGTGTCCTGGACTCACTTTGCAGACCAGGCTGGCCTTGAACTCACATCGATCCATTTGCCTCTGCCTCAAGTGCTGGGATGAAAGGCATGGTGGTGCCCGGTTTTGAAGATTTATTTTTAATTATGTGTTACGTGTGTGGTCCTGTCCCTGTAAGGTCAGGAGCCTGGAGAGGCCACAAGAGGGCATAAGATCCGCTGGAGCCAGGGTTGCAGGCGCTTGGGAGCCACTGTGGCATGCTAAGAACTATACTCTCAAGTCCTCTACAAGAACAAGTGCTCTTCAGCGCTGAGCAGTGGCTCCAGCCCCTCCTCATGCTTTCTGTGCTCATAGTTTCCAGGAGGTGGCAATAATCTGCAGTGAGCTGGCAGGCCAGAATTCACCAGAGGCCTTATTAATGTAAAGGCTCTTATCTAGGAGCTGGCAGCCTGGTGGGGGTGGGGGGCAGGGGTGAAGTGGGAGGGCAGGGTGGGGGGGCATACAGTATTAGAACGTTTTGAGTTCCTCCACCCTCAGTTTCCTGTGGAATCAAAACTGAATCATGTCCACCACGGGGTAAAAAGTACAACAAACGCACAGTCACTCCAAAGTAAAACACTGTGGTGTCAGTGGTCACCGGCCAATATCATGCTACATACAAAGGAAGTTTCGCATGCACTCACTGAAAACAGGCAAAAGGGAATAACAGCCATGTTGCCAACAAGTCAACAAGAAATGACTTTTAAAAAACCAAACAAACCACCATATCAAACAGAAGACATGGGGACCCAGGGGGAGGGTCTCCTCCTGGTGGTTATACACCTTAGTGCTCCCGATTATGGGCAGAAATCTAGAAACTACATATTCTGGATGGAGAGGAAGCCAACCTTCAAGGCACTGTGGCTGACTAAGAGTGCAAACTCGAGGTTGGAACAGTTTCCATGGAAATCAGAAGAGCTAGCCGGGCGTGGTGGTGCATGCCTTTAATCCCAGCCCTCAGGAGGCAGAGCCAGGTGGATTGCTGTGAGTTGGAGGCCAGGCTGGTCAACAAAGTGAGTCCAGGACAGCCAAGGCTACACAGAGAAATCCTGTCTTGAAAAGCCAAAAACAAAAAACAAACCAAAAAAGAAATCAGAAGAACTTTATTTTTCTTTTATTTATTTTGGTTTTTCAAGACGGGGTTTCCAGCCAGGTGTGGTGGCACATGCCTTTAATCCCAGCACTCGGGAGGCAGAGGCAGGCAGATCAGTGTAGGTTCAAGGCCAGCCTGGACTACAAGGTGAGTCCAGGACAGTCAAGGCTACACAGAGAAACCCTGACTCGAAAAACTAAAAAAAAAGAAAAGAAAGAAAGAAAGAAAAAAAAAAAAAAAAGAAAGAAAAAAGAAAAACTGTAGTCCCATGGGATCCAGTGCCCTTTTCTGGTATGCAGACAAAACACTCATGTCCCCTGAGAGGAGTGGCACACTGGGGAGGCAGAGGCAGGCAGATGGCTGTGAGTTCGAGGCCAGCCTGGTCTACAAAGGAGTCCAAGACAGGCAAGGCTACACAGAGAAACCCTTTCTCAAAACATCACAAAACAAAAAACCCACCCATGCACGTAAAATACATAAATAGATATTTTTTTTGTTGCTGTTGTTTTTTTTGTTTTTCGAGACAGGGTCTCTCTTGTGTAGCCTTGGCTGTCCTGGACCCACTTTGTAGACCAGGCTGGCCTCGAACTCACAGCGATCCACCTGCCTCTGCCTCCCGAGTGCTGGGATTATAGGCATGAGCCACCACGCCCGGCTTGAAAATGTTTTTATAAATACTTTAAAAAGATATATCTTATGCCTGGGATGGCAATGCGTACTTGTCACCTCAGCTCTTGAAACTGGAAGAGCAGCAAGGCGTTCAGGGTCAGCCTTGCTATTTACTAAGTCTGAGGCCAGCCTAGGTTACTTGAGACTCTACTTCAGAAAACAAACAAGGGGCTGATGAGATGGCTCAGTGATTACAAGCTTTGACTGCTTTTCCAAAGGACCCAAGTTTGGTTTCAGTTCTGGTTCCCAGAGTCAACACTAGGTGGCTCACAATTCTCACACACACACACACACAATTTTAAAATACTTCTAAGGGCTCAGACATTAAGGGCTGCTCTTCCAAAAGACTCTGGTTGGATTCCCAGCGCCCACATGGAATTTAACAGCCACATGTAACTCTAGTCCCTTTTCTGGCAGTGCCTGCATATGCTACAGAGACATACATACAGGCAAAACACTCATATATATTTAAGAAAAAGAAGAAGCTCTTAGGGCTGGAGAGATGGCTCAGTAGTTAAGAGCACTGTCTGCTCTTACAGAGGTCCTGAGGCCCTATCTAGACTGGGATCGGATGCCCTCTCCTGGCCTACAGGTGTTCATGCAGACAGAGCACTCATGTAGCATAAAAGAAATAATCTTTTTTTTTTTTGTTTTTTTTTGGTTTTTCGAGACAGGGTCTCTCTGTGTAGCCTTGGCCATCCTGGACTCACTTTGTAGACCAGGCTGGCCTCGAACTCACAGCGATCCGCCTGCCTCTGCCTCCCGAGTGCTGGGATTAAAGGCGTGCGCCACTACGCCCGGCTGCAAAAGAAATAATCTTTAAAAAAATTTTTTTATGGAGCTGGGTGTGGTGGCGATCACCTTTAATCCCAGCACTCTGGAGGCAGAGGCAGATGGATCGCTGTGAGTTCCAGGCCAGCCTGGTGTACAAAGTGAGTCCAGGACAGCCAAGGCTACACAGAGAAACCCTGTCTCGAAAAACCAAAAAAAAAACCTCAGAAAAATAAAAGTTTTTACATTTTTATTTTATGTACATTGGTGTTATGCCTGCATGTGTGTCTGTGTGAGGGTGTTAGATATTGGAGTTACAGACAGTTGTGAGCTGCCATGTGGGTGCTGGGAATTGAACCTGGGTCCTCTGGAAGAGCAGTCAGTGCAGTGCTTTTAACCACTGAGCCATCTCTCCAGCCTCCTCAAACAAAAGTTTTTATGTATATTTTTGAGCATAGAAAGTAGCAGTTAGCAAAAGGGCCTCCTTATACTCATCACCTAGATTAACATAGTTACTTTTTCTTTTCTTTTTGAGAGAGGGTCTCACTGTGTAGCTTGAGATGGCTCAGAAACTCACTGTGTAGATCAGGCTGGCTCAAAACACAAGGAACCTCTTGCTTCCCCCTCCCGTGGGGACTGCTGGGATTAAAGTCACGTGTGCTCCCAGGTTCAACACATTTATTATTTTTGCTGATATATTTAATGCGACTTATAGTTTGTGTGGCAATTCCCTCAAAATATACTTCAGAAACTTTTCTTCCTATAATGTTACGTGTTGGGGACGATAGGCCATATGGACAATGATCAGCCATCTTGTCAGAGGCTACACCTTTAGGCTCCTATTTCTCCAGCAGTCTGTCATTTACCAGAAACCAGCTGATCCTGTTACCAGAAACCAGCTGACCCTGTCGTGGTGGTTCGGCAGTTAGACACCTGTTGTGGTTTATTGTGGGGGACAGTCAATCTAAGACCCCCGAGCTCATAGAAAGAGCTACTCGTTTCTGGCTATAAACTAGCTTTTCCAGTAAGACTACTGGTAAAATCAGATTAAAGGCCAGCTGCCTGCGAGCTGCAGTTCCGGGAACTTTTTCCTAACTAACCAGATCTTTTACAACTTTCTTTTCTCTCTGGAATTTCTCCCTCTTTTGTGATTATATCAGCTGTAAAAGTAGACACCTGCTGGAGCATTCCAGAGTTAGGTATCCATAGCAACCCTCGCTTACGCAAATACCCATCCCCCCCCCCCCCCCGTGCCTATAAAAACTGTGAAATTTTTCAATAAACGGGGCTTGATCAGAATCCAGACTTGCCCTCATTTCTGTGTGTCTCCTGTCCCCCCATCTGTCTGTCCCCCTCCACAGGTACCCACTGAAGACCCCGCAGGCTGGGTCAGTTACGGACTCATGATCCTAAGGATAAGCTCTTTGTATCATCTAAGGCGCTGCTTGTCTTCAAATTTATCAACTTTTCCCTACAACATGTTTTTTTCCCCTTTGCATTCAGTTTGTTCTAAGCAGAGTCTAAATAACAGAGAAACCCTGTCTCGAAAAACCAAAAAAAAAAAAAAAAAAAAAAAAAAAAAAGGAGGGAGTGGGGGTTCCTGGTGACAAATCCCATTATGTGCTATGCCAGGGTGTCCTCAATGCCTGGGTTCTACTGTGAGAAGGGCAGTATTGATTATTGGCTTGGCTGAGAACTGCCAAGCCCTCACCTAGAAGTTGTACTTTCTTCTAAGACCAACAATCTATGCAATCCTCCTGCCTCCCAAATTTTGGGAGTACAGGGTGAGAAAGCAAAGCCAACTTGGCCAGTTGTTACTTTGTTTGTTTTTGTTTTTGTTTGTTGAGACAGGGTTTCTCTGTGTAGCCTTGACTGTCCTGTACTCACTTTGTAGACCAGTCTGGCCTTGAACCCACAAAGATCACCTGCCTCTGCCTCCCGAGGGCTGGGATTAAAGGTGTGGGCCACCATGCCTGGCTTAGGTGGGACTATTAAACTATATGAACTGTGTTTCCAGCATATAGTGGCACATACCTGTAATCTTAGCATTTAATGAACAGAGGCAGGACTGGGCAACAATAATAAGTTCAAGGCTAGCCAGAGCTACATAGCAAGACCTTGTCTCAAAAACAAACAACAAGGGGCTGAGGAGATGGTTCAGAGGTTAAGGGTGATGACTGCTCTTTCGGTAGTCCTGAGTTCAATTCCCAGCAACCACACGGTTGCTCAATACCATCGATAATGTGATCTGGTGCCCTCTTGTGGCCGGCAGGTGTATATGCAGGCAGAGCACTGTATACATAATAAATAAATAAATCTTTTTTTTTTGTTGTTTTGTTTTGTTTTTCGAGACAGGGTTTCTCTGTGTAGCCTTGACCATCCTGGACTCACTTTGTAGACCAGGCTGGCCTCGAACTCACAGCGATCCGCCTGCCTCTGCCTCCCGAGTGCTGGGATTAATGGCGTGCGCCACCACGCCCGGCTCCAAATAAATCTTTTTTTTTTTTTTTTTTTTTTTTTTTTTTTTTTTTTTTTGGTTTTTCGAGACAGGGTTTCTCTGTGTAGCCTTGGCCATCCTGGACTCACTTTGTAGACCAGGCTGGCCTCGAACTCACAGCGATCCGCCTGCCTCTGCCTCCCGAGTGCTGGGATTAAAGGCGTGCGCCACCACGCCCGGCTGTCCAAATAAATCTTTAAAAAAAAAAAAAAAGCAACAAAGAAGAAAGCTGAGCCAGGTGTGGTGGCGCACGCCATTAATCCCAGCACTCAGGAGGCAGAGGCAGGCGGATCGCTGTGAGTTCGAGGCCAGCCTGCTCTACAAAGTGAGTCCAGGATGGCCAAGGCTACACAGAGAAACCCTGTCTCAAAAAAACAAAAAACAAAAAACAAAAAAACAAAAAAAAAAAAAGAAAGAAAGAAAAGAAAAGAAAAGAAAGAAAGCTGAGAGCTGGAGAGGTGGCTCAGTGGTTAAGAGCACGGCCGGCTCTTCCAAAGGACCCGGGTTTGATTCCCAGCACCCACATGGCAGTTCACAACTGTCTGTAACTCCAAGATCTGACACCCTCACACCAATGTGCATAGATTAAAGTTAAATAAAATATTAAAAAAAGAAAGAAAGGAAGAAAGCTGAATCCAGACAGTGGTTGGTACACACCTACACCTTTTTTGGTTTTTGTTTTGTTTTGTTTTGTTTTTATTTATTTATTTATTTATTTATTTATTTATTTATTGGTACACACCTTTAACCCCAGCACTTGGGAGGGAAAAGTAGAGGAATGTTAATTCAGAATATGGCTATTCTGGCAAGAGAGCACAAAAAACTTCTAAGTCTGTGTGATCCAGCTGGAATACACACATGCCTTTAGGGGCTGGAGAGATGGCTCAGATGTAAAGAGCACTGCCTGCTCTTCCAGAGCTCGTGAGTTCAATTCCTAGCAACCATATGGTAGCTCACAACCATCTATGATATCTGATGCCCTCTTCTAGCCTGCAGGCAAAGCATTGTAAAGATAATAAATAAATAAATCTTTTTAAAAATTTATTTATCTTTACTTTATGTGCATTTGAGTTTTGCCAGCATGTATGTCTGTGTGAAGGTGTCAGATCTTGAAGTTACAGACAGACAGTTGTGAGCTGCCATGTGGATGATGGGAATTGAACTCAGGACCTTTGGAAGAACAGCCACTGCTCTTAACCACTGAGCCATCTCTCCAGCCCTAAATAAATAAATCTTAAAAAGCAAACAAACTCGCTTTTAATCCAGGAGACAGGCACTTGGGAGGCAGAGACTGATGGATCTCTGTCAGTTCAAGGTCAGCCTGGTCTACAATGTGAGTCTAGGACAGCCAAGACTACACAGAGAAACCCTGTCTCAAAACACAAAAAAACAAAAAAGCTGGGGCTTGAGAGATGTCTCAGCGGTTAAGAGCACTGTCTGCTCTTCCAGAGATCCTGAGTTCAAGAACACATGGTGGCTCACAGTCATCGATAATGAGATCTGGTGCCCTCTTCTGGCCTGCAGAGGTACATGCAGACACAACATTCTATACATAATAAGTAATTTTTTTTTTGAGACAGGGTTTCTCTTGCAGGCCTCTCTTTGTAGACCAGGCTAACCTTGAACTTACAGAGACCGGCCTGCCTCTGCCTCCCGAGTGCTGGGATTAAAGGCATGCGCCACTACACCCAGCAATAAATAAATCTTTAAAACAAACAAACAAAAAAGCTGGCTACTGGTGGTACATACCTTAATCCCAGCACTGGCAGGAGCAGGGTGATCCCTGTGAGTTTGAGACCAGCCTGGTCTACAGAGTAAGTTCCAGGACAGCCAGACATCCAGGGTTACACTGGGAAACCCTGTCTCAAAAAGAAAAGACTCTGAAACCTGTCTTCTTTTTTTTGTTTGCTTTTAAGATTTATTTTTATTTATTATATATACAGTGTTTCACCTGAACACCAGAAGAGGGCACCAGATCTCAGTATAGATATTTGTGAGCCACCATGTGGTTTCTGGGAATTGAACTCAGGACCTTTGGAAGAGCAGACAGTGTTCTTAACCTCTGAGTCATCTCTCCAGCCCTGTTTGTTTGTTTGTTTGTTTGAAACAGGATTTTTCTGTGTAGCCTCCGCCGTCCTGGACTTACTTGGTCAACCAGGCTGTCTTCGAACTCACAGTGGTCCACCTGCCTTTGCCTTCCTGAGTGCTGGGATGAAATGCATGGGCCTTTCAATCACTGTACGGTTGAAATCTGTACATCTTAGAAGCTATAGGCTAGACTTGGAAGAGTGGGATGGAGGGAGGTGTGCCATACATGAAGGCTTTAAAAGGGACCACCCGGAGCCAGAGAGATGTCTGAGGTTAAGAGCACTGACTGCTCTTCTAAAGGTCCTGAGTTCAATTCCCAGGAACCACATGGTGACTCACAACCATCTGTAATGAGATCTGGCGCCCTCTTCTGGTGTGCAGGTGTACATGCAGGCAGAACACTGTATATATATAATAATAAATAAATAAATCTTAAAAATCACAAGAAAGAGAAATAAAAGGGACCACCATTTACCCTATGCTCAGTTTGAAGCCCTGCCCCAGGTGGGTAGGTTAGTATGAGCCATCCAAGTTACACTTCCACTAGTTCTATTCCATAGATGAGGACATTGGCGGCTCTCAGTGGGTGAGCAAGGCAATGGCCTCGGGAGAAGGAAAAGTTCGGCTTGGGCAGAGGCCCAAGGCCCCTCCTCTCCCCCATCGTGGGTGGGAAGAAGAGACAAAGCCTTTGGAAGAGGAAATAATGAGTCTGTTCCCTTGCAGCTGCCCAGATGTCCCCAAGCCGCTCTCTTGAGAAGTGGTGTTTATGACATGACAATGTCTGTAATTTGGCTTCTGGCATGTTGCATAATTAGCTTAAGTTATCCTTCATTGGTGTTTCATTCAAAGCATGGACACTCTTCCATTCATTCTGAGGAGCCCTGAGGGACCCTGCGGACCTGGAGCTACTGTGTCTCCTCTCTCAGGGTGGAAGTTGGCCAGAGACTTAGGGGGAGGTGTCTGACCTGTCTGCACTGCAGCTGGGAGTCACTGGGAGAGTTGGGAGCAGGAGTGTTGGGACCTCCCCTCAGAAGGTACCTCCTTAAAGAGATGCTATTCACAGCCAATGCACTGGTTTGAATAAGAATGGCTTATGTTGGGGCTGGAGAGATGGTTCAGCGGTTAAGAACACCGGCTGCTCTTCCAAAGGTCCTGAGGTCAATTACCAGCAACCACATGGTGGCTCATGACCATCTGTAATGAGATCCAGTGCCTTCTTGTGGCGGGAAGGTGCACATGCAGGCAGAATACTGTATCAATAATAAATAAATCTTTAAAAAAAGAAAAAAAGGGGGCTGGAGAGATGGCTCAGAGGTTAAGAGCACTGTCTGTTCTTCCAGAGGACCTAAGTTCAATTCCCAGCAACCACATGGTGGCTCACAACCATCTATCTAATGAGATCTAATGTCTTCTTCCTGGCCTGCAGGACTACACGCAGGCAGAGCACTGTGTACATAATAATAAATAAACCTTAAAAAAAAAAAAAAGAAAAAAAGAATGGCTTATGTACCCCCCCAGCGCCCCCCCCAAAAAGAACAAACCAAGAATGGCTTGTGTAATTGAATGCTTGGTCACCAGGGAGTGAAACTGTTTGAAAGGGTTAGGAGGTGTGGCCTCATAGGAGGAAGTGTGTCACTGGAAGGTGGGGTTTGAGGTTTCAAAAGCCCATGCCAGGTCACTCTGTCTTGCAGTTACTCTGTCTGTCTGTCTGTCTGTCTGTCTGTCTGTCTGTGTCTCAGCCTACGGATCAGGATGTAGCACACCTGCCTGCATGCTGCCTCTGAAACTGTAAACCAGCCCCCCAATTAAATGTCTTCTTCTGTAAGAGCTGTCTCTTCACAACAATGGAACAGTGACTAAGAGAGCCAGGTCGGGAAGCACTGTGGCCCAGAGGCCCATCCTAAGGGTGGTAGTCAGAGACCTCCATCGAGACCTTGGGAAGGAAGGGCACCTTCCTACATCCAGGGGGTCCAGGAAAGGGGGAGATTCTGTGGGGTGTGGTGGGCTGACCCAGAGAGAGGAAGATAGGATGCTGGGGACGATGCCAAGGGCTCTGTCTAGGGAGGCTGGGAACTGAGGTAGGACCAGCAGGTGAGTGCATGTGTGCGTGTGCCTGTGTGTGTGTGTGTGTGTGTGTGTAGCTCTGCTCACTGCTGGGAGGGGAAGGGGAAGTTTGAAGAGGCTAAGCATATGAGGAAGTGCCACTCACTGACAGGTTCAGGGGCTCCTCTATGACTGACCCACTGTTCAAGAGTGAGGCTTAGAAGGATTTGGGTTTTGGTAGGAGGGGAAGGGGTGAGAGGGGGATGGGGGATAACAACGTTCACGATTTACATGTGTGAAATTGCATGGGGAGAGGTGGCTCGGTAGTTAAGAGCATTGGCTGCTCTTGCAGAGGACATGGGTTCTGTTCCCAGCACCCACACGACAGCTCAGACGCTTCTGTAATTACAGTCTCTTTTGGCCTCTGCAGGCACCAGGAACGTGGTGCATTTAGATATATATGTGCAGACATAAAATAAAAATAAATTCCCTTTACAGGGTTTTTCTGTGTAGTTCTGTCTTGGAACTCACTCTGTAGACCACCCTGGCCTGGAACTCTGAGATCTGCCTTCTGCCTCCCCAAGTGCTAGGGTTAAAAGTGTATGCCACGGCTGGCCCCCCCGCCCCCGTAAAAATAAATCTTTAAAGAGGAAGGGGAGTTTTAAACATCTTTGAAGGCAGGTTTCTTTTCTTTTCTTTTCTTTTTTTTTTTTTTTTGTGGTGGGTGGGGGGGAGGTTTGAGACAGGGTTTCTCTTATAGACCTGGCTGTCTTGGACTTGCTTTGTAGACCAGGCTGGCCTCGAACTCACATCGACTTTTTTTCTGTTTTTTGTTTTTGTTTTTTTTTTTGGTTTTTTGAGACAGGGTTTCTCTGTGTAGTCTTGGCCATCCTGGACTCACTTTGTAGACCAGGCTGGCCTTGAACTCACAGTGATCCGCCTGCCTCTGCCTCCCGAGTGCTGGGATTAAAGGCGTGCGCCACCATGCCCGGCTCTTGAATAGCATTTTGTTAAGGAGCTCTGGATGGCCACAAACTTGTGAAGGCCCTTGCTTTTGCCTCCTGAGTTCTGGGATCACAGGCCTGCAGCACCATGCCCAACACCTGCACTGTGGATCAGGTGCTGTTGGTCCATTGCTGGGATGTGTGACCTGTGACTCAGGACAAGGAGCTCTAGCATCCAGAGACCTTGGGTTCAATCTCCAGCAGGGCACAAATAAGGAATAAAGTTTAAACCAGTGGATTTCAAGGGAATGAGGATGTGGCTCAGTGGGAGAGAATGAATCGACTACAAGAAGCCCTGGGTTTGTCCCTACCGTTACAAAACAAGCAAAATGCCTTATATCACACAGAAATTGTACCATTACTAAATTTGATTCTAAGAAGCAGAGCTGGGGGCTGGAGAGACGGCTCAGTGGTTAAGAGCACTGACTGCTCTCCCAGAGGTCCTGAGTTCCATTCCCACCAACCACATGGTGGTTCACAACCATCTATAATGTGATCTGATGCACCCCTCTGGCCTGTAGGTGCACACACAGGCAGAGCACTGTATACATAATACATAAATAAATCTTTTAAAAGAACATCATGAGCAGGGCGTGGTGGCACACGCTTTTAATCCCAGCACTCGGGAGGCAGAGGCAGGCGGATCGCTGTGAGTTCGAGGCCAGCCTGGTATACAAAGTTGAGTCTAGGATGGCCAAGGCTACACAGAGAAACCCTGTCTCGGGGGGGGGGGGGGAAGAACATCATGAAGTGGCAGCAGCAGCAACAGCGAGCTGGGTACAGCAATGGTCACTTTAAATTCCAGGAGGCAGAGGCAGGAGGATGACAGGAAGTTCCAGACATTGTAGTCTACATTAGGAGTTTCAAGCTAGCTAGGTCTACACAGCAGGACCCTGCCTCAAAAAAGCAGACAAGTTTATAAAAGAGAATGTTTGTGCTGAGGAGATAAGAGTTGGTGAAGAGGGCTGGAGAGAGGGCTCAGAGGTTAAGAGCACTGGCTGCTCTTCCAGAGGTCCTGAGTTCAATGCCCAGCAAGCACATGGTGGCTCACAACTGTCTATAATGTGATCTGATGCCCTCTTCTGGACTGCAGGTGTATGTGCAGGCAGAGCACTGTATACATAATAATAAATAATATTAAAAAAAAAAAAAAAAGAGTTGGTGAAGAGCTTGCCAGTCAAGCATGAAGATGAGTTTGGTATGATCCCAGAACCCATATTTAAAAAATAAAAGCAGGGCCTGGTGGGGCTGAGGCTGCTCTTTCTGAGGACCAGTTTAGTTCCCAGTACCCACATCAGCTGGCTCACAACTCCTCAGGCACTCAAACGCACATGCACAGACTTACTTTAAAATAATTTTTTTTTTTTTTTTTTTTTTTTTTTTTTTTTTTTTTGGTTTTTCGAGACAGGGTTTCTCTGTGTAGCCTTGGCCATCCTGGACTCACTTTGTAGACCAGGCTGGCTTTGAACTCACAGCGATCCGCCTGCCTCTGCCTCCCGAGTGCTGGGATTAAAGGCATGCGCCACCACGCCCGGCTGTAATAATTTTTTAAAAAACACAAACAACAAAGCTGGGCGAAGTGACAAGCACTTGCAATCCAAGTGCAGAGGAGATGGGGACAGGCAGACCCCTGGGGTTCTCCGGTCTGACAGCCTAGCCTAGGTGGCAAGCTCCAGACCTGGTGTCAGGCTGGCTGTACAAGCATGAAAATTTGTGTCATGGAAGAGTGTTGGTTTCCTTGTAAATGTAGTCATGTTATGTAAAAATGTTTTTGTTTTAATCCGGGAGTGTGGGGTTTTAGTTTGGGCTTTAGTATGTCCACCGCTGGTAACTGCCTCCTGTGGGGCGTGGTCTTTGCACAACTTTAATCCCAGCTCTCTCGGGAGGCAGTGGCAGGCGGATCTCTGTGAGTTCCAGGCAGCCTGGTCTACAAAGTGAGTTCAGGACAGCCAGGGCTACACAGAGAAACCCTGTCTTGAAAAACAAAAAGCAAAACAAAAAAGGAGACCTTGCCTGGTGGTTAGCTCCTAAGGAAGGACACCTGAGACTGACTTTTGGCCTACATTCACACAGACACAGACACAGACACACACAATACTACTAAGCCAAAAAAGTCTTTCGTCCTCATATTTGGCTTCTCTCCTTTCTTTAGAGGAAGAAGCCCTCTCTTCCAAGCAACCCACGGCCCTACTTGCCCTGACTGCCATCTCCCAGTCTCCCTCTAGGTCACAGATAGCCTCTGTGAAGGCTTGTCTGGACTCCCTTAGCCACCCTGTCACTGTGGCATACTTCAAACCACTGCTGTGGGACCTCTTCTCAGTCCTGGCTTCCCAGGACCCGTTTCCTCTGGGGTGCCTCCTCCTTCTTGGATGTGCCTATGTGTCGTCGTCCCCCCCCCCCCCCCCCCCCCCCCGTCCCTTTTTAAATGCCATGACTCTCTGAGCCTGTCCTCTCTACACCTGCCCCAGTCTCCCATCAAGACTGTATCCCCTCCACGGCTTCAGGCACCACCTACCCCCAACATTACCCAAAGGATATCAATCAAGATTTTCTTTTTCTCTTTCCTTTTTTTTTTCAGTATCCAGGGTATGTGACAGGAGGCAGAAAGTTAGGAGATGTGGGACCTTTTAACAATGCACATGTATGACTGTCCTCTGGGATAGTGCAGTAGGCCTCAAAGTCAGCAAGTGCCAACCCTACCCCTCTGCCCTCCTTCCTTAGGTTTCCAGTTGAGGTAGAAACTTGGGAGTCAGTCCAGTCTACAGACCGCCCACTGTCAATGACCTCCTTTCAATCCCACCGCCACAGCCTGGTGCGGTGGCACACCCCTTTAATCCCTGTACTCTGAATTCGAGCCCAGCCTGCTCTATAGAGCTAGTGCCAGGACTACACAGGGAACCCCCATCTCAAACCCCCACCCCACTTGGTGGTGCACGCCTTTAATCCCAGTACTTGGGAGGCAGAAGCAGGGGGATTGATATGAGTTCGAGGCCAGCCTGGTCTACAAAGCAAGTCCAGGACATCTATGACTACACAGAGAAACCCTGTCCGGAAAAAACCAAAACTAACAAACAAAACCCCACCCTGGGCCAGGCGTGGTGGTGCACGCCTTTAATCCCAGCACTCGGGAGGCAGAGGCAGGTGGATCACTGTGAGTTCGAGGCCAGCCTGGTCTACAAAGTGAGTCCAGGACAGTCAAGGCTACACAGAGAAACCCTGTCTCAAAAACCAAAACAAAAACAAAAACCCCCACTCCAAAAGAATGAAATTAACTTGACGGCCATGAACTCCCTCTCCACCCTTGCCCAAGTCCCACATATATAGATCTTTTCTCTCTCCCCAAGATGTTCGTTCATTTCACAGAGTCTAGGGCTTGGGCCTAACGCATAAAAATCATTGTCCTGGGCCTAGAGAGACCATCAGTCAATGAAGTGCCAGGGGAAAGCCAAGGTCTGCATGACACCTGATCCTCCTGACCAACATTAGGCTGCATGCTGGCCTGCTCTGTGCTGGTCTCAGTCTGACACTGTGGTCGCTCAGTTATCTTCAGGCCACAGCTGAGCTCAGACCATCTCTGCGGCTCTTCGGCTCTGGCTTCTTCTACACCTGCATTTCCTCATTATAACCTGTACCTTTCCCCAAGGACTGCTTCCCACGGCCGCCTTCCTCTCCATCCTAACACCTGCCCTCACCCCACAGTACTGGGCACTGAATCCAGGAACGTGTGTGTGCTGGGCAGTTTGTTCTCCAGTCCTCTGTTGACCTTTCTAAAAAAAAAATGTTTTTTTTTCGAGATAGGGCTTAAATTTTTTTTTTTTTTTTTTTTTTTTTTGGTTTTTCGAGGCAGGGTTTCTCTGTGTAGCCTTGGCCATCCTGGACTCACTTTGTAGACCAGGCTGGCCTCGAACTCACAGCGATCCGCCTGCCTCTGCCTCCCGAGTGCTGGGATTAAAGGCGTGCGCCACCACGCCCGGCTCAATTTTTTTTTTTTTTTTTTTTTGGTTTTTCGAGACAGGGTTTCTCTGTGTAGCCTTGGGCATCCTGGACTCACTTTGTAGACCAGGCTGGCCTCGAACTCACAGTGATCCGCCTGCCTCTGCCTCCCGAGTGCTGGGATTAAATGTGTGCGCCACCACGCCCGGCCTTAAATTTTTTTTTACCAATTTTTTTTTAAAATTATATATACAGTGTTCTGCCTGTACACCAGAAGAGGACACTAGATGGTCGTGAGCCACCATGTGGTTGCTGGGAATTGAACTCAGGACGTTTGGAAGAGCACCCAATGCTCTTAACCACTGAGCTATCTCTCCAGCTAGACCTCCCCCCCCCCCAAAAAAAAACCATGGTAACAGAGCCCTGGCTGTTCTGGACTCACTTTGTAGACCAGGCTGGCCTCGAACTCACATCGATCCACCTGCCTCTGCCTCCCGAGCGCTGGGATTAAAGGCGTGCGTCACTATACCCCATTGTGGCTTACTTCCTGAAATACTCATAAATTGTCTAGGCTAGCCTTGAACTCACGGAGATCTGCTTGCCTCTGCCTCCCTGGAGTGCTGAGATTACAAGTGTGAGAACCCAATTTACCTTCTCAAGTAGCTGAGTTAAGGCCTGTGGGCACGGCTCCTAGCACCTGCTTCTATGGGTATTTATCATTGATTTCAGGATGTTTGCCTCCCAATTTGCCATGTCCTTAGTAGTGAACCCACTAATCCCTCTTCCCCCACCTTTTTTTTTTTTTTTTTTTTGGTGTGACTCTCCTGCCTCAGCATTCCCAGGCTACAAATGTGTACCACCCAGCCTAGCCTATACAGATTCTGTCTTTCCTGTCAATCTGTCAGCCTGTAGCATCAAAATCTGAAATTTCCCAGGCCGAGTTGGTCAGGCTTGCTCCTTCTAAAACCCTTCGTCTTCCTGATGGCTTGTGACCACTACCAGCTCTGTCCTAGGTGTCCCCCACCCCCCCCCCCCCCCCCCCCCCGTCTTCCATAACATGCACTCCTGCTTGCCCACCCAACAAAAGGGGTCTTCCATAGAGTCAGCTGACAACAGCTGAGTGTCTCTTGAGAGTTGCCTTCTCCTGCACTACAGACACCCTGACTGGGCATGTCCATGGCTCTGTCACATTGCTCTACTCTTGTCTGACTGTTGTGTCATTCTCCCTCTGCCTGGCGCCTGGCCAAGTGGCCCTTCCCTCACCTTCCACCTGGACTCCTCCCCATCTGCCCCATCCCGATCCCAGCCCCCAGCACTACTCCAGTGTGCCCCTGGCGTTTATAGGCTTATTGAACATGCTAGACCCTTAGGCTGGGCATGGTGGTACAGGCCTAGAATCCTAGCACTTAAGGAAACTGAGACAAGAGGATTGCTGTGAGTTTGAGGCCAGCCAGCCTGAACTAGGGAGACCCTGTCTCAGAAAACAAAAAGTGCATTTGAGTAACCCCCCACCCCCCAGAGTTCACATGGACTTTAAGATTGAGAATTACTACCTATCTCCCAAATTCTAGTCTCCACCCCAACTCTAGGCAATACCTGAGGGACAGTGGAGTGGGTGAGCATACTGGGCCAACCATATCTTTCCTAGAAGGCCCGAGGCCCCAGGTTCTATTCCTGGATCACACACTTAGAAGGGAGATCTAATTATTGCCCCTTTGCAGTTTGGCAAGCCAGCGCTATTTGCATCTCTTTGCTTATAAACCCGAAATTCTGTGTCTTTAACCCCTAGGCTTAAACCCAAACATCCTGACAAGACACTGAAAGCCCCTTAATCTGTTGTCTTATTGACAATCCTTCACCCCCCTTTCTCCAGCTACACTTGCTAAGATTTCGGTTGTCACAAAAACACAACTTCATCCCGCTGGCTCGGGGCTGCCTGTCTCTGTAACTCTGAGCATGCTGGGTTTTCCCCTGGAATCTCTTCTGCCCTATCTGCCTATGAACCTTTTCTCACGTGCTGAGCCCGAGCTCAGGCCTTCCCTGACCTCATAAACACAGGGACTTCCTCCCTCCTATCAGCACAGGCACCCGGAGGAGGAGGAGCTGTTCCCAGCACTCTCACAGCCCAACTTGTAAAGAGTGAGTTCTCTGTATTTCTGTCACTTTCACCAGCCCAGGTGTTATCTGTGTAGCTCTCTCAGCCAGCCCAGTACTTGCTGAACTTTCTCAACTTCTGCCCTGATTCACTCTTTTTTTTTTTTTTTTTTTTTTTAGTTTTTCGAGACAGGGTTTCTCTGTGTAGCCTTGGCCATCCTGGACTCACTTTGTAGACCAGGCTGGCCTCGAACTCACAGCGATCCGCCTGCCTCTGCCTCCCGAGTGCTGGGATTAAAGGCATGCGCCACCACGCCAGGCTCCCTGACTCACTCTTAACAAGAGGGAAGGACATCAGACTTCAGGAAGAAATGGTCAGCCCAGAGGGGTGCAAGATAGGGTTAACATACCTTAGGTCACCCTCAAGCTGGAAAGTTCCCTGGGAAGAGTCACCAACCCACAGTGTTAAGTCCAAGGGGACTTCCGAGGTTAAGTCACCAAACCAATTGTCAGATAATAACTGCTTTGCACAAGGGTGCACTGGGGCTGAGAGGAAGGCTGGGATTAGACTGCAAGTAGCTCTGAAGTCTGGGCTCATGACCCCATGAACTTTTTCCCCCTTCCTACCCACCCTAACTCCTCTAAGTAAGAAGCTGCTGCCCTGATGTGGTCAAGGGTACTTAAGCTCCATTTCTAAAAGCACCTGCTAGGGCTACAGCTTGGAGGTGGGGGCACTAGTTATCTTCCATTTTACAGTTTGGCAAATGCAAGCTGTTTGCATCTATTTGCTTATGAGTCCTAAGGCCATGTCTTCTTATGAAAATGTTTGAGGAGCGCATGTTCAGGGCCACAGCAACTGTACGACTCTGGGTTGCCTAAGGTCTTGGGAAAGCCCCAGACTATCATGGTTCCTCTTCAGAAGGGCCTCTGAGCGTCTTGTACAGGGCCTGCGACTTAAGACGGAAGCTGCTGGCTCATCTCCCCTACATAGGTCTTGGGCGGTCATAACCTTTGGTGGGAAATCACCCTTCCCAGTACACTGACATCGACAGACGACTTGTCCCTTTCAATTTGGGGGCTGTTACAGCCTATGCACTCTAACCAGTCACACAGCCAGGAAATGTCATAGCCCGGGGCTGGTGCTGGCACCTGAGACCAACTGGAACGCACCCTCCTCCTTGTCCTCTACCCCAGGCCAGGCCGGACTACCCCATCACCAGAAGCTTCTCTTCCTCATTGGCTGGGTTAACCTCCGGAAAAGGCACTTAACCTCTCCAAGCAACCCCCAAGGTCAGCAGCTTTGCTTTTCGGGGCTGGAAAACAGTTTGCAAAGGAGGCGTGAGGGAAACGCAAACCCGTTCGAACCCAGGTCTGTCTACTAGCCCAGAAGAGAGGTCGCACACCCCCCCCCCCAACCCCGGCCGCGGGGATCGACGAAAGCAAACGTAGGGCAAAAGGCGAAACCCGCCACACTCTTCAGCCTCCCCCGCTCGGTTCCGGGAACCCGAGAGCCAGACTTCGCGGAAGCGCGCCCCGCGGCAGGCGCCTGCGCCCGGGACCGCCCCGACCGCAGCCCGCAGCCTGGGCCGGGAGGTGCGGGGGCCGGCGCGGTCGGGCCCGAGCAGCAGCACGGCGCGCGCTTCCGCCCCGCTCGGCTCCGGCGGCGGCCAAGGCGGCCCCACAATCCCCTTCTGGCTCCGGGGACGGGCGGGGCGGGGCGGGGCGGGCCGGGCCGAGAGGGCGGAAATAATTTTCTGTTTTGCCCTCTCTGCCCTAGTCCCTTTGCGGCGGGACGTGCAAAGCGGGCGGAGATGCGGGGAGCTGGACGCGCTGCTTGCACTGGCGTGCCTCGCCAGCGGGTGAAGAAAACAGCAGCAGCAGAGATTGAGCGCGCCTACTGTGTGTGTTAGGTCTTTACGAAGGTAGTCCAGGTTCCCACTGCAGAGTGACGCCCCACCTATGGAGGGACCTGATGAGCCCCCAAGAGTTGAAAGCTGTACGGCTAGAATAAGCGTGACACCTCAAATCAGCAATGAACCATGCTACGGGGAACATTATAAACTTGAGCCACGTGTTGGTCGGAGACCTGCTTCTGCTTGGTTTCTGTGGATATGCACAAAGTGGACGCTCAAGAAAGGGTTGGAAGATGGACAATGAGCTCAGCCTCCCGGTACCCCCCGCCCCGCGAACCCAGCCTAGCCTGCAGAGGGTTCCCCCAGAACCTGAGAGGAATCCTTGCAGAAGAGATGGGCAGCTCAGGCTGGAGACAGGGCAGTAGAGCCTCAGTAGGAAAAGACAAGACTGGCTTCAAACCATGGCTCTGTAACTTTCCTTTAAGCAAGTCTTTTAACCCGTGGCGAACTCCATCCATTGAACGGAGGACGTTTCCACCCACCTTAAGTGATCGTGGGTAAAACGAAGGCAAATCACATCCCTAAGTCACTAAACGCCTATCCCAAAAGCTCTGGGGATATGTTGGACACAGTTCGAGTCAAGACTGGCTATCGGTCCCCTGTTCCCAAGTCACCAACTCCTAGGGTTGTGACATTGGTCCAGCGAAACCCAAAACTGGCCACTTTGAGGGGTTTCAAGGGGCAAAAACTCCCAACACTTTGAAACTGGCGCAGAGTTAGAAGAGACATTTTGGCGTTTTTCTTGCAATTTTATTCTTGGTAATAAAAGTTATCCGTTAGAACCCCCCTCCCCCCAAGGACAGTTTCTTCTCCGAGTCTCAACTTTTCGTATGAGCGAAGTTCACAATCTTAGTTTAAAAAACAAAAACAAAAACAAAACAGTCCCGCCGTCGACGTGTCGTGATTCAGACGTCGCAAGACACTACCGCAGGTCCACTTTTTTATCTAGACTCAAGTCTCTTAAGTCCCCGGCAGCCTCCAGGATTTCCAGGTCTTAGATTGAGTAGCAGAGTTGGGGGATCCAGCCCAGAACTCAGCTTCACAGACCTCCCCAAACTCCCGCCTCGCCAGGATTAAGGGAGTAAATCCCTGACGCCACAGACCAGGTCAAGGACAAGTTCTCCCCCGCCCAGTTCCCCCCTCCTGGGCGGGGATTCACCCCCCTCCCTGCCGGATGAAAGGTACTAAAGAGACGCGAAGGGGGGAGCTGCGGGCTCCGGCCCCTTGATGTTCCGGTTGAACAGGTGCTAGTGAAAAGGAGGCGGACCCGGCGGAAGAGTTGGCCAGGGGGGCAGTGCGCTGAAGGGGGAGCGGCCCCCTCCACCATCGAGCCCCCTGCCCCTCCCCCCAGGAAGCGTCCCGGGCCTAGAGGTCTTTGAAGTGTGGATGAAGCCCCCAGGGCAGCCCTCTCCCCTCTGCCACCCAACCTCCCGCTGAGGGGGCATTTGACCTTTAGCCCTTGTGGGGCTCAGTCTCCCCCTTGCAAACAAAAAAAGGGGGGGATGTATCAGGTCTCGTCTTTTGGACATACCAATCTGGGGCCCGGGGGTTGGGGGGGGAGTCTTGAGTTACCCTCCCTTGAACGAACCTCAGATCCAAATTCGGAGACTATTTAATCCTTCGTAGTGCGGATGTGGGCGCCACTGTGTTTGTGTGCATGCCCAGAAGTCAAGCGTGATTCTGTTTGCAAAGCGCCTCCAAGGTAGCGATCTCTTAACTCGCGTTAAAATGTGAGGCACGCCTTGAGGCTGGAGGTGGAGTTAGGTCTTTGAGAGATCAGGTGGTGCTTGGATGACGGTGGGGTACCTCTGTGTACCCACCCTGTGCGTCAAGATTTAAGAGAGAAGCTCCCGGAGGGCAGGAATAACTCTACTGGGGCGGCACGCCGACACTAAACACTCAACAAATATTTGTACGGGGCGTGGTAAGTGCACGCCTTTACTCTAGCACTTTGGTGGCTGAGGCAGAGGAAGTTCAAGGTCATCATTGGCTATACTGTGAGTTCGAGGCCAGCCAGAGCTACTGCCTATCCTGTCTCAAGCTAACAAAGACATTATTGGTAAAAATAAAAGTTTACACGTGACACTGTCTATCCTTCAGAGACAGTACCCACTAGCTGCCATCCAAAGAGACAACCCCCCCTTCCCCAAGAACAAGCGCTTGAGAGGGCTGACATCACTCCAGTCCCGTTTAGAGCCCCCTGGTTTTCAAGTACCCTAGAGACTTCCCTGGAGTTGAAGATCACACTCAGAGAAAGGGGGGGGGTGGGAATCGGAGACCCAAAGTGTGACACCGAGGGCTGGCAGAAGGGAGGGCTCAGGAACTACCCACCTAGAGTCATAAAAGCGAAAAGAAAAGACGGAAAAAGCTGCACGGAGCGCACGAGCGAAAAGCTCCCTACCAAGCCAGGCTTTGTTCCCTGAACCTAAGACTTTACCCGGCGGCGGGCGGGCCGGGAGCGAGCGAGCGAGCGGAGGCGCGCGGCCATGGCTGCCGCGGCCGGGCAGGGGGGCCGGGGGGGCGGCGCGTGAGCGGGAGGCGCGGGGCGGGCGGGCGCCCGCGATGTGCCACTCGGCGCCTCCCCCGCCGGGCCCGGGTTGCACGGTGGCCGGGCGGCCCTGGTAGCGGGCGAGCGGCGCGGAAGGAGAGCGCGGCGCGCGAGTCTCATTGTTGGTTGGGGGGGGGCCCGTCGGGGCATGAGGGCGAGAGCACGGCGGGGGGGGCGGCCAGACAGAGCGAGCGAGGAGGAGGAGGAGGAGGAGGACGCCGAGGAGGAGGAAGGAGGAGGCAAAGAAAAGAAGCGGCGGCAGCGGCGGAGGAGGGGGCGAGGAGGCGCGCGGCCCCCGCTCCCTCCCTCCCCCCCTGACCCCCGACCCACGCCGGCCGGCCCCCAGCCCCAGCCCCGGAGGGAGCTCATGGGAGTATGAAGGAGATGGTAGGAGGCTGCTGCGTATGTTCGGACGAGAGGGGCTGGGCCGAAAACCCGCTGGTCTACTGCGATGGGCACGCGTGCAGCGTGGCTGTCCACCAAGGTAAGGCGGTGGGGGGGGGGACGGCCGGAGGGGGGGTGCTGCGGGACCCCGGGGGCGGCGCACGCACCGGGTGCCCTCGGCCGCGCCCTCCAGAGCCCTCCCGGGGCGCGTGCCCCTCCCCCACCCACCTGAAGCGAAGGGCGACGTGGGCTACCCCCCCCCCCCCCCGCAGCCGGGTCCTTCAGGACCGGGTCAGGCATTGTTTTCTTGCCTATTGTTCCAGTCCCGCGCCCCCCCACCCCAAGTTGGTGGAGTTTTGGGGAGAGTCCAGGGAGCCAGGAGTGAACTCCCTGAGCCCCGCACCGCCGGTGTCTTGGGCTGTCCCGGGAATGTTTACCTGCGATGTACCTCTCCCCCCCCCCCCAACTCCCGCCCAGTTTATTTTGGTTCCCGCTCCCGGAGGAAGAGGTCAAGGGGGGGTCATCCCTCTTCGCTTCCGGATGCTGGGAGGAGCGGAATTGGGCAGGGAGGAGAAGGGGTCCCACGGGAGAAGGGACTCCTGAAATCCTCCCGGGAAAAGCTGAGGCTGGGAGAGCGGTTGTACAGGGGGCCGGAATGGAGGAGAGGGAGGTTTGGAGTTTCCCCCAGCAGCACATGGTTCGGGAGTTAACTCCTTAAGGAATCTTGCCGAGGGCGCAGGCTGGCATCTCCGCCTGTCTGGCACAGGCAACCGGCCTCCCCCTCCCCCTTTTTCTGAGACAACCCTTTAAGGTTTGTGGTTGCGGGCTCTTCCCGCCCTCTCCTCCGGGTACCTGCACCGCACCTGCCCTCAGTTTTGACTTTTGACCCGCACCTGTGTTGGAGGCAGAAGATGAGGTCCTTGGACCCCCGACTTTCATGTTTTATCCCTTACTGGCCCTTTAAGAAGTCCCCCCCACCCCCCAGTAACAACAAAACGTGTTACAATCATGACTATTTCTTGTTATGATGCCTAGGGGACTGGTCAGGGCGGGGCGGGGTGGGGCACGGGACGGGACCGGGGAACACGTCTAGAAAAAAAGGGGGTGTGGGGGATGAGGATGGAGGATCTTTGGAAGTTTAAGGTCAAGGACCCTTGTCAGACTTTTTGCTCCTGTTTGGAATGCTTGGTTGTGTGTGATTGAAGGCTGGCTCTGTGCTGTTGGGACATTTCTTGTGGTCCTGTTTCATAGAGTGACCCCCGGGTTTGGGGAGGAGCCCCACCTACTGGACTGGTTTTAGTCTCTTCCCCACCCCCAATTTTGGGTAGGTGGGTGGGTGGGGGCCCCAGGGAACCAGTGGCTGACAGCTGTGCTCACTGACTCTCTTCCTCCACCCTTAGCTTGCTATGGCATCGTCCAGGTGCCCACGGGACCCTGGTTCTGCAGGAAGTGCGAATCTCAGGAGCGAGCAGCCAGGGTGGTGAGTTCAGACTCTTAGTTTTTCCCTCTCTTCCTGCGACACCTGAGCATCACCTCCAGGTTGAGCTAGGGTTCCCTGGGGCTGGGGCAGGACTCGGCTTTGTCACTCAGGATTTCCTGTTTCCTGTTGCCTATCACCAGACCCATCTCTTCCCTCAGCTCATCACTCCGCTCTGACCCACCTCTTGGGGGCTTTGATTTTCTTTTCTTTTTTTTTTTTTTTTTTTGCCTGTATGTGTGCTTTTCTGTAACTTTTTTTTTTTTTTTTTTTTTTGAGACAGGATTTCTCTGTGTAGCCTTGGCCATCCTGGACTCACTTTGTAGACCAGGCTGGCCTCGAACTCACAGCGATCTGCCTGCCTCTGCCTCCCGAGTGCTGGGATTAAAGGCATGTGCCACCACGCCCGGCTTCTGTAACTTTTTTTATTATGGAAAGTTTTCAAGGCTACAGAAGTAGAGGGGCTACAGTAATGAACCCAAGGTTCTCCTTATTGTAGTCTTCACTAGTTATGACCTCATGGCCAAAAACCTCTCTTCCTTTTACACCCTCACCCCCCACACCCCCCAAGTCTTGTGTCATCTATGGGCCTTTTGGATGAGTTCAGGGAGGGCCCAGCTCATCAGATTCCCCCAACCCCCTGTGCTCCTTGCATTGGCAGAGGTGTGAGCTGTGCCCACACAAAGATGGGGCGTTGAAGAGGACTGACAATGGAGGTGAGGGGAGCCCTGAACACCTGCTGAGGTCAGCCAGCCCTGCCCCCACCCCCCCAGCAGGTGTGGGGTGGAGGCTGGCTTTCCCTGCTCTGACTGGTACAAGAAGGCTGTGGAAGCAGGGCACAGTCTATGGCTTGGTGTTGGGGAGAGGTGGGGTCTTGGGCTTGCCACCCTGCTGAGGCTGTTCCGCACACTGCCCCAGGCTGGGCCCACGTGGTGTGTGCTCTCTACATCCCCGAGGTGCAGTTCGCCAACGTGCTCACCATGGAGCCCATCGTGCTGCAGTACGTGCCTCACGATCGATTCAACAAGGTCAGCGGTCCCTTGCTAGTCCCTCCCTGGCCCACAGTCCTGGGGAGCCAGCACGCTCAGGGAAGTCAGGAGGTGGGTGGTTACCCACCGCTGTGCACAGACAGATGTGTGTGTGCGCGTGCCTGTGTTCTGTAACTGTAAGCTCCCTCAAAGTAGCACAGCCAGAGAGTAGCTTTTAGTTAAGTGTAGTGCCTTCCATAGGTCACCTTTTATTGAGTCTCCAATGCGTCCTTGCCGTTAATCAAGACAGATGTGTGAAGAGGCTCTGCTTAGATAAAGGCTGTTCAGTGAGGCTGGCTTGGGTATAATAAGGTGGTCAGGGAAGGAGATGTCTAGGCTGAGACCTGGGGCATGAGGAAGAACTGATTTCTCAGGCTGGCCGGTCCCAGGGTCCATAAAAAAAGAGACAGCACGCGCAGAGTCCAGCAAGTGGGGCAGTGGGTACGTCAGGGAGCGAGGCTGATGTAAATGCTGGCCTCTCAAATCTTACCAAGGATTGTGCTGTTTAACGAAGCAGCTGGCTACAAGAGGGTGTGGCGATTGACTATTCAGGGGCTGAGGGGATGACTTAATGGTTAGTCCAGGTTGCACCCACATGACAGCTCACAACCGTGTTTACGTCCGATTCCAGAGATTGAATCCAGTGCCCTCTTCTGGCCTCCGAGGGCACCAGGCACACAGTATGGCACACACGCGTACATGTAGCCAAACACGCTCACATACAAAAATCCAAAACAAACCTTTAAGTTGAATACTCAGAGTCCATTTCCTCGGTCCCACCAGCTGCATTTCAAGTGCTTGATGGCCCTGTGACTAGTGGTGGCTGGCTTAGCTTGTACAGGTTAGCGACCCTTTCTGTTCCTGCAGCAAAATCTGTGGAATAGCTCTGATCTGGGGTGGTGGGGGACAGGATAGAATTGAGGGGGAGGCCAGAGGATCCCCTTATCAGGCAAGGTGGGGTTCCCTGGAGGAGGGGGTCAATTGTGCTGTGCCCCACAGACCTGTTACATCTGTGAGGAACAGGGCCGGGAGAGCAAAGCCGCCTCAGGAGCCTGCATGACCTGTAACCGCCACGGATGTCGCCAAGCTTTTCACGTCACCTGGTGAGATTCCTGTGCCCAGCTGCTGAGGTGTGAGGTGGCTACTGAGTGAGAGCACCCTAACTCCTGTGTTGTGAGAGACTCTGACAATGCCCTGCTTGATATTGGGTCCAGGAGGAAGGAGATGGGGGGCTGCTGTGGTTTGTGGGTACTCCTTTCTGACCTGAGTCTCCTCAGTGCCCAGATGGCAGGCCTGCTGTGTGAGGAGGAAGTGCTGGAGGTTGACAATGTCAAGTACTGTGGCTACTGCAAATACCACTTCAGCAAGATGGTGAGTCCCTCCTGCCAGTTGGGGCACGTAGGCTATGGGCCTTGCCTATACTGGGTGCTGGGACTTAGGCCCCATCCCCCAGTTCCTGCCTTTCAGGAGCTCTGCCTGTGACAGGGAATGAGTTGCAACCAGAGGGGTGCAAATTGGAACCGAACCAAGCAGTCCAGGCTAGGAGACAGACACCCTCACCCACACACATACACACCACCTGTCAGTCTGGGAATCTTTGAGCCAGGTAGAATTAGAAGGACAAGTAGCATAACAGCTCCCTACTGGGGGAGTGTCTTTGCCACATCCATGACATGTCTTGACATCATGTGGCTCTCCCTCAGCCCCAAGTGTGCTTGCATGTGCCCCGTTTCACAGATGGGTAAATGAAGGTTCCAGGCTTATCATGTAGCTGGTCTCCCAGCTGGGCTGGTGGGTGGGATTCAGAGCAGTTTAAGCAGAAGGCCTCTGAGGACCCGGCGCTGCCAGCGGTGGACATAGCCCTAAGATGAGAAGGACCTTGTGTTGGTGGCAGGAGGGGAGGGCGTTAGGTGGGGCTAGGCATGTCACGAGTTTGAGGCAGGGAGATGAGAGCTTGGCCCAAAGCTATCGCGGCCGAACAGACTCGTAGGTTCTGGATGTATCTGCAGAGGTAAGCTGCAGCCAGGCCTCCGCCCTAGGCCACAGTTTGGAGCACTCCTAAGCCGGGGAGTAACCTGATCAGATTTGTGTTACAGGCAGATTACCCTGGCATCAACCACAGAGCTGGGTTGAGAGACAGCTGCAAGGATGGGGGTGGGTGACAGGGTCAAGGCTGGATGCTGGAGTCACTCGCTTAGAGGTGGATTATCCAAGTGTGAGGGTGGTCGAGAAGTGGACGGCGAATGTGAGATAAGATCCAGGTCGTAGCTAGTCGTGGAGTGAGGAGAGGGGGCTACCTGGGGGTGTTTGGAAGGGGGCAGCTGGCCTCTGAGGTGAGGCCATCTTGGTTTGTGGCTGTTGCCTGGTGTATTGATTAATAGTCCTCCTTCCATCCCTTTACAGCAGTGTCCAGGTTTGCTCATAAGTTGCACGGTTGCCATGCTTTCAGAGTTTGCTGGTGACTTAGGACAAGATCAGGACTTCTGTTGCCTTTGCAGGTGGCCCCAGGTAGAGACGTTCAGATTTGGAGGGCGTCCCTAGGCAGGAGGCCAGGGCAGATGGAGGTTGCAGGACTGAGCCTGCCTCTCTATGGGTGTCCAGAGTAGACTGGACCCAGGTGTGAAAGAGCCCTGGGAGAAAAGATCTGGAGCTTGAAGTAGGGGCAGAGTCCAAGCTGGTGAGGCCTGAAATTAATCCTAGGCGTTGGCAGTTGTGGGGTAGTTGGTGAGCTTAGATTGCAGCTGTGAGCCTGGGCTGGGTGAAGCCAGCAGACCAGGCACACGGGGAGAGAGAGCAAGCCCAGGGAGGAAGTTTGGTGTTGGTTGCCCTAGTTCGGGGCAGCAGGTCTTCTGTACAGAGCTAAACGGGGGAGCAGAGGGAAAGCAGAACCAAGGGAGGAGGATGTGATGGTTAGAGAGAAATGGGGTTCCCAGGGAGCAAAGGCTTCCTGAGTGTCCTCTGCACATTCTTGTTCTAAGGGAAGAAAATGGAAGCGGCTGGGGTGCAGTCTGCCCGAGACTGCCAGGAGAGCACTGTGGGGTGGCGGAGTGGGGGACAGAAGGCGCAGGTCCATCTCCAGCCCTGCTGCCCCTTGTTGGGGGCCGAAGCTGGTCTACACCTCTTCTCAGCCTCTGTGGTTGGATCTGTATGTTGGTTAAGACAGCCGGGAAGCTAGGATATCTAGGGTGACCAGAGTGTCATGGAAGACACAGGTGACTTGCAGCAGCAGCAGAGGAGCTAGCACTGGGAACAGGCGACCTTCAGGAGCCTTCTCTAAGCTAGTGAAAGGAAGGTTAGGCAGTCCCTCTCAATCTCTTTCCCACAGAAGACATCCCGACACTCCAGTGGGGGAGGAGGAGGAGGAACAGGAGGAGGCGGCAGCGGTGGAGCAGGCGGCTGCAGCAGCGGTACCGGTGGCGGAGGTAGCACAGGGGGAGGTGGCAGCAGCGGCGGCAACAGCTTCCTTACTGGCAGGAGAAGCCGGTCAGCCTCACCGTCCACCCAGCAGGAGAAGCACCCTGCCCACCATGAGAAGGGCCCGAAGAAGGTGAAGGGCTGCGCGCGCACGGCGCTCTCTCTCGCGCGCGCGCTCTCTCTCTCTCTCTCTCTCTCACACACACACACACACACACACACACACCTTTTTTCAGAGACTACAACCTAGGCCTAGGCCTTCCTCTGAGGCCGCTGAGGTTGGAGAAAACTAAAGAACAGCTACAGCTGGAAGCTCAGGGATCGGGACCTGGGTTCTGTGTCTTCTATTCCCCTCATGACATGACAGTGACCCAAACCTCCCAGTTTGTGGCCCTTTGTGTTTACACACATCTCGTCTGTCTCCTCCTGCCCGGTCCCGTGGAGTACCCACTTTTGTTCAGTGTGTGTTCCAGGAGGGACACCCTTGTGAGTGCCTGCTCATGTCATGTGTGTGGCGCTCTGTCACTGGCACGATAATGGGACAGGCTATTTTTAGCAGGAGGGAGGATGGGGGGGAGGGGCTCTTGGCTCTCAGAGGATCTTGCCTGAGCCATTCCTGTCCAGCTGGAATCTAGATCCCTCTGTAGCGGGAGAGGATTCACTGAGCCCCACTCCTAAGAGAGGTTCAGTTCGCCACACCCACTAGTCATGGTTAACCTCACACAACCCCTGGGTCAACATCTGGTCACCTTTCCCTCCACTAGAGTCGAAAGGACAAAGAACGCCTTAAACAGAAGCACAAGAAGCGGCCTGAGTCCCCCGCCAGCATCCTCACCTCGCCTGTGGTTCCCACTGCTGATAAGGTACCTCTGCTTACTGTCAGGACCCAGGGTGTGCTGGTCTGGGGGTGAGTAAGCACGAAGTGTGAAGGGTTATGGAGGATGGGGGGCCGCTTTGGTATCTTCTCACCGCTCATGGTTAATGTCACCTCTGCTACCTCCACCCAGTTGAAAGCCCTGACACTTCTCAAGGGTGAGGTGGGGTGCTTCCCGGCACCTGCCAACAGGCAGAGAGAGGCTCAGTGTGGGCCCTCAAGCTTGTTACCCACATTCTGGGGCTCAGCCCTGCAGGACTGGTGAAGAGCTCCTACCACTGAGCTCCTTCCACCAGGAGGACTTCTAGATCCCGTTGTGCCCTGTGGGGCTGGGGGTTGGGGCCAGTTTGACATTCATCCCACCCTCTTCTTTAGAAATGTGTAGCGTCTGAAGGTGCTAGGCCAGTGAGTGCTAATCCAAGCCAGAGCAGACCCTGTGAGTCCCCCGAGGGGCTGGAGGAAGCACCCCCTCCTGTCCCATTACTGCTAGACACCTCCGCTCCCTAACAAGGTTGGCAGGGCACTGGGCATCTTAGCCGGAGGCTCAGGTATCAGGTTTCCAGGGTGATGTTGCTGTGGCAACTGCCCCAGTAACTAACTAACTAATTAACACACACACACACATTCATATTCCCGCCCCCCCCTTTGCTTCCCTGGGCTCACCTGGGAAAGTTGGTCTGACCTTTCCTGGAGCTTATAGGCAGGCAGAAAGACCTGGGAGGCCCCCTACCAACTGGGTAACCTTTGGTGGACTGTGCTGTAGAGTTTTGCCTGTCCCCCCCAGCACCCATCCCAACATTTAAGCTCCCCTTCCCCCAGCTCCTCTCTTCCATGGCTTTCTGAACCACATCTGGCTTCCTTCAGAACTCCAGCTGCTGAAAAGAACAAAGGAAGACAGAGACTAGGGCTCCACCCAGGGAGGGGAGCAGCACAGGGTGCCTCTCACTTCCCCCTCATTTGTTCTTGAGCGCAATTTGAATACCTGGTATTCACCCAAGAGAAAATCCTCTTTCCCTGGTGCTTGAGGCACAAATACATAAAGGCCAGACTGTCTTCAGATCTAGGGAAGAGAAGGGACAAACGGGAGGGCTTAGTTTATTTCTCAAAATAGCCCAGCAATAGATGCCTTACCATTTCCACTTAGTAAGTGAAACAGAGACACAGAAGGTACATAATTTGTCCAAAAACAAACGGTAAAGTTTTGAACCAAAGTAGTCTGGCTAAGGGCTGTGTTCTTTTTTTTTTTTTTTTTTTTTAAGATTTATTTATTTGAGCCAGGCATGGTGGTGCACGCCTTTAATCCCAGCACTTGGGAGGCAGAGGTAGGTGAGTTGCTGTAAGTTCGAGGTCAGCCTGGTCTACAAAGCGAGTCCAGGACAACTAAGGCTAACACAAAGAAACCATGTCTTTTAAAAAAAAAATTATTTATTTATTATTTTATGTGCATCAGCGGTTTGCCTATATATGTGTCTATGTGAGGATTTCAGTTGGAACTGAAAGTTACAGGCCGGTGTGAGCTGCCATACGGGTACTGGGAATTGAACCCAGGTCCTCTGGAAGAACAACCAGCGCTCCTAACTGCTGAGCCATCTCTCCACGTGCTGCTGTACAAGTCAGACTTGTGGACTGACACTCTTCACTGTCTGCCATGGAGTTGCTTTGACCCTGAGTAGGCCCCTAACGATGATGCAGCCAAGCTGGGTCTAGTGCTGTGAGGAGGGCAGAGCCTTTTAGGCTCACAGCTGCTGCCTTCCCTCAGTACTTCCCAACACCCTGCCCTCCTGGGTTACTGACCTCAGACATGGGACAGTTTGCTTCCCTTCAGGGCAGCATGGCAGTTCCTGGTACACACAGGCACTATTCCCAGTGTCATGAGACTAAGACCGAAGGAGTCATTGGCCTAGGTGTGTAGGGGAGGCTTCCTGGAGTGGGGACTTCCTAGTTGCATGTTGGAGGAGCAGAAGCTGCAGGCCCAGGTGTCCAGTAAGAGCTTGAGCTTGCAGGGAATGGTCAGAGATGGGCCAGAGCCAGGTGCCCAAGACCAGCACCAGCCTTTAGGCCAGAGGTGTTTATGCATGAGCCTTGGATGAATAGGCCAGTGCAGATTGTGGACTGGTCTCTCTGATGACAGACCTTTCTAGCTGGCCATGGTGGTGCACACCTTTAATCCCAGCACTCTGGAGTCAGAGGTAGGTGGAGCTCTGTGAGTTCAAGGCCAGCCTAGACTATAAAGAAAGTCAAGGACAGCCAAGGGTCTATGTAGCAGAGAAACTCTGTCTCAAAAAAACAAAAAATAAATAAAATAAGATAAAATAAAGACAGAAGCCTTGGGTTCATGGCATTCCCTAGAATTCCATAGCTACCTCCTAGTCAGGCTGAGCTGGTCTGTTCCTCCTTTTTTTTTTTTTTTTTTTTTTTTTTTTTCGTTTTCGAGACAGGGTTTCTCTGTGTAGCCTTGGCTGTCCTGGACTCGCTTTGTAGACCAGGCTGGCCTTGAACTCACAGTGATCCACCTGCCTCTGCCTCCCGAGTGCTGGGATTAAAGGCGTGCGCCACCACGCCCGGCTCCAGTTCCTCCTTTGTCTCTCCCTTAGGTCTCCTCAGCTGCTACTTCCTCCCACCATGAGGCCAACACTCAGGAGCCGGCTGAGAGCACCAGGGACTCAAAGGGGAAAAAGTCTTCCAGCCATAGCCTGAGTCATAAGGGGAAGAAACTGAGCAGTGGGAAAGGTGTGAGCAGTTTTACCTCCGCCTCCTCCTCTTCTTCCTCCTCTTCCTCTTCCTCCTCTTCCTCTGGGGGCCCTTTTCAGCCTGCAGGTGAGTATGGGTGTCCTGGAGGAGGCTGGGAGCCTCTTGAGCTGTGCTGTGGTGGCAGGAGTGTTTGCCTGCTGGTTACATACACCTCTTGTGTGTTTTTACAAGCTGATGTTGGGTAACAAGGTTGGGAATCCCCCAGTGCCTCATTTCTCAGCTGGGTTCTCCACCCTTCCCCCTTTTCTTTTTCTTTTTTTTTTTTCCCTGTAATTTTATTTATGTATATGGGTGTTTTGTCTGCATGCCAAAAGAGGGCGTCAGAGCCTGTTATAGACGGTAGTATTGGATCCCATTATAGATGGTTGTGGGCCACCAATTGGGTGCTGGGAATTGAACTTAGGTTCCCCGGAAGAGCACTCAGTGCTCTGAACTGTTGAGCCATCTCTTCAGCCCCCACTCAGTCCCTCTTAAACCAGAGCTCCCCTTTCCTTACAGGGTCCACCCCTGTAACCCCACAGTAGTGTCCCCCACCATTTGGAAGCACCAGTATTAATTCCAGACAGAGAGGCCTGCAATCGCAGCATTTGGGAGCTGCAGGATTGCCTGAATTTGAGGGCAACCTGTGCTAAGGCACGAGAGCCTGCCCCCAGTCAGTACTGGCATAACAGCAATTTGTTCGGTTTCCTCAAGAGTGGGTGTGGCTTTCCTCCTGGTTTTTTTTTGTTTTGTTTTGTTTTCCAGCAGGGACTATCATCCTAGGGCAGAGGCAAGTAGAGCTGGCTGGGACTTCATTTTCTAGCTAGGCTCTCCCTCATGCTGTTGGGGGAGAGGCGGTGGTCCACAGCAGTTCCCCCCCTCCTCTGCAGGCTCTTCTCTGCAGAGCTCTCCTGACTTCGCGGCATTCCCCAAGCTGGAGCAGCCTGAGGATGACAAATACTCCAAGCCTGCGGCCCCCACTCCGCCAGCCCCTCCCTCACCCACGGTCCCTGAGCCGCCAAAGGCTGACCTCTTCGAACAGAAGGTGGTCTTCTCTGGCTTTGGGCCTATCATGCGCTTCTCCACCACCACGTCCAGTTCTAGCCGAGCCCGAGCCCCCTCACCTGGAGACTATAAGTCTCCCCATGTTTCGGGGGTTGGGGCCTCAGCAGGCACCCATAAGCGGATGCCTGCACTGAGTGCCACTCTTGGACCTGCTGAGGAGGCTCCTGAGACGGGCCTGAAGGAGAAGAAGCACAAAGCCAGCAAGCGGAGCCGACATGGGCCAGGCCGGCCCAAGGGTAGCCGAGGCAAGGAGGGTGCCACAGGCCCGACTGTCTCCCTCCCTGCGGCTCAGTTGGCTGGCTTTACTGCCACCGCTGCCTCACCCTTCTCCGGGGGTTCCCTGGTCAGCTCCGGCCTGGGGGGCCTGGCCTCCCGAACCTTTGGGCCTTCAGGAAGCTTGCCCAGCTTGAGCCTGGAATCTCCTCTTCTGGGGGCAGGTTAGTGACCCCAGTAGACAGGAGAACATCTCAGTATCCGGCCAGTCCTGTGAGGGGTTGGGCAAAAACAAGAGTTGAGGGAAATGTACTTAGGTGGAAACTCTCCAGAAGGCAGAATGGAGGTGGCCGTTACCCTGAAATGTTCCCTTAAACACCAGCAGGACTTATATGGTTCTGGTAGAGGAGTAAGAAAAGCTAATGAGGCTGGAGAGATGGCTCAGCAGTTAAGAGCACTGACTGCTCTTCCAGAGGCCATGAGTTCAATTCCCAGCAACCACATGGTGGCTCACAACCATTTATAATATGATCTGATGCCCTCCTCTGGCCTGCAGGTGTACATGCAGGTAGAGCACTGTATACATAATAATAAATCTTCCAAAAAACAAAAGAAAAAGCTAAGAACTTCCTAGACTAAGGCAGGGTAGTAGACTGTATGGCCAGAGCCCCAGGCATGCTGTGTTCCTGAAGGGAGGCTGCCTTCAGCACTTAGAGGATCCTGGGGTGCAAGGTGACCATAGGGCTTCTTCCTCTGTGTCTTTGTACCTTTAGGCATCTATACCAGTAATAAAGACCCCATCTCGCACGGTGGAGGGATGCTACGGGCTGTTTGCAGCACCCCACTCTCTTCCAGCCTGCTGGGCCCCCCAGGGACCTCAGCCTTGCCTCGCCTCAGCCGATCCCCATTCACCAGCACCCTCCCACCCTCCTCTGCTTCCATCTCCACCACTCAGGTGAGACCCTATTCTGGATTCTTCCCGGACAGGTTGGGGACAGAACTCCCTCTGTGGTCCCCTCTTGTTTCATACCACACAGTAGTACGACTGTATTCAACTGTGCTGCATCTGAGTATGAGAGCTAGTGTCTGTTCTGCACAACAGGTGTTTTCTCTGGCTGGCTCTACCTTCAGCCTCCCTTCTTCCCACATCTTTGGAACCCCCATGGGCACTGTTAACCCCCTCCTCAACCAAGCCGAGAGCAGCCACACAGGTATGCTGGCCCCTGCTCCTGCCCCCTATCTTCTGAAGGATGAGGCTATAGGAAGCATGAAGGTCCCCTCCCTCTGGCCTGGCTGTTGCCTATGCTTCCTAAACAAGTTTACTTCACATACAAAGGGTCACCTTACAGGAAAACCAGTGCAGGGTCAGGCATGGCAGTGCCACTCCATCATGCAGAAAAGACAGGACTTGCTCAAAGCCAGTTCTCACAATCAGGTGCCAGCCCGATGTGATCCCTCCCCCTCTTCCTGTGCAGTTGTAGTGGGATCACAGAGGTCCTACCAGCTGGGCTTTCTGCTCTCCTGTTTAGGAGTTAAGGAGGTGGGTGGCAAGCTCCCCCATCTTCCTAGAGCCTACCCAGCACCCCCTCCCCAAGCTGGTCTGTCAGCCTGGGGGCGGGGCTTAGCTGCAGGCTGACAGCTCTGGTAAGCTTTCAAAGACAGCAAGTTGACTTCAGTTTCAGGGCTCTGTGGTGGGATCTTTTGAGTTTTCTGTAAGCTGGGTTCTGTGGCCGGCAGTTTTCTCATTTGAGTTTATGACTGTAAAAAGTCAAACAAAGCTCATTATGATAATGCAATGATGGAGGGTTTGCTTTGTGCTCGCTGAACCCTCCAGCTGAAACACTTCCCTTTTATGACCTTATTTTCATCTTCATAATAATCACTGTTGAGAGCCTGGTTACCAGCGCTAGGTCACACAGCCAGGGTCAGGTTCAGTTGACCCAGGTGTGTCTTGGCCTCAGGTTCTGTCACTGGAAGATCTGGAAGCAGGGCAACAGGAAGCCCGTAGAAAGGGGGAGAGAGCTCTCCTGAGGTGAGGGTGCTCTCCTGAGGTGAGGGTGCTCTCCTGAGGTGAAGGGTCAGTTTTGCGGTCTGAGGAACAGCAGGGACTTGACAGGGAGGGCCCTGAAACAGATAGTGCCCCCTTCTCCCCTGACCCTTGCCAATCCGTTCTCCTTCCAAGAGCCAGACCTAGAAGACTGCAGCTTCCGGTGTCACGGGACCTCCCCCCAGGAGAGTCTCTCTTCCATGTGAGGGAGGGTGCACCTTGGAGGAGGGAGGAGTGGGTGGGGACTGGGACCTTCTGTGGGAGTGGGTGGGGCTGGAATTGGTGCTGGGTTAGCCTGAGGCAGTTTCTCCTCTGGACCCAGGTCTCCCATTAGCAGTCTCCCTGCACTCTTCGACCAGACAGCATCAGCAGCCTGTGGGGGCAGCCAGTTAGACGCCACGGCCCCAGGGACAACGAACATGGAGCAGCTGCTGGAGAAGCAGGGCGATGGAGAGGCTGGTGTCAACAGTGAGCAGGGGTGCACAGGGGAGAGGCTGGCCGCAACAGTGAGCAGGGGTGCACAGGGGAGAGGCTGGCGGCAACAGTGAGCAGGGGTGCACAGGGGAGAGGCTGGCGGCAACAGTGAGCAGGGGTGCAGGGTGGCCCAGCTGTCCCTTCCTGTTCCCCAGGGCCTCAAGCCTCTTTACTGGCCTTGCCTAACTGGGCACTCTGTTCTCAAGGCCTCCTGGCACAGATCTTTTTTTGGTTTTTCGAGACAAGGTTTCTCTGTGTAGCCCTGGCTGGCCTCAAACTCAGAGCAATTCACCTGCCTCTGCCTCCTGAGTGCTCAGATTAAAGGCGTGCACCACCATGCCTGGCTCTGGCACAGATCTTAACCAACACCTCCCCCCTCCCGTTACACCCACTCCTCTCCATCTCTTTGGTGTGTCAGGCCCTTGCACCAGCCTCAAACTTGTGTGTCTCAGACCCACCTTACCACTAGTAGGAGCAGCCTCCCCAAGGAGATCTGAGTTGCCTTTTCCCTCCAGACCCTGTCCCTCCCGCTGCCCCCCCCCCTTGATGGATGGTGCGCTAACGCAGACTCTTCCTTTCTGAAGTTGTAGAGATGCTGAAGGCCCTGCACGCGCTGCAGAAGGAAAACCAGCGGCTGCAGGAGCAAATCCTGAGCCTGACAGCCAAGAAGGAGCGACTACAGATACTCAATGTGCAGCTATCTGTACCCTTCCCCGCCCTGCCTGCTGTCCTGCCGGCTACCAATGGCCCTATCCCCGGGCCCTATGGGCTGCTTCCTCAAGGTGAGGGGATCCAGTCCTGGCTGGGGTGAAGAATTCCTGCCTGGTGGCTTGAACTGGCCCCATTGCAGCAGCTCCTGTGTCCCCTCACTTAGCCGGCAGCAGTGACTCCTTGAGCACCAGCAAGAGTCCTCCAGGGAAGAACAGCCTTGGCCTGGACAATTCGCTGTCCACGTCTTCCGAGGTGGGCACTGCGCAGAGGAACAGCGAGGGAGGCGGGACAGGAGCAGGCCCTTTCGGTCTAGTTACTACCCAGAAGCTGTTGTAGGCTGGCCAGTGAGGAAGGGATTGCCTGGAGAATTGGCTATCATATTTGCTATTTTAAAAGAGTAATTTACACAGCACTGACAAAGCAGTTGGTGAATAAAATCGACTTGGTCCTCCTGAAGGTGGGCTGAACCCAAGAAAACAGCACATAATTGCAAAGGAGAGAGAGAGAGAGAGAGATGAGCTCAGTTAAGGGCTGACAGAGCATGAGGGAAGGCTGTCTGGGGAAGGAGTGTTGAGAAGGACTTGTAAAGGGCTTATTACAGTGCATCCTACGAACTAACCCTGTGTAATTGGTGGCAGTCGGAATAGCACTTGGTATTGTTACATTGTGGTTATTATTGGGATCAAACCGGGCGCTCGCCACTTCTCTGCCACTTACTGTTACGTAGGGCAGTCGTAATCATAAATAACACTAGTTGCGTGCTTGAAACTTAAAAAAAGCAGGAGTTTCTTTAGTCTCCACGGTGACCTTGTGGAATGGATATTACTGTCACCCGTAGTTTATGCATTCATAAACTGAAGCCGAGAGGTTGAACCCCAGGGCTACCCAAGCCATTGAGTTGTGGGCATGGGATATGAACCCGAGCCTCTCACTCCAGTGAGAGTTCTGTGCTCTTGGCTGCAGAGTTCCTGAACTGTTAAAGGCAGTGCCTTTAGCCATAAAGTGGAAATAACAGGCTAGTACAGGTCAAGTGCTAACCCTAGACCTCCTGGCTCCCTTGAACAATCACCGCCATTACCACTGTTTGTTATTAAGCCTGAGGAACAAAGGGTGTTGGTCCGCCGGAAGTGGTCAGTAAACGTGATCGATGAAGACTGCAGATCTTTAGCCTTTATCCCTGGGCCTTGCTGTTTCTCTGGAGTGTCTGCAGGCTTAGGGGGCTTTGCCGTGGGAGAATGCTGGTGGCTACTGGGCTAGGGGCCAGAAAGGACCCACTGGCCCTTTGCCCTCTGACCGGTCCCTTCCCCCTCCCTCCCCAGGACCCACACTCAGGCTGCCCGAGCCGCAGCAGCTCATCGCTGTCCTTCCACAGCACGCCCCCACCGCTGCCCCTGCTCCAGCAGAGCCCTGCCTCTCTGCCCTTAGCCCTGCCTGGGGCCCCTGCCCCGCTTCCACCTCAGCCACAGAATGGGCTGGGCCGGGCCCCCGGAGCAGCGGGGCTGGGGACCATGCCCATGGCCGAGGGGCTGTTGGGTGGGCTGGCGGGCAGCGGGAGTCTGCCCCTCAATGGGCTTCTGGGGGGGTTGAATGGGGCTGCTGCTCCCAATCCTGCCGGCTTGAGCCAGGCTGGCGGGGCACCCGCACTTCAACTGCCCGGTTGTCTCAACAGGTGAGGGGAAACTCAACCCTCGGGAAGGGGATGGGAAGCTGGAGCTGGGGGGGGGGGATTGCCCCCTCCAATACCCCTTGTTCAGCCCAAAGAAAAAAATGCCCCTGGCCCTATAGGATTTATAATCTTGGCAGTCTGTTGACTTTAGGAGCTCCTCATAACGTTAGTCTGGGTGTATCTGCAAAAGAATAGTCCAGGGGACAAGATTTTCAACCATGTCCCTACTGTAGGTCTTCCAGACAGGACATTCTTCTGCCTGGGCCTGAGGGAGTCTGGGGGGCTCCTTGGTTGGGGGTACACTTCTGCACCTCCTCATCTGTGTTCTCTTGCCTCAGCCTGACGGAGCAGCAGAGACACCTCCTTCAACAGCAGGAGCAGCAGCTGCAGCAACTCCAACAGCTCCTGGCCTCTCCACAGTTGACCCCGGTGAGCGTCCCCTCCCTGTCACCCACTGCCCTGCTCTACCCAAATTGCCTACCTCCAAGAACTCGGCCACCCAGGGGGTGTCTCCAAGCTGGTAGATTGAATCTTTGGGGCCTGCAGGCTGTTAGAGGATTGTTTCCAGAGCCTCCTGGGCATTGGGTAAAGGCTGTGTTGTGCGGCAGTGAGTCTGGAGGTGGCAGGAGACGGTGTCTGGGCAGGCGATGTTCCCTTAGCTAGCATCTCAGGTCTCCTATGTTGTGCTCTTCCGTTCTCTAGAGAAGAGTGGTTCCATCTGTGAGAATGAGAGAATGGAGCAGGGCGTGGCCTGGTGGCCCAGTGTGCATGGGTCCTTGTATGTATTTCCAGCAAGGCAAACAAATAGCGGTTGCTTGGTATGGTGTGTGCTGTACTACAGTAATCCAAGCATTTTGGCAACTGAGGCTGGAGGATGGCTATGAGCTCAAAGCCAGCCTGGGCTACATAATGAGTTTCAGACTACCCAAGACTACAGAGTAAGACCCCTGTCTTAAAGAAACAATAAAACAGCCGCCCCCCCCCCAATAGCAAAAAGGCCATTAAGACGGCTTTCCACTTAAGTGAAGGGCCTTCCCTGCTGTCCAGCTTGATGCACTAAAATAAGTAAATGTAACTTCATTCATTCATTTATTATTTGTTTTGTTGTTGTTAGTTTTTTGTTTTCTTTGTTTGGAGACAGGGTTTCTCTGTGTGGCCCTGGCTGTCCAGGAACTGACTCTAAACGAGGCTGGCCTCGTACTCAGAGACCCTCTTACCTCTGCCTCTCAAGTGCTAGGATTAAAGGTGTGCACCACCATTGCCCAGCCAAATCAATGTAATTTCAAAACAAGTTATTCAATAAGAGAAGCAATTTAATTGATTACTATATGGGAATAAAAATAGGCACAAGGTTTTCTTTTTTGTTTTAAATATTTATTTATTATGTATACAATGCTCTGCCTGCATATACACCTGCAGGCCAGAAGAGGGCATCAGATCACATTCTAGATGGTTGTGAGCCATCATGTGGTTGCTGGGAGTTGAACTCAGGACCTCTGGAGGAGCAGTCAGTGCCCTTAACCTCTGAGCCATCTCTCCAGCCTTTTTTTTTTTTTTTTTTTTTTTTTTTGAGACAGGATTTCTCTGTGCAGCCCTGGCTGTCCTGGACTCGCTTTGTAGACCAAGCTGGCCTTAAATTCACAATGATATGCCTGCCTCTGCCTCCCAAGTGCTGGGATTAAAGGCGTACGCCACCACGCCCAGCTCAAGTTTTTTATTTTTATTTTTGGTCTCCTTAGTTGTTTTATTTTTATTTCATGTGTATGTGCACCATAGAGTGTAGTGCCCACAGAGTCCAGAAGAGGGCACTATACCCCTTGGAACTGGAGTTACAGACTGTTGAAAGCTTTGGCCAGGTCCTCTTTGGAAGAGCAGCCAGTGAGCCATCTCTCTTGTCCATAAACCAGTTTTCTTCTTTTTTTGGGGGGGGGGTTGTTTTGTTTTCGAGGCTGTGTCTCACTAGCCCTGATTGTTCTTGAACTCACAGAGATCCTCCTGCCTCTCTCTGCTTTTGTCTCTTGAATGCCACCACACACCCAGCCAACAAACCAATTTGTTTGCTTGTTTGTTTTTAATTTTTCCAAAACAGGACTTCTTTTTTCTTTTTCAATATTTTTTTCTTTCTTTCTTTCTTTCTTTCTTTTTTTTTTTTTTTTTTTTTTGAGACAAGGTTTCTCTGTGTAGCCTTGGCTGCCTGGAGTGGCTTTGTAGACCAGGCTGGCCTTGAATTCACAATGATCTGCCTGCCTCTGCCTCTTGAGAGCTGGGATTAAAGGTGTGCGCCACTGTGCCTGGCTTGCTACTTATTTTTTAAAAATCTTTCAAACCAGTTTTTGGAAGGAAGGAAAATGGGGGTCAGGGGAATGCTTGGCGAGTGCTGTCCCAGTTCAGTGGTTTTTATTTGGAGTGGCATTGTGGTTGTCTTAGGGACTGAGGACCTGGTACAGTGGGCAGGGCCAGAAGTGTTTACAATCTGCACTGGCCTAGGTACTCAGCTGACTGATGCGTCCCTCTGTGTGTAGTCCTTCTCTTGTCTGGGTGGAAGACGGAGGCCCAGAGTGTAGAGGTAGAGACAGAACCTTGGTTGTCTCCCTGTCGTGGGCCTTATGGTTCTAGTATGAGGGGCCTGGGTCTGGCCAGGCAGGCAGCCCTGGGGAGAGACAGCAGGGGCCCCCTGCCAACGTGCAGTGTGTCCTTCTCACAGGAGCACCAGACTGTGGTCTACCAGATGATCCAGCAGATCCAGCAGAAACGGGAGCTGCAGCGGCTGCAGATGGCTGGGGGCTCCCAGCTGCCTGTGGCCAGTCTGCTGGCTGGGAGCTCCACCCCGCTGCTGTCCACTGGCACCCCTGGCCTGCTGCCCACAGCATCAGCCCCACCCCTGCTGCCTGCTGGAGCCCTGGTGGCTCCTTCACTAGGCAGCAATACAAGTCTCATGGCTGCAGCAGCTGCGGCCGCAGCAGTGGCGGCAGCAGGTGGACCTCCAGTCCTCACTGCCCAGACCAACCCCTTTCTCAGCCTGCCTGGGGCAGATGCCAGTGGGAGTGGCCCCAAAGGAGCGGTGAGTAAGGGGCCTGGGCCTTCCCATGTTCCTATGGGACAAGGGAGGACAAGGGGTTACAGCTGCATCATCAGAGACGTCTGAGCAAGAGGCAGCTGTAAACTCTAGGGCAGCCTGGTACCCTGCTCCAGACGACAGGACCTCAGCTCCCATTGGGGGTTCTCTTCAGAGGGAAGAAGGCCACTGTGTAGGTCCCAGTAATAAAGGGGCCACTTAGAAAACAGCCTTCCAGCCTTGTGAGATGGCTCAGTCTGTTTAAAAAAAAAAAAAAAAGCTTGCCGCTGAGCCCAACGACCTGAGTTTGATTTCAGAGACCCAGAGGGAGAGAACTGATTCCAGAAAACTGTCCTCTGCTGCCCACACATGCATGCATACACATATAATAAAGGAATATTTTTCCTTTAAATTTTCTTTTTAAAAGAAAACCGCTTTCCAATGGGAGGAGAAATTAGAAAATAACATTTCTGTTGACAGTTTTAGAAAAAGATGACACTTCAGGTGGGCCTTTCTTCCTTGGAGGGCTAGCCTGAACCCCAAAAGTCAGTTTTGGGCACAACAAGCTAGTCACTTCCTCACTTCACACAGCACGCTCTAGGCTGAGGCCTGGCCGGCTTCTAGTCCACTCCTTCAGGAGCCTTTTCCATCCTTGGGAGATGTTCCTGGCTGGGGATTAGGGCTAGATGCCTCCAACACTCAAAGCCTGCCGCCTTGTCTTTGCAGACTGCTGACAAAGGAGCCTCAGCCAGCCAGGAAAAAGGCTAACTCTACTCTGCCCCTCCTGATCCCTACATGGCTTGAGGGTCCTTGCCTGGAGTGGGCGCCTGGGCCCAGACTCTGGAGAGCCAGGCCCAGTGCCTGTGCTGATTCCAGAGAGTATGTGCCGGGAGTTCCGGGTGCTGAGGACAGAGACTGGAGGGGACCCCTTCCACCTGGCCCGTTCCCTCACCACACTGGCTGCTTCAGGAGAGAGGATCAGGGAGGACAAGCTCCAAGCCTGCCTAGGAGCCCCCTCCTCTGCAGATGCCTAGGGGCCCCCAAAGAGCAAAGTAGGTCATAGCATAAGAAGTGGAGGATTGGTTGGACCTACCACATAACCCAGTCAGCACTTGAATGGGGAAGGTGAATGAGGGGGCCCCTGGGCCTGTCCCTATGTGGAGATTCCTTATGGAAAAAGGGCTGGTCCCACTTGACCTTCGGTTCCTTCCCAGCAGAAGGGATCCATCCCTTTGACTGTTTCTCATCATCCCTCCCCACTGAGGGTCACAAGCTGAGCTTGGAAAAGCCTACAGATGTGGGGGGCTGAGGAAAGGCAGGATAGCACCTCTTAGGGCCTCGTGATGGGGCTGGGCGGGAGGGGGGGAAGTCCCTTGCTATCCTTGGTGTCCTGCCTCTTTTTGCACTATTGGCTTGAGGAGTGCCGAGGGTGGGGAGAGGGAGCTGCCTGACTCCACAGAGCGTGAGAGTGTGTGAGTGTGCGTGTGCCTGTGTGTGTTGGATGGTCAGTCTGTCTAACTTGTCTGTCACTTCTTCCTCTGGACCCCGGAGCAGCAAAGGGCAAGGACAGGAGCAGTGGCCGGAACCAGAGCAGGAGCTCCTGGCTCTTGTCCCCTTTACTCTATCACCAGCTCTGGTCCTTTTCTAGGGCATGAGTGGTTAACTTTTTAAAAAACAGAACAGTACTCCAGTATTGGAGGATTCTTGGGGTGCTGGGGCTCTGAGTCAGGGTAATCTGCCTCCCCTTCCCTGGACCCCACTTCATCTCAGGGTCCCTGCAGGGCCCCCTCCCCCACTGGCAGTTTGATCTTTCCTGGCACAAGAGATCAGGGGAGGGGTAAAGTGCCACTTCTTTTAGCAAAAGTCTCCCTCTCAGAAGTAGCCAGCCTGTCTCTTGAATCCTACTTTCACCAGCTAGTAGAGCCACTTAAGCTAATGACTGTCCCCTTAACCCATCAGCTATTTTCCAGGGTGTAATAATAGGTGACAGAGTTCGTCTGTTGAATGGGACATGGGAGGCAGCCACGGAAACCTGTGTCTCTTTCTCAGTTGCACTGGCTGGGACTGAAAGTCAGTCCAGTTTCCCTAATGCTCGTGTCTCTGCATGTGTGCATTTTGGTGTGTTTCTGTTTGGGTTTTGTTGTTGGGGCTTTTCGTTGCTTTTTTCCCCCCAAAATAAAAGATGTGTATATTTTTGGCAATGACAGAAACATAGTGCAGATATATTTTTGCCTGTGCTGCTCAACTTTTTTTTTTTTTTTTCCTGATCTGGGAAATAATCTTCCTGTTGGTAAGACTGTAAGATGTCAGGTCTGGCTGGGAACCTTCAGAGGCACATGGAATGGTTTTGGGGGTCAGTTGTTCAGTTGTAATCTCTCAGAAATGCTCGTTTTTCTAACTGCTTAATGTCAGAAAGACATCATCTTCATCGTTTCAGCTCTTTAACCCCTGTCTACAAGCCAGTGGTTTCTTCAGACTCTTAGACGAATCCCTGATCCAGGCTCACGCCCTTGCCCCAGCCACATTCAGAACCGAGTAGCCTCCGCCGTGTCTGCAAAGGGTGTCTCTTGAGGAGCAGGAGCTCTCAGTGCCCTGGGCCTGATGCTCCCTGGCCCCAGTCACTCTGATCTCTGGAACTCTGGTCTCAACTTTTTTGAGCTCTTTTTCCTACTTTGGGGCAGGATGCACTTAGCAGGTAGTCAGGTTAGATTTGCTGAGAGCTTTAGGCCGTGTGTGGATTGGTGCTGCTCCTTTTTTGAGGGTGTGTGAATTTTTCCAGGCAGCTTTCTCTGTGTGGTCTTGGCTGTCCTAGAACTCGAGGTTTGCCTCGAACTCAGATCCTAGAGGAGGGCTGCTGGCGGTGGTGTTCCTTGTACTGAGACATGAGGGAAGTTGTGCCACTTCTGGTGCAGCCTCACGGGGAGAACTATGGCACCCTTGAAAGGAAACAGGATACTGCAGAATGGCTCTAATGACCTCAGATCCTCCAGCCTTGGCTAGTCCGTCCTTTTCTTTCTTTTTTCTTTTTTTGATTATGTAGCCCTGGCTGCCCTGGAACTTGCTATGTAGACCAGGCTGGCCTCAAGCTCACAAGAGATCCACCTGCCTCTGTTTCTGCCTCCCGAGTGTTGGGATTAAAGGCGTGTGCCACTAAGTTTGGCTTTAGTCCATTTTTTGGTAAAGAGCTTGGTAGAGGGAGGGGAAGGATGCAGGTTTGGGGCCGTCTCTGTCTGGGAGGAGGAGGATGTGGTTTGCAGAGCGGAAGTGGAGTCTGAGCCTGCATGAGTGGATCTTAATGTCACCACCTTCAGAAGAGAGCAAGTAATGTGCACTGAGCCTGTGCCCACCAAGTGGGGGTCATGGCTCCTGGATGTCAGAGCTAGAAGGGACTGTATTTAGGGGTCATTGGAGCTGGCTTTACAGGTGACTGCTCTAAACCTAGGAGGCACAGGTACTCAGTGACAGCAGCGATGAGCCTCAGTCCCCAGCCTGTTACTCCTGCCCCACTGCCTAGCCTTTTAGCTGCAGCTGGTTGGCTGGCTGTCCCTCTGTGTGTGTGTGTGTGTGTGTGTGTGGTGTGTGGTTGTGAGTGTAGGGTTGTGACCGTGGTGAGAAGGTATCTATGTAGCACTGACTGTCTTAGCTCTGAGCTGACGAATCCTCTCCATAGACAATGACACTTTAAGGGTTGCCTTTAAAAAAAATAAAAATAAAAAGATGTATCTCCCATCCCCTCTTCCTCATCCCAGCTTGTGGGTTTCCCTCTTAGGCTCCTCCGTCTACTGCTGCCCCTAGGTAGCCTGATATTTAGGCTGGTGACCCTTTCCTTCCCTTTCCTGTGTTGAGACCCATGGAGTGCACACCCTAGACTCCTAGGAAAGGCCTAGACAAATGAGGGGAGCCCAAGGAAAGGCTAACATTCACATTTCCCTTTCCCAACCTGGAAATGCTGACACAGGCTCCCCTGCTAGTTCCCAGCATCATTAGGAGCACAGTGGGCAAAAGGGGAAAGCCAGCTGCTGGTTCCTAAGGGAGAGGTGTCCAATAGGAGGGAGGTAGCTTCACCCAGACTCTGGAGGAAGGCTGGGCCAGGGAGCGCCCCCTGCTCCCTCCAGCCGCTCCCTCCTGGGTTATAGGTGTGTCTACTTCCCACCAGACCACCTTGTCTTGATCTACTGAGGACTTAGGGGCTGAGGGCTACCCTCATTCTCCTGTGTTCGTGTTCTCCAGCCCCGCGTGGGACTGAAGACCCGAACTCCGGCTCCCTTGCTTACATCCCAGCCTGTTTCCATGTAGCAGACCCTTCCTAGGGGAGCAAGGAAGGGAAGCCGCAGATTGCAAACCCAGGGGTTCATTTTTCATTCTTTCTGAAACCTTTATATCCTCAGCCCAAGAGGCAGGTTCCCCTGCGACCTCCAAGCCTGGAATTGTGCATATAAGCCTGGGTCTTGTATCTTTGTATAACGGATGTTATTTGTACGAAGGGCAGTTCGTAAACAGCACTTGTTCTTTTAATAAAAGAATGTTTTACTAAAAAAAAAAAAAAAAAAAAAAAAGACCTTGCTTTGTCTGGCTTCATTGAAGGGAGGGAGACACGCTGCCAACTGTGAAGGCCTGTGGGAGGAAGATAGGGTATGGATGGTGACCCTTTTTTTCCAAGTGCTTGGAAGACTAGGTTAAACCGGAGTGCACAGAGTGTTGCGTGCAGGTAAGGGTGCAGGCACCTAAGCCCTACAGGGCGAGATATCCCCCACATTGCGGGTGCTTGTAAACACACGGCCTTCCCTACCTCAGGGCCAGGGCTGCTCGGCCCTGCCCCTCCCGCACGGGGCTGGGCGGTGTCTTTCCGGGGGGCGGAGCGGAGAGGGCGGTGACCCGGACGCGGCGACGGCCATGCGCGGCGTGGGGACGAACGCTGTGGTCATGCGCGGTGTGTGGGTGAGCGTCACCCCCCATCCTCGGTGACCCCGGGCCTTTCGGCCCCGCCTCCCCCGGCCGGGGTCAAACTCCACCCCTCGGCTACAGCTCCCCTCGGGCCAGTTTTTTTCCCTAAGGGAGCAGCCAGTGGATGCTAAGAGCAGCCAGGCCTCTTCTGTGACCCTTTTCCCCAAACCTTTTATCGCTCCCACGCCCCCTTTAGCCTGTGGGTTTCCCCCTCCCTTCCTTCCCTGATGGGCTTCCGTCGTCTTCCCTTCTCCACTGATTTTATTTTTCTGTTTCCAAATCACATCTGCCTGCCTGCCTTGTCGAAGCAGTGCCAGAAGCGGGCAATCTCCTCATGGCTGGTGAGTACGTACACCTCATTTCTTCTGTCAGCACACAAGTCCCATCAACTTCCCCAGGCTTCCAGAGCTACATCAAAGACAGCGACAGGGACACCCCTGCTGCCAGCGGGGTCTAAGGCAAGTTTGGTAGAGGGCAGAAGGCAAAGGAGCCAGGCTTCTGGGCGGAGGCAAGGACAGCTACCTGATAGGCCAAGACCCTAGGTTTGAAGAAAGTAACCGGACCTTGCAAACTTAAAAGTACTTCCAAGACTTGGGGTGACCCTGAGCTGCTCATCTTCCCTGGCCATAGACCCGATGGTTCCCCAAGGACCCAGCCAAGCCGGTGGTGGCACAGAAAACACCCATTAAGTTGGAGCTGGTTGCTGGAAAAACCTACAGGTGGTGTGTCTGTGGCCGAAGCAAGAAGCAGGTGAGTTACTTCTGTTGCCTTTTACTTAGCTGTGGCCCAGGTCTGTGGCCATGTCACCCTGAACAAGCCTGATTTTCGAAGCTAAGTAGGCTTAGGCCTGGCTAGTACCTGGATGGGAGATGTGACACACACCCGTCTCCTCCATTGCTTGGGGTCAGCGTGGTGTATAGTGGGAACTTCCAGTTCATCCGCATTTCCTTTCTTCCTGTACATACCCAAGTCTCAGTGGGGGGTGGGGCATGATAGCAAACGCCAGCTCACAGGCCAGAGTCACCACTGTCCATAGTGGGCATTGTTTGTGTATGCCATGTCCCTCCCGAGAAACGTTCAAAGCGGAGAAGTGGACGATGGCCCTTCAGCAGCTGCCACAAGTGCTGAGGCTGCCTTCAGTCTTCTTGCAGTTCCTCCTCCAGGGCACCAAGGACCTGTCTGTCTGTCTTTCTGTCTGTCCCTCTGTCCCTCCCTCTCCTTCGTCCCAGGGAGCATCTCTGTCCATGTGCCAGGCCTTGGACCTCCTCATGGCTGGGAAGATTCCGCCCAGTCTTTCCCAACGTCTGTCCCTCCCCAGGTCTCTTCTCGTCCCCTCTTCACCTTGGATGTGACTTGTGTTTGCCCGATGCCCTCAGGTGCCATCCCAGCTGTACATGAGCCCTACGTTGTAGCAGGAGCTTTGCCCTGCCCTTTCCTCTTGGAGAGCTCTGCCCTGTTCCCTATGCTGTGGGCTTGGGTGCACTTTGTTGTGGCCTTTGAACATATTCCAGAGGGTGGGGCAGTTCTGAGGGCATACCAGCTAGAGGACTGTGGGCGCAGTAGGTGCACATGACCACTCCATGCCTGTTAGGCAGGGTGCTGGCTTCTCTCCTCCTCCCTTAACAATGCCTCTCCCTTCTTTGGGCCTCAGTCTCTATCATCCTCGGCTTTGAAGGGTCCTCGAGACTTGGTGTTTGCATTAATGCTGCTACTCCAGGCAGGCGGGCTGTTGCCCACACCCCCTTGCTTGTTTCCTGAAACCAGGAAAAGACTGATCACACTCTCCCTGCAAAGGCACTGGGGTGCTGGGCTCTCTCTCCCACTCTGGGGAACATTGAGGAGAATGTCACTTTCATGAGCCAATAGGGGTTCACTTAGCCATAAAAAACAAAAATCTAAGGGTGAGGGTGGGTATATAGCTCAGTGGATAGAATCTTTGTCTGTTGTGCTGAGACACCCTGGAGTCTCTCCCCAACCCTGTATAAACAAGGTGTGGTGACACATCCAGAATTCTAGCACCTGGAAGGTGGTAGCAGGATAGGAGTTCAAGGTAGGCCTGGGCCACATAAGAACTTGGCTGGCAAGATGCTCAGTGGGCAAAGGCACTTGCCACACAACCTTGCTGACTACTGTGTGCATAAGCATATGCACACACAGGAAACTTTAAATATGTAAAAACTAGCTGGGTGTGGTGGTGCACGCCTTTAATCCCAGCACTCAGAAGGCAGAGACAGGCGGATCTCTGTGAGTTCAAGGCCAGCCTGGTCTACAAAATGAGTCCAGGACAGTCAAGGCTACACAGAGAAACCCTGTCTCGAAAAACCAAAGGGCGGGGTGGCGGGGAGGGGAAGCTGGGGCTGGAGAGATGGCTCAGCAGTTAAGAGTGCTATCTGCTCTTCCAGAGGACCTGAGTTCAATTCCCAGCAACCACATGGTGGCTCACAACCATCTATACCCTCTTCTGGCCTGCAGGTGTACATGAAGACAGAGTACTCATATACATAAAATAAATTTAAGAAAAAAGTAAAAGCCAAACAGCAAAAACCACCAACCTTTTAATGTTATATAATACCTAGAGGTGTGCTCACTTCGGCGGCACGCGTACTAAAATTGGAACAATACAGAGAAGATTAGCACGGCCCCTGTGCAAGGATGGCATGCAAATTTGTGAAGCATTACAAATTAAAAAACAAAACAAAACAGGGCAGGGGCAGCACTCGAGAGGCAGAGGCAGGCGGCTCCCTGTGAGTTCGAGGCCAAAGCGAGTCCAGGACAGCCAAGGCTACACAGAGAAACCCAGTCTTCGAAAACCAAAAAACAAAAACCCAAAACCTAGAGGTATTAACATTGTCTCTATCCGAGGCCCAGTTCCCCTTGCAAACGGTCCTGGCCTCCAGGGTCTCCAAAAGGTGAGCATGGAGAAACACCTGTAGTACTGTGCAGTGACATCATCTCCCTGACAGCCTTCCTGTGCCTCCCCACCCCCACTCTGACTTCTTTCTCTCTCACCAGCCCTTCTGTGATGGTTCCCACTTCTTCCAGCGCACTGGCCTTTCCCCACTCAAGTTCAAGGCCCAAGAGACCCGCACAGTGGCCCTGTGTACCTGCAAGGCCACCCAGCGACCCCCTTACTGTGATGGTACCCACAAGAGCGAGCAAGTACAGAAAGCAGAAGTGGGCGCCCCGCTCTGAGAGGTACTGTGGCTCCCTTCTGTGAAGCTAACAGCGCCAAGCCACGGACGCCAACAGCCAAGGACAGGGCTCCTAGTTAGCCTGTATTCTCCTGCTGGACAGCTGAGAGCAGGCCCTGGCTCAGCACCTGGAGAAGCTGTCATTAAACAATGATGCCCACCCAGACTGTCCCTGTGGTCACTGGTGAGGCTCACAGGTCTCCCGCTAGAGAACAAAAAGGTATCTGGTGTCCAAAGGTGGGTTTAGAACCCACTCCTGTTAGTACGGTAAGGCTGCCGAGCACTTCACCGCTCTCCTCCCTCTACCCCAAAGAACCACAGGCTCAAGAGAGTATGCAGTATTTATTACAAAGCCAAGAGGTACAAATGACCCAGAACAGGAGGGTACAGTCACAGGACCTCAGACTCAGGACACAGTGCAAACAGACCCCAGGGGGCTCAGAACCTCACATACTGGTCCAATACCCTGGCCTCCTCTTCCTCCCCCCAGGTCTATGTACACTCGAGGAAAACCAGGTGGGCAAGGTCTGCCCCGAATAGATGGTCCGCCGGGTAGAGCTGGGGTCAGCTTACACTTTTATTTTCTTGTGCTTCTAGATGCTTCTGTCCCATCCCTGCTCAGCCTCAGCCAGGGACTTTTGGCAGATCAGGAGTCTGTGCTTGTCTGGGGTTACTCACCCCAACCCTCCACCTTAGGCCCCCCCCAGTGAGTGTCACCTCCAGCCTTGCTAGTATGGGTTCCTGGGTCAGGGTGGGGCAAAGGAAACGAAGTGTTCACAGCGCCAAAGTCACACATGGACTTGGTAGGACCAGGGTCTCCCACAGCCGGACTCTTCCACAAGGCCACGGGGTAGGGAGTGAGGAAGGGAAGGGGGAGGCAGAACCGTCTACTCTTTGCACAAGGTTTCCACTGTCCGAGGAGGTGAGGGAAATGCCTTCTCCAAGGCCACGTGATCCTCACGGCCAGGGGACAAACTGTACTTGTAAAAGGCACTGTCTTAGCAATTCTCTGGACATTCAACAATGGAGGGGGTGGGGCTTGGACATGGGTGAGGAGGAGCTGAGATGGACCCCATATCTAGTCTAGGAGACCCAACATGCCCTCTGCCCTGGGAAGCAGAAGGGACACAAGGGAGGGCTTTAATACCTCCAATACCCCCTTAAGACCACCAGGTACCCCCAGAAGAACAGAGCAAACTACAGAAGACCTCTAGACTCTAATACCCCAACACACACACACACACACACACACACACACACACAGTTTGCTTTCTGTGGCATTTAAATTAATCTGGTTGGTCCATAGAAAATAAGTATGTATATTTGGTTTTTCCTATGTACATATATATATATTTATATATAGATAAATTTATTTATAAAACCCACCTCCCACTCTGAAGATGGGAGGAACTAGGGGAAGTCAACGGTGGGTGGAAAAAAAGGGCCCAGAAAAAGTAAAAAGGAAGGGAAAGGTGGCTGCTGAAAGGGTGCCTTTCCTCAAGGGGGGCAAGGCGCTCCATTAACAGTCATCTTGCGCCCCCTGCTGGTGGAGGATGGTGTTTGCAGGCAGTTCGAAGTGCCTCCGTTGGTAGCTGTGGTGGCCCCACTGGCAGTAGAAGGTGGAGTGGGGGAGGTAGGGTGAGTGGCTGGAGGACCATGGGAGCTGGGAGAGCCATGGGATGGGGTCGCAGGGCTGGGCAAGGAGGAGGAGGTGGCTGGAAGGGTAGCAGGGCTGGGAGCTTTGTCGCTGACTGACTCACACTCTGATGCCCCACTGGTATTGGTGCCTTCTGATGGAGTGGGCACTGTGGGCAGAGTGAGCCGCTTGCAGGCTGGCTGGACACGGTACTTGAGGGGGAGAGGCCCATTCTGTGGTGAGAAGAAAGAGGCCAGCAGTGAGGAAACAAGATTGTCAGAAGAAAAGACCAACCTGGGGCCACCCATCCCTACACTTAACCAGGACCCAAACAGGAACAAAAGGAAAGTCTGAGCCTTGAAGAGAGGGGCCCTGCAGAGTGAAGAGCCAGACAGACAAACACAGAGACACAGACCCAGTGATGAAGACAGAGTGTAAGGGACTGGGGTGGGTGTAGTGGGGGAGTTAGCGAGGAAGACCAGTACAGGTGGTAGGGCCACCCCTACCACTGACCCCAAATCTAGGTAGTAACAACCAGGGCACCAGTAAGGGACATGTGGTAGGTATGCCAGTATCTCAACACCCAGAGGGCTGAGGCAGGACTGCTGTGAATTCAAGGCCAGCCAGGGAAAGACTCTTTTTCAAATGAAAGAGAGAGAGACAGAGAAAAAAAAAAATGAGAAATGAAGGTGTCTAGAGCTGACTTGGTAGAATGGTCCACCTGGGCCAGACCGGGCTCCAAAGACAAGGGATGGCTTGTCTGACGTAAGAGGCTGTCTCATGTCACTGTGGTGGTCCAGTAGGACCTTGGCCTGCCCCGACCCTGCACCACCTGCTCACAGGCTCACCCTCCGCCAGGGGTAGATGTAGGCTATGTCCATGAGAGTGTAATATTCCTTCAGGGGCTCATCTTCGTAGAGGATCTCCACCTGGAGGGATGGAAGGGCACCATGGGCCTGGCAGCTGCACCCCTGGCTGCCAGGGCTGGGAGTCTTGTGGGTGGGAGGTGAGTGAAAAGAAACAGTAAACTGTAGGAGGCCTCCCTTCCACCATTGTCCCAGAGTCCCTTAAACCGCTGACGGGGAGAAGGGAGGCATCTCGCTCTTGAGTCTCCTGGAGAGCCAGCAGGACTGACAGGACCCGCCTTGACCCAGGCTCTCACCTATGCCCTGAAGGGAAGCACAGAAGCAGCTTTGATACTACCATCCCAGCACCCGACTCTCCCTACGCCAATGTAGGCTAAGTAAAGCCTTCGAAGGAGCGGTGCCTAAGAGCTTGTCAAAGAAGCAGGGTCAAGCGCATCAGAGACGTCCAAGGGATCCTGCGGTCCTGTGTCGCACACAGGATTTACTAGCCTGTGTTCTAGAGTCCCCTGGCCCTATCGAAGGACTGGCATTATTTGCAAGCACACCTCCCTGGTTCCCCCTAAACAGTTGGGCTCGGCTCACCCCACCCTCCCATCCCCTCACCTGCATTCCTGCAGGCCCGGCTATCTACCTATGTGATGGCTGGGATGCCCACCCATCAGACACACTGACAGACTGCTGCAGCCTGTGAGGGCACAGGCATTCACCTTGTACTTGCTGGGCACATCCATTTTGTTGCGGAGGAACTTTGCGAGGTGCATGACGGTCATGGCTGCTGGGCATCGCAGGAAGCGCACCCCTGTCTGTGGGGGAAGAAGGCCCAGTGAGAAGGTCCGACCCACGGCACTCTCACTCCTGGGCAGGTCCCAAGACTCACCTTCTCCTTGTCCCCATCCCCATTTTCCACGAGGCTCTTCTTCTCCTCTCGGTCCCTGGAGGAGGAGAGAAAAAGAAGGTAACGATCATGGAGTTGCTGGATCAAAGTGGCATTTGTCTGATGGGCTCTTGGAGAACGGGCCAGGGTGGAAAACAGGGGTCGGTTGAACTTGCCTGACTCCTTCGTAGAACTCGATGGAAAGGCTGACAATCTCATCGTCGCCGAGAGCCCCCCTCTCTTGCTCTACGACCTCGCCTCGGTCCTCGTTGGAGCCATTGGGGACTGTAGAGGAAGACAGCTCGGAGGGGTTGGTCAAAGATACAGCTAGGGACTGGGAGGGGGGAGGCAGTGGATAACTCGAAGGCGGAGCCCCGCCCCTGCACTGCGCATGCGCACGCACATGCGCGCGCACGCGTCTGTTGGAGGCGCCACACAGCTGGGGCACCCCTTAGGCACTCAGGAACTAGACCACGCTTGTGGGGTTAGAATACACACACTCACCCTCCGTCAAGGGGTATGCCGCGTAGAAGTCCCGTCGCCGTTTCATCTCATCTAAAGGAGGGAGGCAGGGATGAGCTGAGCGGGCAACAGCCGAGAAACGGAGGGGGTGGGAGGTGCGCAGGACAACACAGGGGGCTCACGATACCTTTAAAAAGCCCAGGCACCAACTTGTAGACGATGTCCTGGAGGGTTTTGTCAGATCTGGGAAGAGAACGTGCAGGAACGTTAGCAGCCACGGTCCCTTTCTTAACCACTCCAATCAGGGGTCACCTTTGCACCTAGCACCCAGGCATGCAGGTTTCCGGTCTGGCATTTCTTAGCCTATCTTAAGCCGGTAGCTACTGTAGGGGGCAGGGTAAGGGGACAGTAGCCCACCTGATGCTCAGCAGGGGTCGGGTTTTATGGACCTGGACATCGCACATGGGGCAGTATTTGTTGGTCTCCAAGTATCGCACGATGCAGGTCTTGCAGACTTGGAGTGTGGACAAAGACAAGAGAGTCAGAGCACCTACCTGCCCAGGCCTCCTCTTTAGACCACGACCCAGTAGTAGCTCAGCATTGCTCACAGGCCCAATGTGCACTCACTCACACATCCGGCCTGCTGCGCCTTGTCCAGCCTTATGGGAGGATGGGCCTGTATCTCTATGTAAGACCGGATGGTGTCCTACCTAACACACAAGTCCTAGGCTCCTCTGAGCCAGCCTGGGAAGGCCCCTCACCACAGTCCTGGATCTCTTGTAACCAATCTGACATCCCAAATGAGTGACCCCCAAATAATCTATGGGGTGGTGGTGGTGGTAGGGGTGGTGTCAAACTTCAGCCAAGATACCAGAAAGTTGAGGTTTCTAATGCTGTCCCAGGGATGAACTTCTGGGCCCAGGACTACCCCACCTCCCCACCTTGTCCCTTCTTGGCAGTCTCTCTGTGGTCCAGGGTCTGCTTTCCGGGGCAGCGAGAGATTTCTTCCGGTTTCCCTAGGCAGTGTCCCCAAGCTGAGCCTCCCCTGTATTCAACTCACAGGAGTGTAGGCACTCCACAATGGTGGTGGCATCGATGAAATAGCCCCCACAGAGGGCACACATGAGGTGAGGGTTCAGCTCGGTGATTTTAATCCGGGTGGTCCGATGCATGGTGCCGGGTCAGGACTGAGGAGACTGGGGACGTGTCACCCTGGGAAACAGAAATGGGGTCAGAAAGCTTGACACCCCGAGCTGCTTCCCCCGAGCCCCGAGTCCCTTTTCCCCTCTGTTTCAGATCTGGGTATGCGGTTGAGGCTGGCCACTTCTGGCCCTCCCTCTGAGTGTTTACTGGGTGGGGGGGTGGGTGGGGCGCGCTCAGGAGGCTTCTGCAACCTTGAGAAACAAGAAGCAGTAGGAAAGACTGGAGTCAGACCATAAGAAGCACTACCGAGCCGGGCGTGGTGGCGCACGCCTTTAATCCCAGCACTCAGGAGGCAGAGGCAGGTGGATCGCTGTGAGTTCGAGGCCAACCTGGTCTACAAAGTGAGTCCAGGATGGCCAAGGCTACACAGAGAAACCCTGTCTCGAAAAACAAAAAACAAACAAACAAACAAAAGCACTATCTACCCCTTTGAAGATGGATGTGGGCAGGCAGGAAAAGGGAAGATAAAATGCCTTTAAGGATCTCCCTGGGACCCGTGGGGCTGTGAGGGCGCAGCAGGTAAGGGCACAGCCAAGCCTGCTCATCCACATGGCGGAAGGAGAGAAGAGAACTGTGCCTGCAAGTTGCCCTTTGACTGCTTGTGTGCACATGTGCGCACACACACATACACACACAAGTAAATGTAATAAAAACATTTTCCTGATCCCAACTCATAGTGGTCAAATATTTACCAAGTGCTAAGAACTATGAGAAGTCGTTCCGGACAACTCAACTCAGACCAAAATGAAGAATAAATTATCACCTCACTGTTCCATCAGAGTTCTTCATGAGGAACTCTTGCAGGGAGACATCAGGACACAGGCCCACCACCCGTCTTTTTGGCTGTGTCCCATGCAGGCCGCAGAACGCTCCCCTCCTCTGAGGTCTCTAGCCACCGACAGCCCCTTGCAAGTCCTACTACTGCTGACCCTCTGGCTGCCCGGCCCAACCTGAGACTGGTTTTCCTAAGTCCCAAACTATGCAGAAGCTGCAGACCCAGCTCGGCACTGGACTCTACAGATAGTCCAAGGGCCTGGCAAGAAGACTTACTGTCCCATGGCTGGAACAGCCCCATGCTGCCCCACCCCGACCCCAACAGCTCACTAAATGCTCTCTAGCATGTGTGGCCTAGGAACCCACTTTCAGGAAGATGCAGGATTGCTTCCTGTGCCATTGGGGCTCTACCATGTCCCAACCCGCTGTCTCTTGCCACCTGTTGACAGACTGCCCACCCACAACCCACAGGTTCTCCTAGACAAAACTAGGCAGAGAGTTTTCTCTGTCCTCAGCTTTCCAGTGCACCTAGCCAGGCCCTATCAGACCCAGGTCAGATGGAAGCTGGCTTTGGCTCTGGACCGAAGGGGACTACACTTCCCTCTCTCCCAGAGCAAATAGCCCAGGGACTTTGAGAGAGGCTGGCCAAGGCCCAACTGCTCCTTTACAACATACTCCCTTCTCTCTTTTCCAGAAAGATTTCTAAAGCCACCACACAGGGTTTTCGAGGACGAGAAATTCACAGCCAGGATCGGCAGTTTCTATAGAGACCCCAGGATGAGCCTGGCCAGGACCCAAACAGCCAATAAAGCCCCAGGGGCCCCTGGCCAGAAGCTAGGATAGATGGGGAGACACAAAGGCCACACTTGGGACAAATACCAAGTTGCAGAAAAGAGAGAGGGGAACAAGCCAGCCAGACATGGCCCAGAGACTGGGCAGTGAGGCGGCCCACCCTCCCCCCCTCCATCTGTAAACCTGGCCCGAAGAAGAGTTCTTACCCTATATGTGGCCTTAGCTGGTCTTCCCTGCATGGGTCCCCCCTTCACAATTTCAAAAAGGCTGCTGGCTACTCTACTGTTTAGTTGTTTCCATGGTAACCCAGTCTCTGGCAAGAAGCCCAAATATTATTACAACCATCCAGAGGCTAGAACAAACTCCAAGTCGCTGTCTCTTTGAGCATAACAGCCACTGTGTGTACGTGCTGTCTGGGCTTCCAAAGGCACTTCATGTGATTGCTTCCTGTGTGTGTGTGTGTGTGTGTGTGTGTGTGTGTGTGTGTGTGTGTGTGTCTGTTTGTCAGCATATTAGATAGAGTAGGATCCTGCCTGAGTCCAGGCTCCTAGAGTAAATGCCCTCCACCCAGTACACATGTGTAACAACACACACACAAATATATATGTGCTCTTCACATCGCCTTAGCTACCTCACTCACACACTCACTCCCTATTTGCAGATAGACACAGGAAGCCCCACTCAGTCCGTCATTTTTGAGGTGTCATGCAAGAGCAGCCCCCAGGTCCTTTTCTAAGCTCATGCAGTAAAGGAGACAGTATAGACTGAAATGTTCCTTGGAAGCCTCCTAGTCCCCCCCCCCATCCCCATCCCTAGGGGCCTCAGAAAGCCACCGCTGGGGCTGGGGGTGGGGAGAGGCACTGATTGGCTCCTCACCTGATTGCCATGGTTACCTGCAGGGCCCTGTCAGCAGGTGCCAAGAGTAGCAGTAAACAGGGGCTCCGAGTCCCCAGAGCATCCCCCCTCCCCATTTCCCTGCCTGGGATCAGGACCTGGGCACTGTTCCTCCCTGATGCAGGGGGCTGTGGTGCTGGGACACCGGGGTGGGGGGTGGGGGTGGGGCTGGAGAAGAGGGAAAAGGAAGGAAAGATGTACTACATCACTACAGAGGGACAGCTGGGAGAGACAAAGGGCCTGCGGGAGAAAAAGTGAAAGACACCGGTCCCAAGGAGCAGAAAAGGAGTTGAGACCATTTGGAACTGACCTCGGTGGTGCCCTAACTACACTCCCCCTCCCCCAAATCTTAAGTCCTGGTTTCTTAGCTCCTGGCTCCCGGGGACCGCTGGCAGGAAAGGGGCGTAGCCAGCGCCTAGCACCCAGTCGCTTGCCATTTGAGCTCCTCTCTCTCTCTCCTCGCTCCCGGCCCACAGACATTTCACATCTCTCCAGTGAAGCAGACTTCCTTTTCTTCTGTAGATGTTGGCCTCTGACACCATAAAGAGAGGGTCCTGCTGCTCCCAAGGACACCAGCTACAGCTGGTGCCCTGAGCACCAACCAAATCAAAGCAGGCCCCAGGCCACAAGGAGGTCATTCAAGGTTACATATTCTAGCAGATGTGGTCTTTGAAAGTGCGTTGTACAGTATTCTCATTTTACAGATAACAAAAAAACCTTAAGATGTGACTTGCCCAAGGTCACTCAGAAAACTGGGTGATGCCTCCCACGGGTATCTGCCCACCTTCTGGTCTAATGCTAATGTCATATGCTGACACCCAGGTTGGTGCTCCTCGCTAAGCTGAAGAGCTGGGCTGAAACCCAGAGAAGGCAGTTTAAGGCGGGAAGCCCATCCTGTGGGCCTGATAGGGAATCAAAAGCTAACTTAATGCCTTCCACCACGTCCACAGTATGGATGGGGAAACTGAGGCACTGTGGTAACAGAGAATGGTGGGCAGACACGTGACTTTCTAACATTGGTTCCCCTCCCAGTTTCATAGACCCTACTATACAACAGCTCTCATGTGTTACAGACAGGCCGGAGGGCTCTGCACTAGGGCCCCGACTCGCTCCTCTTCACCTAACCTTTGACAGCCCTTAGCATAGAAAAAAGCTGGAAGCCAACCACTCAGTTCCTGAAGACAAAACACACAGGGCAACATGGCAGGAAAACACACATTCAGAACCAGGCACACCCCCTTCATCTCTCACAGTCGCAGCGCCCAGAGCCAGATAAGCGTGGTCACACATACACAAGCCAGACAGACACTTGGCCAGACACACACCACCACATACACTGCTAGACTGGAGCCAGGCTCCCACTCCACAAAAGCAGAAACCATCCCCACTCACCCCATCACAACCCTGCCTGAAACCGGAGCCAGGGAAGTTAACCTTCTATGAAGCTCTCTGGTCCTCTCAGGGTAAATTCTAATTTAAGTCTTCCAGCAACCAAGGAAGTTCAGTCCCCACCACCAACCACTCTGGGGTCAGAGGCTAGAAGGCTATACAGTTGGCATCTGACCTGTATAGTATGAAACCTCTTCCACTTCAGGCTCTCTCCATTGCCATGGCGACAGCTCCATCCACCAGGATCACTCAGGGAGCCACTACACACACACACACACACACTCGCTCACCTCCCCGTATTTCAACTTGAACGGGATCAGGCGACAGCCGGACTGGATCCTGGAGTCTGTTTCCTGCCTCATTCCAAACACAGTTCTAAGTGAGCAAGCCCCAACATCAAACCAGGGGAACCCCTGGGAAAACCTCTCCACCAAAGCCCTGCAACAGAGCTAGCTTTATGCTTCTTCGATTACAGTAATAACACCTTGGAGTAGGGTGTGTGTGTGTGTGTGTGTGTGTGTGTGTGTGTGTGTGTGTGTGTGTCTGCGTGTGTGTGTGGGGGGGGGGTAACGAGTTTCGGGAACAGTATAACTGTAAGAAGTCCAGAGCCTGGCGACCCAGGACTGTGAGAGCTGGCTAAAAGAAGCCCCTCCCTCAGCAAGAGGAAACCAAGAGAGACTGAGGCAACTCGGGGGGAATGGCGGGAGCAAGGCTGGGGGCTAGGAGAGACAAAGAATCAGGGAAAACTCGAGGCAACACCTGTACACACTTAAGCATTTCAATCACACAGCCATCCTCATCCTCGCTCAAGCCAACTAGAACAATTTTGGGTAGATGCGTGGGTAGATCGGGAAGGGAGAGTTAGGGGCTTGCCTAGATGCCCCCGGGAGACAGACCGGGCGCAGGGTGCCTGCAGGCCCAGGGATCCCCAGCTATCAGAGCTGGCAGCGGCAGGGCATAGGGAGGGAGGAGCAGCCTCTTCCCCTTTAGCCCCCGCCCCGTCCCCCGCCACCCCCGTAGCAGAAGGGTCGGTGCATCAGACCCCCTTCGCGACACTACTGATGAAAGGATAGAGCACGGTAAATCTCTCCTCGCTCTCTTTCTATCCGCTCCACCCGTGCTAACCCCAGACCCCAGGTTAAAGGATCAGGCACCCCAGTGACCGAGTGGCCACTCCCTCCTTCCCTAGAGCCAAACTTTGGTGGGGCCCCAGGAGGGATGAGGGGGAAAAGCTTGGCTGAAGTGGTTCATGGAGGGGGCGGGGCGCCTCGCACTGGGACGAAAGAGACCTCTGGGAGAGGTGCCCAAGATGCGGACCCCAGTAGTTAGGGCGCCCTCCCCCGGCCTCGCAGCCACTAGAGAGCCAAGTCCCCTTCCTCCGGGCCTCAAATCCTGGCGCGCCAACCACGTTCACTGCCCATTCGAAAGGCGACCCTTGCCCGACTCGAAGGGGGGCTGATCGGCCGGAGCTACAGTCTGTTCCAGATTGTGGAGACACTGGGGTGGAGGACGAGACTCAACCTAGCTTGTGTCCCCAAAGCCCTCGTGGCCTCCCGGACCCTCCCCCTCGATACCTCGCAAGCAGGGTCTTAGCAGGGGGCTGGTGCACAAAGAGGTGGTCGAGGGAGACGCCAAATCGTTAAGAGGGGGAATCCACTTCGGCCATCTTGGAAGGGAGAAAAGGAAAAAAAAAAAAAAAAAAAAAGAGGGAGAGAGAAAAAAGAGAGACCGGGAACGAGAGAAAGAAAGGCGGACGGGGCGAGCTTGGACAGCGGCTTGGCGGGGCGGGAAGGGGTCGCGAGCGGCAGGCCAGGCCGGGGCTCCCGGCTCCCACTGGGGTCTGCGGGAAAAGGTGAACCGGGCCCCGGTCACCAACCCCAGACGCTAACGAGGTAGCAAGGAGGCAAACGCGAGTCGGCGTCCGCTTACCTGGCTTCGGGGTCCGGTGGGTCTCGGGGAGGGGGGGGGATGGGAGGGAGGAGGGGGAAGGGAGGGGAGGGGGGCCACAGCCCTGTCGCTCGCTCGGTCGGCGGGAGGGGAGAAACCTATGGTAAGAAAGGAGTTTGTAAGAGCAGCTTGGGGTGGGAGGGAGAGTGAGGAGGGGAGGGGACGAGAGGGGAGGGGAGGGGCCATGGGGGGGGCCGACAAAATGGCTTTTTTCCTCCAGACAAGAGTAGGTCCCGCCCACTACTCACCCACGTGACCTCATTCCTTCAGGATGTTTGCAGAGAGGGAAAGAGGAGGGGGAGAGGCTAGCTCAGCTGCTCGCCACCTCCTTGCGCGGGGCTTCCCCCAAAGCTAGGCGAGACCACCTCTTATCTAAACAGATCCCTTAAACCCGGAAAAAAGGTCTTGTTGTGGTACCGTCCGTCATGAAACCTTCTCTTCCTCCTCCTCAAATAAGTGTGTACCTCCTCCCACCGACCCTGCGATACCCACTCTAGCTGGGGAGCCTGGAAAATGGTTGAGATGCAGACTGGGCGGAAATGTGTCTCGCAGTACCCGGTGCCTCGCCGCCACCAAAAAGCACTTGGCAAGGGACGCGGCGCCGCCGGCCACGCGTCCGAGCGAGGCTCACCCGCTCCAGCTGACATTCCCTTGAGATTCCAAAGTGCGTGTGTGACCCGGAGCCTACCCTCCCCGCCCCACGCGCGTTCGGGGACCTCGCACCTCGCGGGAAGCGCCAAGTGGCCGCGGGGCTTGGCTGTGCAGAGAGGCTGGCGCTTTCAGCGTGCTCGGGCGGAGAAGAATGGAACGCAGTCCGGGGCGGAGAGAGCAGCCCGAGACACGAACTCGGGCGCCGAGCCAGAGACACAATAACTAGCCGAATTCGAAAGGCCTGGACGCAGTAAGAAGCGAAGAGTCGAGAGAGGACGCGCGCCTTTTCGCCGCCGGTGCGCCCCCCTCGCCGCCGCCGAGGAGCAGGCGAGCGCGAAGGCGGCCGGTGCCAGCCTACTCGGACGGTCGTCCTCGGCTCCACCCAGCGCTCGCTGTCCGGTCCCCAGTGGCCCCGGCCCCGGGCAGGGTAGGAAGGAGAGCTGGAAGAGACGGCGCCAAGGAAGCGAATCGATTCTGCGTTACCACAAGAAACGTGTGCCTCATTAAGTCGCTCGATTTCGCTGATTCGTTACTTAGGATTTATTGGGTTGGCTCCTGTGGCTCTCCCTCCAAAGAGCTCGATTATCCCACCTGAAATGCCTTTAATCGCCTAAACGGTGGGTTGGTTCGAGTAGGGAACGAATCTTTATCGAGCCCGCCTCCTCTCCTTGTCCGAAGCCCAAAGCAGCCCCTAAATTGGGGGCCCACACTGAGTGCTTACATACACTTGAAGGCTTATCAGGAGCCCCGTGGACGCAGGCTGCCCAGTGACCACCCCGCGCCCGCCCCCCATCTTCAGCTCTCAGCCGGCAAAACCGATTGAGGGCGCAGAGGAAGGGCAGGAGAGATTTCCGCTTAGACTGGGTTGTCCAAGAGCGAGTGGGAGAGGCCCCAGGAAGATCGGTCACCTGCTTCCCGACCCCTACGTCGGGTACCACGAGCTCACAGGCTACTATGGAAAGGGGGCTCGAGCTAGACACGCCCACTGTCAGAAGGGCTGGTGCGTCCTGGCGTCTTGAACTCTGCTATAGTAAACACAAGTGCTCAGCACGAAGGGTTCCTCTCGCCTCTGTCATTTTTTAACTAGAATCCTCAAGGGGCGTCGCGGAAATCTCAGTCCCATCAAACACTGGCACCCAGGAAGGGCTGTATCTTGCTTATTAAGGGTGGGTTTTCATTTGCTTCTCAAACAACTATTAAAGTCCGGTCCTAAATAAACCCCTGGAGAGTTAGGAGCGCACTGAAGACCCACTGCCCGCTAAAACTCCAATAAATCATCTATGCTGGGAGGTTGCTAGCCTCTCTGATTTATCAGGAGAACCCCTGACTCAACTCTCCCAGCACCACAGATTCTGCCTGGTCTTTCAGTCTTTATTAATCACCCAGAAGCACCTGGCATGTGCCACTACCAAGTACTGCTTTAGGCACGGCAGGTAGGCCAGGCTTCGGCATAGATCAGCATCCGTGAGGGCAGCCCTGAAAAGACCCTTCTCCACTCGCATTTGAAGCGCCAGGAGGTCCTCTAGGCTTGTGCACATGGGTGTGCAAACAGGACAGAGGGAGTTCAGAAGGATCTTCCTATTAATCTGATTGAAAGAATCCCTTGCGACCGGGCATGGTGGCGCACGCATTTAATCCCAGTACTCAGGAGGCAGAGGCAGGCGGATCTCTGTGATTTCGAGGCCAGCCTGGTCTACAGAGTGAATCCAGGACAGCCAGGGCTACACAGAGAAACTCTGTCTCGAAAAACCAAGAGAGAGAGGGAGGGAGGGAGAGAGAGAGAGAGAGGGCACGAGAGAGAAAGTCCGTTGCACATTCTCCACGAAGGTAGAGCTTCCCGCCTACCTCCTCCAACGCACCTTGGCAAACATAAAGAGACATTCCTTCTCCACGTTCGGATCTTCCCCGGTCCTCTAGTGATAGCTACTTGCCCGGAACCACTATCAGTCTTGTTTTGTTTTTGTTTATGGTTTTTTGAGACAGGATTTCTCTGTGTGGCCTTGACTGTCCCGGACTCACTTTGTAGACCAGGCTGGCCTCGAACTCACAGCGATCCACCTGCCTCAGCCCCCTGAGTGCTGGGATTAAAGACGTACGTGCGTCACCACGCCCAGCATATTAAATTCATTTGTTTATTTTTTGGTTTTTCGAGACAGGGTTTCTCTGTGTAGCCTTGGCTGTCCTGGACTCGATAAAATTCATTCTTAATCCAAGGGAAAATGCAGTGTGAGACGCGGCAGTGAGACCAAAACCTGTCCTATCTGTAATCCAGATTGTGAGAGTGGTGGTGGTGGTGGGGAGATGTTAAGGAGAAATTAATCCCACCATTGACCGAATTTCTAAATACAATGACCCTCTGGGTTGGTGTATCACGCTTCATCAGTGCCGAATTTGGCTTTTGAAAATTTGTGATTTAAAGGGGGAGGGTAAAAAAAAGGTACACTCAAGCCGTCCCTGGGTGGGCTCGAACCACCAACCTTTCGGTTAACAGCCGAACGCGCTAACCGATTGCGCCACAGAGACGGTGACTGCTACTCGCCAGCCAGAGAGCTGAGTCAATAGGAGCAAGCGCGATATGGCGCAAGAGCAGCCATAAGGCAAGCAGTTACAGTAGCTCAGAAATATAGGGAAAGAAATCGGATCCCGAAGAACTACGACTCGTGGCCGGGCCACCGGGTGTTGGGCTCGGGAGAGCAAGGCGAGGGACGCACAAGTCCCATCTGGGTCGCCCTGGAGCGGTTGGCCCAGGCTATCCCAGGTCAGGCAGGGTCTTGGATGTGACACAGAACGTTCCTTTGGAGAGTGAACCGAGACTTAGGGCTAAGTCAGTCGACGTGCAGGGATGGGGGTGAGGGACTCCAAAAGCTGAACAACTTGTTGCCTTACCCCTCTGCGCCCCGGGTCCCGCAAAAACAAAACAAAACAAAACAAAATGAAACAAAGCTCCCTCTCAGCACGAAACTTCGGCGCCGGCTTTCCGTTCAGCAATGAATGGGCGCCTTCGGTATACTAGGCGCCTGTGGGTTTTCGCGGCCCCTCAAAGTGCCCGCCACACAGTGGTTGTAGGGGGTCTGTGAATGAATACATGATGTCAGCTAGCTTGAGGAAAATGCCCAACCAGCTCCGCTACAACCGCAGCCCTACCGGGCCGCGTCCCCCAGCTCACGTGTTCCTAGCCCCGCCCCTAGGCGGGACGGCCCGGAGTCAGGTCCGCCGAGATCCCGACATGCCCCGGACCCCCGGCTCTTCCGCACTCACAGTGACTTTTCACTTTCCTCTTTCCATTGCCTCCTTTTTGATGTCTCAACCAAACTATGCATGTTTGTGATTGACGGGATGCTTATCCAATCGAAAGCTGCATTGGTCAAGCCAAGTAGACCCTCCAGCCAATGGGGAGGACTGGGCGACGGCGTTGGCCCAGAGAAAGCCTGAGCCGGCTGGCAAGCACCGCAGAGGCGATAGGAGACCTGCTACATCGCAATCATGGTGAGATCGGGAAGTGAAGGGAAGGAGTCTGGGGTGGGAATTGAAAGCATGGACGGGTGAGGCTTGGATTCTGGACGGAGAGGGCCTGGTGGTCAATAGAATGCGCATGGGAGGACCGTACGGATGAGTGCGGTTCCTCGGTGCGCCCCACCGGGCCCATCTCAGGGCTGGAGCTCCGGGCGTCCAGGCGTCTCCGGAGTGGAAAGCGCGGCGTCTATGAGCTCTGGGGTCCGGGACTGGGCCTGCATTGGGACTTAGCTCCATGAACCCCTTGGTTTGTTTGCCCCCCCCCCAGTCTATTATGTCCTATAATGGAGGGGCCGTCATGGCTATGAAAGGAAAGAACTGTGTGGCCATCGCTGCAGACAGGCGTTTCGGGATCCAGGCCCAGATGGTGACCACGGACTTCCAGAAGATCTTTCCCATGGGTGACAGGCTCTACATAGGCCTGGCCGGGCTGGCCACCGACGTCCAGACAGTGTAAGTGTCCCGGGGCTCTACCTCCGCCCAAGCTGCTTCTTTGAGCAGACTTGTCGTTAACCATCTGCCAAAGAACACCACTGAAAGTGAAACTCAGCTGAACCCTACAGTGGTACAGAGATGGGTCCTCATCTGCCTTTCAGTTTCCTCTGTGCTGGCTTTATAGGGAGAAGCATCTTTGTTAGGGAGCTCTCTTTAAACATCGCCCTGATATTAATGGTTAGCTGTCTCATTCTGCAGACGAAGTAATTGAGAGTCTGAGACGGTCTTCTTCTTGTTGTTGTTCGAGATGCACTTTAATGGAGGTCAGCCAGGATCCCAGTGCAGGTCTCTGTAAAACCAAAGACTCTGCTCCCTAAAGCGCTAGGTGGCCGGCGAAGCAGACATAACTATCCCTGATGAGTTGGTGGGTTTGAACTGCCCGCTTACTTACCTAGCTGACAGTGGTTATGTGATTTGAGAGTCGGCAGAGTCTGAGAGGGGAAACAGGTCGTTGTTTGTGATGGCCTTAGGGTGCTGGTCCTTACTGCTGTGGTTGGTGGGGGGAAGGGAAGGGTAGGACTTTAAACAATAAAACACATTGATTATTCTTTTACTTTTATTTCATGTGTATGGGGGTTTTGCCTGCATGTGTGTCTGTGCACCTGTAGAGGCTAGAAGAGGATGTTGGACACACCCCCTCGTACCCCACCCCTACCCCCTGCCAGCTTGAGGTGCAGATGGTTGTTGTGAGCCATTCTGTAGATGCTGGGAATAGAAGGCAGGTTCTCTGGAAGAGCAGTCAGTGCTCTTAACTGCTGAGCCATCTCTCCAGCCGTTGCAATTATCAGTAGTATTTTATTGTGCCTCCGTCCGTGCCCACGTGCCACAGCATGTGTGTGTGTGTGGGTCGGAGGACGAGTTGCAGGAGGAGTTGGTTGTGTCTTTCCAGGAACTGAACTGGTCAGGCTTGGTGGTGCGGGTTTCACCTGCTGCCCCATCTCACTGTCTCAAGGATGGGATGTTGCGAGCTCTTGCCCACCAGCATTCGTGGCTATAGGGAGGCCAAAGAGAGATTCATTCATTGATTCGTTGGGGTCAAGAGTCATGCACTGCCGCCCCCCCCCCCCCCCTTCGTGGTACTAGAAATTGAAACCAGGATCTCGCATGCTTAAGCACATGCAGGTGCTGTTGAACGGTGTCCTCGAGCCCAGGCCCCCATGTCCTGTTAGCACTAATGCTATTAATTATAAGATCTGTTTTGTGTGTATGCACATTCGCCCACATATATGTCTGTGCACTAGCTGCACGCTGTGCCCCAGGAGGGCAGAAGTACGTATTAGATTCCCTGGAACTGGAATTATAGGAGGTTGTGAGCCAACATGTGGGTGCTGGGTAGTGAAGCTGGGTCCTCTGGAAGAGTAGCCAGTGTGCTCTTACCCACTGAGGCATCTCCCCAGGCTCCACCCACCCAGGCCTTTTAATTTTTTAAATGTAACACAGCCCCGCCCTTTGTGTCTAAAGCATCTGCACCAGATGAATTAGCTTGAATGAAAAATAATGTGCTATACGGGGCTGGAGAGGTGGCTCAGAGGTTAAGAGCATTGGCTGCTCTTCCGAGGTCCTGAGTTCAATTCCCAGCAACCACATGGTGGCTCATAACCATCTATAATGAGATCTGGTGCCCTCTTGTGGCAGGCAGGCACACATGCAGGCAGAACACTGTGTACGTAATAAATAAATCTTAAAAAAAAAAAAAAAAAGAAAGAAAGAAAGAAAGAAAAATACTGTGCTGGAATGGGGCAGCAGTTCAGTGGTAGAGGTCATATACAAGGCCCTGGGTTCAATGTCTAGCATTAGGGAAAGAAAAAAATAGTCATGACGGCACATGTCTATAATCCCAGCATTAGGGAGGCTGAGGCCGGAGAATGACACCTACCTCAAGGAAAGCTGGGTTCTAGGATAGCCTGGGCTACAGAGCTCAAGCACTCATTGGTGGTGACAAAAATCATATGTCTCCTTGTGTCACTCCTGATGGCTGCACTTTGAAGATTGGAGGACTTTTAAAAAAATCTTTTTATGTATACAATGTGGCCTGGGCATGGTGGTCCAGAACAGCCAAAGCTACACAGAGAAACCCTGTCTCAAACCTCCCCTGACCAAAAAAAAATGTGAGTGGAGAGATGGCTCAGTGGTTAAGAGCGCCACCTGCTCTTCAAGAGGCCCTGAGTTCAATTCCCAGCAACCACATGGTGGCTCACAAACATCTATAATGAGATCTGCTGCTCTCTTCTGTAAAGCACTCATATGCAATAAATAAAATAGATAAATCTTCTTTTTTTAAAAAATGTATACAGTGTTCTGGCTGCATGTACACCTGCACACCAGAAGAGGGCACCAGATCACATTATAGATGTTTGTGAGCCACCATGTGGTTGCTGGGAATTGAACTCAGGACCTCTGGAAGAGCAGCCAGTGCTCTTACCCGCTGAGCCATGTCTCCAGCCCCCTAGAGGATTTCTTAACAATGACTCACTCCCTGTTTCTCCTTCCCCAGCGCCCAGCGCCTCAAGTTTCGGCTGAACCTTTACGAGCTGAAGGAAGGTCGGCAGATCAAGCCTTACACCCTCATGAGCATGGTGGCCAACCTCTTGTATGAGAAACGGTGAGTGTAAGCAAAGCCTGGGGGCTCAGATGCTTAGCAAAGTAGTGTGCAGGGGTGCGGTGGGGGACAGTTTCTCCCTGGCTCCCCACTTTGTTTCATGTTTCATCTTACTGTTCTTTCATCGTTCCCCTCATTCCTACCTGTCTGAGGCAGTCTCACCCCCCGCCTGGCCGACCCTGAGGTTATGGCGATGTTCTTGCCACTGCCTCATGGGATCTGTCCTCCCACTCCTTACGTGCAATACACTGAATACACTGTCCTTATTCGGTGCTTCTGAGTTCTGTGCGCCTGTCACACCAAATAGGAACAAAAAGACTGACTTCAAAAGCCCCGAATCCAAAGAGCCATGACGTTGTTTGGAGCCCCGTCAGACAGTGTCCTGGAGTCTTGCTTTTCTTTTGGCACTAGATTCTAGGGTTTGATGAATTCCTTTTTTGTTTTTGTTGCTGTTGTTGTTGTTTGGTTGGTTTGGTTTTTTCTGTAAAAGATTTATTTATTATGTATACAGTGTTCTGCCTGCATATACGCCTACAGGCCAGAAGAGGACACCAGATCTCATTATAGATGGTTATAAGCCACCATGTGGCTGCTGGGGATTGAACTCAGGACCTCTGGAAGAGCAGTCAGTGCTCTTAACTTCTGAGCCATCTCTCCAGCCCTTGTTTTGGTTTTTTGAGACAGGGTTCCTCTGTATAACAGTCCTGGTTGTCCAAGACACGCATTTATAGACCAGTCTGGCCTCGAACTCACAGACATACACCTGCCTCTGCCTCCCAAGTGCAGGCATATGTCACCACACCTTGTAGTGAATTCCTTTTTTATTTCATGGGCATGGACGTGTACCATGTGGGTTCTGGGAACCAGATCCAGGTCCTCTGCAAGAGCAGCCAGTGCTCTAACCAATGAGCTGTCTCTCCAGCCCCAGTATGTTAGTGTTTATTAGTAAAAGACACACAGGGATGGGTGTGGTGGCGCACGCCTTTAATCCCAGCACTCAGGAGGCAGAGGCAGGCAGATCAATGTGAGTTCGAGGTCAGCCTGGTCTATAAAGCGAGTCTAAGATAGTCAAGGCTACACAGAGGAGCCCTGTCTCCAAAAAAAAAAAAAAAAGACGCAGAAGCTGGGAGGGACTGAAGGGAGACTCCTGGATACAAGTTGAAATGTGCTTTGTTGTTTTCATTCTCTTTTTTCCCCTTTACCTTTCACTTTGAAGTCATTTTAGGGTTTATAGAAAGGTTATCAACAAAAAACAAAAATGGGGGTGGGGCTGGAGAGATGGCTTAGCACTAAGAGCAGGTACTGCTTCTGCAAAGGACCAGTGGTTGGTCCCCAGCACACAACTGCCTATAACTCCAGCAGGGGCATCTGATGCCTCTTGCTTCCTTGGGCCCCTGCACTTGTATGCAGTCTCACACACAGACACACAGACAGACAGACACACACACAGACACACACGTGACTAAAAATAATACATCTTTTAAAAAATATACTTAGGGCCGGGCGTAGTGGCACACGCCTTTAATCCCAGCACTCGGGAGACAGAGGCAGGCAGATCGCTGTGAGTTCGAGGCCAGGATGGCCAAGGCTACATAGAGAAACCCTGTCTCGAAAAACAAAAAAAAAAAAAAAAAAAAAATATGTATATATACTTAGGGGGCTAGAGAGATGGCTCAGTGGTTAAGAGCACTGCCTGCTCTTCCAAGGGGCCCGGGTTCAATTCCCAGCACCCACATGGCAGCTCACAGCTGTCTGTAACTCTTAAGATCTGACACACTCACACCAATGCACATAAATAAAAAATTAAATAAAATATTAAAAAAAAATACTTAGGCCTGAGAAACGGCTCTGCAGGTAAGAGCATTTGCTGTTCCTGTAGTGGACCCAGGTTAGATTCCCAGCACACACAGGACAGCTCACAGGAGTCTGTGACTCCAGCTCCAGGAGATGCGGTGCCCACTTCTGGCCTCTGGGACACTGTATTCATGAGGCACACAGATATACATGCAGGCAAAACACTCATACACACAAAGTAAAATAATCTAAAAAAAATAAAGTCCAAGGTCATCATATACCACGAGAAGATAACATAAAAATTTAAATTTCTTACAGTAATTGTGTTCAGGAGGTTTGAGGGATTCAGGATCATCATGCTTCTGGCAGTCTCAGCACCCACACACATGTACATAATTTAAAATCACATGGTTTTTTCTTTTATTGGTTTTTGGAGACAGGATTTCTCTGTGTAGCCCTGACTGTTCTGGAACTCACCTGTAGACCCTATAACTCAGCGCTCTGCTTCCCACGTGCTGGGATTAACGGTGCCTGCCACCACCACCCAGCTTAAAATAATCTGTAATAAAATAAACAACTCTGCATCATGTTATCCTATTTGACTTGGGCATGGAGGCGTATAGTTCTCATCAGAGCACAGGGTAGCTGGAGCCAGGAGGGTCAAGAATTGAAAGCTAGCTACATAGGAGGTTGAAAGCCGCCTCGCTCTAGGAGGCCCTGTCTGCGCACAGGCTTGTCCTGCCCTTAATGCTTCTTCCACTACACGCTTCCTCTTTGTTGTTTTAACCCACTCGTGGCTGTGTGCAGACCTGCACAGTAGGCAAGTTCCCGTAGCCTTCATCAAACTCCCTCCCCCAGCACTTTTTTTTTTTTCCTGTAAGTATTTATTTTGTGGTGATGCAGGGTAAGTTTAGGGCATCCACACCTGCTAGGCAAATGGCTTCAGCTTCAGCTGTAGGTAATTTTTACAGCACTATTACTGAATACCATGCCCTCAGAAGTACTGAGCTGAGTCTAATTCCCAGGACCCACATGGGGGAAGGAGAGCAAGTTTACTCTCCTCCGCAAGTATGTACACCCCTGCATCACACACACTGACTTCTGCATGTGTATATACCCCGCCACACCCCCTACTGACCTGTGTGCACACACATAAACACACACACACACACTGACCTCGGCATGTATACAATCCTGCATCACACACACTGACCTCCACATGTGTATACACTTCCCACATCTACATCCTGATCTCTGCATGTGTATACGGTCACAGATGCACACTGACCTCTGTGTGTGTATACAACAATCCCCCCCTTCACTGACCTCTGCATATGTACACACACACACACACACACACACACACACACACACACACACACAATTAACTTTAAACATTGCTACAAACCAAGGAGAGGATAGTTTCTACTGAGAAACTGGCCATTTGGTGTCGAACCTTAACTTAGTCTGTTTTGAGACAGGGTCACTCCGTGTAGCCCTGGCTGAACTAGAAGTTGCTGTGTAGACAAAGCTAACCTCAAACTCAGAGATGCTCCTGCCTCCCCACACCCAGCTTGGACTTGTACATTAAGGTCCCTTGGGGTGTTGTTTGTGGTCCAGGTTGGTGCACCCTTACGTCCAGCCGAGTTTAAAGTGTTTTTCTCTTTTGCAGTCCTGGAGCTCACAGGGCTCCATTATGCTGGACGTGTGCTGTGCCACTGAGCCACACCCTAGCCCGGTCTCAAATCCATCTTCTAAAGAAGTAGAGGAGCAAATGTACAAATAGCGTGTACATAGGGTGTCCTAGAGTGTAGGGCTTGGGGTCAGTAAGGAAGATGAGAAGGCAGAATTCTCAAAGACGAGGACAGGGATCAGAGGAGGCCGAACACATCTTAGACTATTGCCAGATGCTGGGTGGGGGCAGGGGCTGCACAAGGCTGGCCACAGGGAAAGGGCGTTTCCAAGCCCCTCCCCCGGTAGCCTCCCATGTGCGGACAGCCGTGTGTGTGAGAGCTGGTGCCCTTGACCTCTGCATTCTCTCGCCCTGGCCACAGGTTTGGTCCCTACTACACCGAGCCCGTCATTGCTGGGCTGGACCCGAAGACCTTTAAGCCCTTCATTTGCTCTCTTGACCTCATTGGCTGCCCCATGGTGACTGATGACTTTGTAGTCAGTGGTACCTGCTCCGAACAAATGTACGGGATGTGTGAGTCTCTCTGGGAGCCCAACATGGTAAGTTAGCCACATACCGCAAGGCTGGCCTCTGCACCCAAAGCCATCTGAGACAGATGTGTGTGTAGAGCAGGAAGTGGAGAGGAAGGCGTGGTAAGAGGAAGGCCACAGCTGCTGTGCCATTGGCAGGTTCTGTCAGGGCTGGCTAGCTGTGTGGGCAACAACCTCTTTACCTACCCTGGTCTCATGTTTACTGTGGCATCAAGCTGGTATTCTCCTGTCCCCAGTGACCCTGGAGCCTGCTTGTCCTAACAGAAACCCCTTGTTTGTTTCTTTTGGTTTTTTGAAACTGGGGTTCTCTATGTAGCCCTGGCTGTCCTGGAGCTCACTCTGTAGGCCAGGCTGGCCTTGAACTTAGAGATCCACCTGCCTCTGCCTCCCGAGCGCTAGGTAGAAACCTGTTCTGCATAAGTGAGTCTACCTCCAATTATCTTAGCTGTCAATGGGAACATTCGTCAGAGTGGGCACTGAGGAGAGTACATGGAAAAGCTAGAGCTACACCTCACAGGGAGGTGCCTTTCAGGCTTGGGGGCAGCCAGGTACAAAGTGACTTCAAGGGTTTACTGCCATTGAAATGCCTGCTCAAATGCTTGGAGGAGGAAGAGGAAAAAGCAGACCTGGGGCAGGCAGGACAGCAGGGCCAGATACGCTCAGTGGGTTGAGAGTGCCTTTGCTGGTAGAGTGTGTGTGGTGACAAGTGACATGAGGCCAGAGAAGAGTAGAGGGGAGCCTTGAAGAACCACACCAGTTTAAATGCCTTTCCTCAGTGGGGTCCCGGCTATAGTTGGGTGTGGTGCTTGGGGTCCTGACCGGGCACAGGAGGGCAGCCAGAATCAAGGTGGGGAGGCAAGGTAGTTCAGGAAGGACAGGTTTGAGGGGTGGGCTTGTAAAATGGATGGGCTGGGTTTTGAGGTACCTGTGGGACATACAGGACAGCCTCAGGCTGCTGAGAGAGAAGCACACCAGGACCACGTAGAAATACTCTCCGTTTTCCAATGGAGGGATTGAGGCTCTGTAAGAGAATACAATTATGACAGTTGCCTGGGATCACCCTTTCACGCTTGAACTGTTGGTTTTGTTTTTAAGATTTATTATTCATACAATGTTTTGCCTGCATGTACACCTGCACGCCAGAAGAGGGCACCAGATCTTGTTATAGATGGTTTTGAGCCACCAGGTGATTGCTGGGAATTGAACTCAGGACCTTTGGAAGAGCAGATGGTACTCTTAACCTCTGAGCCATCTCTCCAGCCCCCTTGAACTGTTTTCTTTATCCTGTTTCTTCCCAAGGAAGAAGCTGAGAGATTCCTATATCCATAGAACTTTCCCTCACACCAGGCATGACAGGGCCCAGAGCAGGGCAGTGGGATCCAGAAAAGGGGTGAGGAGCCAGGTCTGAAAGCTTTACTTTGTTGGCAGGATCCAGAACACCTGTTTGAAACCATTTCCCAGGCCATGCTGAATGCTGTGGACCGGGATGCCGTATCAGGCATGGGTGTCATTGTCCACATCATGTGAGTATGGGCTGGGACGACTCCTTCCCCACAGTGTACCACCTACCTGGTACAGCCCATCAGTTGTACCATCAGGCAGGAGCTGCCCCTGGAAGCAGAACATGGTGACAGGAGCCAGGTGGTGAGCACTGGGGAGGCTGAGACAATTCAAGTTTTGAATTTGAATTCGAGATGAGGCTGAGCTAAATGGTGAAACCCATCTTTAAAAAAGGAAGAGAAGAGCTAGGCAGTGGTGGTACACGCCTTTAACCCCAGCACTTGGGAGGCAGAGGCTGGTGGATCTCTGTGAGTTCAAGGCCAGCCTGGTCTACAAAGTGAGTCCAGGACAGCCAAGGCTACACAGAGAAACCCTGTCTCGGTGGGCCGGGGGGAGGGGGGAGGGGGGGAAGAGAGGGACAGAGAAGGAAGGAGTGAACAAACAGGCCCAGAATAGCAGTGTTAATGCTTTATTATGTAGGTAGCTGGGTGCTGCCCAGACTCTCCAGACCTCTGTGGGTGACACTCTGTGACCAAGTCTCCTCACGGTAGACAGTTCTTCCCTTCCTTAACAGTGTCCCCCAAGTTTCAGGGATGACCATGGGCAGCAACTAACTTCCTGTAGACTGAGTGGCTGGTGGCTCCCTGGCCTCCACATGCCCCCAGAACCATGTGTGTGCCTCACATCCCAGTCCCCAGCCAGACCTGAGGTGCATACTGCTCTCCCTGTCTGAGGCTATCACCCGGGACCTCACAGAATGGAGTAGCGTCCCCTTTCCTCGTGATCCCCCTCACTGACCATGAAAAGCAGCAGAACCAAGTGAGCCAAGGTTCTTGTGTCCTCCACAGTGAGACACAGGTGCTGGTGAAGCCACTTGTTCTGTAGTCCTGGGTGGCTCTGGTCCTTTGGAGGGTACTCAGTGCAGCCCCACCCATCCCTGGAGAAAAAAAGCTCCCTGCCCAGGCTGCCTTCGTAAGTCTTTCCCTATCTTACAACTGAGGGTCAGAGGAGAGGCAGGCAGGCGAGACTACTAGTATACGTGATTGTGTGTGTGTGGTTTTTCTCCCTGGGCAGTGAAAAAGACAAGATCACCACCAGGACACTGAAGGCCCGGATGGACTAACCCAGTTTTCCTTTTGTTGTTTTTCTTTTTAATAAAATCGCCTCTTTCACTCCTGTTTGCCTTTGTTCTCACAGCTTTGTCCCCATTGGGGACAGAATCCTCTCTCTACAGAGCTGCTCTGTCTCGGCCTCTGTGGGTTTTTGCTTTGCTTTGTTTTGGTGCAGGGAATTGAACCTGGGCCCCTTGGACATGCTAAGCACACATTCTGTTACTGAGTCAGTTTTCTTTTGGCCTTGCCCTGGCTTCCCTGGCACACCTGGGCTCCCTACTAGTCACCAGTGGGTGCCTGTGCTCAGCTGGGCCATGCACAGAGTGCTTTACGTGCCGTAGAGCTCTGCCATCACTGTGAGCCAAGGCAGGCAATGCTCATGCAAGTATCTAAATCCACTTGCTAATGGTGGTGCAAGGAGGTAAGCCCCGTTCCATTTGCCCCCAGCCTGTCAGTAAGCGCCCTTGGCATTCTTCCAGTGCTTCAGTGGAACTTGGCCAAGGACCCATGGATTTTCTGCGTCAGAGTTCAGCTTCAGCTCGACACTTCGGTGGGGAGGGGTGGGCAGGGCCTCCTTAAGATGATTTCATTGACCACTGGGAGCGAATGTGGCTCACAGTAGCTCATCCTGTAACTGCTGCAGATGCAACGCTCCCATGTCAGTGGACGTAGCCTCTGAACTAATGACCTTGAGGCCCATTTACACTCATTCCTATTTAAAATAATTCTTTGTAGTGCTGGTTGTGGGAACCGGACCCAAGGCCTTCAGTATTAGGCCGCAGCCCAGGCCTGTGTCTGCCTTCCAGACACCAGTGACCCTTCTTCCTTACACTCTGCAGGGCTGGAATTAGAGACCGCCACGGTGGGATTTGACATTTGGTGGCCTTTTATTTTTCTCAACTTTCTAAATCAGAAGGTCCGGGATGAGCTAAGTTTTGTTTCTTAATTCTCAGGTACCACTGACATGGCTGGTATAGGTCCACACTGAGAAGCAGCAAACTTGTGTGTGTGCGTCCTAGGGATGGAATGCAAGGATAGCACATCCACGCTAGGTGAGCGCTCTACCACTGAGATGCATCCAACAGCCCAAGTACTAGACTTTAAGGTACAAGTGTGTGGGTGGATAGCTGGAGGCACACAGGGATGTGTATACAAAGCCACGCAAGCCAGTTGGGCTACTTGGCTCCTAGCCACCGCCCACAGCTGGGGGTGGGGTGGGGGAGCATCAGTACGTGGTAATATTACCGAGTAGGCACCCCACCTAGTGTTGTGAGCTTAATATTGCTCATTAGTTGTATCTCAGACTGGGCTATGGCCACACCGCTTCTCCAAGCCATATGCTGATTTCGCCCAAGCCGCCTCGAAAACTGGGACAAAAACATTCTAGTTGTACAGCGGGGTGGGGTGCATCTCCAGGGACTCACATAGCAGATGTACACAAGCTTTCTGAGTTTTATTTTGTCCTCCAGTTGGAGATTAATTTTTAACATGCATGCATTTTAAAACAGTAACAGGGGCTCGGACTGTTCAGAGCAGACATTAGACAAGCACAGGGGTGAAAATTCCTATTTAAAAAAATGGAACTCGTAGCCGGAAATGGAGAAGTCACATGTGGTGGGTGGTACTTAAATCCTGCAGTCCCAAAGATGACTAGACTTCACTCACATTTTCTGTGTTCCACATCCTGACCTGCTGCTGAGATGTGCTAGACAGATGCCTTACCCCGCCCTCCCATATACGTATGGGCCCCCACCTCACTCGACGGCTGTGGGCAAGGGGCGTGCTCTTCTAGTGTCTTATAAGCAAAGGACAGCGGAGTCCCATTTCCCCTTGGAGTCACTCTTCCTAAGCGGCAAGGTTCAGAGCACTGGGACAACAGCTGGCAGGCTGTGGGTCCCTGTCCCAATGTGCATCCCTCTGAGCTCCCTACCCCGACCCCGTCATTTCTGCCAGGTCTCTAAAACTTGGGAAATCTAAGGCCAGAGCTCTTGAGTATACTGTCCTCTCTGCCCAAAATAGTTGGGTAGGTCATATGCTAGAAACAGCTATTGTTTTACCCCTCTCAACCTGAATTGTTAAGACTACTGAGGGAGGAGAGTGGAACTGGCCACTAAGACAGTCCTGGGTCTTTGACCCTCCTCCCCAGACAGGGCTGGCATATTGTTGAAGAGGGGATGTCTCCAAGGCAAGCAGTCAGGCCAGGCTCCTTCCTTGAGCACTGCCAGGGGACCTGTTCAGGCCTAGAGCCCAGGACTGAGAAAACTGATGTGGGGTGGGGGGTGGGGAGAGCTATAGTGCCACTGAGAACAGCCTGGGGGCCACTCATGGCGCCAGCCACAGACCAGTAACCCCTGAGCTTGATAAGTAGAGATTGAGCACTGTGGCAGAGCCGTGCTCCTGCAGGCCCAGCACAGGGGAGAGCTCAGACTGGGCACACAGCCTGCAGTCATTACTTAGCGTCAAGAGTTTTCGTGGTATCCCTGGGTGGTGTCAGCTGGCTGTGAGACTTGCTTTCTCGCCTTCACACTTTCCACAGGTGGAAGGGGACCGGATGCAACACACGGTAAGTGGCAGGATGAGGAACCGGGAATACTTTTCCACATGCCTCCCTCGCAAAACTGTCAAGGTATTTATTCTTAAATGTCTATTCCTGGAAGACCCAACATGATTCTGGGCACCGTGAGACAGTTTTGCCTGTTCCTCATGGCCGGAGGAGGTGTCAAGTTAAGGGTCGCGTCTTCCCTCAACACCTGGTGCCCAGAAGGTGGATGGTGGGACTCAGAAAGGAGGGGTCAGGGAAATGGGGGGAGGGAGTGATCATTTTGAGGTTGAAGCCAAATAGCACATCTTTGTCACAAAGAGAAAAAAACTTGTATGAAACCAAGATAAATAGCTTTTAAACATACGAATGCCAAAGGAATCAGAGGGCCAAGCCCGAGGTTTTAAAGACAGCACAGAGAACGACCTTTAAAAAAAAACAACCCAAAAACCTAAAATCCACCACACCACAGCTCAAGTATCTTGACCCACTCAACAATACTGTCAGGGAAGCAAAGGTTATTTGAAACAGAATGCTATCTCTCAAAATTGTAAACAATATACAAACAAAAACAACCCCCCCACACACAAAGCTCAACGTTAACCCAGTTAGATGTGGTTGCTTCATAGGACTGTTAGGCTTTTCAATGCACAACAGGAGCTGCCAGGAGCCTCAGCTTCCAAGCCTGGGGCTGCTGGGAGCCGGTCCAGATTTCTCACCCTTGATTGTGAGGTGGGGAACGTCAAGTCCAGACACTATTCCTACATAAGCCCTCTCCTAAATTAAAATCATTTCTCCATGAGCCATGTGGTTGAGAGCCTTCCCAGGACCCATGTGGTTCTGCTCCCCGGAACCTTATCTGTACTCCCTTGAAGGGGTGTGGCCCCCACCTGCCTCCCCGGAAGCGCTACCACCCACCGCGGCAGCCCCAGAGAAGCCTTTCTTAGTTTACTGCTGGGTAAGGAGGGCACAGCACTGTGGCTCCAGCTCCCCAAACTGTGCTCGGCCAGTTTTGTGGGGGTGGGGGCTGGGGTGGGGGGAGCAGTCATTAGAAATCATCTGTTCACCCAAGATAGTCCCACAAACCAGCTTCACATCTTTGGGGTTGTCTACAAATTTTCCATCTCACCCTAAGTTCCCGATTCCTTCTGAGGGGGTGGGAGGAGGTAGGACTGTACCTCTCTCCCAAGTGCAGGCCGACAGGGCTGGTTTTTTCTTTCTAGCGACCAGTTGCCCTGTGGCCTAAGAATGACTGGCGTAGCTCCCTTCTAAGGCCCTGGGGCTAGAATCCTGAAGGAAGCTGCAGCATTGCCACTCTTTCCAAGGAGGCCTGTAGGCAGATGCCAAGTTCAGAAAGGGGAAGAGGGGGCAACAGGGGAAATCAGCCCTGAGGCCGGGGGATGGGTCAAGCCCCATGTCAGGCCTCCAGATAGGCTTTTCTGGGTCACATCCTCAAGTGACTCAGGTAAGCTCAGGTGGAGCACCTTGCTGGCTAAAGCTGTCCAGGTGAGAAGTCACAGGCACAGGGAGCCAGACACCTGCACGGCAGGCCGGGGCTTGGAGTGGCGTCTCTGCATGAGCACTCAGGTGCTCCGGCCCCGACCACATGTGGGTTACAGATGACTGTACCCAAAGGTCGGGGGGTTAGGATATGGATGATGCGCATGACCCCGTTTCACACATATTAGTTTCTGGGATTTTTCCCAAAGGGAAACAGCCACTCAGGCACAGGGGTCCCGATAAATGGAAAGATGCTTTCTTAGTTCCCCTTGAGCCAGTGGGAGGAGGGCTTGACAGACATCAGAGTTCCAGTCAGAGGCGCAGCTGGCTTGGGTAGTGATCGCTGGGCTCCTTGCTAACCGGCTGTCTGAGGGCACAGCTGCTTTCTGGTCACTCACCATGGCATGAAGGTGAACCTATTTCCCCTCTGAGGCCTCTGACTCGGGTCCAACCCGCAGGGTTCTTCCGTGAGGACAGGATGGAGGAGTGAATTTAACATTTCACTTGGATCCAAGGCGGAAACATGGAGGGGATTATGCACAATGCTCCAGGAAATTAAAAATGCCCATTTAGGTGAGATCAAAGCGTGGCTGGCTGCGCTGTCTGACCTCCTCTTCGTGGCGTCGTCAGAGCAACTGCTGTTCGCGGCACATGTGCTGGCCTTAACTGAAGTGAACTGATGCCTGATAGGAATAGGGAGGGCAGCTGGGGCGATGACATACAGCATTTATAAATAGCAAACCTGGAGCAATGAATTTAAGAAACAAACCCAAATGAACCCACAAAGTAAACTCCAGCCCCAAGGTATCATAGAAGGTAACAAGATACCCAAGAGGGAACCCCGTTTTAAACAGGGACAAAAGGGGCGTGTCAAGGGTGCCCGGAAGTAAGGCGTACAACCAGCACGCCCCCTCCCTTCCTGCTAGAGCTGCTTTGTGTTGCAGGCAGGCTGCAGTCCCTTTACTAAAGCCCTCTTGACCCCCACTCTGCTCCCCACCCTCCCTTGAAGCCCAAAAACACCCTCTCCCTCTCCCGATCCCCGACCCCTTGTCCAGCAGTCTGGCTCCGGCAGGAGGTACACACGACTACGTCAGGATGTTAGACATGAACTCATTGAAGCGTTTCGAGTACTGCTCCGGGTTCACAGTGGAGATCTCAGCCCCTGCCTAGAACACATAAGATACGACGAACTCTGGTCAGAGGCTTGGCCTGAGCAGGAGACAGGGATGTGAGAACTGAGAGGCAGAAACTGGAAAGCGACCGCCGAGACGTGATTAAAGGCGTGCACCACCATGTCCGGCTAAACTCCTTTTTTTTTTTTTCTTTTTTTGAGACAGGGTTTCTCTGTGTAGCCCTGGCTGGCCGGGACTCACTTTGTAGACCAGGCTGGCCTTGAACTCACAGCGATCCGCCTGCCTCTGCCTCCCGAGTACTGGGATTAAAGTCGTGTGACACCACCACGCCCGGCTTATTTTATTTTATTATATATGTATTTATTTATTTATTTATTTTTTTGTTTTGTTTTTTCGAGGCAGGGTTTCTCTGTGTAGCCTTGGCCATCCTGGACTCACTTTGTAGACCAGGCTGGCCTCGAACTCACAGCGATCCGCCTGCCTCTGCCTCCCGAGTGCTGGGATTAAAGGCGTGCGCCACCACGCCCGGCTATATGTATTTATTTATTGGTTTTTCGAGACAGGGTTTCTCTGTGTAGCCCTGCCTGTCCTGGAACTCTCCTTGTAGAAGAGGCTGGCCTCAAACTCACGGCAATCCACCTGCCTCTGCCTCCTGAGTGCTGGGACTACAGGCATGCGCCACCATGCCTGGCAAAAATTTTAGAGTAGTGGGTTTCAACGTTCCTAATGGTGCGGCCCTTTAATACACTTCCTCATGCTGTAGTGACCCGCGACCATAAAATTCTTTTTGTTATTTCAAGACTAATTTTACTACTGTTATGAATAGTAATACAAATATCTGATACATGACCCCTGTGAGAAGATAGTTTGACCCCTAAAGGGGTTTTGACCCATAGGTTGAGAACCTGCCTTAGACAAAAAAAAAACCCATTTCTTTAAAGGGCTGTTTTGGATCTGGCCTGTGCTGACCCTCAGTTTATATAGTTTTCTTGCCTCAGCGTCCCGAGCACTGATGTGTCATTAGGCCATGAGCCTGTTATTCAACATTGGGGATCACCAGGCTGGGCAGGCCACCTCAGGAAGTGACTTATGTGCCATGTGAGAGTTCTCTTGGGCCAGACAGTGGTGGCGCACACCTTTAATCCCAGCACTCAGGAGGCAGAGGCAGGTGGATCCCTGTGAGTTTGAGGCCGGCCTGGTCTACAAAGCAAGTCCAGGTCAGCCAGGGCTACAACAGAGAAACACCGTGGGGGGGGGGGGGCAGGGAAGAGTTCTCTTGGGCTCTCCCTCCTCTAAGTGATGTACCCACTGAAGATGTGGAAAGGCGAAGGTCTCTCTGGGGGGGGGGGCAGCGTGTGGGGAGCCAGCCTGTGGGGAGCAAGCACCGTGAACATGTAAACAGAGCTATTCTTGGCTAGCTGAGGAGATGCACAGCAAGCCGGGCCCCAGGGGAAAGGTCTGACAACTCCTGGGCAAAACAAGCTGTGTCTCTTATCTGGCCAGCCGGGGGCCAGGTGGGGAAGCATGGAGCGCCAGGCGAGGCAGCCAGGCTGCTCTTCTCTATCGGGAAGGCGGGGTGAGGGGTACTGTGTTGGAAGAAGACTGAGGACTCACCCCATGTTTTACTGTTTTGGCAGCATGTGCAGCTTTCTTCTTAGCATCATACGGGGTGAGAATATCAATGACGGCCATGAAATAGACCTCCTTCTTGGGGGCACCTATATGGAGAAGAGAACAAGGGTCTGGGGCATACCCATAACCCCTGGGGCACACCCATAACCCCTGGATCCAAGGTTTAGAGCTCCTCTGTCATTCTGGGCTCAGGGAGCAAAGGGCTCACTTAGAGTTGTGTCTCCTTTGACTCCTTTGACCTTCAGCCACTCCGTGGGGCCAAAGCAACACTATGAAAAGGTCTGTCCTTCCCATGAACTGTGTCTCATCACCCAGGCCAGCCAGAGAAGTGACACAAGACATAAGAGAATGGACCCCAGGTTCCAGTTCTCAGGGTGACCGGAAATAGAAGCCTGGAGGCAAGAGGTGGCAAGTCACCAATGTATGAGGTGGGAAGATGGATGCCCTAAACCCCAACACTGAGCAGGAGCATTGAGTGCTGGCCGGGCAGAGCGGCACAAAGCTCTTACTTTCATGGCTTTTCATGGCATAGACGTCCACAGAAGGGTCGAACTCGCCGGGGCCAAAGAACCGGGGGAAGCTGAGGAGGTTGCCGGGGCTGTCAGGGGGCGTGCCGTAGGAGCAGAGCAGGGTGCCGCCCGTGCCCTCGTTCTCACACTCTTCGTCCTCTGCCCGCTCTTCTACCTCCATCTCCTCCTGCTCTGCCCGGTCTACGTCATGGATGCCCACCAGAAGACTGTAGTCCATGATCTTCAGCTGGGCCAGGAACTAGAGAGGTGACAACGGAAAGATGGAAGGAAGGGGTCATATGGGATGTCCCCAGGGGTACCCAGAGAGAGAAAGCTGTCCTTTGGATTCATCTCTACGCTGACTACGACACCGTAGTCTCTACCATGAGAGTGGTGTCTAAGGTGAGGCACTCACTCAGCAGGCCAAGAACGTGTAAGGCTGGCAGTGGGGGTGACAGGAGTCCCTGAGGACAAGCACGGGACTGTGGGGTAAGTGTTACATTAAAAATGTATTGGTTCGGCCTAAGACGGCTAATAAAAGACACAGAGTCTGAAGCGTAGCTTAAAGCTGCCAGCACTATGCTGGCACTACTACAAATCTACTCCTAAGCTAACATAAACTACTTAAACTGATATATAATACATATACCCCAAGCATTTGCCACTACGGTGATGCACCGGCCATTTTCCCCTCTGTCCTTCTACACAGTCAACTGACAATCCTCCTGATCCTCCAGGAGGTCCCGCCTCCACTCCCTGTCCTTCTGCCCAGCTGATTGGCTAAACAGCCTTTATTGACAGTTGTTACATCCACTCAGCATTCCTCCACAGGTAAGGAGCAAAGTGCTCACTGCCTGAGGGAGGCACACCCCAGAATGGTCTCGGACCAACTGAGGCCATGGTTGCGTCTGAGGAAAGACATAAAGGCATGCATGCTGCACTGTGGAAGAGGGGGGGAAGATTGGTGCAACACTGCAGTTCCCCTCAAACCACAATTCTCAACTGATGCTGAGTCCTAAGCCAATAAAGCAGGCTGGGACTAAGACTTTTTTTTTTTTAAGATAAGTGTGGTTATGCACAGTTTTAATCCCAGCACTCTGGAGGCAGAGGCAGGCAGATTTCTTTGAGTTCGAGGCCAGCCTGGCCTACAAAGAGAGTTCCAGGACAACCAGGACTATTACACAGAGAAACCCTGTCTTGAAAAACAAGAACAAAACAAAAAAGCACTAGCTGCTCCTGCAAGCGGACCTGGGTTCAGTCCCCAGCACCCCCATCAAACAGCTCACAACTGCCTGTAACTCCAGATCCAGGCGTTCAGACATCCTCTTGGGCCTCCACACACAGGCACCTGCACAAACTCAGGTACTCAAAGATAGATGGTGCATGCGCGCGCACGCACACACACAAATAATAAAGCAAGCAAACAAAAAGGCAGTCCTAGCCCACCACTCTGTTGAAGGTCAAAAGATGACGTGTGGACCAGGGAAGAATTCTGGACCCTCCCCTAGGGAAATAGGGAGTCAGAGAGAGAGAGAGAGAGAGAGAGAGAGAGAGTGTGTGTGTGTGTGTGTGTGTGTGTAGGACCTTAACAGCTGGTTTCCAGTCACTGTGATAATGCTAGATGCCCTACCACTATGGGAGCACCATGTGTCAGAGAAACTAGTAAGGATACAGGGAGGAAACACTCCATACTGGGTTCCAAATGCCCCACCAGTAAAATGATATGTCAGGAGGTTTGAATGAGACTGGTCCTCATGGGCTCAGAGGGTTGCATACTTGGTCCCCAGTTGGCGAACCTGTTTGGGAAGGATCAGGGGGTGTGGCCTTCTTGGAGGTGGCGTGTCACTGAGGTGGGCTTTGAGGACTGTGCCATTCCCACCAAACTCTGCCTCCTGCCTGTGGGTACTCGTAGGCGCTCAGCTGTTGCTGCCACCCTGCCTCTGCTCCACTATCATGGACTGTACCCTTTGAAACCATAAGCCCAGCTAAACACTTCCTTTTCTATGTTGCCTTGTCAGAGCAACAGAAACATAACTGATGCAGTGTGACTCTATGGAATGCCCATCTGTACGGGTTTTACCTGTGACCCATGCTGACACCACTGATACCGCCCAACCCACCAGCCTTTCACTGCACTCCTGGGAACCAGGAGTTCCCTGTGTTCTGAGGGTTAAAGAGGTTCTTGAGAGCCTTTAATCCCAGCACTTGGGAGGCAGAGGCAGACGGATCGCTGTGAGTTCGAGGCCAGCCTGGTCTACAAAGTGAGTCCAGGATGGCCAAGGCTACACAGAGAAACCCTGTCTCGAAAAACCAAAAAAAAAAAAAAGAGGTTCTTGATCTGGAAACAGGATGAAGACAAAGGTTAGCTAGTACCTCAACGTCCCGCTTCAGTTTTTCCAGGAAGTTCTTTTTACTCTCTTCTCCCACGTGCAACTTCTGCCCTTCATTGAGGAAGTCGTTATCTTTGAATGTTGGCAACTCCTTGGCCTGGGAGAGCAATCAGCAGGGTCCAGTTAAGGCAGGGCAACTCGCTCGGCCAGGCAGAATGGCTGTTCTGCTGCGAGCAGTGTGCGGAGTGGGCAGAGGGCTTTGACACAGACTCAGCCGCAGCACAGAAGCGGAGAGGTGAGTATGGGACAGCCAACGACAGCACACGTGATGCGTATCAGCCAGTGAGGGCCGAGGGAAGGATCCTCTCCTCTGAGGCTGGACGCCACCAGAGCACAGAAGCTCCTGAGTGGTTCAGGCTGGACTACAGCACAGACACATTCTCCACCCCAGCAGAACTACAAAGGACCCAGCAAAGGCAGAAATGAAACGCTGAGTGCGCCAAGGACAGGCAGGCAGGTGCTTAATGACACAGAACGTTTCATGGTAACAGGCTGCATGTTTGGGGAAGCTGGGGGGGGGGGGCGGTCACAGAAGAGGTGACAGATGGCCAACAGAAGGTGACAAGTGACCCTTTCACCTTTGCTCAGCATCGCCATACCTTTTCCTTGTCACTCGCTTCTCTGGCAACAGTAGAACCCTGGAAAGACAAGAGCCGTCAGAGGTCACGCTGAGGCAAACCCCTTTTGCAGATGCACATGTGTGCAACATACGTGCATGTGTGTACTGGAGCCAGAGGTGATGTCAAGTGTCAAGTGTCATCTTCTGCTTTTTTTTTTTTTTTTTTTTTTGGTGGTTTTTTGGCATAGACTTTCCATATGTAGTCCTGCCTGCCCTGGAACTCACTATGTAGACCAGGCTAGCCTCCAACTCACAAGGCTCTGCCTGCCTCTATCTCCCAAGTGCTGGGCCTGACCCTGCACCTGTCTGTTTGTTTTGAGACAGAGCCTCTTACTGAGCTAGGAGCTCACAGAGTTCGCTGGACTGGTGTGAAGGCAAGCCTGAGCATCCCTCCTGTACTGGGATCAGAAGTGAACAACCTCATGCTTGGCTTTTTATGTGGATGCTGGGGACTGAACTTTGGTCCTCAGGCTTTCACAGAGGGCTCTTAACCCACTGAGCCATCCCATTAGCCCCTGAGGGGCCAACTTCTTTGAGCAAGCAAATGGACACTAGACACTAGATACAGTTAGCAAGCAAATGCAAGTAGGCTGGGGAGTGTCTGAGGGGAGCCAGAAGGCAGACACGGCCCACTCTAGCACAGCCATTTCTTGGGCTGACTATGACTAAAAGACATGGCAAGATGCTCAGTAAACAAGATCGCCCTGGATACCTCAGTTCCCACTCTCACGAACCGTCCTCAGAGCAGTGGCCAAGTCCCTCATCACAACGGTGCTAAGTGGTACAGGAGGAGGAACTCTAAGCATGAAAGGGGAGGCAGGGCCTGGACTGTGGATGAGCAGTAGTGGCCAGGCCTACTTCTGAAAGGGAAGTAGGAACTTTTTTTTTTTTTTTTTTAGGGGAAAGAGGAGGTGTGGAGGAGCACAGGGCTGTTGCGGGGGGTGGGTGGGGGGAGGACAGACTATTTAGACAGAATACATGAAATCCTGGCTAGGGGGAGGGGAAGGACTGTGGGGATGCCAAGGAGACGAGTGCTGCCACAGCAGAGGGAGAGGACAGCAACGGGAGGTGACAGAGTCCAGGCTCAAGGACAGCAGAGTGCCCTGCTTCGTAGCCATAAGCGCCTCCTTCTTGGTGTGTAGGAACCCATTCGTTCGGTCACTTCACGGTGCCTGGACATAAAGCAGAGTGTGTGCATCCGCACAGCCTGTCCCCACTCTGCTGCCCTCGGTGTGCACATCCCACAGTCAGAAACTAAACAGCGTCGACTGTCACACCCATATGGTATGCCTAGGGCTTAAATAACTGTCACCTCGGCGTCAAATAGCTGTAGGTCTACAATAGTTAGGCACACCAACTCTAGGGTTGTCTGTGCCACTAAAGGCGTACTTCCCTTCCCAGTACATAGACTTGGAGGAACAGCGGACACGCAGGGGCAGGGACACACACAGCCCTTTACCTTGAGGTCGTATTTGCGATGTACAGTCAGCCGATGACTGAACACATTCCTGGTGACCACCATGTAGGTTTCCACGCCATCCACGGTCAGGCGGTACATGCCCAGGAACTGCGGCAATAGGGTGTTGCCATGGCACTCCACTATGAACTAGAATGGAACACAGGGAGAGAGGGAAGGCTCAGGGGCAGGAAAGCGCCTCTGCCAGGCCAAGATGCTCTCTGAGCTCCTACCACGGGGTTTTCTTTTTGTTGTTGTCGTTGTTGGGGGTTTTGTTTGTGTCTTTTTGTTTTTCAAGACAGGGTTTCTGTTTTAGCCCTGGCTGTCCTGGAACTCCCTCTGTAGACCAGGCTGGCCTTGAACTCACATAGATCCTCCTGTCTCTACCTCCTGAGTGCTGGGATTAGAGGTGTGCGTCACCACCGCCTGCCTCAACTAGTGGTTTTCAAAGCAGGCTCTGTTGGGGCTGGAGAGGCAGAGTCCAGTGGTTAAGAGGGTGGGCTGTTCTAGAGGACTTCAGGAGAGCCAAAGGGCTCTGTATTCACAGCTCTGACTACAGCATAGTCCTTCCTAGACTTGCTTTGTAGACCAGGCTGGTCTCGAACTCACGGCGATCTACCTGCTTCTGCCTCCCGAGGGCTGGGATTAAAGGTGTGCGCCACCACTGCCCGGCTGACAGCGTAGTTTAAAACCCAAGGCTTCCGCTGTCACACTGAAGGTCAGAAGTTCCCTTTGCTCCTTCTCTTTGCCTAGTGACCAGAGTAATGCTTTACCTCCGACTGTAACTCAGCTGGTCTGGAAGCATCTAAGAGAGAATGAGGGAGATGACTCTGGATACGAGCATTTGCTCTCTTCTCGAGAGTCTGGCTTCAAACCCCAGCACCCACATGGCAGCTCACAACTGTCTGTACCTCCAGTTCCAGGGGTTGTGACACTCTCTTTTGGCCTCTCTGGGCAGCATGTTCATATATGGTGCATATACATATTTGTAGGTAAAACACCCATAAACATAAACTTAAAAAAAAAAAAGATTTATTTATTTATTTATTATGTATACAACATTGTGCCTGCATGTGTGCCTGCCCACTAAAAGAGGGCACCAGATCTCATTATATATGGTTGTGAGCCACCATGTGGTTGTTGGCAACTGAACTCAGGACCTCTGGAAGAAGAGACAGTGCTCTTAACCTCTGAGCCATCTCCCCAGCACCCATACACATAAATTATTTTTTAGAAAGGTATGTAAGAGGTCATACAACACACCTCTGGGGACACAGGATATATTCCAGACTCAGAGCCAATAAGATCATGCGGGCCAGACCTAAGGAATGAGCTAATCTACTAATGTAACCATAGCATGACGGCATATGGGGAAGGCTAAGGGGTGGGAGCAGGCTGGTATCTGGGACATGTCCTTAGGAGCAGTGCCTGCTCTAGCCACTTCCTTGCTACACATTTCCAGCACTTTAATACTCTGCCCAAGCACATGAGGCACAGGGACTGGGCTCTTCGAAACCACGAGCCAAAACAGATCCTTCCTCTTTTTTATTTTTATTACACTTGGCTGATTGACTGGTTGGTCACCCATGTACTGCATGCCTGTGGAAGCCAGAGGACAACTTGTAGGAATCAATTCTCTCTCTCTTCTCACCATGCGGTGGTCCAGATGAGAATGTCCCTCACAGGTTCAGATGTCTGGATGCCTGGTCCTCAGCTGGTGGCATTTGTTTGGGTTGGCTTAGAGGGCGTGGCCTTGCTGAAGGAAGTAATGCTGCAGATACCTGACCCCACTGTGATCCCGACACTGCGAACTGTAAAAACTTCTCTTTTGTTTGGTCTGGTTGAGCCTTAACACACACATTTAATCCAAGATATTTCTGTACACAGGATTTAATAAAGTTAACCCTAGGTCAAGAGGTGGAGCAAGAAACCAGCTGACAGGAATTAAACAGTAGGAGGGACTGTTTTTGTTTGGTTGGTTTGGTTTTTCTAGACAGGTTTCTCTGTGTTAGCCTTGGCTGTCTTGGACTCGCTTTGTAGACCAGGCTGGCCTTGAACTCACAGAGATCCACTTGCTTGTGTCTCGCCGTTTCCCTCAGGTGTTTTGCCACAGCAATGCAAAAAGGAACTACTATACCGGGAAGCACCCGTCATCCCCAGACTGGGCCCCGCCTCCCCACCAAGCCCCACTGGAATTCTCTTTCCCTCTCCCAACCCATCCCCTGGGACTCACCGTACCTGGTGGTATTTCTTTAGGATGTTGTGCATCTCGGCCACATCCTCACTTGACACAGTCTTGATGACAAAACGCCGGTCATAGGTGGTGAGGAACCGTGTGCCACACCTGCCCTGGCTGTCACTGTTGATGGGAGCACTGCGTGTCACTGAGTTCTGAGGAGTCCAAACAACAACAGTTGGTTTTGATGAGGAACACAGTAATATTTTTTTTTCCCTTTTTCTTCCCACAGTGCTTTTCACACACTGGGCATGTGCCCTAGTGCTCAGCTACCTCTCCATTCCTAAGGTTCTGGCTTCAACTTGGAATCTTCTACAGACTAAATGGCTTAAGGACCGACAAACACCAAGACAGAGGTCTCCAGGTAGACATTTCCTGACCCATTTTCTCTTGATATGTTCACATCCTTCTATACATTTTTCTCCGTATGATGAGAATTGCTCTCATCTTTGACCTCAGACACCTAGGCCGTGTGTGGACGTTATGACGTGTCTGTCAGTTCTGACCCAGAAAGCTGATCTAAAAACTACAACTACCTTGATGTGAAGCGAGCAAGGTTTTTGTTTTGTTTTAATGTATTTTTTTAAATTTATTTATTATTATGTATATAGTGCTCTGTCTGCATATACTCATGCGTGCCAGAAGAGGGCATCAGATCTCATTATAGATGGTTGTGAGCCACCATGTGGTTGCTGGAAATTGAACTCAGGATCTCTGGAGGAGCTGACAGTGCTCTTAACCCCTGAGCCATCCCTTCAGCCCTTTCTTTCCTTTCTTTCTTTCTTTCTTTTTTTTTTTTTTGGTTTTTTGAGATAGGATTCTCCGTGTAGCCTTGGCTGTCCTGGACTCATTTTGTAGACCAGGTTGGCCTCAAACTTACAAAGATCCACCTGCCTCTGCTTCCCTGAGTGCTGGGATTAAAGGTGTGTGCCATTACTGCCCAGTTCGAGGAGACCAAGTCCTAATCTTGACCCTCACAAGCAGTGTGGCCTCCAGTAAGCCATTTAAGTTTCCCCACTCGGAACCCAGGGAGACAAACCAAGAGGACCACTGAGTCTCTTACGTAACAAAGCTTAGGAAGGGCTCAGGAGGCCCCACCCCAGGGAGCGAGGACACACACATGCTTCTTTCTCTCTGTACTGACTCCATCACTTGATGACCCCTCCTAAGGAGAGAAGTTGGTTTCATCTCTCTTCCACTGCCTCCCTCATGTGGCCCTCACTCATCGGTGCATGATGGAAGGCAGGCTAGGAGCCTCTGTGGCTCTATCTCTGGTCCTCCTCAAGACCTGTCCCCCATTATGCTCAGACACAGAAGCACACAGAACATGGGGGGACGGGACAGGTGGACATTGGGAAGTAAGACAGAGGCGAGATCTCTTCTGCCCAGGTTCTTAGAATCCACCACTGGGGATCAGCTCACAGAAACGCCCTTTGCCCAGCCCTTCCTCACCTCATGAAGTCCTACTTGGTCACTTAACACAACCTCACTGAACCCTCGGGAGGGGCTGGAGAGAGGGCTTAGCGGTTTGAGGTGCATACCGATCTTTCAGGAAACTGAAGTTTGACCCCCAGCACTTAACAGTAACTCCTATTCCAGGGGAAATCCATGGGCACCCGCACTCATATACACATACCCACACAAAGACACACCCAGTGTTAAAAGTAAAAATAAATCTTAAAAAAAAAAAAAAGTGGGGGGGCTGGAGAGATGGCTCAGAGGTTAAGAACACTGTCTGTTCTTCCAAAGGTCCTGAGTTCAATTCCCAGCAACCACATGGTGGTTCATAACCATCTATAATGCAATCTGGGCCCTCTTCTGGTATGAATACTGTATTAATAATAAATAAATCTTTAAAAAAAAAAAGTGGGGGAGGGGCAAGGTGTGGTTGGCACACATCTTTAATCTCAGTACTCGGGAGGCAGAGGCAGGTGGATCTCTGTGAATTCAAGGCTAGCCTGGTCTACATAATGGGTTCTAGGACAGCCAATGCTCTATAATGAGCTCAAAAATCAAATGAGCGACAGAAACTTGTGGAGGACCAGCACTGCCTTCACTGGGTAGCCTCTTCATACGAGAAGGAGCTCGGCTTTCTGCAGTAAAGCCGCTAAGTTAATGAAGCGTGTTCTATGAGTCCCCAAGCCAAAAGGTGAGTAGGCTGTGAGCTGTACCCTCTCCCTGCCTGGTCCTGCAGTAGCAGATACACAGCTGTCGCCTTGTGTCCACTGGCATCCGGGAGCGCGCAAGCTAAGAGGCCCCCTGCCCCCAACAGCACCGTCCACACTGCTCACTTCAGCCTGGAGCAGAGTCAGGTGCCGGAAAGCCTATTGGAGGTTATGATGCCGACACAGAGAGGATGTGGTGAGACAGCAGGGACAGGGGACAAACCACAGTGGGAGGAACAGAGCCAAGTAACCTAGGGTAGCAAAACTGGCGAGCAATTTTCAGAAAGGCAGACTCCATTCAGGTTACGCCTCGGTTCGGGGTTTGGTCCCAGCAGAGCGGCTGGAACCAACCTCGGGACTTCTCAGCCACGGACCGTCCCTCGGGCTTAAGCCTGGCATCTACTCTTTCCTCCTCCTCAGGACACTTCCCTCCACAGTGGAGGAGGAGGGGAAGGTTCCTGCCAGTCTCATCCCACCCCTGTGAACTCTACAATGTTTTCAACAGTGCTTTCCAAGGTTTAGGCATTGGTTTTTGATCCACTGTGATGTCATCACAAATGCCTAGAAAAGTCAGCTATGGTCCTACTGCTTAAAGGCCAAGAAAGTCTCTTCCACCTTAACTAGCAGGCTATGTGCCAGGAAAGGGGCTCAAAGGGGCTGGAGAGATGGCTCAGTGGTTAAGAGCAATGTCTGTTCTTCCAGAGGTCCTGAGTTCAATTCCCAGCAACCACATGGTGGCTCACAACCATCTATCATGTGATCTGATGCCTTCTTCTGGTGTGTAGATATGCATGCAGATAAGGCACTCCGATACAGAAAACAAACACACAAACAAATGAAGAAGAAGAAGAAGAAGAAAGGAAGGAAGGAAGGAAGAAGGGAGGGAGGGGCTTGGCATGTAAGGCTGAGAGGGCACAGAGCCGTCGCCGCTGAGTCAGACTCAGCTGTTCTGACTGACTTTCCTACTAGGCCAATGGCTTCTATGACAAGCTCGTGCTCCAAAGGCAGCAGTGGCCCTGCCATACCTAACCCCTCCTGCCATACCTAACCCCTCCTGCCATACCTAACCCCGCCTACCATACCTAACCCCGCCTACCATACCTAACCCCTCCTACCATACCTAACCCCTCCTACCATACCTAACCCTCCTACCATACCTAACCCCTCCTGCCATACCTAACCCCTCCTACCATACCTAACCCCGCCTACCATACCTAACCCCTCCTACCATACCTAACCCCTCCTAACCATACTCTAACCCTCCTACCATACCTAACCCTCCTAGCCATACCTAACCCTCCTACCATACCAACCTCCTACCATACCTAACCCTCCTACCATACCTAACCCTCCTACCATACCTAACCCTCCTACCATACCTAACCCTCCTACCATACCTAACCCCTCCTACCATACCTAACCCCTCCTACCATACCTAACCCTCCTACCGTACCTAACCCCTCCTACCATACCTAACCCTCCTACCATACCTAACCCCTACCAACCTAACCCCCCTGCCATACCTAACCCTCCTACCATACCTAACCCTCCTACCATACCTAACCCCTCCTACCATACCTAACCCCTCCTACCATACCTAACCCCCCCTGCCATACCTAACCCTCCTACCATACCTAACCCCTCCTACCATACCTAACCCTCCTGCCATACCTAACCCCTCCTACCATACCTAACCCTCCTACCATACCTAACCCTCCTACCATACCCTACCCGCCTACCATACCTAACCCCTCCTACCAGATAACCTCCTGCCATACCCCTAACCCCTCCTGCCAGACCTAACCCCTCCTACATAGACCTAACCCTCCTACCATACCTAACCCTCCTACCATACCTAACCCCCTACCATACCTAACCCCCCGCCTACCATACCTAACCCCTCCTGCCATACCTAACCCCCCCTCGACCATACCTACCTAACCCCTACCTACCATACCTAACCCCTACCATACCTAACCCCTCCTACCATACCTAACCCTCCTACCATACCTAACCCCCCTACCATACCTAACCCTCCTGCCATACCTAACCCCTCCTACCATACCTAACCCTCCTACCATACCTAACCCTCCTGCCATACCTAACCCCTCCTACCATACCTAACCCTCCTACCATACCTAACCCTCCTACCATACCTAACCCTCCTGCCATACCTAACCCCGCCTACCATACCTAACCCCTCCTACCATACCTAACCCTCCTACCATACCTAACCCCTCCTACCATACCTAACCCTCCTACCATACCTAACCCCTCCTACCATACCTAACCCTCCTGCCATACCTAACCCCGCCTACCATACCTAACCCCTCCTACCATACCTAACCCTCCTACCATACCTAACCCCTCCTGCCATACCTAACCCTCCTGCCATACCTAACCCCTCCTACCATACCTAACCCTCCTACCATACCTAACCCCTCCTACCATACCTAACCCTCCTGCCATACCTAACCCCTCCTACCATACCTAACCCTCCTGCCATACCTAACCCCTCCTACCATACCTAACCCCTCCTACCATACCTAACCCCTCCTGCCATACCTAACCCCTCCTACCATACCTAACCCTCCTACCATACCTAACCCTCCTGCCATACCTAACCCCTCCTGCCATACCTAACCCCTCCTACCATACCTAACCCCTCCTACCATACCTAACCCCTCCTACCATACCTAACCCCTCCTACCATACCTAACCCTCCTGCCATACCTAACCCCTCCTACCATACCTAACCCCCCCTGCCATACCTAACCCTCCTACCATACCTAACCCCGCCTACCATACCTAACCCTCCTGCCATACCTAACTCCTCCTACCATACCTAACCCTCCTACCATACCTAACCCCTCCTACCATACCTAACCTCCTGCCATACCTAACCCCTCCTACCATACCTAACCCCCCCTGCCATACCTAACCCTCCTACCATACCTAACCCCTCCTACCATACCTAACCCCTCCTGCCATACCTAACCCTCCTACCATACCTAACCGCTCCTACCATACCTAACCCCTCCTGCCATACCTAACCCTCCTACCATACCTAACCCCTCCTACCATACCTAACCCCTCCTGCCATACCTAACCCTCCTACCATACCTAACCCCTACCATACCTAACCCTCCTGCCATACCTAACTCCTCCTACCATACCTAACCCTCCTACCATACCTAACCCCTCCTACCATACCTAACCCTCCTGCCATACCTAACCCCTCCTACCATACCTAACCCCCCCTGCCATACCTAACCCTCCTACCATACCTAACCCTCCTACCATACCTAACCCCTCCTACCATACCTAACCCCCCCTGCCATACCTAACCCCTCCTACCATACCTAACCCCCCCTGCCATACCTAACCCTCCTACCATACCTAACCCTCCTGCCATACCTAACCCCTCCTACCATACCTAACCCCCCCTGCCATACCTAACCCTCCTACCATACCTAACCCCCCCTACCATACCTAACCCCTCCTACCATACCTAACCCCCCATACCATACCTAACCCCTCCTACCATACCTAACCCCTAACCCCCCCTACCATACCTAACCCCTCCTACCATACCTAACCCCCCCTGCCATACCTAACCCTCCTACCATACCTAACCCCTCCTACCATACCTAACCCTCCTGCCATACCTAACCCTCCTGCCATACCTAACCCCGCCTACCATACCTAACCCCTCCTACCATACCTAACCCCGCCTACCATACCTAACCCTCCTGCCATACCTAACCCTCCTGCCATACCTAACCCCGCCTACCATACCTAACCCCTCCTACCATACCTAACCCCCTCTTACCATACTAACCCCTCCTGCCATACCTAACCCTCCTTGCCATACCTAACCCCTCCTGCATACCTAACCTCCTGCCATACCTAACCCCTCCTACCATACCTAACCCTCCTACCATACCTAACCCTCCTGCCATACCTAACCCTCCTGCCATACCTAACCCCTCCTGCCATACCTAAACCCTCCTGCCATACCTAACCCACCTACAATACCTAAACCCCTCCTACCATACCTAACCCTCCTGCCATACCTAACCCTCCTACAATACCTAACACTCCTGCCAATACCTAACCCTCCTACCATACCTAACCCCTCCTGCCATACCTAACCCTCCTGCCATACCTAACCCCTCCTGCCATACCTAACCCCTCCTGCCATACCTAACCCCCCCTACCATACCTAACCCCCCTACCATACCTAACCCTCCTGCCATACCTAACCCCGCCTACCATACCTAACCCTCCTGCCATACCTAACCCCGCCTACCATACCTAACCCCTCCTACCATACCTAACCCCTCCTACTATACCTAACCCCTCCTCCATACCTAACCGCCATACCTAACCCCTCCTACCATAACCTACCCTCCTGCCATACCTAACCCCCTGCCATACCTAACCCCTCCTACCATACCTAACCCGCTCCTACCATACCTAACCCCCTGCCATACCTAACCCCTCCTACCATACCTAACCCCCCTGCCATACCTACCCCTCCTGCCATACCTAACCCCTCCTACCATACCTAACCCTCCTGCCATACCCTAACCGCCTGCCATACCTAACCCCTCCTACCATACCTAACCCCTCCTGCCATACCGAACCCTCCTGCCATACCTAACCCCTCCTACCATAACCTAACCCCTCCTGCCATAACCTAACCCCTCCGCCATACCTAACCCTCCTACCATACCTAACCCTCTACCATACCTAACCCCTCCTACCTACCTAACCCTCCTGCCATACCTAACCCCCCCGCCTACCCTACCTAACCCCCTCCTACCATACCCTAACCCCCTGCCATACCTAACCCGCCTACCAACCTAACCCCTCCTACCATACCTAACCCTCCTGCCATACCTAACCCCTCCTACCATACCTAACCCTCCTACCATACCTAACCCTCCTACCATAACTAACCCCCCTACCATACCTAACCCTCCTGCCATACCTAACCCCTCCTACCATACCTAACCCTCCTACCATACTAACCCTCCTACCATACCTAACCCCCCCTGCCATACTACCCTACTACCAGACCTAACCCTCCTAACCCTCCTACCATACCTAACCCTCCTGCCATACCTAACCCTCCTACATACCTAAACCCCCCCTGCCATACCTAACCCCTCCTCCATACCTAACCCTCCTACCATACCTAACCCCTCCTCCATACCTAACCCTCCTACCATACCTAACCCTCCTACCATACCTAACCCCTCCTACCATACCTAACCCCTCCTGCCATACCTAACCCCGCCTACCATACCTAACCCTCCTACCATACCTAACCCCTCCTACCATACCTAACCCTCCTACCATACCTAACCCCGCCTACCATACCTAACCCTCCTACCATACCTAACCCCGCCTACCATACCTAACCCCTCCTACCATACCTAACCCCTCCTACCATACCTAACCCCTCCTACCATACCTAACCCCGCCTACCATACCTAACCCCTCCTACCATACCTAACCCCTCCTACCATACCTAACCCCTCCTACCATACCTAACCCCTCCTACCATACCTAACCCTCCTACCATACCTAACCCTCCTACCATAGGACAGGGGCATATTTAGGAGGTGATGCTCATACTCGGCAGTAGATCCGCAGTGTGTTATGCCACCCTTGGTGTCTTCCTTTTTTCTATTCTTTTCTCTTTGTTTGCTTGTTTTTTGAGACAGGGTTTCTCTGTGTAGCCCTGCCTGTCCTGGACTTGCTTTGTAGACCAGGCTGGCCTCGAACTCACAAGAGATCCACCTGCCTCTGCCTCCCGAGTGCTGGGATTAAAGGCGTGCGCCACCACGCCCGGCCGGTGTCTTCCTTTTCTAATGTGTTTTTTTTATTTATTTATTTATTTATTTATTTATTGGTTTTTCGAGACAGGGTTTCTCTGTGTAGCTTTGGCCATCCTGGACTCACTTTGTAGACCAGGCTGGCCTCGAACTCACAGCGATTCGCCTGCCTCTGCCTCCCGAGTGCTGGGATTAAAGACGGGCGCCACCACGTATTTATTGTTTTTCGAGACAAAGTTTCTCTGTGTAGCCTGGGCTGTCCTGGATTCACTTTGTGGACCAGGCTGGCCTGGATCTCACAGCGATCTGCCTGCCTCTGCCTCCCTGAGTGCTGGGATTAAAGGTGTGCGCCACCACGCCTGCAGACTAATGTGTCTTATCTGCTTTTAACAGGCATCATTGCTTATGCTCTCTCTCTAGCTCAGTCAAACTGTGAAGGAGCGGGTTCTTCAGCCTCGACTAGGAATGTCAGACTGAAAGGAAGCTGCTCCCACGCCACTCCCTCCCTCACCAGGCAATCCTCAGAAGCCCCAGAAGGCTCAGCAGTCCTGTCTGCTGCCTGTAGGAGTGAGCTCAGACCGGGTGATGCAGCAACTCAGAGACAGCTGACAACCTGTCTGTTGCCTGTCTAGAGACTTCCTGACCCCCTCATTCCTAACAAGACAGCCCCGTCCATCCGTACCTGGTAGTCTTGGTCATCAATACCAAACCTCTCCCTGAGGTTTCGGAACACCATGGGGCAGTACTCCTTGAACTTGAAGCGGCTGGGGAGATTTTCCCTGGAGAAAGCAGACACAGGTTCTGTGAAACACCCTTTCCTGTTTGGAGTGACACCAGAGTGCTTCAAAGTGTGGCCCGAAGAAATTCTGAAGTGAGTCTCAATTTTTGTTTTTTTTGTTTTGTTTTGTTTTTTTGCTTCTTTCAAGACAGAGTTGTGTGTACCTTGGCTGTCCTGGACTCACTTTGTAGACCAGGCTGGCCTTGAACTCACAGAGCTCCCCTGCCTCTGCCTCCCAAGAGCTGGAATTAAAGGCATGCGTCACCACAGCCTGCAAAAATCTGCATTTCCAACAAACACTGTAGGTGATTGGAGGCAGGTAGAACTTTACATCTCATCTCTGTAAAAACTCATCTTATTGCACATTTGTATTTTGTGTGACATTTTTGTTTGTTTGTGTGCTATCCTTAAAACTTAAAAAGAAGCCAGGCATGGTGGTGCACGCCTTTAATCCCAGTACTCAGGAGGTAGAGGCAGGCGGATTGCTGTGAGTTCGAGGCCAGCCTGGTCTACAAAGGGAGTCCAGGATGGCCAAGGCTACACAGAGAAACCCTGTCTCAAAAAAACAAAAAACAAAAAACAACAACAAAAAAAATGCTGGCATGAGAGTAACTGCCTAGAAAGATCTTTCTCATTATGAGGCCATTCTTTTCTGGGATGCTACCATGGAAACATTCTGACGATACCTATGTCCAGGAAGGCCTGCGTGGATGTCCGCAGATGAAAGTAAAGGCAGTCTGATCCAAGTGTTCCCCTGTAATGCCAGCACTCAGGAGACTAGGGCAGCAGTGCTGAGAGTTCAAGGGCAACTGGGGCTACCTAGTAAGCTCCAGACAGCCTGGGGTGTACAGTGAGACACACCTCGAGCAAACAAACCAGGTGTGCGCTGAAGCGCTGTCAGCCAGCTGCCTAGGAATGCAAGGTTTGTGGGGTTTGTGGCCCCACAATGCAAGTGTTCTACAGCTGAGTTCCAGTGCCAGTCCTGGAATCAGGTGCCACTCCTTAGTCAAGCCCAGACTCCCAGAGAGAGAGAGAGAACACGATGTGAAAATGAGGGCTCGTCCCCATCTCCTCCTTTATGGCAACTCTGCCAAGGGATCCCCTTCTGGACGGAAGCCCTCTAGCTACAGCACGATGATAGACTTCCTGACAACCAAATAACGGCTCCTCCTCACGCCTCCCTATATGTCTTCTAGAACAGCCCTGTTGTCTAATAGTAATTATATAATAGTGAATAATAATATTGAAATGAAGCTGGGCGTGGTGGCGCACGCCTTTAATCCCAGCACTTGAGAGGCAGAGGCAGGCGGACTGATGTGAATTCGAGGCCAGCCTGGTCTACAAAGCGAGTCCAGGGCAGCCAAGACTAACACCGAGAAACCCTGTCTCGAAAAACAAAACAAAACAAAAGGTAATAGCTCAGGGAGTCTGTTCTGGATCAAGATGCAAGTGAGATGGGAAACTCCCTCCACCCCCACAGCCCTCACCTCCCAAACAGCAGTACTTTGTCTGTCTGAGTGGAGGGCTGCTACCATGCCTCAGGAGGACACTTAGGAGGTGGCTGCTCTGAAGACAGACAGCTTCTAGAACAAGATGTTCCTACCTACTATAGCAGAGAAAAGCCACTGGGAGATGTTCTGAAATCCAGCTTCTCCTCTGGGCAGACAGCCTGAAAATACTATGGTGACTGCCCAGCTGGTGAGGCGGTAGTGACCGAGGACAGGAGGGACATGTGGAATGGAGCATGGGGTGGTGCCAGAAGGTTTCTACAGTGGCTCATGGTGAAATGTAAAACTCAGGCTGCCAAAAGGCTCAGGAGCGAGCCAGGAGCGGGGTGAACACCTGAGCCGGAGGCAAGTGGACTGTCAAAAGTTCAAGGCCACGTAAGATGATGTATCAAAGCAGCAGCGGCAGCAATACCAAGTAAAGGCTTGGCAGGCAGGTGGGAGGGCGTTGCATCTGAAATACTAGCATCCCAGAGGTTGAGGCAAGAGGATTCCCAAACATTTGAGGCCAACCTTGTCCACACCTCAGGATTCAGGCCACTCTGAATAATGCTGGCACTGAGGGGTCAGAGGTAAGGAGTTCACCAAAGCTCAAGGCTAGCCTGGTCTACATAGTGAGTCCCATGCCAGCCAGCACTACATAGACAAATCCTGTTTCAAAAAACAAGCAAACAACGCTTTAGAGTAGGCCCCTCACAGTGCTAGGCAAGAGATGACCACTGGAAGGTCTCCAGAAATGTCAACTTTTAGACGTTGGTCTGAAGTCCCAAAACCACAAAGTCGGAAGTGAGAAGTGTTCCTTTGGGTAGTGACCTTGTGCACCAAGCTCAGCCTTCCGTTCACACTCAGGTGGGAGAACCAAGGACTTGCTACATCTCGGCCAGGAACAAGCTCAGTGCTCAGCGGTGCAGATGAAGATAGGGCCCAGGCTGCGGCATACCAGCTACCTCAGCTCCCTGGTGCTGGCCCTGGGTGAATCACTGGGGGCCCAGCCACACGCCCCAAGGGACACTGGAAGTAGGCTGATCCAGAAAGGCAATGACATGCATGGGGGGGTAATCACATTTTAAAATGTATTATTTTCCAGGCTTGTTTGTCAACTCTGCTAACAAGTGTACTTGATGTCACAGTGTCAGGTTGGTTTTTTTTTGTTTGTTTTGGGTTTTTTTGCTTTTTGAGACAGAGTTTCTCTGTGTAGACTTGGCTGTCCTGGACTCACTTTGTAGACCAGCTGGCCTCGAACTCACAGCGATCCACCTGCCTCTGCCTCCCTGCTGGGACTAAAGGCATGAGCCACCACACCCGCCTAGTCAGGTGTTTTAAGGAAGTAAAAGATTTGTCCACAAAACCCGAGCCCCGCAGGGGACCACTTACTTATTGAAGAGATGATTGTCCACCTTGATCTTGCTATAGGCTTTGAAGTCATCCGGCATCAGCATGACAGGGACGGGGACATTGCTCAGCTCATTGATCTGCAGAGCAAGGGCAAAAGTGAGGGCTTGGAGATGGAACACGCAAGGTGCAATGCACATGACCCCCCACCCCCCACCCACCCCCACTCCAGACTCTCTCTGCCTGCTTTCTGCTCTTCCTTGGAAGACTGCATTCCCAGCCCCACCTCCACCTTCTCTTCCTGAGTTCCGAAGGCACCTGACGCGTCCCTTGACCCTCAGGCCTCCCACACACTTCAGTTAATGCTGATAAACCTCGTGGGCCTGCTAACCTTCAGCTAGGTAATGCCATAATGACTGATCTTTCTTTTCTCTCTGATGCTGGGGATCAAATCCAGAACCTTGCATGTGCCAGGCCACACTGATGACTGTGCTAGCAAGGATCACCTAGTTGACCACTGGGGACTCCCATGATGGCACCCTGACTTGTCCATCACAGTTACTCGGTAAATATTTGTCAACTGTAATAAGCACATTAATGAACGAATCCCCCCCCCCACCCTCCATGCATACTAATGCCTTTTGGCTATTAACATAAATTGAGAGTCACTCAAAAAACTAGCTCAAGGGCTGGAAAGGTGGCTCAGAGGTTAAGGGCACTGGCTGCTCTTCCAGAGGTCCTGAGTTCAGTTCCCAGCAACCACATGGTGGCTCACAACCATCTATAATGTGATCTGATGCCCTCTTCTGGCCTGCGGGTGTACATGCAGGCAGAGCATTGTATACATAATAATAAATAAAGAAATCCACTCAGGAGATAGAGGCAGGCAGACTGCTGTGAGTTCGAGGCCAGCCTGGTTTACAAAGCAAGTCCAGGATGGCCAAGATAACATAAACCTTGTCTAGAAAAACAAAACAAAACAAAAAAAAATATATATGTAAAATAATAATAATAATAATAATCTTTTTTTTTTTTTTTTTTGTTTTTCAAGACAGGGTTTCTCTGTGTAGCCTTGGCCATCCTGGACTCACTTTGTAGACCAGGCTGGCCTCGAACTCACAGCGATCCGCCTACCTCTGCCTCCCGAGTGCTGGGATTAAAGGCATGTGCCACCACACCTGGCTAATAATAATCTTTTTTAAAAAGAAAAGAAAAGAAAAAGAAAAAAGCTGGGTATATCACAGTGGGTGTAACTTGTATTTCCAAAGAAAAGGATTAAATTTAAAATGATGGGGTACGGTGTTGCACTTCTTTAGTCTCAGCAGACGCAGGCTGGATCTCTAATGAGTTCAAGGCCAGTCTGATCCACATAGAGTTCCATGAGCTCTATGCCAGCTAGGGCTACGGAGTAAGACCCTGTCTCAAAACAAATTGATTAATTTCAGTGAGCAGAGGAGTCAGACATCTGGGCCCTGGCTCACTTGGGCTCTCCAGATGAAAGCAGAACTAGTTCACTATGCAATAACCTGCTTATGCTGAATTGGGAGAGGGGGTGCCCCTACTGCAGACAAGCCTTCTCAGTGTGACAGACAGACAGACAGACACAGACACACACACACACCTAGACAGGGAGCCAGCTTCCGGTTGGTGCAGAGCTGAGGACGGATCCTGCACTTCCCTGTTTTGTTTTGTTTAAGATTTATTTATTTATTATTTATACAGTGTTCTGCCTGCATTGTGAGCTTGCACACCACAAGAGGGTACTAGATCTTAGTATAAGTGGTCGTGAGCCACCATGTGGTTACTGGGAATTGAACTCAGGACCTTTGGAAGAGCAGACAGGGCTCTTAACCACTGAGCCATCTCTCCAGCCCCGCACTTCCCTATCTTGCTTAGCCAATTAATGGTCTAATTAGCCACAGATGTCCTACTCCATCACAGCAGAGCATTTGACATTTGACCCTCAACCCAGTTGCCACTAATGCATTCAGAATTTACAGGGGGAAACCTTAGTCATGACTTAATGGACTCGGGGTGAGGGGCACAGCCTATGTCTCCCAGATACGCTCATTGCAGGATCCCTATTATCTACCCGAGGCCCCAAGTGGCAGAAGGGGATACCCTACAGTCATTAGGACTCCATCAGGAGTACAAATGGGGGAACTGGCATTTAATTTGTTGCTCCTTTTATGTTCTAAATCTTTTTTACTTAATAATGTCAGATGATGGAGTAAGTTTCAAGTTAACTGGGCCAGTGAACCACTTTCCCAGAGTTGGTGAAAAGCCAAAATGCACTTATGGGTAAATTGAGGAAGAGAGAGAGAGAGAGAGAGAATATGAGTGTGTGTGTGTGTGTGTGTGTGTGTGTGTGTGTGTGTGTGTGTGTGTGTGTGTGTGTGTGTGTAGCTGCCTGCTGGGAGTAAAAGGTCATAAGAAACATATTCCTCCCCAGGTATGGTGGCACTTTAGAAAAATCCCAGCACTCTGGAGGCAGGGGCAGGTGGAGCTCTGTGAGTTCAAGGCCAGCCTGAGCTACATAGCAAGTTTCAGGACAGCCAGGGCTACATAGAAAGACCCTGTCTCAAAACAAAACAAACAAACAAATAAAAAACAAAACAAACAAACAAACCAACCAAAAAGAAGCAGCAGCACATTCCAGGGTTTTATTAACCCAAGACCAGGAGTGGTGGCACTTGCCAGTAACCACAGCTCTTGGTAGAAGGAAAATCAGGAGTTCAAGGCCAACTGAGCTGCATGAGACCCTGTCTAAAAGAAAAGAAAGCACAAAAGGCTGGGCACTTGGCTCGGTGGCAGAGTGTTTGCCTAGCATATGCAAGGCCTTGGGTTCAAATCCTAGCACTGCAAAATAAACAATAAATAAATGTAAGTAACCTGTGTTTGGTTACATGAGCATCTGCCTTTTCCAAAAGTCAGTAAACTGTACAGTAAAAGTTCCTGGGTTTCAATGGATGCTCAATTTTCTTTGATAAACGCAGCTTTATAATTTCCAGCCTCCCCAACTGGTGACCTTTATTGGCTACCCCGTCCACTAGCCACAGAACAGTTGCCTTGCAACAATGCAGGCACGAGAATTTGACTGTCAAATCTGTGCCTACAGCGGAAACTGTTCCACTGCCTTGTTTTTCTGCCACCAGAAACAATTCATGGCGGTTGCCCCACTTCCTTTTTCCTGACTTTTAAGCCTTGCTCTTAAAAAAAAAAAAAAAAAAGGAGAAACAGACACTCAGAAGGCTGAAGCGGGAGGACCCCAAATTTTAAAAGGCCAGCCTCGGGTACACAGGAAGGTACTGTCTGCAAAGGTAACAAAGTGTGGGGTGTGGTGGGACATGCCTGGAGTCTGAGCTGTTAGGAGGCAGAGACAGGAGGGTGAGTCAGACATCAAGAGGATCACACACTTGCACACTCGCACACACTCACTCACACGCACACTAAAAACAAAAGGGAGAAAAGGCCTTTAATTTCAGCACTTCAGAAGCAGCAGCAGGCAGAGCTGTTTTAAGATGGATACCAGCCGCATCTACACAGCCAGGTCCAGGCCATCCAGGTCTACATGGCGGTAAGGCCCTAGCTCAAAACAAAACAAAACAAAACTCAGGTGAAACACAGAGACTAAACAACACATGGAATGCAGGGCTTTTCGCCAATTCTGATTTTTCTTTTTCTTTTTGTTTTTTCGAGACAGGGTCTCTCTGTGTACCCTTGGCCATCTGGACTCACTTTGTAGACCAGGCTAGCCTGGAACTCACAGCAACACGCCTGCGTCTGCCTCCCGAGTGCTGGGATTAAGGCGTGCACCACCATGCCCGGCCTCAATTCTGACTTTTCTCTTTTTGCTTTTGTTTTCCGAGACAGTGCCTTCATATGTAGTCCCGGCCGGTCTGGCATCTGATATGTAGACCAGGTTGGCCTCAAACATGTGATCCCCGTGCACCACTCCAAACTTCAGTTCTGCTTTCCTAGCTCACCCCTCCATCAGGAAGAACATTTCTGAGGCTCTGAGAATACTTTTACTCCAAACGTTACACACCCTGCTACAAACTAACTCTGGACTAATACAAGACACAACTTGGTGCTAAGGCCAGGGCTTGACACTTCCGGAACTAGAGGACTGTATATTAACCATGACTCATTTTTTGTTTGTTTGTTTTTTCTTTTTTGGTTTCTTTCTTTCTTTTTTTTTTTTTTTGCGGGGGGGGGGGGGGGGTGTTGAGATAGGGTTTCTCTTTGTAGCCTTGGCTGTCCTGGACTCGCTTTGTAGACCAGGCTGGCCTGGAACTCACAGTTGGGCTGCCTCCCAACTGACTATTCTAATAGGACCAGGCTGAATTATTCTAACAGGAACCACGAAGGAATGCTTTACTCATTAATTCCCTAAATCCTTTTTTAAAAAGCTTTATTTTTAATTATGTTTTCAGGTGTATGTTTCTGTGCATAGATAGATACATAGTGAGTATAGGTACCCAAGGGCAATAAGAGGGTGTTGGGCCAGGCGTGGTGGCGCACGCCTTGAATCCCAGCACTCGGGAGGCAGAGGCAGGCGGATCGCTGTGAGTTCGAGGCCAGCCTGGTCTACAAAGCGAGTCCAGGACAGCCAAGGCTATACAGAGAAACCCTGTCTCGAAACAACAACAACAACACAACAAAAACAAAACAAAGAGGATGTTGGGGCCCTGAGCTGGAGTTACAGGTGGTTGTGAGCTACCTCCCAGGTGGGTGCTGGAAATGGAATTGAGAACTTTTGGTCCCTGCAGAAGTAGTATGCACTTCCTTTTTTTTTTTTTTTTAAAGATTTATTTATTTGTCATATACACAGTGTTTTGCCTGCATGTACAACAGAAGAGGGCACAAGATCTCATCATTATAGATGCTTGTGAGCCACCATGTGGTTGCTGGGAATTGAACTCAGGATCTCTGGAAGAGCAAGTCAGTGCTCTTAACCTCTAAGCCATCTCTCCAGCCCGGGCACTTCTTTCTTAATATGTATGTGTATTTATGTGTGTGGGTGTGTGTGAGTGCTTGCATGTGTATGTATGTGTGTGTGTAAGAGAGGCGGGGAAAGAGGGCGGGGGGAGAGAAAGACTATATGCTTGCCACATACATAAGGATGCCTGCAGAGGCCAGAAAAAGATGTTAGATCTCCTTAGCTGGAGCTACAGTTGTTTGTGAGCCACCAAACATGGAAGCTAGGAACTCGAACCCTGGTCCTCTGGAAGAGCGGCAAGTGCTCTTAACTACTGAGCCATCTCTCCAGCCCTCTGTGTAACTCTGACTGTAACATAGTTTAAGTGGTTGTAAACTGTCTTTCTTTGGGTTGCCATTCCATCCTTATTGGGCATGCAACCTAACGGGAGAACTTCTAAACTCAGATCATACAATGGTGATCAATCTGTATCGCGCCTTTGTTTCTCTGGAGGAAACCAGAAGTTCTGCCCTCCCCCCCCCCCCCCCCGCCACCGCCCGCCCCTTGGTTGTACTAAATTTTATATCCCCCAGGGAGCGCCAATCAATCTCAGTTGAACAGGACTTACTGAAATAGCTACTATATGCTTCTTTCTATGTTGGGTGTATGTGTGGGAGGGGGAGGGACGGAGATGTCACATACACAAGAGAAATTAGACACTCATGCTCTTACCGGGAACATGAGACAAACCCCACACAGGGACTCTCGGGGAGGACACGATGAAGAGGCACATGGGGAGACGAGAACAGAGGTCCCAAGGGCAGATCTCTGGCCCTCACACCTCAGTCTAGAGACAGGGCACCTAAGCCTCTCCCACGTGGCCACGGACACCTGACACTGGAAGACTCTACATAAGATCATGTTACACGTCTGCTTAAAAATCTTCCATGGCTTCTCGTCCACCTCAGGGCCAGGCTTCAATCCCGGGCCTGGCCCTCAGTACCTTCCCTGATCGGGCTTAGTCTCTGAGCCAAACTCCACTGACTTTAGGCCTGGAGTGCGCTAACAGCTTGGGATATGCGAACAGAAAGACATCTTTCCATCTGGCTGGGAAGACAGACAAGTACCAAAATCAATGGGATGGGTGCTGGAGCTGTGTTATGTGTAAAGGGAGATGAAAAAAAAAAAAAAAAAACCAGATTAGGGGACAACAGACTCTGTCTGGGAGTGGGGAAGAGAGTGCTGGTTGCTAGAGCCAGTGGCAGAGAAATACATTTGAAAGGGGTCTAGGATAGGTCTCAAAACAAAACAAACAGAAAAACCGAAGGAAGGGAATTCCAAGTGGGTGCTAGGCATGGCCAGAGCCAGGCCTCAGCTGTGAGATGCAGTGCGTGTTTCTGGAACAGCAAGGGTGTGCAGGCACGTGTGGGAGGGTGCAGGTCAGCGGTAAGGGGCTGGGGGGTGCTATAGCAGAGACAAGGAAACGAGCCGTTGGGGCATGGATATTAATAAGTAACAGCTAGCTGAACCTGGGGGTGTAAGCCTTCAGTCCTAGCCATTTAGGAGACTGAAACTGGAGGGACCATGAATTCAAGACCAGCCTGCACTGGGCTTTGAGGCAAGTTCAAGGCCAGGGTAGGCAGTTGGGTTTTTTTTTTTTAAGACTATATTATTTATTTACTTATTCTACATACAGCCTGCATGTACACCTGCATGCCAGAAGAGGGCACCAGATCACATTATACACGGTTGTGAGCTACCATGCGGTTGCTGGGAATTGGAACTCATGACCAGTGGAAAAGCAGCTGGTGCTTTTAACCTCTGATCTATCCCTCCAGCCCAAGGGTAGGCAGTTTTGAAAAACCGGGTCTCTAATCCCAGCACTTGGGAGGCAGAGGCAGGCAGATCTATGAGTTTGAGGCCAGCCTGGTCTACAGAGTGAGTTGCAGGACAACCAAGGTGACACAGTGAAATCCTGTCTGAAAAAAACAAAACAAAAAAACAAGCTGAGCATGGTGGCGCAGGCCTTTCATCCCAGCACATGGGAGGCAGAGGAGTCTACAAAGTGAGTCCAGGACAGCCAAAGCTACACAGAGAGACCCTGTCTCAAAAAACCAAGAAAAGAAAAAACAAAATAAAACAAACAAAACCCAAAGAAAGATAAAGAAAAAGAAAGAAAGAAAAGGCACAGAGAAACCCTGTCTCGAAAAAAACAAAAAAAAAAAAAAAAAAAAAAAAAAGAGAGAGAAAGAAAGAAATATTTATCTCAAAGAGCTTAAAAAGGGGGACGGGGAGTGGGTGAGCTACAGGGAGACATCTGCTGCCAATCCTAAAGAACCGACCGAGTTCCATCCCTGGACACCTCAGGGTGGAAGAAAACACTGACTCCTAAAAGTCGTCCTCCAACCTCCACGCACAGAGGATCACAAATAAATGAATGAATGTTTTAAAATACAATGAAGAGAAGCTGGGGGGAAGGGGGTTGCAGGATAGCGGGTTATAAAATGAAACGAAGGAGCTGAGGACGCAGTTCAGCATTAGAGAGCTTGCCTAGAGCAGCAACTGATTCCAACACCCAGCACCACAAAAGACCAACTGATTAAAATAAGAATCGCTTGCATTGACTAAATGCCAGGTTTCTGATGCTCCTCCGCCCCCTCACCCCTCACCCCCACAGGTTTTCTCTGTGTAGCCTTGGCTGTCCTGGACTAGATTTGTAGACCAGGCTGGCCTCGAACTCAGAGATCCACCTGAGTGCTGGGATTAAAGGTGTGCACCACCATGGCTGGGGTCTAATGCTTTCTAAGATGGTAACATCAGTATATTCAATGAATTTTCTCTTCTATGTCTTTTCCCCCATTTATTTGGTTTGTCCGTATGTCTGCCCATGTGTGCAGGGAGAGCATTTATGGGCCCATATGATAAAGTAAGGCCACAAGAATGGAAAGGATATGGGCTGGAGAGATGGCTCAATGGTTAAAAGCACCTGTTGCCCTTACAGGGGACCCGACGCCCTCTCCGGGCCTCTGTGAGCACTACATGCAGGCAACACACCCATACGTATAAAAGAAAAATAAGTAATTCTTTTTTTTAAAAAAGGGCGGGGAGGGGGAGCCTGGGGCTGGAGAGATGGCACAGAGGTTAAGAGCACAGTCTGTTCTTCCAGAGGTCCTGAGTTCAATTCCCAACAAACCACATGGTGGCTCACAACCATCTATATGAGATCTGGTGCCTTCTTCTGGCATGCAGACACAGATGCGGCCAGAATATTGTATACATAATAAATAAATAAATCTAAAAGGGGGGGAGCTAGAGAGATGGCTCAGCAGTTAAGAGCACTGGCTCCTCCCAGCAACCACATGGTGGCTCACAACATCTATAATGAGATCTGGCGCCCTCTTCTGGCCTGCAGGGGTATATACAGATAGAGCACTTCTATACATAAAATAAATAATAAAAATGATAACAAAACAAAACACTAAGCTTTGTTTGAACCAGACGTGGTGGCACATGCCCTTAATCTCAGCACTTGGGAGGCAGAAGCAGGTGGATCACTGAGTTCGAGGCCAGCCTGGTCTACAAAGCGACTCCAGGACAGCCAAGGCTACACAGGGAAACCCTGTCTCTTTAAAATAAAATAAAATAAAATAAAAAACACGGGAGGTGGTGGCTGAATGATAGCCCTGTCTTGTAGCCCTGTCTTGAGAGGCTCCCTGCGCCCCCCTCCCAGGATGGATCAATTACTTGTCCCTCTGTGCACCCTAACAAACTAAGTATCACGGTCAGGTGATTTTGTTTATTTAATCAGTTATTTACTTATTGTTTGTTTACTTATTTATTATTTGTGGGTGCCACAGTGCAGGTCAGAGGACAACTAACAGGAGCCGTTTTTTCTCTCTTCTCTAAGTGGGTCCCAGGAATCGAATGCATACATCCGGTCAGGCTTGGCGGCAGGCGCCTTTTCCTGCCGGGCCATTTATGCTGCCAGGTAATTACGTCTTTACACGTCTGATTTCTTCACTGGACTAAGACCCCTTAGCACATGACTGGAACCTACGAGTTGCTCGATAAAAGTTGAGCTGAAGGATATATGGGGGGGGGGGGGGGGGAGGAGGGGGGCGGGGCGTAGGAGTTGGGGTCTGCAGGATGAAGGTGAGCAGAAAGTTAAACCCAGGGGAGACAAGCAAGCCGGCTGTAACTGTGCCAATGTCTCCCTGTCCGGAGGATTGGGAGGAAGGTTAAGGTCAGCTGTTGAGGCTATAGCCTGACGGTGAGGCCACAAGTACCAGAGAGAAAAGGAAACTTTACTTGCTAGACTGAAGAGTTTTGTAGCAGGAAAGGTTGCAGGAGATGTGGGCGCGCTGTATTCTCCGCACGGCCCACCAGCCTTCCCCTTCAGCAGCATGGAGTGCGTCCCGGAACTCAGGCTAAGCACACCTCCCTGGGAGGCCAGTCTGGCGCATCTCCTCATATACACGGTTTTTGGATTATCCACATGATTAATTCCACGAGCCATGAGCATAAATAATGCAGAGGCCGAACAATCGAAGAAGCAAGGCTGGGGACCGCGGCTCGCACTTCCGCACTGGGGGGTGGGGTGGGTGGGAGGGGATGGGGGGGAGAGGAAGAGAGAAACAGGAAGACCACATTCCACACACTGAGATGCTGGCTCAAAAGAAAATCAACTGGACCCTGTGGAGCTGGGGATTTCCCAGCTGCTTAGAAAGACTGCAAATCCAAAGCCTGCCCGGGATACAGAATAAGTTTAGGCCACCCTGTGCAACTTAATGAGGCTCCATTAAAAAAAGGGGGGGGGGATTAGGCTGTAACTCAGTTGGCAGAGCATTTGCCGGGTATATACGTACATGGCTTTAGCTTTGATACTCAGCACTGCATAAAACTGAGAGAAATGACACATGCATGTAAATCTAGAACCCAGAAGGTGGAGGCAGGAGTTTCAGAAGTTCAAGGTCACGCTAGGCTACACAGAGAGTTTGAGGCCAGCTTGAGAGCTAGAGGCTCCGGCTGCATTGCTCCTGGTGGGTTGCTAGCCTCTCTTGATGGTTCTCAAGCCTGACATAAGACTTTATCTTAAAGTTTTCTTTTCTTTTTTCTTTTTAAGTGCTTGTCTAGCATGCACAAGGTAATCAGCTCATAAGCATATCCCAGGACTGCAAAAGTAAATAAATAAAATAAATAAATAAATAAGCACAATTTGTTTTTAAGTGCACAAAGGGTTTAATAGACATTCTCCAAAGAAAATACACAACAGCCAATGCACAGGGAAGGATGCTTAACATCATTAGTTACCAGAGAAATGCAAATCAAAATCACAATGAGATACTGTTTCACACCCACTAGAATGCCTATGCTAAAAAAGACAGTAACAAGTGTTGACAAGGATCTGGAACAATTACATCATACACTGCTGGTGGAAATGTACAATGGTACAGCCACTCTGGGGAAGAGCTGGCGGCTTCTCAAATGAGTAAATACAGAGTTACCATCAACTGCTACTACTCTTTCTTGTGAGGCTCCACACATACGTGGTTCCTAAAGGGACCAACAAATACCAGACACCCAGACTTCCTGTTCTGTGCTCCTTCAAAGAGGACCCTAATTCCAGACCCTTTGAACTATATTTCATCCACTAAAATGCCAGCTTGCTTTCTTTCCTTATTAATTCCGCCCTGTCGGCAGACCGGGTTTCTCCATGTAGCCTTGGCTATCCTGGACACTTTGTAGATAGATTAAGCTGGCCTCGAACTCACAGCAATCTGCCTGCCTCTGCCTCCCTCCCTAAGTGCTGGGATAAAATGGTGTGTGTCGACACACCCAGCTTATCATCTTGGTTTTTTTTTTTCTCTACCCTCTTTTCTTCCTGGAGTGAGGGACTCCAGGGACTCCGATGACAATAATGAGTTCAAATGCCTCTCTTACCAAAACAAGACAGTTCTTTTTAAAAAAGGTTTCTCTTTTCCACTCATGAGAAGGCAACTGGCTTTTGCCATAGACATATGCATTCACATCTGAAATACCATTTAGCTCCAGATCAACATGACTAAAGGCTTCAAAGACTAGGAAACTGAGGGACTGAAGAAAAGGTGGTTATCTGAAATCAGCGGCAAAGAGGAAGCTTCTGAAGAAAGGGAACCTTCGAGAAAGGCCAGCGACTCTCCAGGAACAACGCAGCCCTGATCCCCTTGAGAAATGGAAAGACGTTATGCTCTTCTGGGAACATGTACCTCACATGGAACCTCAGCACCTTTCCGTAGGCCAGCAGAAGGAAGCAAGACAACTAACTTGACCTTAAAAGCTCATCAACCCAGGGCAGTGATGCCCAGTACCCTTCCACTCATGTTCAGATGTGTGTGGACCTTGGCTAACACCCATCTTTCCCACTAGCCCATCAAACTTTCTTAAAGCTAGTAAAGGGAAATGGTCACCATCATGCCCACTTGCCACTCAAAAGTCTTCCATCAGATGCCCATGTCTTTGAAGACTTATTGCCTGCCCAAGATAAAACCAAATGCCATACACGATCCCAGGAGCTGGTATGCACAGCAGACAGACAGACACACACACACAGGTTCTCTAGCAAGACCATACCCTCATCTAACCTTGGTCATAGATAAGAGAGTAAAAGGAACAAAAGACCTGTCACCCAAGAACCACCACGAACCAAACAAGCCTCTTGGGTCTGAACAAGGAACTGTATCTATCTTACAGTGACCACAAGCAAGCTACCCTCTACCAAAGATGTCAGTCTCATGAGTGAAATTAGGGACCCGGAGTTACCCACCTTCAGGCTTCTTCTACCAGCTCTCTGCACACAGACAGGATGCTTTCTAGTGAGAAGCAGGATGTCAAACAAAATTAAGGACTCATTTCCAGAAAGGGATACAGGGTTCACGGTTTTTGCTGACCCAGTTTCCCTGGAAAAGTCAGATGACCCCTGAAGCAGCAGGAAACAAGAGGAGCAAACCCTGCGCTGTTGACCTCCAGCCCTTTAGAGGTCCAGGCATCACTCATTAACCCCTGTGATGACGTGGAAAAAAGACAACCCGCACAAGCCTGAGAGGCCAGCAAGGACCTCACATACACATGCACCCTTCTTTATGGGACACAGAGATCTGACACACTGGCTGAGGTGGTGAAGCAATCTCCAGCCAAAGGCCCCTCTAGGTCTTCTCCCAAAGCAACAGAAAATGAACTCTTGCTGACCCCAGGCTCCTGGGTCATCGTTTGTTCTTATGGACAATTTCAAGTGTTCAGAAATGTCAGGGGAACCCACAGGAGACACAACCCTTCATTCCCCTTGTTCTAAACTTGTGGCTGGTGAAGTTAGCAGCGCCTCAGGTCCTATCCCGTCGTCTGTTCGCTCCCAGTGTAGAGGCAAGCGGCTAGGAGAGGACAGACCCTGAACAGCACATAAAGTCAACCAGCTAATAACTGTCCACACGCAACTACTTGACAAAGGCACGCTCCCAAAGCCACCCGGGGCTCATCTGGGACAGTAATCACCATTATCACAGCCTGGAAAAACCATACGATAGACAAGAAGTCAACATCTTTGAAACACCACCGAAGAACAGGTAAAAGACACATTATTCCTATAACCCGGTCTACGGTCCCTCAAGCCTTGTGTTCACTCCTCTCCTTCATCCAAGAGGACCCAAGTCAAGTGTCTGGGGTTCAGAGAAGCCTCTGCTTCTGCGGTTGCTATGTCTTCGTGAAAAAGGAGAAAAGAAACCCAGAGAGGCTTCCACTGCCAGGGGTAAGGAGGCCTAGAAAAATGGGAAACTTTGAGGAGCCACACCAATGAAACGACCCACAAACAGGAATATTCAGACAAGCCAGTGCCGCTTGCCCTGTCAACTGGGCAATGATCTGGCAGGCAGCTAGCTATAAGAGACAAGAGGTCTCTAGCAGCGTCGTAACAGTACCCAGGCCTTCCCTTGGAGCCCCGGGGTTGCACGGAGCTAGCATACCGACGCAAGGAACCAGAGGGGCTGGAGCGAAGGGGAGACGACGACGGCATAGCACGGGGACACCAGGCCTCGCGTGGCGAACGGGGAGTGCACGCCCGGCCGGAGAGCGTGCACGGGTGGGCGGGCATGCAAGTGGCTCGGCGGAGGGGTTGCAGGCGTCACCCACGGGCGAGCGTGGCGAGGCCCTGGGGAGTGGGGACGCGCACGGGGAAGCTGGTTACCGTGTGGTTCACCCCCCACATCAGGACGCTGAGAATCGGCTCGCTGGCCCGGAATAGCTTCACTTTCTGGCACACGAAATGCTTCTTCTTGGTCTTGGTTTTGCTGGCGCTGAGCGGCGCCACCGCCACCGCCGTGGTGCTGGTGCAGTTGGACGACATGCCCGGGGCGGCGGCGGCGGCGGCGGCGGCAGCGAAAGGGGGGGTGGCGGAGACAGCGCACCAGCAAGCGGCCCCAGGCCTCCCCCGAACCGATCCCCACCCCCGCTGCCTCACGGAGCCATGGTCGCGCCCGTCCCGTTACCTCCCCACCCCGCCCCGGTGGTTCCGTCCGCCCCACGCCCCGCCCTCGCCGCCCCGCCCCGCCCCGGGGAGCAGGCCAGCCCGTTCCTCACCCCGCCCCCGGGCGGCACCGCCCACCAGCTCCCGACCCTCCCCTCCACATCGGAATGGTACCGCCCTTCCCGGGGCGCCTGCAGCCGTCCCGCCCGCCCCTCCTCCGGGAGCCTAGCAGGAACCCAGCCGGATTCACGCGCGGGAGCGAGGAAGACAGGGAATGGATAGTCTCGAGACACTCCACAAGAAGGGCTCCCTGCTCAGGCACCCTCAAGGCCGGGATTTGGCTTTGCTTCAACGTGAAGTACCAAGATGGCGGCAGCGCCACAGCTTCGGGAGGGGAAGAGGGGCCGGCATGAGAGGAGGCTGGGACATACCATCCCCACCTTCGCAGGGGAGAAGAGTAACGCGGCGAAGGGAAAAGGAAGTCCTACCCGGAAAACCAGGGACCGCCCCCTCGCTCCACCCAAGCGTGGATCTTCCCACTCCCCTGGGCAGACGACGCGCCCCACCCCCCGAGACACGCCCCCTCTCCCCGGGGCCAATCAGAGGAGCAGGCCGAGAATCCTAGGTTTTATGAATGGGCCGCGTCCCCACCCACCTGCCGCCTGGCCTCTAAACTGAGGGTCAAGTTTAGAGACCGCTAGCACCTGCAGATGCCTAATAATCCTTTCGTTCTTGCTCCAAGAAATCTGTTAAGTGCCCATGGTTTATTACGTAATTCCTCTTGGACGAAGGATCTCTGTTTTCAATACAAATCACAGGGTCAATACTTGTGCGGCGATATGAAAACTCAGTACCGTGCACGTGCTCGGTCGCTCTTTACATAGTTACAAAAATAAATGTAGCCTTTATTGCCAAGTAATAAAGTAAAAGCCATAATTAACTCTAGCACAGGACGGCAGGACGAGGTGATTAAATGAATAATACATTCTCTGGGGGGAAACTGAGTTCTAAGAATTTCAGTGCCTGGAATTTTAGTGCATAAAAAATCCAAATATATTTTAGGCTGAATTGGGAACTAGTAGAACAAGGAAATGGCTTAACTAATGTATGGGTTAAGAGCGCTTCTGAGGGCCACAGGGTCTGTAATCACAGCTCAGAAGGCTAATAGGTGGACCGACAGTTCAAGGTCAGCCTGGGCTAGGATGAATCTGTTATTTGTTTAAAGAGCACCTAGAAGTTCCCTGGTTAAATAAGAGCCTCTGGTGAAAGAATGGAGGAAGGAATGTAAAGACACAGGAATGGCCCCTTGATTTTTAGTTACTACATGACAAAAGAGCAGCTCGGATGCAGGAGGAGAGCCACCACCAGGTCAGCCGGGGCCAGTAAGGGTCCTGTCTCAAAGACAAAGGAAACGTAGCAGCAGCCAGTGTGTGTGGTGCTGTGATCCCAGCACTTGGGAGGTAAAGGTCAAAGGATGTGAAGTTCAGGGTCATCTTCAGCTACACTGTATGTTCAAAGCTAGCCTGAGCATAAGAGACCCACCTTGCCTCAAAAAATAGCCAGGAAATAAACAGCTTCCATAATGTCTTCTTTTAGGAGCCACAGAACATCCTGACAAGGGTCCTGATTCCTGTCTCACTGGGCTCTGAGGAAAGAGGAGGATGTGGCAAGTGTGTCCTTCCTGAGGCCAGTACATAGCTATAAACGCAGCCCAACACATTTGTATCCCAAAGTCAAAAGGTTAGCTACCCCACAATTAGACTCTGTCAATGACCCTAAAGCTCCCCTAGGCCGTAAGTCAGCCAAGTAAGACAAGCTGCCTACTGTGTTACTTTCTAACAAAGTTATCAAATAAAATGTTCTCACAAAGCTAACTCTTTTTAAGTAGAAAATTATACATTTGTACATATACACATTGTACTGTGACAGCTCAGAGACCCAAGAGTTGACAGTCCATTTAACTGTTTTCTAACTTCTTGGCCACTCTCTTGGCCCTTCCTGATACTTGGCTATTCTGTCACATAATCTACTAAACAAAGTCAATATTCATTTATCCCAGTGAGCATGGTCTCATCTGGGTGGCTGTGGAGAGGGGTCTCTGGAAGGCTAATCCAGTCAATGAGGAGGGAGGGAAGAGACGTGACGAGCATCCGTTAACCCACAGTCAACACCCACAGCCAGAGTTCCTGAGGGTCCCCGAATCAAGTCACACTGGCATTTAAAGGATGAGCGACGTTTCTGGAGTCAGTGGACAGGGGCACTTTAAACAGTGGTGGGTTTTCAAAGAAGACATTTGAACTCTTATAAAGAGAAATTTAAGGAGTCCGCAGGCTCCCTGGCAAATTGAGGGGAACCATCAAGAGTGACGGGTTTTCATCTTTTCATGAAGTTCTTCTCCAGGGCTACAGACGTTCGCTGTAAAGAATGGATGTTGCGCTTCACCCGGTCCTCCAGGGAGGACGCAGACGCGCTCTCCAGCTTCATGCGCCTAGGGAAGGAAAGACAGGTGAATGGAAAAATAAAAAAATAAAAAAATTTTTTTTTGGGGGGGGGGGGTTGTTTTTGGTTTTGTTTGGTTTTTCGAGATAAGGTTTCTCTGTGTAGGCCTGGCTGTCCTGGACTCACTTTGTAGACCAGGCTGGCCCAGAACCCACAGACATCTTCCTCCCTTTGCCTCCAGGCATGTGCCACCATGCTAGGCTCAAAAAAACATTTTTTTTTTTTTCTCCAACTGGTCAACTCTAGCAGAATCAGAAGAAAAGGTTTGTAACCAGAAAGCAACTGTAGAAACACAAGTTCTTTTCAGCCCACATAGACAATTTTCAAATGACTCCATCTGGAACCAGGGTTTTTAAATGTCCATAAGGGAAAACTCATCTGTTTTGGAAAACAAGTCAAGTTTCATTGGAAAAAGGTTTTCTGAGCCATAAATTTTCACTTAAAAGGAAGGCCAAAGAATTTCAGTGATTTGGGAAAAATACCAACCACTTCTACTTCAAATAGAAAAATCTCCCACTATCTGGCTAGAAACTGGGAACAGTACCAAGAGTGACCCCAAGGCTGAGTTCTGAGGTCTCTGGACAAGGACAAGAAACACCACCAAGCCCCAGCAGTGAGCCAGCTGCTGCCTCATGGACGTTATGGAGATGGAGCCGTGGCATGGACAATTCCACCTACTGGATGAACTTGCCGGACCGAGAGTCCAGCCTCTCCAGCCTGCGCTCCTGCTCCTCTTCCTTGGCGTGCCTCCTGAGGGTGTTGAGCCGCTCCTCCTCCCTCCACTTGGCATTCTCCATCATCTCCTGCCGTTTCCGCTCTAGTTCCTCTGCTGAGAGTTTTCTGTTGAGCACAAAAACAATCCCACTGGTTCTACCCTTCCCCAGCAAAGGAAAACTGAAGCAGCTCCACAAGCCAGCGGCTTCCGGGGGAAGAGAGAAGGAAGAGAGAGAGAGCAGGACGAGTTTCCTTCCTTCTGATGCCTCAGTCAGTGGTTCCGACCAAACCACCAAGACTTTCAGTGAAGCAGTTTAGAACCCCACTCAGTAATGTCTAAGATAATTATTTTAAAACACCAACTATGAAATAGACCGAGAGCTAATCAGGAACCTAACCTCCTAGCAAGGGTGTCATCACCACTATGAACTTACAGCACAGAGGACTGGGCCATCCGTGTGATTGCTGCTACCTCATACTCCATAAGGAATGCATAAAAACCCACGGATAAAAACAAAAGCAAAGCCGGGCACGGTGGTGCATGCCTGTGATCCCAGCACCAGGGAGGCAGAGGCAGGCAGATCTCTGTGAGTTCAAGGCCAGCCTGGTCTACAAAGCAAGTCCAGGATAGCCAGGCCTACACAGAGAAACCCTGTCTCAAAAAACAAACAAACAAACAAAACAAAAAAAATGAGGTTCTGAGTTCAAATCCACAGCACCCATGTAAGAACTGGGCATCGCCACACATGCCTGGCAAAACCAGGCAAATCCCAGGACAGGGCTGGCCATTTAACCTAGCCAAGTCATCCACCCTCAGACACAGTGAGAAACCAGGCTCAGGGAGTAAGGGAGAGTCCGGTGTCCTCCTCTGACCCCGCATGTGTGAGTGGGGGCATACAAGACACACACAAGCATGCATGCAACCCAAGAAGGGAGAATACCACTTTGGATGGAGTTAGATGCCAGCAACCTGGCTTAACTTGACCTCAGAATAAAATAGGTATGTCTTCTTCCCTGGCACTCATCCTAAATAAAGCCATAACAAAAAAAGGAAGTGATGAGCCACAACAGTCACCAGTTAACAATGTCAGACATCCAAACCTACTGCTTCTAAAATGGCTACATTACAGTTGTACATAGTTAGTTTGTGATACACAGGTTTCTCTTTAAAGGGAAAAATGACGGAGTTCTATTTTTAAGAACCTCCCCATTTGGAGAAATGAACTGAAATGCTAAAACTTTGTGTTTAGCTATCCATGGTAACTATGCTTCCTGTCAAAAACACTAAGGAGGCTTGTCAGACATGTTGGTGCACGCCTGTGATCCCAGCACTCGGGAGGCAGAGGCAGGCATCCCTGCGTTCAAGGCCAGCCTGGTCTACATAGTGGATGCCAAGACAGCCATGGCTACTTAGTAAGACCCTGTCTCAAAGACAGAACAACCACAAGGAAGGCACCTACTGAGCTAGATATGGTGGCACTTGCCCGTAGTCACGGAACTTAGCAAGTGGAGGCAAAAGGATGATGAATTTGTTTGTTGTGAGGCCCTATCTCAAAAACAAAACAGAAACTCCAAAATACAACTCCACTAAATAAATATATCAACTGATTATTGGGGTGACTCATACACACACTTATGATTCTAGTATTTTTGTTTTTGTTTTGTCTTTTTGAGACAGAGTTTCTCTGTGTAACAGACCTGGCTGTCCTGGACTCACTTTGTAGACCAGGCTGGCCTCGAATTTACAGAGATTCACTTGCCTCTGCCTCCCAAGTGTGAGCCACTATGCCTGGCCTGATCCTAGTATTTTAGATACGTAGGTAGGAGGATTGCAGAGAATTCCAGGCCAGCTTGGGCTATAGAAGATGCTTTATAATCTTTTTTTTTTTTTTTTTTTTCCTAGACAGGGTTTTTCTATGTTACCCTTGGCTGTCCTGGACTCACTTTGTAGACCAGGCTGGCTTCGAACTCAGAGATCCACCTGCCTCTGCCTCCCGAGTGCTGGGACTAAAGGTGCGCACCACCACACCCAGCGTGCTTTATAATCTTTTTAATTTATTTGTGTGGGTGAGTGGGTAGGTGCACCAGGGTGCACATGTGGAGGCCAGAGGACAACTTGTACTTTTCCTCTATGTGCATGTTGGGGATGGAACCCAGGTAAAGAGGTTGGGGGGAAATGATTAAAAGCTGACTAGAGGGGTGTGGACATGGTTATCCACGCCTGTAAACACATCATTTGAGAAGCTGTGTAGAAAGATCACGGCAAGTTCAAAGCCAGCCTAGTTTACAATGTTAAGACCCAGTATCAGAAAACCCAATAAAGTTGACCGGGGCTGGAGATGTAGCTCTGTTGGCAGAGTGCTTGCCCTGAATGAACAAAGCCCTAGTTTGATCCCCAATACCACACTAACTGGGAGTAGTGGCACATGCTTTTCATCTCAGCACCCAGGAGATGGAGGCAGAGTGACCAAAAGGTCAAGGGGCGCTCTTGTTTATATACTGTTTGAGGACAGTTGGCTGGGATACATAAGACTATATCTCAAACAAACAAACAAACAAACAAACAAACACAAGGAAACAGTTACCAGAGGAATAAAGGAAATCAGATGCATTAATTCCTCTGCTGTGAATACCTCTAGATGCAGCCTTATGAAATCCAGACTTACTTGCTGTATCCGGAAGCATGCCGCCTCTGGTAGACCTCCTTTTTAGGTGACGGGCTGTCTCTCTCCCTCCTGTTTACCTTAGAGGCATGCCTGCAATAGTCACAAAGGGACAAGTCTTTTCATATGGGGGATTATTAATATATTCTCAACCAATGGAACCCCCTGGAAAGTATAGCCTAGGTGGGGCCAGCGAAATGGCTCACATGGTAAAGGCACTTGTCACCAAGGCTGACAACCTGAGTTCAGTCTCCAGGAACGGCCATGGTGGAAGACAGAACCAAACTCCTCAAACTGTTCCCTGACCTCCACAGGCACTTGGTGGCATGCACGCACGCACGCACGCATGCACGCACGGCCTCAGGAAGCCCAGCAGTTAATATTTCTTCATAGGTAAGTATGAGGCCCAGAGCTCAGATCCCAGCACCCACATAACAAGGCAGGCATGCCTGTAGCCCCGGCACCGAGGGGGAAGGAGACAGAAGGATCTCGGGGGTTTGCCAGCTTCCAGAGTAGCCAAAGGGGGAAAAAGTGAGCTCTAGGTTTGAGGAGAGACTGCCTCCATGGATATGGTGGTCAGCGGCAGACACCTTCCTTTGGCCTCCATATAAGGCCCAGTATGTGCACCCACCTGCACATGTATGTATACACCGCACATGTACACTACACTCACACACAGAAGAAGAGAGGAGAGGAGCATCTTCTGTGGACGCAATGCAGTCCTACAAGCGAGACCTGTTTTGATTACACTGTGACTGCAGTGAAGAGGGGGACGAGAGGTACTGAAGCCGAGACAGCAGAGAATGGAAAAGATGACCATCACTCAAAACAGACACCTCGGGGACAGGCCCTTGGGGTCATAGGTTATCTCCCAGGGAATTCTCATACTCACGATTTGCTGGGCCTTGGGGACCGGGACCGGGACCTTCTGCCTGGAGATCGAGACCTCCTGTCCCGGGACCTCTCTTCTTTGGTGCTCTTCTTGCTGACGAGTCTGGGTGGTGAGTGGGAGGAGCTTCTTGACCGGAAATGGTTCTTCATGCCCTTTTGCTCAGCCAGAGAACCCTGCAGCCCCTGACTGCGGCCAGAGTCCCTCACCTATATCGTTAAGGAAGACATGAGAAAGCATTCATAGGAAAATCTAGGTGGTGAGACAGAAATGTAGGAAAGCAAGGGAAAGAAAGAACCACAAGGTCTTTACACTACTGCAAGTAATGAAGATGACCGTATGTCTGCATGTGGGGGGCATACCTGAATCCCAGTACGCAAAATGCTAAGGTGTATTCTAAGTTCAAGACCAGCTTGTGCTACACTCTGAAACTCTGTCTTAAAATGAAGGGGTTAGAAAAAAGAGCTGGGCATAATGATGCACACATAATCCTGGCAGCTCAGGAGGCAGAGGCATGAAGATCAAGTTTAAAACCATGCAAGGACTGGAGAGAGGACTGCTCTTCCAGAGGTCCTGAGGTCAACTCCTAGTACCCACATGGCAGCTCACACCTATCGGTAACTTCAGCTCCAGTGTTTCTGACACCCTCACACAAACATACATTCAAGTAAAACACCAGTGAACAGAAAATTATTTTTAAGAAAAATTTGAACTACATATGAAAATTCTATTTAGAAATGTCAAGGGTTGCCTATCAAATCTCTAATCCCAACATTTAGACAGCTAAAGCAGAACTTGAGATTCTGTCTCAAAAAAAAAACAAAAAACAAAAAAAAAACAAAACAAAACAAGGGGGCTGGGCTGGAGAGATGGCTCAGAGGTTAAGGGCACTGACTGCTCCTCCAGAGGTCCTGAGTTCAATTCCCAGCAACCACATGGTGGCTCACAACCATTTATACTGGGATCTGATGCCCTCTTCTGGCCTGTACATGCAGGCAGAGCACTTTATACAATAATAAATAAATAAATCTTTAAAAAACAAAACAAAACAAAACCAAAGGGGCTGGAGTGATAGCTCAGAAGTTAAGAGCACTGTCTGTTCTTCCAAAGGTCCTAAGTTCGATTCTCAGCAACCACATGGTGGCTCAAAACCATCTACAATGAGATCTGGTGCCCTCTTCTGGGGTGCAGGCACACATGCCGGCAAGACACTGTATAAATAATAAATTAATAAATGAATCTTAAAAAAAAAAAACAAAAACAGCCCAGCTCACACCTTTCATCCCAGCCCTTGGGAGGCAGTGGCAGATGAGTTCCAGGCCAGCCAGAGCTACATAGTAAAACCGTGTCTGAAACACAAAACAACAAGAACAAAAGAAAGCCAGATATATCAGGGTGCTGTCTGCTTAGCACTCAGCAGGCAGAAGCAGGAGAGCTAGAATTTCAAGGTCAGCCTAAGTTCTATGCTGAGACCTATGTCAGCCTTCATATAATTTATAAGGTCTCCTCTCAAAAATACAAAAGCACTGGATGTGATGGCGCACGCCTTTAATCACAGCACTCGGGAGGCAGAGGCAGGCGGATCGCTGTGAGTTTGAGGCCAGCCTGGTCTACAAAGTGAGTCCAGGACAGCCAAGGCTACACAGAAACCCTGTCTCAAAAACAAAAAACAACAAACTCAAAAACCAATAAATAATTCCCAAAGCAAGGGGTTGGAGAGCTGGCTCAGGAGTCAGGAGTGCTTGCTGCTCTCTCAGAGGATCCAGATTTGGTTCCTAACAGCTGGCGGCTCACAACCATTTTTAATTTTAGATCCAAAGGCTCTAATACCCTCTTCTGCCTTCCGCAGGCAGCAGGCACTCATGTGGCACACATACATGTAGGCAAAATACTCAAACACATAAAACAAAACAAAACAAAAAAATCAATCTTAAGGGAAAAAAAAAATACAAAAACAGTCGGGAGTGTTGGCGCACACCTTTAATCCCAGCACTCGGGAGGCAGAGGCAGGCAGATCGCTGTGAGTCCGAGGCCAGCCTGGTCTACAAAGTGAGTCCAGGACAGCCAGGGCTACACAGAGAAACCCTGTCTCAAAAAACCAAAAAAAAACAAAAAAAACAAAAACCACAAGCCCAGTGTGGTGGTGCACGCCTTTAATCCCAGCACTTAAGAGGCATAGGCAGGCCTGGTCTACAAAGAGAGTTCCAGGACAGCCAGGGCTATTACATAGAGAAACTCTGTCTTGAAAAAACAAAAGAAGCAGGGCATGGTGGTGCATGCCTTTAATCCTAACACTCAGGAGGCAGAGGCAGGAGGATCGCTGTGAGTTCCAAGCCAGCCTGGTCTACAAAAGCGAGTCCAGGACAGCCAGAATTATTACATAGAGAAACCCTGTCTCGAAAAACCTAAAAAAGTTTTTAAAAAGAAAAAAAAAAAAAAAGAAAAACCAAAAGAAAAAGTGAGAGTTGTCCGTTGTCCCTTGGTCAAAAGCACTGACGTGTACACATGTCAAGTAAATTATGCACAGATTTTGGCAGGATGCTAAGTGCTCCAGCTAGTGGTTTCTAGTAGAGGACTCTCAGAAAGAGGCAAAGGGCTCTGGGATGAGGAACAGGCCTGGCCTCCGGGAGCCCCAGCATCCACTATCCAAACCCCTTGTTATCTGCAGGGGTCAAGGGCGACAAACTGCACAGTCCCATTGTCACTCCATTTGAAAAGCCCATATCCGTACCTGCAAGCCATATCCGGGGACTTTGGACAAAACAGGAGAGGAATTTGCCATCTTCTTCTGAGATCTAAGAGATTAAAACACACACATTCACTGAACAGAAAAGGCCCCTGAGTCCCGTTGAGTCTCTCCTGCGGAGACGCGCAGCCTCCCCCGGCACCTAGCTATTACTTCCACGGCTTGGCAGCGCCCTTTTTTATTTGGACCGTCTTCACTGGAAGACGCATCAGCACAGTCAAGTTTTTCCTGTGAAAAGCGGTGGGCAGAGCGCTCAGTCTCAGCGCCTGAACTCACTCTCCTCTCACCTCTCATTACTATTCTGGGGACTAATCGTGAGTCAGCAGCCACACAGCTGACTGTCCCTGTGGGAAGATGCGGAATGGGCCCACATGGACCCAGTAATCCATTTTTTTAAAACAAAGTGGGGGAGAGAGAGTCTACAGAAAACCTTCTTCAGTACCCAAGGTTCAAACTGAGGTGGAAGAGTCGCGTCAGAGTTCTGACCTGATGAGAGCTGCGAGGCTAACATCAGCCTACCCTAGAGTGGAACAACGGACACACACTTAGTATCTCCAAGGAAATCGAATGCCAGAGGCTGCGCTCTGCGCTTCAGTGTGCGTATCTGTGTGTCCCCACTGAAAGCCCAGCACTGGCGGGCGCCACCTGCTCACCTGGCCTGGCTAGGCTCGTCCTCGCTGCTGGAGCGATCGCTGCTCGAGCTTCTGTGTTTGTGTTTCTTGTGCTTCTTTTTCTTCTCCTTCTTTTTCTTCTTCTCCTTTTTTTCAAGACTCATTTGCAACTAGAAAATGTTCAGAACATAACCACATGAGATTACGGGGAGCCCTGCTAGTACCTGGAGCAGGGAAGGGCTCACATCCAAATGGCCCAGGGCATTACCAAGGTAACCATGTTGAGCTCAAAGGTACCCCAGACCCCCCCTAAGAAAAAAAATCTCTGATACATGAGCAAGGAATCCAGATTTTAAAATTTTATTATTGGGTCCTGGGAGATGACTCAGTGGTTAAGACCACAGGCTGTTTTTCTTTCTTTCTTTCTTTCTTTTTTGGTTTTTCGAGACAGAATTTCTATGTGTGTTTCCCTGGCTGTCCTGGACTCACTTTGTAGACCAGGCTGGCCTCGAACTCACAGCGATCCGCCTGCCTCTGCCTCCCAAGTGCTGGGATTAAAGGCGTGCGCCACCACACCCGCCACAAGCTGTTTTTCTATAGGACCAAGGTTCAATTCCCAGCACCCACTGGCAGTTGACAACTGTCTATAACTCCTATTCCAGTGGATCCAGGCCATCATACAAACATACATACAAGTAAAACACTAATGTACATAAAATAAAAATAAATAAAATATTTAAAAATTATTTTTTTTTAGAGAAAGAGGGAAGGAGCTCTCACCACCAGCTCCTCCTCTTCTTCCTCCTGTTTCTTCTTAGTTTACTTTTACTTTATGTTCATTGATGTTTTGCCTGCATGTATGTCTACATGAGGGTGTCAGATCATGGAGTTACAGGTGTGAGCTGCCATGTGGATGCTGAGACCTGAACCAAGGTGCTTTGGAAGAGCAGTCAGCACTCTTAACCACTGAGCCATCTCTCCAGACCCTAAAAACTATTATTATTATCATTATTATTGTTGTTATTGTTATTACTACTACTACTACTATTACTTTGAGGCAGAGTCTAACTACCTACCTCTGCAGTCTTGTGAATCGTAACACCCCAAACCTGACAACTTGAATTCAATTCTCAGGACCACTCACATGCCATGGCACACGTGCCCATACACACACACAACCACTAAATGCAATTACAAAATAAAAAGGAAAAAGCCGGGCGTGGTGGCGCAAGCCTTTAATCCCAGGACTCGGAAGGCAGAGGCAGGCGGATCACTGTGAGTTCGAGGCCAGCCTGGTCTACAAAGTGAGTCCAGGACGGCCAAGGCTACACAGAGAAACCCTGTCTCGAAATAAAATAAAATAAATAAAAAGGAACTGAAGGCATGCAGTTCTTTCCCAACCAATAAGGAATAAATCTTAATTAGTATTATGCCAGGGCTGCACAGAATCACCAGGAGATAGTATCTAAAAAATAAAAACTGGGAGGTTGGAGAGATCTTTAAGTAAACTTGACCCCTACCCAGATCTAGCCAATGGACAGGACATTCTCCACAGTTGAGTGGAGAGTGGGGACTGACTTTGTCATGAACTCTGGTGCCCCATATTTGACCACGTCCCCTGGATGGAGAGGCCCGATGGCACTCAGAGGAAGGATAGCAGGCTACCAAGAAGAGACTTGATACCCTATGAGCATATACAGGGGGAGGAGGTTCTCCTCAGTCACAGACATAGGGGAGGGGAGTAAGGGGAAAATGGGAGGGAGGGAGGAATGGGAGGATACAAGGGATGGGATAACCATTGAGATGTAATATGAATGAATTACTTGCTGGCCAGGTGGTGACAGTGCACACCTTTAATCCCAGTACTTGGGAGGCAGAGGCAGGCAGATCTCTGTGAGTTCGAGGCCAGCCTGGTCTACAAACCAAGTCCAGGACAGCCAAGGCTACACAGAGAAACCCTGTCTTGAAAAATCAAAGGAGGGGGGGGTAGAACTTGCTGCTTTTCCAGAGGACTTGGACTCTATTCCCAGTATCTACATCCAGCAATCCAGAAAAGCCTATAATTCTAGCCTATAACCGATGCCCTCTGCACCCACACATAAATAAAAATAAGCCTTTAAAAAAGTGTAAGCTGGAGCTGGGGTGGGGGTGGGGTGGGGGGGGGGGGGTGGCACACGCCTTTAATCCCAGCACTCGGGAGGCAGAGGCAGGCGGATCGCTGTGAGTTTGAGGCCAGCCTAGTCTACAAAGTGAGTCTAGGACAGCCAAGGCTACACAGAGAAACCCTGTCTCGAAAAACCAAAAAAAAAAAAAAAAAAAAAAAGTGTAAGCTGGGCCAGACATGCTGGTGCACTCCTTTAATCCTAGCACTCGGGAAACAGAGACAGGTGGACTGCTGTGAGTTCGAGACCAGCCTGGTCTACAAAGCGAGTCCAGGACAGCCAAGGCTACACAGAGAAACCCTGTCTTGAAAAAAAAATTGTAAGCCTAGTAATCCTGCCACTCAGGTTGAAGGAGGATTGAGCTCCAGACTGGCCTGAGCTACAGAATAAGTCCTAAATCCTGTCTCACGGAACCCAGAAAGAAGTTATAAAAGCTAGTGCAGCTGGGAAGTGGTGGCACACACCTTTAATCCCAGCACTGCAGAGGCAGAGGTAGAGGCAGGCGGGTCTCTGTGAGGTCAAGGCTAGCCTGGTCTACAGAGCAAGTTTCAGGAGAGCCAGGGTTACACAGGGAAGCCCTGTTCTCAACAAAAAAGGAAAAAAGAAAGACAGAAAAAGAAAGAAGAAGAAGAGGCAGAAGCATCCACAGCAGCAAAAGGAAAGGCTGGAGAGATGGCTCAGCACTTAAGAGCAATGGCTGCTCGTCCAGAGGACCAGGGTTCAATTGCTAGCATCCACATTGGAGCTCCAGAGGGTCTGATGCCCATGTCCTGCCTCCTCAGGCACTACATGCACACAGTGCAGACACACGCACAGGCGACCCCTCCTCACCCCCTCCTTTATGGTGCATATCTGACCCATGACTTACTAGCTCTTTGATTTTCTTCATTTTCACAGGATTGTTCAGTACTTCTCTTTTTTTCTCCTCCTCTTTCTTCCTAAATAGAAGAAAGAATTTTAATGGCTCTTCCTTTTGCAAAGGGAATTATGTTATGCTGTTCACCAAATTCTACTTAACAGCCCCTTTTCAAAATTCATATTCCAGGCGGTGGTGGCGCACGCCTTTAATCCCAGCACTCGGGAGGCAGAGGCAGGTGGATCTCTGTGAGTTCGAGGCCAGCCTGGTCTACAAAGTGAGTCCAGGACAGCCAAGGCTACAACAGAGACACCCTGTCTCGAAAAAAACAAAAACAAACAAACAAAAACAAAATCCATACTCCGGCCAGGTAGGGCTATACAGTGAGAGCCTGTGCCAAAAAACCAAAACCCAAAAACAACAACAAAACCCCATAGACAGCTAGTTTACAGTACAATCTACAGGGTGGTGTGGAAACAAGAAAGCTCGGCCAATACATACAAGAGTACACTGTGGAGAAGATCAATGTGGGGACACTGCCGTGCATGACAGCGAGTTCAATCTGCCTCTCATCTGGCTTCATGCTCAAGGCTTCCCCCAGGCTGAAGGAATCGAGTGTGGACCTGGGAATCCACTGGCTGCAACATTTCAAAACCAATCTCCACTGCTTAGCATAAAAACAGCCTCATCGCTCTGCCGCCATGGTGCCCGTGAAAAAGCTTGTGGCGAAGGGGGGCAAAAAAAAGAAGCAAGTTTTGAAGTTCACCCTTGACTGCACCCATCCTGTAGAAGATGGAATCATGGATGCTGCCAACTTTGAGCAGTTCCTCCAGGAGAGAATCAAGGTCAACGGCAAAGCGGGGAACCTAGGCGGAGGGGTTGTGACCATCGAGCGGAGCAAGAGCAAGATCACTGTCACTTCTGAGGTGCCTTTCTTCAAAAGGTATTTGAAATATCTCACCAAAAAATATCTGAAGAAGAATAATCTTCGAGACTGGCTGCGCGTTGTCGCCAACAGCAAAGAGAGCTATGAATTGCGCTACTTCCAGATCAACCAGGACGAGGAGGAGGAGGAGGACGAGGATTGAGACACGCTGGTCTGGAGTGTTTTGTATTAATTCATAAATAAAACTTAGGAACAAAAAAAAAAAAAAAAACAGCCTCATCATGTGGGAAATAAAGACAACAGAATGGCTCTTCTTTTGAGAAGAGAGAGAGTGGGTGCTCTGTTGGTGCTGGGAACTGGAGACATACTCAGGAGTTAAGAGCACATAAAAGGGCCGGGCGTGGTGGCGCACGCCTTTAATCCCAGCACTCGGGAGGCAGAGGCAGGCGGATCGCTGTGAGTTCGAGGCCAGCCTGGTCTACAAAGTGAGTCCAAGATGGCCAAGTCTACATAGAGAAACCCTGCCTCGAAAAACCAAAAAAAAAAAAAAAAAAAAAGAGCACATGAAAGAAGAAGAAGAAGAAGAAGAAGAAGAAGAAAGAAAGAAAGAAAGAAAGAAAGAAAGAAGCCTTTAATCCCAGCACTTGGGAGGCAGAGGTAGGAGGATTGCTGTGAGTTCCAGGCCAGCCTGATCTACAAAGTGAGTCTAGGCCAGCCAGGACTGTTACACAGAGAAACCCTGTCTCAAAAAAAACTAAAAAAAGAAGAAAAAAGAGAGAGTGAAATGTGGAGGGGGGGACGGGACACGCCTTTAATCCTAACAGTCAGGAGGCAGAGGCAGGCAGACCTCTGTGAGTTCGAGGCCAGCCTGGTCTACAGAGTGAGTTTCAGGACAGCCAGGGTTACAGAAACCCTGCCTTGAAAAGAAAAAAGAAAAAGATTTTATGTTTATAAGTACTCTATCTGCATGTACTCCTGTGGGCAGAAGAGGGCATCAGATCCCAATATAGATGGTTTTGGGCCACCATGTGGTGGCTGGGAATTGAACTCAGAGCAGACAGTGCTCTTAACTCCTGAGCCATCTTGTCAGCCCTGCTTTTTTTTCAAGACAAGGAGCAATACACGCCAGATTTTGCCTGCATTTATGTCCATTTGATGGTGTCAGACCCTCTGGAACTGGAGCTACAGACAACTGTGAGCCGCATGTGGATGCCAGGAATTGAACTCAGGACCTCTGAAGAGCAGCCAGTGCTTTAAACCGCTGAGCCACCTCTCCACCCACAATACATGCTCTTAACAGCACAGTCCTCCCCATCCCCCAGCCTTCCAGCCCTCACTCTTGTTTAAGAGTTAAAGCAGGGTGGGTAAATGTGGTCAGGCTTGCTGCACTTTCCAGTATCTTTCCACAAGGCCTGCAGCAGGCACCATTACAGGGGCTCTTTCTCACCACCCGGAAGCACGAATGGAGACCAAGGCATGGAACGCAAGAGAAACACCAGCCTTGGAAACATGCCTGGGCACCCCTGTAACAGCCCCTCACCCCACCCCCAGCAGTACCTGATGATGAAGAGAGGGTCTTCTCGGATTTTGCTGGCCATGTCAAGAAGGGAATTGGCCCCGGACGGGGCAAAGATGGAGCCTGGAAGGAGTCCTGTCTCAGAAGAACAGCCTGCTTCCTTCTCCTCCATCTTCTCAAAAACATACTTGTCAATGGGGCGCCCCAGCAGGTACTCATCACGGTTCACCATCCCACCAGGGCCCTGGTACATCCAATCCAACTTTTCTTCCTTTTTCCTAGTTGAAGAAATAAATAAAAAGGGGCTGGAGAGATGGCTCAGAGGTTAAGAGCACCATCTGCTCTTCCAGAGGTCCTGAGTTGAATTCCCAGCTCACATGGTGGCTCACAACCATCTGTAATGAGATCCAGTGCCTTCTTGTGGCGGGAAGGTGCACATGTAGGCAGAATACTGTATAAATAATAAATAAATCTTTAAAAAATAAATAAATAAAATAGGCAGGCAGGTAGACACACACACACACACACACACACACACACACACACACACACACTCTCTCTCTCTCTTTCTCTCTCTCTCTCTCTCAAGGAATGGAGGGTCCTGCCAAGCTCCACCCAGAACCTGAGCTGACCAGCATTGGACTCTCCTCTGCAGGTACCTACTTGCAAGCCAAACACCATTTCCAATTTGGCAGACAGAAAGAACTGATGCTTCTAAATGAACTGAGATACTTTTCTCAAAGACCAATTCATGAGGAAAAACCAGAATCCTCCAGCTAAGGCATGGATCGTCACTTAGCTACAAAGCCTACACATCATACCTTCATGGCAAAGATAATTCTAGGGGATTGGAGAGATGGCTCAGAGGTTAAGAGCACTGGCTGCTCTTCCAGAGGACCTGAGTTCAATTCCCAGCAACTACATGGTGGTTCACAACCATCAGTAATGAGATCTGTTGCCCTCTTCTGGTGTGCAGGCACACATGCAGGCAGAACATTGTATACATAATAAATAAATAAATCTTAAAAAAAATAATTCTAGAAGCCGGGCATGGTGATGCATGCCTTTAATCCCAGCACTCAAGAGGCAGAGGCAGGTGGATCTCTGTGAGTTCGAGGCCAGCTGGTCTACAAAGCAAGTCCAGGACAGCCATGGCCAAAACAAAACAAAACAAAAAACTAAAAACACCCACCTGTGCCACCAAGCCTGACTGAACTTTTTTTTTTTTTAATGTATATAGTGCTCTGCCTGCATGTACACCAGAAGAAGGCATCAAGTACTTATAGATGGCTGTGAGCCACCATGTGGTTGCCGGGAATTAACCTCAAGACCTCTGAAAGAACATATAGTACTCGTAACCTCTGAGCCATCTCTCCAGCTTCTGAACTTTTTTAAAATATAATTTTACGCCTTTAATCCCAGCACTCGTGAGGCAGAGGCAGGTGGATCTCTGTGAGTTCAAGGCCATCCTGGTCTACAAAAGGAGTCCAGGACAGCTAAGGCTACACAGAGAAAACCTGTCTCAAAAAACCAAGAAACAAAAAAGAAAAAATATATATAATTTTACAAATATGAGTGTTTTGCTTCCATGAACGCCTGTGTACTATATGAGTGTTTGGCACCCTCAGAGGCCACAAGAGAGCATTGAATTCCCTGGACATTTTTTTTTATCCAAAATATGTTTATTGGGGTGGATTCCCCCTCATCTTGAATTAGGTACTTTCAGTGCTGCTTCCTCCTGAAGGAGCATCCTTCTGTCAGCCTTGCTTTTCCTCCTGTAGGCTGACAGAGAATACCCTGGACTTTTTTTTTTTTTTTTTTTTTTTTTTTTTTTTGGTTTTTCGAGACAGGGTTTCTCTGTGTAGCCTTGGCCATCCTGGACCTAGACCAGGCTGGCCTCGAACTCACAGTGATCCGCCTGCTTCTGCCTCCCGAGTGCTGGGATTAAAGGTGTGTGCCACCACGCCCGGCTCACCCTGGACATTTTTAATAAAAATAATTTAAAGCAAAACAAACATAACCATTTATAACTTTTCTAGCTATTAAAAGGATCTGTATGAAACAGCATTAGTCTGTAATTGAGAATTGATTGTGGTTGCTGGGTCAAACTGCAAATAGTGGACCCAGCTTACCCAAACTGCTGGGGTCAAGAGGGATGGTCAAACCGAATGCAGAGTTCTGGCCGACTGTGGAAGCCTGGGGAGTGGCAGGGTGTCTTTACATCAGGGGCCACAGACAGTGGCTTCCAGGTAGTCACAGGCTTTCCTAACTCTCCAGTGCAAGTAAATCACGGACTAGGAGGGAGTCTGAGAGCTGTGAAGCCTAGGGCTCCAGGGAAGAGCTGTTCCAGGCCAGCTCGGGATGACCTTAAACTTCTTATCCACGTATTTCTACGCCCCACCCCCATGCTGCCAGGACAGCCCTATGCCACTCAGCCCGGTCTACGCTGCACGAGGGATCAAACCCAGCGCTTTGCGCATGCTGGGTGAGCATCCACCTGAATCATCTCCTGGGTTTTAATTTGCTTCAACATTTTTATTTACCATTAGTGTGTGTTTAATGGGGAGGGACATACATGTCACAGTGTGTGTGAGAAGGCAGGAGAGGACAATTGCCAGGTACTACTCTCTCCTTTCGGGGTCACCTGGCTTGTAGCCAAGGTTGGGCTTGAACTCCTAATCCTCCTGCCTCTTCCAGCCCCAATCTTTTTTTTTTTTTTTTTTTTTTTTTTTAAATAACTAAATCTTAAAAGATCACCTGGGGGCTGGAGAGATGGATTAGTGGTTAAGAGCACTGTCTGCTCTTCCGAAGGTCCCAAGTTCAATTCCCAGCAACCACATGGTGGCTTACAACCACCTGTAATGAGATCTGGTGCCTTCTTGTGGTGGGCAGGCGCACGTGTGGGCAGAACACTGTGTAAATAATAAAAAATCTTTAAAAAAAAAAAAAAGGATCACCTGAAGCACAAGAGTGGAGTGAGTCACTAAATCAGTGGTGTTCAACGGGATAAAATACAAATCACGTCATTACAGAAAGCGTTCAAGCCAGCCATATCGACGAATAGGTTGGCTACAAAGGCCAACATCCCTACAGCTGCCCGGAGGCACTGCAGGGTTGGCCTGCCTTTCTGAGTTCTGCGTGTTTTTTCCCTGTCTCTTCTTTTGGATGTTGGCCAGACCTGAGTGTATTTTCTCTAGCTCTCTGGGCTGCACCCTCCAGCCACGAGACTGACTTCCATGCTGCCTCATCCCAAACGGCATGGCCTTCTCTGCCTTCATTTCTCCATTCCCCACCTCCAGGCAACTGGGAGATTTATAGTTTGTCTGCCTTGGTTTTAAACTCTTAATGAACTGTCCCCAAACTTTAAAAAAAAGGGGGGGGGCTGGAGAGATGGCTCAGAGGTTAAGAGCTCTGGCTGTTCTTCCAAAGGTCCTGAGTTCAGTTCCCAACAACTACATGGTGACTCACAGCCATCTCTAATGATATCTGGTGCCCTCTTCTGGCCTGCAGGTGTACATGCAGACAGAGCACTGTATACATAATAAATAAATAATCTTTAGAAAAAGAAAAGAGCATGGAGACAGCTAACCTACAGCCCCAGCACTTAGGAGGCTGGAGCAAAAGACCAGCCTGACCTTGTCTGTACTTTTTAAAAAGCTGTTTTTATTTTGTGTATTTTGTCTGCATGTATGTGCATCACATGTGTGTGGTACTCTCAAAGCTCCAAAGAGGGTGTTCTGAAACTGGAGTTACAAAGTAGTTACAGATGGTTGTGAGCCACAGTGTGTGTGTGCTGAGAATCAAACCCTGTCCTCTGCAAGAGCAGCAAGTTCTCTTGAGCAAGGAACCATCTCACCAGCCCAAAAGTAATTAAAAAAAAAAAAACATTCTCTTTTTTTTTTTTTTTTTGAGACAGGGTGTACGGTACCATGCCCGGCCATTCATCTTCTTCCTTTTTTGTATTATTTTTTTACTTTGTATTTTGTATTAATGGTTGTTTTATTTTCTTTTTGTTGTTAGGATAAAATATCCTGACAAATGCAGCTTAAGGGAAAAAGGGCTTGTTCTGGCTCATAGCTAGAGACACAGGGCGGAGTCCAGGTGGCAGGAGCTGAGGCAGCCAGTCACACTGCATGCAGCCAAGCTCTCGGCTTGCTGAGTCTTAGACAGTTTGGGATCCCTACAGAGGCAATGGTCCCGCCCACAGTCCAGATGCATCTTCCCAAGATAACCCCACGGATGTGCAGGGGGCCATCTTCCACCTGATTCTGGAGTCTGCCGAGCTTCACCATCAACAGCCACTATTACCGTTCCCTAAATACACAGCATTTCATTTAAAAGTTCTATAAAGCCTCATTCCCTGCAAACATCTGAACCTCCAGACCAGTAGGGATGCACTCCTTTAATCCCAGCACTCGGGAGGCCGAGGCTAGCCTGGTCCCAGGACAGCCAAGGCTACACAGAGAAACCCTGTCTCCAAAAAACAACCAACCAAACACCAACCTGCCCCCCACCAAATCAGACCCTCCTCAATCCATTTCCTGAAGGAATGTGATCTTCTCCCTACTTATATGCCATTATGCTACACACACACACACACACACACACACACACACACACACACACACACACAACTATGGATGCAACAAATCCCTCGACTGCGAAATTGAGGAAAACCCCACATATCCCACAGGGAGAGTGGGCCACATCTCACCATGAAGGCGTGCTGTGAACCACGGACAGGGCACCAGCAGCGATGACCTCAGTACAGTCTGTCTGCAGTTTCTGTACCATTCTGAATTAAGAATGCACTATAGGGTTCGTTTTATGCCTTTTACGTTCTCAAAATCTACCCACCCTTTGTTTCATGAGATGAACAGAGTAATTATCTACTACTATACCCTGTATTTTACAAGAAATTGACCAAAGGTAAAATTCTCCCAGACTGTCCACAGCCGCAGCAAGGCTTTTTCTTACTAGCTGCCCGACGGACTCATTCCCTTGACCCCACTCCAAGGAGATGACCTGCAGGACACTGACAGTGAGTCTCCGCCACAGCCATGACTGCTTGCCAACCATCTCCTGGGAGCACGGCCTGCACTAAGTGGTTACACGCCACGCCTCAGCGACCCTTACTGACTTGGGTACTATGACTTCCTGGCTCCTACTGAGATGCCCAAGGCTTCCAAACCTTCTCTCGGGCACACAACTGGGGACACGCAAAGCCAGTCTTAGAATCAAGTGGGTCAGGCTCCAAACTGCACGTGCTGAGCCGCTTAGCTATTACGCAGCACCTGGATCGGGCATGCAGCCCCAGCACTGCAGTTCACTGCGCACAGAACACCCAGATGCTCGCTCACTTGACAGCCCCGACATCCTCGGCATAGCGCTGCATCTCCTCTCGGGCTCTCTCCTCTCGAAGCTCGCGCTGCAGCTCCTCGATCTTCTTCCGCTCCGCCTCATGTTTCTGCTCAGCCTTCCACACTTTCTCCACATTGCGAAGGGTCTGTGGGTGCCAGCTCTTCTTCAGGTTCTGTGTGAATGATAGGACAGAGGAAAGAAGTCAGTCAGTGGTGGGTGGAAGGTGGTAAGTCTAACCAACCCTGTGTTCTAACTGCACTTCTGTCGCTATGGAGGCGAAGGATTTATTTCACCTTATGACTCCAGGTTACAGACCATCACTGTGAGAAAGTCAAGGAGGAAACGTCAGACGGCTAGTCACATTGCATCCAGTCAAAAGCACGAATACATAAGACGCACACGTGCGCATGCGCGCTCACTTTGCTCAGCTTGATTTCTTCACTTTTATACAGTCCAGGAGCCCTTACCTAGGGAATGCTGCTCCCCACAGTGGGCGGGGTCGTCCCACATGGATTACTTAGGACAATCTCCAATAGACATGACCACAAGCCAGTCCAATGGAGACCTGCCCCACTCACCCTTCCAATAACCAGTCAAGTAAAGGCAAGATAGCAGGGTGGGGAGTGCAGCCCGACGGTAGAGCGCTTGCCTAGCATGCGTAAGGCTGTGGGGAATGTCTTCAATTACAGTTTGAGGAAGGAACAGGCCTTTTTTGAAGGTTTCCTTCAAACAGTTTTAACTTTAGACTCCATTAGCCATGCCTAAAATAGGAGCTGATAACAGCAAGAAAGGAGGAAGAGGGGCCGGGTGGTGGTGATGGCGCACGCCTTTAATCCCAGCACCTGGGAGGCAGAGGCAGGTGGATCCCTGTGAGTTCGAGGCCAGCCTGGTCTACAAAGCGAGTCCAGAATAGCCAAGGCTACACAGAGAGACCCTGTTTCAGGAAAAAAAAAAAAGAAAAGAAAAGAAAAGAAAGGAAGGAGGAAGAGGGCAAAGCGAAAGACGCCATATTTTGAGAAGCAACAGTCACGGGGGCAGAGCATGCATTCTTAGGCAAATACCTTTCTTTTTATTGAATCCATTGACCTCACCCATGCCCGAACGTGCGTGCTTACCAGGCACCTAGATCTCTCAACTTTCCTTCCCAGGCATTGCCCCTTGCTTCCTGCCCGTCACTCTTTTTTTTTTTTTTTTTTTTTTTTTACTTATTCATTTTTTATGTACATAGGTATTTTGCCTACATGAATGTCTGTGTGAGGGTGTCAGATCATGAAGTTACAGACAGGTGTGAGCTGCCATGTGGGTGCTGGGAATTGAACCCGGATCCTCTGCAAGAGCAGTCAGTGCTCTTATCCTCTGAGCCATCCTCCAGGTCCCCTGCCCTTCACGCTCAATGAATGCTTCTCCTTTCTCTTCTCACTACTGGGCTTCAAGCTGTAACAAGAAGCTTCCCCGAGGAAGCAGCTTCCAAGGATGGCTGCAAAATAGCTGGTGCTGCGTGCGGGAAGTACAAGAGGAAATGGCACTCAAGACGACAGCCCGGTGGTGAGAGAAACACAGCAGGAATAATCCACTGTGGCTGGACGTGGAGTGCAGGCTAGCGGAGAGGCGCGTGTAAGCTAAAGCCGGCTAAGAGGGGAGCAGGCCCCGTCCCTTACAGGCACGTGAAAGGACTGGACTTGACACTGGTGATGGCAGGAAGCCAGAGCTGGAAAGGTGCAGGCAAGAGGCAGGACCAGCTGTCCTGTGAAGGCTGGATGGGAGAGGTGCAAAACTATAGACCAGTCAAAAAGACTAAATGAGATTAAAAAAAAAAAAAAAGAAAATACGCAAGGTGCCTTGCAGGTGCAAAGCACACAGTCATCGAAAACCCAGCTATGTGTGAGTATGCACACATGCATGCAGGCCAGGGCCTTGTTTCCTAGCTAAGGCTACCCTCAGACTTGCGATCTTACTGACTCCACATGCCAAGGGCTAGAACTAAAGGCATGTGCCATCTGCTTTCCTTTTCTACTGGTTTTGGTTTTGGTTTTTTGAGACAGGGTTTCTCTGTGTAGCCTTGGCTGTTCTAGACTTGCTTTGTAGACCAGACTGGCTTCAACCTCACAGTGATCTGCCCAACTCGGCCTCCCCAGTGCTAGGATTATAGGCGTGTGCCACTGCACCCAGCCCTTCCCCCTTTACCAGGCTGTTTTATCCTTCCTCTCTTCCTACTTTCTTTTATTTTGGGGGGGGGGGGGGTCGAGACAGGGTTTCTCTGTGTAGCCTTGGCTGTCCTGGACTCGCTTTATAGACCAAACTGGCCTCGAACTCAGTGATCCACCTGCTTCTGCCTCCTGAGTGCTGGGATTAAAGGTGTGCGCCACCATGCCCAGCTCTTCCTATCCAACTCCCCAACCCCCCTATCCCCCCCAACCCCCAAAACACATACACCCTTACTTTGACCTACATAGGTTCTGCTTTCCATCCCAGTGAACAAATGGCCATCAGTGCCTGGAGAAACTCAGAAGCGCCACCGTTGAGGGATAATGCTAATGGCACCCTGTAGGCTAGAGGCTGCTGAATATACATACAATCCACAGGAAATCCCCACCACCACACACACAAAGAGTGATCGAACCCAAACTGCCAATCGCTCTGATGTTAAGAATTTCTGGGTTAACAGAGCTTTCCTGGCAGGGATGGCCAGCCTTGGGTGTCAAGTTCAGTTCAGGAATTGTTGCCTCCAAGAGATTGTGGGGATGCTTGTGGGTATTTGTTTGTGAAGCCTGTTTTTGTTATGATCCCAAGTGTGGGATGGGGAACTGTCTTGTGAGGGAACAGGTGAGGTTAAACCACTAAAAAACAAACCACCTTGTGCAGGAGCTTGATTGTTGCCAGCTGAAAAGATCCCGTGAACACTCTGGGAGGGGATATATAAATGAGCCCAGAACTGGAGGCGGCGCTTTAGGAGACTTGGGATAGTTTTGGCTGTTCATTGCTCCAGCTCCACTTCGAGACTCTCCTAGAGAGAACCACTCAAGGGAAGACGTCGGGGCTCTGGGCTTCTGCTGAGGTTCCAGGTTCTGGTTACTTCAGGTTTCAGCAGAAGAAATCCTGCTGGCAATGCCAGGAGAACCATTCCTCGGAACTGATATCCTTAACGGTTTTGTAATTCTTTAATCCTCTTTTCCTATTGTTTCAGTTAGTCAGGTCATAAGGGACGCTCGGTTAATAAGTTCGCAATAAAATATATTGGTTAAGAAAACTGAACCGAGCCGGGCATAGTGGCGCATGCCTTTAATCCCAGCACTTGGGAGGCAGAGGCAGGAGGATCGCTGTGAGTTCGAGGCCAGCCTGGTCTACAAAGTGAGTCCAGGATGGCCAAGGCTACACAAAGAGACCCTGTCTAGAAAAACCAAAAAAAAAAGAAAAAAAGAAAAAAAAAACCTGAACCTACACGTTTGTTTGTTTTTTAATTGCTAGTTGCCATAGGAAGGCCCAGTCCAGTGTGGGTGGTGCCATCGCTGGGTAGGTGGGCCTCAACTGCTTAAAAAAGAGTCAGCCAAGAGAAGCGGGCCACAGAGCAGCACTCCTCCCTGGCTTCCACTTCAGTTCCTGCCTCGGGTTACTGAGCTCCTCCCTGGTTTCCCATAATGATGGACTCTAACCTGTAAGGTGTAATAAGCCCTCTCCCCTGAAACTTGCTTTCGGTCCTGGTTTTATTACAGAGAAGCAAACCAATGCACTGTCCATAAGCACAGTTACAGGAAGAACATACTAAACTAGATCAACTTTGATGGAGTCCTGGAACTTGGTCAAATTAAGGATACCTGGCAAGCCAGGCGTGGTGGCGCACGCCTTTAATCCCAGCACTCGGGAGGCAGAGGCAGGCGGATCGCTGTGAGTTCGAGGCCAGCCTGGTCTACAAAGTGAGTCCAGGACAGCCAAGGCTACACAGAGAAACCCTGACTCGAAAAACAAAAAACAAAACAAACAAACAAACAAAACAAAAAGAAAATTAAGAGCAGAAAAAAAAAAAAAAGAATTAAGAGCAGTTGCCACTTAACCTGAAAAAGTGTTATGAATACAGAAGAAAGCTGCCTTGTCACTACAGATTAAAGCAAAGCTCTTAAGCGGGTGGGGGGATGAAACAAAGATGGACAAAATTTAAAATGGACTCCAAATAGCACAGCTCAGAGTCAGAGAGGATTGGGGCCCACCCTTCGACGGTCCCCCAGGATATAACTGTAAACTCCTAGCTAAAAAAGAAGAGGACCACGGCCAGGCGATGGCGGCGGCAAACGCCTTCAGTACCAGAACTCGGAGACAGAGGCAGGCGGATCTGAGTTCGAGGACAGACAAGGCTACATGAAGGAACCCTGTCTAGAAAAATAAAAAATAAGAGGGGTGGGGATTATGTCCCAAGCACATAAAAGTCTATGTGCTCAAGATCAGCTTTCTTCCGTACCCTGGATGCAACTGTCTCCCGCCCTCACCTCACACTTCCCAGCCCAGAGGCTGGCCCCCAATCAGCAAACAGACTCAGCAGTCATCACTCGCCGCACATCCTCCCAGTCCCTCTGCGGTCTTCATCACCCGTTCCCTCTCAGTCTTTACCGCCTCCTTGAGCTAAAAACGAGACTTCATTAACAGGTTTACCCACTGCTACCCACAACTTCTACGTCTTCTCTATCAGATTTCGTCCCCGGCGCCAATGGGTCTCCGGCCTCAAGCCTCGGGCACTTACCAGGTCTCCGCCTCCCATGACGGTGGAGACGTTTCTTCAGTCTGTGGATCTGAAAGATTTAGCGGAGATCAAAAGAGAACGTAGTGAAATAGGTCAGAAACCGCCTCACCAGACCTAATCCCAAAAGGAATCAGCTGCCCTTTCCCCGCCCACTCTAGATCGCACTTCCGGGGGTGGCGTCATATAACTGCGTCAGCATCTCGACACGATGACGTTTAGTACTGTCCCTAACTCTACGTGACCCTGGAGTCTCATCTAGTTTCTTCTACCCGCTCTTATGGTTTTGGTGCTCTCATTTTGGTGGCCTCACATAGCCACCTCGTCCAAGGTCCCCAATTGTTGAAAAGCTACAGGCCAAGTTCTGTTGCCTTGGCAACGCATCCGGGCCCTGCTGTAGAGGCGCAGCTCTGCAAGACCTCAGAATCTACCAACCTAGGCCGCTTTCCTAGGCACCCCAACACCGGAATTTCCATCCAGCTTTCAAAACAGTGCCCTTGGCCAACTCCCTTACTCCTGCAATGTAGTATAGAAATTGATACCATCAAACAAAATTCGAAAAGTCAGACGTGGCACACTCTCATCATCTCTGAGCTTGGGTGACAGAAACTGGACAAGCAGGAGTTCAAGGCTAGCAAGTCTGAGGTCATGCTAGCCTAAAAAATCCTGTTTTTATTTTTTTATTATTTTATTTTTTTGAGACAGGGTCTATGTAAAACTCTGGCTGTCTGGGACAGTATTGACTAGGCTGGTCTTGAACTCACAAAAGATAAGTACCACCTGCCTCTACCTCCAGAGTTGTGGGATTAAAGACATGCTACATTGGAGGGCTAGAGAGATGGCTCAGCGGTTAAGAGCACTGACTGCTCTTCCAGAAGTCCTGAGTTCAATTCCCAGCAACCACATGGTGGCTCACAACCATCTATAATGTGATCTAATGTGCACTGTATACATAATAAATAATAAATAAATCTTAAAAAAAAAAAAAAAGACACGCTACACTGTGCCAGCTTGTGGTTGTGGTGGTGGTGGTGGTGGTGGTGGTTTGACTTTTTGAAGCCGGTCTCTCTGTGTAGCCTTGGCTGTCCTGGACTCACTTTATAGACCAGGCTGGCCTCGAACTCACAGCGATCCGCCTGCCTCTGCCTCCCGAGTGCTGGGATTAAAGGCATGCGCCACCATCGCCCAGCTCAGGTTATGTTTTTAAATTATTAAAATTAAAGAACTAGAGCTATGGCTCAGCCATTAAAAAACACTAGCTGCTCGTTCAGAGGACCCTGGTGCAATTCCTATCACTCAAATAGTGGCTCATTACTACCTGTGATTCCAGTTCTAGTGGCTCACAGACCCTCTTCTGGCCTCCCTGACCACCAGACACACAACGGATATACAACTATAAATGCAAAGAACACAAACACATCACATTCTTTTTTTAAGGCTGGTCATGGTGGTGGATGCCTTTTAGCCCAGCACTTGGGAGGCAGAAGCAGGCGGTTCACTGTGAGTTCGAGGCCAGCCTGGGATAACACAAAGAAACCCTGTCTTGAAAGACCACAAAATTAAAAATATTTTTTAAAGAATTTAACAGCATGGCTGGAGAGATGGCTCAGCGGTTAAGAGCACTGACTGCTCTGCCAGAGGTCCTGAGTTCAATCCCCAGCAACCACATGGTGGCTCATAACCATCTATAATGTGATCTGATGCCCTCTTCTGGTGGGCAGGCACACATGCATCATTGTATACCTAGTAAATAATAATAAAATACATAATAAACAAATCTTTTAAAATACTTTAACAGCAGAGCCAGGCGTGGTGGCACACACATTTAATCCCAGCACTCAGGAGGCACGAAGGCAGATCGCTGTCAGTTCGAGGCCAGCCTGGTCTACAAAGCCAGTCCAGGACAGTTAAGGCTACACAAAGAAACCCTGTCTAGAAAAACCAAAAAATAAAATAAAACAAAGAATTTAACATCAGGCTGAGTGTGGTGGCTCAGGCGTTTAATCCCAGCACTCATGAGGCACACAGGCAGATCGCTGTGAGTTCAAGGCCAGCCTGGTCTACAAAGAGAGCCAGGACAGCCAAAGCTACATAAAGAAACCCTGTCTTGAAAAATAAAAATAAAATAATTGGTGATGGTGTTGCATGATCCCAACACTTTTTTGTTTTGTTTTGTTGAACAGGGTTTCTCTATGTAGCCCTGGCTATCCTGGACTCAATTTGTAGCCCAGACTAGCCTCAAGCTCTACCCACCTCTACCTCTTGAGTGCTGGGATTAAAGGCATGCGCCACGACCGCCCCACTAATCTCACTGCTTAGAAGGCAGTTGAATCTCTTTGAGACCAGTCTGGTCTACACAGCCAATTTCAAGATAACTAAGGCTACACAGTGAGACTTTGCTGTTGTTATTTGAGACAAAAGAGGAAGACAAGAAAAAGGAAAGAAAAAGCTGGGCGGTGGTGGCGCCTGCCTTTAATCCCAGCACTGGGGAGGCAGAGGCAAGCGGATCGCTGTGAGTTCGAGGCCAGCCTGGTCTACAAAGTGAGTCCAGGATGGCCAAGGCTACACAGAGAAACCCTGTCTCAAAAAACAACAAACAAACAAACAAACAAACAAAAAAAGAAAGAAAAAGGAGAAGAGAAAAGGAGGAGATATCTATAAATAACCTTTCTTTCTTTCAGAGTCCAGTCTGGAACCAAGGATTCCCCATTAGGTTAGTGCTCAGGCCTTGAAATTCCAGTCCAGAGGCAGGATCATAGCGTCATTCCTTAGCCAAAGGACCAGGCTAAGAGTTCCTTGTCCTTTCTCTTGACAGTGGCTCTTGTTTCCACTTACGGAAACAAAAGGAAAAAAGAAAGGGGGCACCCGGATTTGAACCAGGGACCTCTTGATCTGCAGTCAAATGCTCTACCCCTGAGCTATACCCCCTCACCTTGTCACATCTCTCTTCTTTGTCCACTTATGGTGACTCACTGTGAACTGGTTCCACCCACATGAATGCCCTGGGGAGGTCTGTGTGCTCAAGCCTCACCTTTGTATGCATTTTCTGCTTTGGCTTTTCTCTTGGTCACCAAGAGACAGGCTGAGAGCTAGCTGCAGAGAAAACCTGACATCACGAACAGAGTCCTGTGATTTGGGCTAATAAGTAGCCCGGATGTCATCTCGGGACTCCTGCCCTCTAATGAATTATATGTAAGAAAGAGATGGATTCTGCCAGGTTTTTAGGACTAAGAATTGATCTTAAGGCTTAAACATGCTAGGTAAGCTCTCTTACCACCTAGCTATATTCCTATGTCCCTGGACTTTTTTCTCCTTTAGACAATGTCTCCCTATGTATCCCAATTTAGTCTCTTTTTTTGTTGTTGTTTTTTTTGTTTGTTTGTTTTTCGAGACAGGGTTTCTCTGTGTAGCCTTGGCCATCCTGGACTCACTTGTAGACCAGGCTAGCCTCGAACTCACAGCGATCCGCCTGCCTCTGCCTCCCGAGTGCTGGGATTAAAGGCGTGCGCCACCACACCCGGCTCCCCAATTTAGTCTTAAGCATGAAATCCTTCAGCTTCAGCCTCAGCTAGCTGGGATTATAGACCCAAACTTTTGGGCGGGTGGCGGCGGTGCACGCCTTTAATCCTAATCCTTGGGAGGCAGAGGCAGGTGGGTCTCCGTGAGTTCGAGACCAGCCTGGACTACACAGCAAGTTCCAAGACAGCCAGAGTTGTTACACAGAGAAACTCTGTGTTGAAAAACAAACAAAAATAGACCCAAACTCCCAGGCCCACTTAAAAAGTCAGGTTTTTGTTTTAATAGGGGATGACAATTATCAGGGAAATCATTATATATATATCATTATATATTTTTAATTTTTATTTATTTATTTATTTTTGGTTTTTCGAGACACGGTCTCTCTGTGTTAGCCTTGGCTGTCCTGGACTCGCTTTGTAGACCAAACTGGCCTTGAATTTACAGCGATCCGCCTGCCTCTGCCTCCTGAGTGCTGGGATTAAAGGTGTGTGCCACCAACACCCGGCAAATTATACTATTTTTGAGACTTGATGCAGGGTCTCTCTATAGTCCTTGCTGACTTGGAACCCACTCTATAATGCAGGCTGGCTTCATACTTGTGGAAATCTTCCTGTTTTCACCTCCTAAGTATTGGGATTCCAAATGTGTGTCATCACACCCTGCCAGGGCCCCACTGCCCACTCCTGCTGTATTTTTGCTCTTGTTTATTTGGGATTATTTTCTTTCTTTTCTTCCCCCCTTTTTTTTGTTGGGGGCAGTTCAAGACAGTGTTTCTCTGTGTAGCCTTGGCTGTCCTGGACTCACTTTGTGGACCAGGCTGGCCTTGAACTCACAGAGATCCACCTGCCTCTGCCTCCCAAGTGCTGGGATTAAGGGCGTGCACCACCACTGCCCAGCTCTTCCCTGTTCTTGATGGAAACGTGGCTAGCTTCTGGCCTAGAGGAGCCTACTGGTCCCTGGGGAAGTGCTTTATTGAGGACTGAGCTTGTACTGCTAATGCTAGCTAGACATGCAGCTCAGTGACAGAATACTGGCTTATCCTGCGCTAGACACGGGTTTAATCCCTGGCCCTGCCCAGGGAGGATGGACAAGTTTGGCCTTTTCTTAGCATCCGATCTAGAGGGAAACAGAGGCTTCCTTGATCCTCTTCCCTCCAGAGGTGAAGCTGAGGGTACAGAAACCAACTTGTTCCTTCCTCCCACCACCCCCCCCCCCGGGGAAGAAAGAACACATCTGGAAACACAAATGCAATTTTTAAAAAATATATAGAATAGCGTTGAGAGTTCATCTAAACATCTGTCTTGGAGATTCAGGTCAAGGCCTGTGATGCAATATCTTCAGAAAATGGGGAATGGTGTGACTTCTCCAAAGACTGATGTGCGCTGGCGGAGGGCTGGAATGTTCCGGCGGTAGCCAAATCGGCCGTTTAAGCCCGTTGTTATCATCTTGGGATTAGCGTTGTAGTAGTCATGTCCTCTCACCTGCTGGAGGGAATGCCCTTGGGGAAGAGGAGAGGGGCTGAGCCTGCAGACAGCATCCTCTTGCCTCCCCCACTTACACCCGGTGAGTCACTGTAGCTCCCATGCCTGTAGAGTAGCTAGCTGTCTACTCCTCAGAGAGCCTGAGCCCCTTCAAGGAAACAAGGAGGTCTAGGAGACAGAGGTGCCCTAGGAATCAAACCCTACCCCAAGTGGTATACATTACGTCTGGACTTGGATCCCAGGAAACACAAGGATTTTAAAGGCAAACTCCATCTCAGCCTTTCCCAGCAAATCAGTTTAAATTCATGCCTAGAAGGTGAATTGTACTGCAGGGATAAAATGAGGCTGAAGGAAAAAATTAAATTAAATTAAATTAAATTAAAATTAAAATTAAAAAAAAAAATGAGGGTGAAGGGTACCTGACATACGTATAGTAGGCGTCCAGTAAGTGAATAGTAGGTGCACCAAATACCATGTGTTTATGGATGGGAGGAAACGCCAGGAGGATGCAGACCTTGACTTTCTTCTCCTGAACCAGGCCTCTCTGTAGCCCTGCCTCTCTAAGCTCTGGGGTACACACTTTTTCCATGGTGGAACCATAGGAGGATGGACAGTGAGCCAGCACTTGCCTGCCCCTGCCCAGTTTCTCCTGTTGAGATATCTCTGTCCTTGACCAAAAATGTGGAAATAATCTACTATCCATCCATCCCTTCCTGTGCCGCCATGGTCCTGAAAATGAAGAAGGAAAAAAAACAAAAAAACAAAAAAACTGTCAGTTTGGATGCCTCCTTGAGTGAGGTGCAAACTTCCTGGAGCTTCTTTGGGGAAAGGTAAGAGGTCAGAGGCAGAGCGGGCGTGGTGGCGCACGCCTTTAATCCCAGCACTCAGGAGGCAGAGGCAGGCGGATCGCTGTGAGTTCGAGGCCAGCCTGGTCTACAAAGTGAGTCCAGGATGGCCAAGGCTACACAGAGAAACCCTGTCTCGAAAAACCAAAAAAGGGGGGGGGGGAGGAATGGGAGGATACAAGGGATGGGATAAACATTGAGATGTAACAAGAATAAATTAATTAAAAAAAAAAAAAAGAGGTCAGAGGCAGAAGAAACTGGAAACAGATTAAACACACTGATGATCTAGACAGGCAGGGTGACGGGCAGTCAGGGCCCTGTGGTAGACAAGCTGGCTCCTAACTCCACCAACTCTGCCACTAGCAAGCTATGCAGTCACGGCCCAATTACATAGTTCCTCTGATCTCAGTTTTTCTCCTTAGTAACCAACCAGAAAGCTGCCGTGAGGTTTCTGCTACTTACTTTAGATAAGAGGCCTGCTACAGTAGAGGCTAAATACACAGGTTGTTGTTATTTTGTTACACATTATTGATTATTTTCTCAAAACAGGGGCTGGCCTAGCTCAGAGGAAGTTGTAAACCTACTTAGTTGAGGATGACCTTGAACCCCTGACTCTCCTGCCCTCACTGTCACCTCTCCCCATCACCTCATTCTGCTCAACTATCTTTTTTTTTTTACCACCCCCCTTGCTTTTTAGACCAGAGATCCACCTGCCTCTGCCTCCCCAGTGCTCTGCTCAAACACCTTGTTTCTCTCATCTTTATTCAAATAAAAATACCAAGCCCAAGTAAGTCCCAGGAGTGGTGGCACAAACCTGTAATCCCAGCATTCTGGGAGGCAGAGGCAGGCAGATCTCTCTGAGTTCAAAGCCAGCCTGGTCTACAAAGTGAGTCCAGGACAGCCAAGGCTACACAGAGAAACCCTGTCTGGGAAAACCAACCAACAAACCAAACAAGACCAAGCCCAGTGATTTGATGATTAAGGGGGAAAAAAAAAAGCTAGGTGGTGGTCCATGCCTTCAATTCCAGCACTGGAGAGGGAGAGGCAGGCCCTCTGAGTTCAAGGACAGCCTGGGCTACAAAGTGAGCTCCAGGAAAGCCAGAGCTGCAGAGAGAAACCTTGTCTCAAATAAATAAATCACAAGTAAATAAAATTCAAATCAGATGACATGAGCCAGTAGTCCCTAGCACTCAAGGAGGCAGAGGAAAAAGAATTGCTTCAAGTTGGAGACTAGCTTGGGCTACACAGCCAGACTGTGGGTCCAAAACAAAAAAATAAAAATACTGACATTCTTAGACGTACACACCTCTGGCTCCTGTTATAATGGTCACACACACACACACACACACACACACACACAAGCAAGCACTGTACACATATGGGCACACACAACATTATGGACCACAAAGATTCCCAAATCTGTTCCTAGTGCAATCCGGTGGATCCTTTTTGCCTTCACATCACTGAAATCAACAGATACCAAAGGCAAGAGTGTTGGAAGGCATGGCAGGTGATGTGGGTTGTTGCCCTGAATTCCCAGCCACTGGTTTTGTTTTGTAAGGGGGTGGTGCATGGGGTGCATTGACTCCAGGATCTCATATATATGGGTCAGGTATGGCCCCGGCAAGCTACATCCTCAGCCCCACTCCCAGCCACTGGAAGAATCACTTGTGCTTAAGAGTTCAAGGAAGCCGGGCATGGTGGCGCTCGCCTTTAATCCCAGCACTTGGGAGGCAGAGGCAGGTGGATCTCTGTGAGTTCGAGGTAGCCTGGTTTACAAAGCGAGTCCGGGATAGCCAAGGCTACACAGAAAGACTCTCTTGAAAAACCAAAAAATGAATGAATGAATGAATGAATGAATGAATGAATGAATGAATGAATAAAAAGAAGTCAAGGACAGGGCTGGAGAGATGGCTCAGAGGTTAAGAGCACTGACTGCTCTTCTAAAGGTCCTGAGTTCAACTCCCAGCAACCACATGGTGGCTCACAACTATCTATAATGAGATCTGGTGCCCTCTTCTGGCCTGCAGGTGTACATGCAGAGACAACACTGTATACGTAATAATAAATAATTTTTTTTTAATGTTAAAAAAAAGAGTTCAAGGACAGCCTGAGAGAGAGGGGACTACACATAAAAACAAATAGTAAGTAAGTGTTGGAAGAAAATGGAACTGTCCTCAATAGTCCGAGGATCTATGATTCTATGATCCTGGGCAAGCGCTGTTGGAGAAGACTGTCTGCAGAGATGGGGCAAACCTTTCCCTTGGGCTCACAGGTGCAAGGCAGGCTCAACCTTGCACATGTGACAGCATAGGACCAAGACGCCAGCTCAAGACAATCCCCTTTGTTTGACTCACAGAGCTCATTGGTAGTCTCTGTGGATTTTGAGGGTCTGAGGTGAGGTCACACTAAAGCGCCCCCTGTGGCCTCACAAAGACAAAGAAAGAAATCTGTCTGGAAAGGCAGGCTTCGTGCCCTACTCTCCCCTCACAGAAATAAGAAACGAGACTGTAGATGGGGTTGTGGGTGGAAAGGACCGCTTGAGCTCAGCACCACCACGCCTTCACCAAAATCACTAACACAGCCGCAGGGTGTCGACCTCAGGAGTGCCCCAGTGCCCTGCAGGGCTTGGCACAGAATTAAGGGGGAGAGGGGGAAGGGGCGAAACCTCAAAGTCCTGGACCATCAGGACCAAATCCTGGGAGCTGGCTGCCAGAAGTCGCGGGGTCCTCAGGGATGCTCCCACACGCACCTGTTCAGTTTTCCGCAAAACGGGCGGAACTACGTGGCTCCGGAAGTAGCGACGAGTGTGGTGGTCCTGTTGAGGATTGTAAGGGGGAATTGCCGACCACAGCTTGGGCCTCAAGATGTTGTAGGCCTGGGCCATTGAGCTCACAGCCACCCCATCCAAAACAAAGCGTTTTTCGAGTCGCAGAGAACACTCAGAACGAGCCATCCCAACCACCGCAGCGTGAGGGCTTTCTGGCGAAGCGCTCCAGATCCACCGCAGCTTGCAGGTTTTCTGGGGAAGAGCCCTTCACTGAGCATTGTTACGTATGTTAAGGACCCCGTGAGATACAAACCCTATTGTTCATTTCAGAATTCCCACCACGCCCATCTTTTTGTGGTGCGGAGATTGAACCCAAGGCTTTATGCATGTGTGTAGTAGGAAAGCACTATCAAACTACTGCATACACCCGCAGCCCTCTGTTCTCACACTTCAATATACACACGTTTAACATTTGAGTACAAACGGATCTGAGTTGGGATTGAGTGGTGATCGACCAGGTGGTAGCCTCAACAATGATAACCCGCCGCCGTTGGGATGCCAGGCATGTGCCACACCTGGAACCAATTCTCCCCCCAGCTTTTTCACTTAGCAGATTTGCACGGGAAGGCTTCAAAAGTTTTGACTCTGCTGGATTGCAGATAAGCCCAGCTGAGTTTCCTGTTCGGTTTTGTATAAAAATGACTAATGAAGGACTTGTTGGTCCACTTTTTAAAAAGATTCATTGGGCCAGGTATGGTGCTGCGCTCGAGAGGCAGAGGCAGGCAGGTCACTGTGAGTTCAAGGCCAGCCTGGTCTACAAAGCAAGTCCAGGGCAGTCAAGGTTAACAAACCCTGTTTAGAAAAACAAAATAAATTATGTATACAATGTTTTGACTGCATGTAAACCTGCAGACCAGATGAGGGCACCAGACTGACCTCACTACAAGTGGTTGTGAGCCACCATGTGGTTGCTGGGAATTGAACTCAGGACCTTTGGAGAATCAGACAGTGCTCTTAACTTCTGAGCCCTCTCTCCAGCCTAGTGAGCGGCCCACTCCTTTAATCCCAGCACTCTGGAGGAATCTACAAGACTTCCAGGATAGCCAAGGATCTATTATGCAGAAAAACCCTGTCCCAAAAGACACAACACTTGAACCTGATCTTCCACGTTAGAAAGGTTTGCCAGATGTACCTGTGGATGTCTCATCTCACCATGTCTTCTGCCCTGAGGGGACACATGTGGTACAGACATACAATCTAGCATCAATACAGACACAAAAAAATTAGGTTGGGGATGGCCACCTTTAATCCCAGTCCAGATCAGGTTGGCCCTGAAGGCATTTAAAAAAAGAAAAAAAGTGACTGAGAGCCAGGTGTGGTCATGCACACCTTTAATCCCAGCAGAGGCAGGTGATCTCAGAGTTCCAGCCCAGTGAAGGCTATGCAGAGAAACCATCTTTAAAAAAAAAAAAAAAAAAAAACAAACCAAAGCTGAGCCAGGAATGGTGGCTCATAAATTTAATCCCAATGCTTGGGAGGCAGACAGGTCCCTGTATGTTCAGAGGCCATCCTGATCTACAGAGTACAGGACAGCCAAGGTGACAAATCAACCGCTTTTTATACCTTCATTCTGTGCACACTACTCCTGTAAAACTATTTTAGGTACTCAAAACACAAAGAATAATTTACTATACATGCATTGAGTGTTTTTGCTTCTGTGTTTATCTGCAAATCATGTGTTTGCCTGGTCCTGGAGAAGGCCTGAAAGTAGACGTTGGAATAACTTTTTAAAACAAATTTTTTTATTTTATGTGCATTGGTGTTCTGCCTGCATGTATGTCTATATGAGGGTCTTGGAGTTATAGACAGTTGTAAGCTGTCACGTGGGTGCTGGGAATTGAACAGTCAGTGTTCTCAACTCCTGAGCCATCTCTCCAGCCCAGGATTTTTTTTTTTTTAATTGGAGTTATAGCCACCATGTGGGTACTGAGACTTAAACCAGTGTCCTCTTGAAGAACAGTCAATGGTCTTTATGGGTGAAGGTGTGTCATGAAGCTAAATATGTATTTTTAAAAGACGACAAATTCTTAGAGCAAAGACTTTTTAATGAATATATTTTACAAGTACACGAGAGAATCATGCGATACTGCCTGCATTGGATGCAATCCTGGGCCACAAATCTGCACACTCCTTTGCAACTGGACCTGTGATAGCAGAACCTGCACAGAAAAAGACAGGTTAGACAGAGGACACCTTGCCTGAGCTCCTGGAGTCACCCAGGCAGATACAGTGATGGTTTCAATCACTCCATACCTTTCATCTCGCCTTTATTGTTTACTATGACCCCTGCGTTATCTTCAAAATAAAGAAACACCCCATCTTTTCTTCGATATGACTTTCGTTGTCGAATTACCACTGCTGGATGGACTAAAGAGAAAAGAAAAGGGCAGCAGTTACTAACTGGCTAACTCCTAATACCAGCATAAAAAGCAGACAGCCACACCTCTCTACAGAATGCACACTCACCATTAGTTTCCATCACTTAAAGAATCGATGCAAACATCAACCACCCCTCTCTCTCTGAGACAGGGTTTCTCTGTGTAGCCCTAGCTGTCCTGGACTCACTTTGTAGACAGACTGGCCTCGAATTTACAGAGATCTGCCTGCCTCTGAGATCAAGGCCAGACTGGTCTACAAAGCAAGCCCAGGATAGTCAAGGCTGCTAAGAAAAACCCTCTTGAAAAACCACACCCACCCCCCCATACTGGCATTTGCATTTAGAAAACATGCATTGAGCTGGGTGTGGTGGCACATGTCTTTAATCCCAGCACTTGGGAAGCCAGCCTGGTCTACAAGGTGAGTCTAGGACAGCCAAGGCTACATAGAGAAACCCTGTCTCAAAAACAACCAACCGCCGGGCGTGGTGGCGCACGCCTTTAGTCCCAGCACTCGGGAGGCAGAGGCAGGCGGATCGCTGTGAGTTCGAGGCCAGCCTGGTCTACAAAGTGAGTCCAGGACAGCCAAGGCTACACAGAGAAACTCTGTCTCCAAAAACAAAACAAAACAAAACAAACAAACAAAAAACCACCAACCAACCTATCAAACAAAATATACAATGAGCTGGGTATGGTGGCGCACACCTTTAGTCCCAGCACTTGGGAAGCAGAGGCAGGCGGATGGATCCTTGAGTTCAAGGCCAGCCTGGTCTACAAATAGGACAGCCAAGGCTACACAGAAACCCTGTCTCAAAAACAAACAATAGCATGCATTAAGGAGCTTCTCAGCAGTTGTTTAATAAACCAAAACTTATAACTAAACAGCCCACAGTGCAGGTACTGCTAATTGCTGATAAGAGTGGTTACCATGTGACAACAGCCCAAGGGGAAAAAAACCCAGACTAGATGAAGTCAGGGTCTCACTGAAGTCAGACAGGACACCTAACAATGGAAATCTAAGAGGTGGAAGATGGGGCCCAGTACCCACAATTGCTTTTCTGTTAAGGGCCTTGCACACCAAGCCAAAGTGCTACCATTTTGAGTTGCCCAGGCAAGCCTTGAACTTACAATCCTCCTTCCTGCCTAGGTCTCCAAACAGCTGGGTGCCACCTAGCCTTGATCCCACTCAATTGTTTAATTAAAAAACTAAGTTCACCTTCTGAAACCACTTGTTTAAAGCCCTCTTCCCTGCATGTAGACATACACGACTGAACTCCTAAAAATATTCGGGACTACCTTTAAAGACACACATCAGAAAAAAAGCAACAGTGACCACAGCTCCCTCTTGATACCCATTTACAAAATAACTGGAAATTCCTAACTAGGACTAGACCCTATGGCTGTCCCCACCACTGGAGACAGCACAATCCAGCTGTCACCACACTCACAAGTTAAGGGGGACATGCTCTGCTCTTCTCTGACAGCTTCACAGGCCACCAACCAGACCGTGAAGTGTTCTGAGGAGAGGCCAGGCCGTCACAGACACCCTTGCCTACACATTAGGGTAAATTTAGCCACAGCACCCCATCCCCTCAAGTATTACTAAAGTGGAACAGAGGAGTATTTCTAACTAAAATTTAAAAGCATACTGCCATTTTCTGAAGGGTGCTATAAACCAACGTCCCAATCCCACAGGCCACATTTGTACTATGCCAGGGGACTGTGACAATGTCTGGAAAAGAACACCGCTTAGTGCCTGCCACCCAGCACTTGGGAAGCAAGCAGAGCTTTTCTGAGCTCAAGGCCAGCCAGGTCTGCAATGAGTCCCTGCCTAAGTGCAATGAAAAGGTCCCACAGCCAGACCATTCACTCACTCCAGGAGAGGTTCTGAGGTCATACACCTGATGGAAAAACCTTAGGGTAGTTAATAACCTGTAGCTCCCTATTTAGGGTCTATCACAAAAGGAAACATGGCTGTGCTGACAGACCCTTTAGAGGTGTCTAACTGTCCAAAAATAAATAAACCGCACATCAAATACGCCCATCTGGCACTGCCATCTGCACTTTCGAACTAGAGACCCTTTCTCATGAAAAGGAGGTGGTCTATTACTGTCTGACAAGCTTACCCAGGTGACTGGTAGGTTAAATAGCAGAGACCTGAGCTTCCAGGGGAGGAACTCAGAGAAACAAGATGCTCCATTAACCGAAGTGGCCAGACACGGGGCGTGGCTACAAGGTCACATCTTACCCCCAAACAGCAGGAGCAGAGGTACTGATCTCACAGCCTCTCAAAAGCTTAAGTTATTTAGAGGTTTTGACAGCCACGAAGTCAACACCCCATTTTCCAGTATACAGAGAACTTTTAACTCTCTACCATATGGGGTACCCCATGCCTACTCACCCTTTTTCCTTAATTCTGGTTTGCCCTTCTTAACTGTGGCCATCACCATATCGCCCACACCAGCTGCAGGAAGCCTGTTCAGCCGTCCTTTGATTCCCTTCACAGAGATGATATACAAATTTTTGGCTCCTATCGAAAAAGGAAAAGAATAAATAAATAAAAACCACTTTTTATGAGTACGCCGTTATAGTTGATACAGGACCAGCTCGGGCTACACAGCAAGTAGCTGAGTCTCAAAAAAAGCTAAACCGCCTTCCCAACCCCCCCCTCACACTCACCGCACACGTGAGCATCCCTTTCCCAAGTATCTTGTCACAACACCGATTGAAGCAAACAACACTTGTTGCCACTTCACCCAAAAGCGCTGTTTTCACTCTGCCCCTTCTTGACGGCTCGGCGGGTCACCAGCAAAAAGGCCCACCGAGTGCTTTTTAAAAGGGGGGGACTCGTTGGCTGGGCATCGCCCAAGGCCTCACCTGTGTTGTCAGCACAGTTGATCACGGCTCCTACCGGAAGACCCAGGGAAATCCGGAACTTGGCTCCAGAGGACCCGCCGCGTCCTTCGGGGAGGAGAAAGAAACAAGATTAGGAGTGGCCAGTGTTCACACAGTTCCCCGTGTCGTCGCCGTCGTCCGTCCCCCCCCCCCCCACTTCTCGGTTCCAAACCACAATCCACTGCACAAGCTTTGGGGTTACAGTAGCCTCTCCCCCCGACTGCCACCAACTTATAGCAGAACCCCCCCCCCGGCCGTCCCCATCGTGACCATCCTCCTGTGGAGGTTACGGAACCCGGCGGCTCCAACCTCGACTCCGCTTTTACAAGAACGCCAAAGCCAAGGCGGGGGTGGAGATGGCGGGGACCGCAGAGGCCGCCCATCACCCGACGGCTGCGGACGGTGCTGGGTGCGCGGGGCGATCCCCCCCGGCTCCGCTGCCCTCCTCGTACGGGGCTCTCTCCCAGGGCCTCTGCGGTGCCCATCCTCCCCATCCCCGGCCCCGGCCCGAGGGCTGCAAAGCACCGCCGCGGCCCGGGAGCCTTCGCCGCTGGACAGGCCGGTCGCCCTGCGCGGCGGATGCCAGCGGATACCCCCAAACCCTTAAAGGCTCACCTCGCTTCGACATCTTGAACGCCCGGAAAGAGTCAGAAAGGAAGTAAGAACAAGGAACGCTGGGATATGAACTGGAGGCCCCGCCCACCAGGTCATGTGACTTCGCCTTCTCCTACCCGCCTCCTTCCTCCGGACGCAGCTATATGACGTCGAAACCCTGGGCCTCTTTCGCAACAGCTCGGGACGCGGGAGTTGTATTTTTGCAGGCTCGAATAAATTTGGGGCTCTCTTCCCAGCGGCCTCTGAAGTAATTGGAGATGTAGACACATTGCTTCTTTTGGTCTTCTTTAATTTTCTCGAGAGCTTCTTTTGAGCTTTATTGCCAAGCACTTCTCTGGATGCCAGGAATTCAAAAATAATCCTTGCTCCGGGCGTGGTGGTACTCGCACGGTAATCCCAGCATTCGGGAAGCTGAGGCAGGATTGCCGCGATTTCCACGTCAGCCTAAGCCATCCATGAAATCCTTTCTCAGAACAAATACATAAGCAAAATTAAATTGTTATGTAAGAGTTCTCAAAAAACAGAGAGAGATGGGGCAAGAAGAAGCTCAGAATGGCTTAATTTGTGGAACAATTTAGTGAAGCGCTACAGAACCCTCCATCTGTGTGTTGGGGTGGCATAACATTTGTTGGTTTAGACAATTTCTTTCAAAGCAAAAGAATACTTTTTAAATTTGTAATGTAATGCTGCCCTCCCCTTGCTTCCCACCTGTTACCTGGTTACAGTTTCTCTTATAAAAGGCCTGCCTTAGAAACAGGCTGGCAGCCGCACGCCTTTAATCCCAGCACTTGGGAGGCAGAGGCAGGTGGATCGCTGTGAGTTCCAGGACAGCCTGGTCTACAAAGCAAGTCCAGGACAGCCAAGGCTACACAGAGAGACCCTGTCTCGGGAAAAAAAAAAAAAAAAAACCAACCAAGTTTAAAGCCAGCTTGTGTTACCCTGTCATCCTTGTCTCAAAGAAGGAAGAGGAGGAGGAAAGAAAAAGGGGGGCGAGTTAGAGAGGTGACTCAATATTTAAGAGAAGAAGTTCTAAATCTGTGGGTTGTGATCCCTTTGGGGGTGGAATGACCCCAGTGGCCACATTTCAGATATTCTGCATATCAGATATTTACATTATTTGCATAATTATTTACACATCAGTAGCAAAATTACAGTTATAAAGTAACAATTTTATGGTTGTTTCACCACAACATGAGGAACTGTATTAAAGGATCATAGCATTAAGAAGATTGACCAGCACTTGGGAGGCAGAGGCTGGAGGATCACTGTGAGCTGGAGGCCAGCCTGGTCTACAAAGCATGTTCAGGACAGCCAAGGCTACATAGAGAGACCCTGTCTCAAAAAACAAACAAACAAAAAAGAGCATTTGCTCCTTGCAGAGGGTCTGGTTCTGTTCCCATCACACACGCAGCCGTTCACAACCATCTGTGACTCCAGTGCCTGGGACTCTGTCACTCTCTTTGGGCTCTAAGGACATCAGACAAGTATATAGTGGACATATACACAGGCAGGCAAGCATTCATCTACATAACAATCAAATTAAAAAGATGGAAATATTTATTAGGGTTCAGGAATAGCCACACACTGAGCACTCCAACACCAGATTCAGATTGATGGAAGTTTATTTGACTGGTCGCGGCCACCATAAAAATTCGGGAATCAGACCATGACATTGGTCTACTTTTTTTATAATAAGGCTTTTTATAAGGAAAAAAAAGTAAACCAGCAGCCAGGCGTGGTGGCATACACCTTTAATCCCAGCACTCAAGAGGCAGAGGTAAGCATATCGCTGTGAGCTCAAGGCCAGCCTGAACTACAAAGCGAGTCTAGGACAACCAAGACTACACAGAGAAACCCTATCTCGAGAAAAACCAAAACCAAACAAACAAACAAACAAAAAAGTAAACCAGGCTTTCAGAGAACACTTTCCAGAAGATTTCACTCAGTGATACTGTTCCTGGTTGCTTTTACTTTTATTTTTTAAAGATTTATTTATTTATTTATTTATTGGCCCTGCTGGTCTCTTCTTCTGTTTTATTTGGTTTGGTTTGGTTTTTCAAGACAGGGTTTCCCTGTGTAGCCTTGGCTGTCCTAGACTCACTTTGTAGACCAGGCTGGCCTTGAACTCACAGAGATCTGCCTGCCTCTGCCTCCCGAGTGCTGGGATTAAAGATGTGTGCCATGCCACATGATTAGAGGATTCTTTTCTTTTTTAATTTATTTATTACATTTACAGTGCTCGGCTTGCATGTACTCCTGCACAAGGAAAGAAGGAACCAGATCTCATTATAGATACTTGTGAGCCATCATGTGGTTGCTGGGAATCGAACTCAGTACCTCTGGAAAACCAGACAGTGCTCTTAACCACGGAGCCATCATCTCACCAGCCCCCTGGAGGATTCTTTAAATCAGAAAAAAGAAAAAAAAGTTTCGGAAAAATCCAACCTAAAGCCTACAGCGCCACCTTTTGCCAAGATTGCAGAATGACAAGCCATTGAGACACTAGGTAAAGACGCTTCAGCTATGAACCATCATAATCAGACTGAATATATTGTCAAGGAGCAATTACTAGATGAATTATATGCTGAATTTAAAATACAGATTATTCCAGGCATGGTGGCGCACGCCTTTAATCTCAGCACTCGAGAGGCAGAGGCAGGTGGATTGTTGTAAGTTCGAGGCCAACCTGGTCTGCAAAGTGAGTCCAGGACAACCAAAGCTGCACAGAGAGACCCTGTCTCAAAAAACAAACAAACAAACAAACAAAACAGATTCCATTGAATGGTATCTTAGAGAAATGTCATACAATAGCTTATACAGTTCATTTTGCAGAGTTTGGAAAACTAAAAACTGTGCACCCTACCATAGATTCGTATTCAGAACTGCAATGGGCTCTTGCTTTGAATTCTGAAGAAGATGATTCTGAGAGTGCACGCTTATTAGAGATGGTAGATATCTTAGAAATTCCTTTCCAGATGGAAGCTGATAAAGCTTCAACAGATGCACCCAGGAAAGTACAATAATATTGTTTTGTGATTTTCTTGGTTTTTCTTTTTCTTTTTCTTTTTTGGTTTTTCGAGACAGGGTTTCTCTGTGTAGCCTTGGCCATCATGGACTCGCTTTGTAGACCAGGCTGGCCTCGAACTCACAGCGATCCGCCTGCCTCTGCCTCCCGAGTGCTGGGATTAAAGGCGTGCGCCACCACGCCCGGCTTGGTTTTTATTTTTCAATTTATTTAATTTTAGTTTATGTGCATTGGTGTGAGGGTGTCAGATCACCTGGAACTAAGGTTACAGACAGTTGTGAGCTGCCATATGGGTGCTGAGAATTGAACCTGAGCAGACAGTGCTCTTAACCACTGAGCCATCTCTCCAGCCCCAATACAATATTTTATACGTGATATAGAAAATGTTACAGAAATACCTTACAATCCTACAGGACAAGCAATTGTAGAGGAATCTAACAGGACTTTAAGGAAAATGTTCATACAGCAAAAGGGGAAGCCGGGCATGGTGGCACATGCCTTTAATCCCAGCACTTGGGAGGCAGAGGCAGGCAGATCGCTGTGAGTTCGAGGCCAGCCTGGTCTACAAAGCGAGTCCATGATGGCCAAGGCTACACAGAGAAACCCTGTCTGGAAAAAAAAACAAAAACAAGCAAACAAACAAAACAGAAGGGGAATATGGGACCCACCCCCAAAAATAGATTAAATAATGATTTATTGACTCTATTTGTTTATTTATTTATTTTTCGAGTCAGAGTTTCTCTGTGTAGCCTTGCCTGTCCTGGACTCACTTTGTAGACCAGGCTGGCCTTGAACTCACAATGATCTGCCTGCCCTGTTCTCTCCCCTGCTCAGCAATTGTCTGTAAGCTGCTTTATTGGCATACCAGGAGACAACTGGTAGAGTTTATACAACATTGAGACAAGACATTCTCAGAACAAGGCTTGCGGGCAGATACGGGGAGTACAGAAATAAGCACTTGAATTGCACAATAACCTTATGCATACACAATATTCTATACATTAACTCTTCTTTTTAAAGATGTATTTACTTATGTATACAGTGTTGTGCCTGCATGTACACCTATACACCAGAAGAGGGCACCAGATCTCATTATAGATGGTTGTGAGCCACCATGTGGTTGTTGGGAATTGAACTCAGCACCTTTGGAAGACCAGCCAGTGCTCTTAACCTCTGAGCCATCTCGCCAGCACCGTATTAACTCTTGTATAAGGTATTGTACCTATGCAATTCATATAAAAATGCAATGTGAAGTTCTTGTTCTTTTGAAAGCTACTATTACAAACTGTTTAGGATAATTAAGTAATGCAAGTTAATAGTCAGTCAATCAAACTTATGGTCTTTCAGATACTAGTCTAGTTTTATTCTTATTTATTTATTTTTTTTTTATTCTTATTTTTTTTTTTTTTTTTTTTTTTTTTTTTTTTTTGGTTTTTTCGAGACAGGGTTTCTCTGTGTAGCCTTGGTCATCCTGGACTCACTTTGTAGACCAGGCTGGCCTCGAACTCACAGCGATCCGCCTGCCTCTGCCTCCCGAGTGCTGGGATTAAAGGCGTGCGCCACCACGCCCGGCTCTTATTTTTTTTTTTAGTCTAGTTTTATTACAGAAATATGCTTCCAAGTTGGACAGATACCAAGTAGCTAGAAATAGCAAGTTTCACCTATTCAGATATACTATAAATAGATAGCTGGTCTTCAGAAACCTCAGAGACACCAAGAAGAGACTTGATACCCTATGAGCATATAAAGGGGGAGGAAGTCCCCCTCAGTCACAGTCATAGGGGAGGGGAGTAAGGGGGAAATGGGAGAGAGGGAGGAATGGGAGGATACAAGGGATGGGATAACCATTGAGATGTAATAAGAATAAATTAATAAAAAAAAATTTTTTTAAAGGAATAAATTAGGGCTGGAGAGATGGCTCAGCGGTTAAGAGCACTGACTGCTCTGCCAGAGGTCCTGAGTTCAATTTTCAGCAACCACATGGTGGTTCACAACCATCTATAATGTGATCTGACGCCCTCTTCTGGCCTGCAGGGTTACAAGCAGGCAGAGCAATGTATACATAATAGATAAATAAATAAATCTTTAAAAAAAAAAAGGAATAAATTAATAAAATATTAAAAAGAAAAAGAAAAGAAACCTCAGATACCAACTAGACATGTTGGTGCATGCCTGAATCCCAGCTCTGGGGAGGCAGAGGCAGGTGGGTCTGTGAGAGTTCAAGGCCAGCCTGGTCTACAAACTGAGTCCAGGACAGCCAAGGCTCCACAGAGAAACCCTGTCTCAAAACACCAAAAACAAAAGCAACCACCCAAATAAACAAACAAAAAGCTCCAGAGACCTACATAATATGGCTTTTTGTTTTGTTTGATTTCTAGGTTGATGAATACAAACTATGATAGAAAATGATTTAAGTACAGAACTCTGAACTCGCCAAGATAGGATAGAAAGTAAGGTACTTTCTCCTAAGTGATAGCTTTCATAATTGCTTCACAAGTATTCATATTGCTTACAGTTATTTATTTATTTTGGTTTTTCAAGACAGGGTTTCTCTATGTAGCTTTGACTGTCCTGGACTCTTTGTAGACCAGGCTGGCCTTGAACTCACAGTGATCTGCCTGCCTCTGCCTCCTGAGTGCTGGGATTAAAGGTGTGCACCACCACACCTGACACACAGTTTATTATGTAAGAGAAAGAGCCTTTTATTGGACTAAAAGGGGAAATGTAGATAAAAAGCTGTGGCCTGTTATCTGAGGCAAGAAATAGAAGGTGAGAGTTCTGAGAGAGAGAGAGAGGAATTCTGGGATAAAGTTAAGAGAGATTTCCCCCCAATCCCCCCAGGACTTTGAGGAAGGAGGACTATGAAACCAAGGAGAGAGATAACCAGCCATGTGGCACACATAGAATAGAATGAACAAGTAATTTGAGGTATCAGCTAGCTGGGTAACGAGCTGAAGCTGATGGCCTAGGCATTTATTCATAAATAATACAGTCCAGAGTGGCTCTTGTGGGAACCGGGGCATAGCAGGAGAATTCCAAATGCATGGCTGCAGCCAACTTGGCTTTAGATTTCCTTATTTATTTATTTGGGTTTTTGAGGCAGGGTTTCTCTGTGTGACAGCCCTGGCTGTCCTGGAACTCATTCTGTAGACCAGGCTAACCTTGAACTAAGAGATATAATTCTGTCTCCTGAGTGCTGGGATTAAAGGTGTGCACTGTCATCACCCAGCTTCTTTGAATTTTTTTTTTTTTTAGGTTTTTCTTTCTTTCTTTTAAAAAGATTTATTTATTTATTTTGTATACAGTGTACACCTGCACACCAGAAGAGGACACTAGATCTCATTCTAGATGGTTGTGAGCCACCATGTGGTTACTGGGAATTGAACTCAGGACCTTTGGAAGAACAGCCAGTGCTCTCAATCTCTAAGCTATCTCTCCAGCCCTTTTTTTAGGTTTTTCAAGACAGAATTTTTCAGCCGGGTGTGGTGGAGCACGTCTTTAAACCCAGCACTGAGGAAGCATAGGCAGGTGGATCTCTGTGAGTTCAAGGCTAGCCTGGTCTACAAAGTGAGTCTAGGATAGCCAAGGCTACATGGAGAAACCCTGTCTCCAAAAAAAAAGACAGGGTTTCTTTGTGTAGCCTTGGTTGCCATGGACTTGCTTTGTTATACTAGACTGGCCTGGAACTCACAGAGATCCACCTGCCTCAGCCTCACTGATTGCTGGGATTACTGGCGTGTGCCACCATGCCTGGCCTTCCTTTTAATTTGTAAAAAAAAAAAATTTGCCTATTGAATTATAATACTTATCAAGCATAAAACCATCCTGAGTCCTAGCTAGCAGTTTTTCTCCAATCATTTCCTCTCTCTCTCTCTTTTTTTTTTTTTTTTGTTTTTTTGTTTTTTTCGAGGCAGGGTCTCTCTGTGTTAGCCTTGGCTGTCCTGGACTCGCTTTGTAGACCAGGCTAGCCTCGAACTCACAGAGATCTGCCTGCCTTTGCCTCCCGAGTGCTGGGATTAAAGGCATGCACCATCACGCCCGGCCTCATTTCCTCTTATTGACTTAGGTAATGGAAGAGTAGTGGGATTTAAAAAAAAGTCTGTGAGTCCAGGACAGCCAAGGCTAACACAGAGAGACCCTGTCTCGAAAAACCAAAAAAAAAAAAAAAAAAAAAAAGTCTGTAGGGCTGGAGAGATGGCTCAGTGGTTAAGAGCACTGCCTGCTATTCCAAAGGACCAGGGTTCAATTCCCAGTACCCACATGGCAGTCAACTGTCTGTAACTCCAAGATCTGATACCCTCACACCAATGCACATAAATTAAAATTAAATAAAATATTTTTAAAAAGAAAGGCTGTATACAAACTGAAAGGTCAGCGAGGCAGTGGTGGTGCATGTCTTTAATCCCAGCACACGGGAGGCAGAGGCAGGCTAACACAGAGAAACCTTGTCTCAGAAAACATTAAAAAAAAAAAAAAAGTTGTTTTGTTGTTCTGGGATTACAGGCATATGCTGTCATGCTTAATCCTAACGCTTTTAAAAGAGATTGGTGAAAATACCAGGTTACATCTTGGACTGAGCCTGGAATGTTTTCTGACCACATTCCCAGCCTTTGATTGGTGGCATCTGTTCCTACATTCCACAAGGATTTACCTAATAGTCAGGAGCGTGTTAGGTCATTCACAGACATCCGCAACGAATGGCTACATAGAGGTTAAGATAGCCCAAGAGAATCTGGCTCTGGACCTGCAGCATTCCAGCCATCCACAAACACCGATGCTCTAATCAGTTAAGCTCAGAATGTGTAACGCAGGAGCAGCTTTTTCCCCTGGGAGCCTCAGGTGATGCGTGCTCCCAGCTGTTTCAGACATAGACACCTTTCTTCTAGCTAGGAAAATGCTCCTTTAATGTGGGCTTCTACCTATCTTTTCACTCATTTAAATAGTTTTATGTATGTATGTATGTATGTATTTTCTGAGACAGGGTTTCTCTGTGTAGCTCTGGCTGTCCTGAAACTCATTCTGTAGACCAGGCTGGCCTTGTACTCAAGAGTTCTCCCTGCCGGGCGTGGTGGCGCACGCCTGTAATCCCAGCACTTGGGAGGCAGAGGCAGGTAGATCGCTGTGAGTTCGAGGCCAGCCCTAGTCTACAAGGTGAGTCCAGGACAACCAAGGCTACACAGAGAAACCCTGTCTCATTAAAAAAAAAAAAAAAGAGAGATCTCCCTGCCTCTGCCTCCCCAGTGCTGGCATTAAAGGTGTGTGTCCCCACCTACCAGTTAAATAGTTGATTAATTTCTTTTTGAGACAAGGATTCAGTATGTAGCCCTAACTGGACTGAGACTCTATGCAAGACAGGATGGTCCCACACAGATCCACCAGCTTTTCCCTCAGAGATGGCTGGGATTAAAGGAGTATTGAGCCTTTCCCCCGCAACCCCCCCCCCCGCACCCCCACAGACAAGGTCTCCTGTATTCCAGGTCTTAAACTCACTGGACTTGAGGCAGTCCTCCTGCCTCCGTCTTCCAAATTCTTGGATTGCAGATACGCACCACCAAGCCCAACTTCTCAACAATGTTCTCTGTGTTTGTTTAGTTTGGAAACGGAAACTTTTTTTTTAAGATTTATTTATTTATTATGTATACAGTGCACATTAGATCACATTATAGATAGTTGTGAGCCAACATGTGGTTGCTTGAACTTGAACTCAGGACTTCTGGAAAAGCAGTCAGTGCTCTTAACCGCTGAGCCATCTCTCCAGCCCCCAACTTTTTTTTTAATTTTTAAAGATTTATTTATTTATTACTTATACAGTGTCCTGCTTGCATGTGAGCTTGCACATCACAAGAGGGCACCAGATCTCAGTATCTATCGGTGGTTGTGAGCCACCACGTGGTTGAACTCAGGACCTTTGGAAGAGCAGACAGGGCTCTTAACCTCTCAGCCATCTCTTCAGCCCTTGAAACTGAAACTTAATTACAACATTTCTCCCTTCATTTCCCTCCTAACCCTTCCAAAGAGAGCCCTCCCTGCTCTCTTTGAAATTCATTGCCTCTTTTCCCATTGTTATTGCATGTATATGTGTATTTCTATATCATTTATATTTCTAAATATAACCTGTTGCGTTCTATGCATGTGATGTGGCTTGTACTTATGTTTTCAGGTTTACTGCTTTGAACTGGACAATCAATTGGTGCCCTCATCCCTGAGGAGGGCAATTCCCAAACTTCCAGCTTCACTCCGTTGCCTGTCATTCTTTTTTTTTTTTTTTTTTTTTTTTTTTAAAGTTAATGTATATGACTACTTTATACCTGGAGGCCAGAAGGGAGCACCAAATCTCATTATAGATGGTTGTGAGCCACCATGTGGTTGCTGGGAATTGAACTCAGGACCGCTGGGAGAGCAGCACCTCTGAGCCATCTCTTTCCTGCCCAGCCTGTCATTCTTTATGGTTTGTTTGTCTGTTTCTGTTTTGTTTTTCGAGACAGGGTCTCTCTATGTTATCTTGGCTGTCCTGGACTCATCTGTAGACCAGGCTGGCCTCGAACTCACAGCAATCCACCGGCCTCTGCCTCCCGAGTACTGGGATTAAAGGCGTGTGCCACCACTGCCCAGATTCATTCTTTATACATGGTTGAGGCCTTGTGGAGTTTTCCCGGTCCAGTTTGGCATATTCATTGGTATTGTCCTTGTTTGGCTCATGTCGGAGTGGTTGTGTTGGAGAGACGTTATGGGGACCATTTCTGATATTATTAGGAGACACATGAAAACTCCCTGATCTTCCTCTTCTGCAGTGTTCCCTGAGCCTTAGGTACAGGAGCGTTTTGTAGATATGTCCATTGGGGCTGAGCTCTGTTACTTTGCATTTTCTTTCTTTCTTTTTTTGTTTTGTTTGAGACCGGGTTTCTCTGTGTAGCCTTGGCTGTCCTGGACTCACTTTTTTAGACCAGGCTGGCCTCAAATTCACAGCCTTTCAGTGCCGGGATTAAAGAGGTGCACCACCACACCCAGCCTTTCTTTCTTTGTAGGCTCAATTTTCTTAACAAGTATATTTTATTATGAACTTACTAAATGAGCCTACTTCCCTTACAACCCGACTGGCCTAAATAAGAGGGAAAGGAGATTAAGGAAAACAGGAATGAAACCTTCTGCATATCAGCTCCTAGGAACGATTCTCCTGGTGTAGTCAGCAGGATTTCGGCAGACCAGCAATCCCACCAAAGTTGCTGCTGGAACCTGAAGCCTCAGCGGGAGTCTAAAGCCTTGAAGCTTTCCCTGGAGCAGTTCTCTCTAGGAGCCTCTCGAAGTACAGGGATGAACAGCCAAAAACCAAGTACCATCAAAATTCTCTGCCTCCTGTTTTTTGGGCTCATATATATGTGTGTGTGTGTGTGTGTGTGTGTGTGTGTGTGTGTGTGTGTATCCTCTCAATCTGTTCAAGGATGTTTTTCAGCTGGCAACAACCAAGTCCCCTGAAGTGGTTCAATTTCTAAATGGAAAACATCCTGCTCTCTCACATCTGCGTGGTAAACATCCTTCTCTCTTCCCCATCCCACACTTGGGATCAAAACAAAAACAGATTTATCTTCCCTACACTTCTTTCTCTCTTTTTTTCTTTGTTTCTTTCTTTTGGTTTTTCTTTCTTTCTTTCTTTCTTTCTTTCTTTTTTTTTTTTTCCCCCGAGACAAGGTTTCTCTGTGATAGCTTTGGCTGTCCTAGACTCACTTTGTAGACCAGGCTGGCCTTGAACTCACAGTGATCCACCTGCCTCTGCCTCCCAAGTGCTGGGATTAAAGGCGTGCGCCACCACTGCTTGGCTTAAAATTTATTTTATGTTTATTGGTGTTTTGCTTGCATGTATGTCCATGTGAAGGTGTCAGATCTTGGAGTTACAGACAGTTGTGAGCTGCCATGATGTGGGTGCTGGGAATTGAACTCAGGTCTTTTGGAAGAGCAGTCAGTGCTCTTAACCCCTGAGCCGCCTCTCCAGGCTCGTCTTTCTCTCTTTCAATCCTAACCCCTAAACTGCCAGAAGAGGGCACCAGATTTCATTGTAGATGGTTGTGAGCCACCATGTGGTTGTTGGGAGTTGAACTCAAGACCTTTGGAAGATCAGACAGTGCTCTTAACCTCTGAGCCATCTCTCTAGCCCTACTCTGCATCTTGACTGACGCTGTTTCCTATAATGGTCTCTGTTTGCAAAAGGAAGTTTCCTTGTTTAGTGGTAAAGGCTACACTTATCTGGATAAAAGTCTGTGCGATCACTGGCCTAGTAGGTCCCAAAGCTCTGGATTCAACTCCTAGCACAATGTCTAAGATTTTTGTTGTTGTTGTTTTTTCGAGACAGGGTTTCTTTCTCTGTGTAGCCTTGGCTGTCCAGAACTTGGTAAAGCAGGCTGGCTGTGAACTCATAGAGATCTTCCTGCCTCTGCCTCCTGAGTGCTGGGAATAAAGGTGAGCGCCACCATACTTGGCATGTCTTGGATTTTGTATCTGTCATCATCAAAGACCTGTCTTAGATATTCTTTCTGCATTTTGATTTTGGACTACTTGTTACTTGGAACACATATATTGTTCAATATTTTAAATTACAGAGAGAGAGAGAGAGAGAGAGAGAGAGAGAGAGAGAGAGAGAATGCCAGTGAGCCTGAGGACACCATGTGGGAATGGATTCTTACATTATTGGGTTATTGGGTCCCAGGGATTGATTTCAAGCCATCAGCCATCAGGTTTAGTGTAAATATCTTTTTTTCTTTCTTTTAAAGTTATTTATTTTATATGAGTACTTTATCTGCAGAAGAGAGCATTAGGTCACATTACAGATGGTTGTGAGCCACCATGTGGTTGCTGGGATTTGAACTCAGGACCACTGGAAGAACAGGCAGTGCTCTTAACCACTGAGCCATCTCTCCAGCCCTAGTATAAATATCTTTATGTTGAGCTGTCTCACCCACCTCAACTCCGGTGAACTGTGTGTTTCTGAGTGCAAGGATCATATGTCATTCTGTGTTCTCCAAGGTCCTTTGCTTGGCACACTGCCTGGTTCACCGTGAGCCTTTGGTTGTACTCCCTTGTCAATCTATAAGCTAAGTAACTTCAGTTATAGGAGCGCTCCAGGACCACACCCAGGGGATGAGTGTTGCTAAGAAAAAGCACATGTCTGTGTCACTCCACCTGTCTCTAAGAGGCTCTATCTAGCATTCCTACACCTCTCCCCAAGTACGTTCATCCTTTTCCTTTCCAAAACAACCACCCCATGGCGTCTCCTGTCTTGAGTCTCCCACACTCTTGTTTCTTTCCTCACTCAGCCAGCCCCTTGCTGCAGAAAACAGATGCTGCAGTGTGTAGCCAGGCATGGTAGCTCACGCCTTTAATCCCAGCACTCGGGAGGCAGAGGCAGGTGGATCGCTGTGAGTTTGAGGCCAGCCTGGTCTACAAAGTGAGTTCGGGACAGCCAGGGCTACACAGAGAAACCCTGTCTCAAACCCCCCCCCCAAAAGAAAATCAGATTAAAAAATAAAAACAAATATATATTTATTGTGTGTTTGTGTTTATGTTTAGGTGAGTGTGAAGGTCAGAGAACAACTTGCAAGAGTTAATTCTCTCCTTCCATTATGTGGGTTTTGGAGAATGAACTCAGATTACCAGGCTGAGTAGTCAGGGCCTTTACTTGTGCTATCTTGCCAGCTTTCCAATTTTCATTCTCTCTCTCTCTCTCTCTCTCTCTCTCTCTCTCTCTCTCTCTCTCTCTCCCCCCCCCCCCCCCCCCCCCCCCCCCCCCTCCCCCCCCCCCCCCCCCCCCCTCTCCCTCTCTCTCCTCTGCCTCCTTTACACTAGGCAGAATCTTTTAGATGAGAATTTGTGCTGCTTCTTAGGGCTGCACAGTGAGGGCTCTATGAATTAAAAAGGGAAATTGTGACAGATAAGCTAGGAATGCCTCTCAAGGGACCCTCAGAGTGAGAGGGTGTTTGTAGTCTGGAGAGTGGGTAAAGTCTTCCAATACAGTTTTGCAAGAGAAAGATAAAAGGAGTTTACAACCTAAACTCACATTTTCTAACTGTCAGTGTGTGTTTTTTGTAATGTATGCCTCTTTATTGTTTAAGTTCAATATTACTTAGGAAAAAATATACTTTTAAACAGATAAGCAAAATTCAACATGAAAACGATACAAATCAAGTAAAAAGATTTTTGTAGGCTTTTACCAGCAGAGGGGGTATAGCTCAGTGGTAGAGCATTTGACTGCAGATCAAGAGGTCCCCGGTTCAAATCCGGGTGCCCCCTCAGTGTGTGTACATATTTTTCCACCATTTGAAAGTAATAGTAGTATTTTTACCTACTTCTATCCTGACCCAAATTACTAAAGGATGAATCTGGAAACAATGTTTATGTGCTTGCCTGTTTTAAGACATGTTCCAGCCAGCTGTGCTAGTCCATGGCTGTTAATCCCAACACTTGGGAGTCAGAGGCAGGAGTCCAAGGGAGTTTAAGGTTAGCCTTGGTCTATATATCAAAATCGAGGCCAGCCTGGGCTACAAGACGATCTGCATGGGGGAAAAAAAAAAAAAAGACCGAGTGTAAAGATATAAAAATCAGTGTCTTCTTCGCTGAAAAGTTGAGGGCCAAGAAAGTACAAGCAGCACCCTGGAAATAAATGGAGAATCAGGTATTTCCAGGCTTTGCCGGGCAGCTCTGCTCTACTGGCTTCCTTGTTCTGCCCGGCGGAGCACAGTAATGGGAACTAGGAGGGAAAAATGCAGCAGCGTATTCCCCTGGGGTCCTGGGATGACACAACCAGATTCTGTGTTTAAAATATCACAGCCGCACCCTGACCCAGGGCGGCATGCCTCGCTGTCTCTTCTTTTTCCTTTTTTTGGGCAAAACCTAGTTGAGGGGGCCGCCCTTGCCTCCCTCTCTTCCAGCCCAGATACCCTAAACCGCACACTCAGCCGATAGCAACCTGTCCCTACCTTGAGGACTAGAAACCCGATAGCGGTAGCTTTGTAGCAACTTGTAGTAACACTCCAGTGATCCTCAAAGAGCAGTCCTCTGGTCCCTGAGCGCCTCACCTGAAAAATCCGCCCCAGAGCTAATTGTCAAGGCCTTTCTCCAGGTCCACACAACGGGAAACTGGGAATGTTTTTAGTGAGCCCTTCAGGTCTTTCTTGAGTACGCGCAAATGTGAGAACCACTGCATTAATTTACATTACTTGGCTTTGGGGGGTCTTTTGCATGAAAGAGAGTTGATGGGTGCGCATCGGCAGGTTTCGCGGTCTCCATGCGCTTTTACCTTGTCCGCGTCACCAAGCAACAAGGAAGCGTGAGAAGAATAGAGAATACTAAAAAATACAAAAAGGAAAAGGAAAGATTAGGTTGGAGAAGGGCTATGTCCACGTGTTTCTTTTTTTCTTTCTTTCTTTCTTTTTTTTTTTTTAAACCCATTCTTGCCCTCATGGGACACAGAACGCCAACCTGGGGAATGACCTTGGCTCCCGGACCCAAAGTGTGGAACCACCCAATCAAAATTCGCAAGGCTACGGTAGGCAGAAATTTCCAAGAGTTTGGCGCCAGTCAAATGAGGTCGCAAATCTTTCTGTTTAAGACCGTAAAATGAGAAATGGTCTTTATCTTTTTGCCTGTTTTAACCCAGGGTTGAATCAAGATCATATCTGAAACGGACTGTAATTTTATTTAGTTATTAAAGTGAAGAAAAGACTCTGAGGGGGCACCCGGATTTGAACCAGGGACCTCTTGATCTGCAGTCAAATGCTCTACCACTGAGCTATACCCCCGCGCCGCCCTAAGGCTCGGAGCAGCTTCTTTTCAGTATAAAGACACTGTTGCAGCTGTTTCACAGGTACAGTGTGAAGGTAAAACACTGAAAGAGCAAACCGGGCCAAGCAAGCTAAAAGCAGAGGATGCCTGGATCCGAAGAACCCTGAGAGGCAGCGCAGAGGCGCGGGGAGGGTGAACGTCCGGAGGTGCCAAGTCCAAAGGGAAAGGGGAAGGTACTATCGTAGGAGAGGATGTGGGCGGGAAGGGAACTAGCTGGGGGACGGGAGGGGCAGAGGGTGGTTTCCCCGCAGGTTCATGCTGTGTACCCACTGGCATAAGGAAAGTCCCCGAGTCGGGAGAATCCGTACCATCCCCTCCCTCATGGGGTACGTGGGATCGGCTCTCTCATGAGAGATTGGGCTCTGCTGTAGAAGCATACATGTCTCCAGCGCGGGAAGGGTTGTGGCCCAGGGCTGCCGTCGGTCGGGGAACCTAGGGGCACGTGCACCCCAAGAGCTCAGGGGCTCCAGCACCCGGGTCCCGCAGCCTTCGCTGGAACCCGCCCCCGCGCAGCCCCACGTCGCCCGGGGAGCGCGCCTTGTCGCGCGCGCCTCTTTCTGCGCCCGAGGCGCGTCCCCGCCCCAGCCAGTGCAGCCCCTCCTCCCCACTGTGTTTATTAGGGGAAGGAGGGCGGAGGCGGAGGCCAGTTCCCCAGTTCCAGTCGCCGTCGTCTGCACTGTTGCAGCCGCCGCCTCCCACCAGCTCGCTCAAGGAAAGGGAACGCGCACGAGCTCGGGCATCCCCGCCCCAGTCTTTCCCCGGAACCATGAACCCTAACTGCGCCCGGTGCGGCAAGATCGTGTACCCCACGGAGAAGGTGAACTGTCTGGATAAGGTGAGCTCCGGCACCGGGCGCCTCGAGCTAGGCAGTCCCAGTACAGCTCCCCAATCGGGGGAGGGAAGAGGGGCTAGGTCCTTGCGGACTCTTCCCTGTGATCCCCAGAGCTGAGAAGGAAGGCGGGAGGCGACTCGGGGGTGTGGGGACAGACTCCAGTCTAGAACACCGGATGGTGTGCAGCCACCGCTGGAGAAGGATGGGCTCTGTGCGCTGGGGCTGGGAGGGCTGGAAGGGCGGGAGGGCACTAGGGAACCAGGCTCGCCGGGCTGTGTGCGGGAGGTTAGAGGTGCTGCCCCCCTCCCCCCGGCCCGGAGTGAGAGAGGAGACGGCCGCTCCCTTTCCCCCCCGGCGCCCAGCGCCAAGTAGGCGGAAGCGCGCGGCGCTGGGGAAGAGGGGGAGGGGGCGGGGGCGGGGCGGAGGCTGGGGCCAGCGCTACCCGCCCGGCTTGGACTGCTGGTAGCCGGGCTTCCTGGCTTGGAAGCTGGGTCCGGTCCATCGGCCAGCGAGTGTCAATTGTGGTGAAAGGGACTTAGGGAGGGGCAGCACCGGAATCTCACTGTGAGACTCCTTCTTTTGAACGACCTGCTGGACTGCCCCCTCCCGCCCCCCCCGCCTTTACTGGTTTCGTGGTTGGGGAACCCGCAGACCTCCTTCATAGATACCCCAGCCCCCAATTCAAATTGCAAGCCACTCTGGGTGCTGGGCAGCCTAGCAGGAGCTGGGTGGGGTGGGGTGCTGGAATGGGGGTAGTTGTGGGGGCACGCTTCCTCGAGATGTGAAATTGTGCTCAGCCTGGAGACCGGCTTGGAGAACAAAGAGCTAACTTTTCAGAGCTGGTTTCTTCCAATGGAGGGTGGGATTGGCCGAGTTCTAGGGAGGCAGAGGAAAGGCAGGCTTTTTTTTGTGTGGTGTGTGTGTGTGTGTGTGTGTGTGTGGTGTGTGTGTGTGTGTGTGTGTGTGTGTGTGTGTGTGTGTGTGTGTGCGCGCGCACGCGTGTTAAGAGCAGGGAGAGCGTAGCCTTCTGGAAATTAGCTGTCCCCTAGGGGTTCTTAGGCATCCCCAGCTCGGGCTGGCCATTACACTTTTCCAAGAGGGGCTGAGGAGTAGACCTGGGTGTTTGCGGTTCAGTTTGAGGTAGGACCCTCCTGCCTTGCTGCAAACCCCCTAAATCCCTAAGGCAACCTGTCCCTTCTCGGTGTTCCCCTCCTCGGGACGCCTTTAGGCTCCTCATAGGTACATGGCGCCTAGCTAGCTCTCCAAGCTGGATCCGAGTTTACCTTTTCCGCCTCTGTGTCTGAACTGGCCAGAGGGCAGGCTCCTGAAAGATAGAGAGCATCTAGTTTTTTGGGGCTGGATACTTCGTTGGATACTTTGTCTCTCCTCTCCAGGCTAGGATTAGTTCCTTTTTAGGAACCTTTGACTCCACCCCAGTCCAGGTCAGGAGGTGAGGACTCAGGTTTCTGAAACATTTGAACTTTTTCCTGGTGGAAAGGGACGTGAGGCTTGGCTAGCCACCAGGGCGGGAAGGAACCTGCCCAAGACACTGTAGCAGCCTCTGGAGGGTAGGACTTGTGCGTGGCACTCCTAGATGGAGTTCCCCCCAAAAAAAAAACCCCTCAAAGTTAACTGCCCTTACACGAGGGTCTTAGGTATTTTGACCCCCTGCATTTGCAGATTTCTGGGCCAGCAAGTGGGCACCCATTAAGATCCCGGGTAATGACTGATGGAAGGGTTGCTTAGCCTGGGGGAGTGGGAGACCTGGTCCTGGCTCCATCAGTTTTCATGAATGGTTCTGGGCCTCAGGATTTTGTCTGTGATCCGATGACTCCGGATGATGTCATTGCCTTGGAAGTGGACAGTGCAGGGAGTGTGGTCCAGCTTGTTTTAGCCTCTCCATTTCTGCTCAGCACTCCAACCACTCTCCTTGTAAAGACCTTCTTCGGTGCTGTGCATCCCAGGGAAGGGAAGGGGCAGGGATCCTATGTGATCGTGGGTGCCCCGGCTAGAAGAAGGTATTCAGTCAGGTTGGGGTTGCCCTGGAAAGTGAGACTAAGTGATTTCTTCCCGGTTTTAGAACTCCCCCTAGCGGAAGTGGAGAGACAACTGTCTGTCGTCCCCCTCCCCTCGTTCCGTCCCCTCCCCCAGACTAGAAAATCCAGGTATTCTATCTCTTCCCTCCCTGCCCTACAGGCAGTGAGTAGGTAGAACTGGAACCCTGGAGAATGCCGAGCAGAGATCTGGGTGTGGGGAAAGTTCAATCCCATAGGCACGGTTGCTACCCAACTTCCCAAGGCCTCTGGGTTTGCAGTCAGGGAGGATCCACTTGAACTGGCCTGATTTACTGCAGTCCCCGATGGCACGCGGCCTGCAGCACGCCTGGAACGGAAACTGATTTTAGGCTTTTCTCCACCCGGAGCCTTAGTTCTCAAAAGCTGAAGTGGGTAAACCTTGTCACCAATGGAGGCCACTCTGTCCCCAACCCAGAGCACCAGCATAGCGCTCTGCCTGCTGGATCACTATGTAGTGCTGATGACTGTGTTGGAGGGAGGGGGTGGAGGTTTGTTTTCCCTAGAGGCAATCTGGGATTAGAGCAGGAAGGAGAAACAGGGTGACCTCATTCATTTAGCAAATATTTACTGAACACTTACTTTGTATCTAGTGACCTACACTGTTAAGAATCTTACCACAGTTTTCCTCTCACTTTCTTTCTCCTTCAGCTTCTAAAAACAGGTGGGGATGCTCAGGAAGGCTTAGGGAGTTGCTCTGCTGATAGTTGCTTTGGAATGTCCCATTAGAGACAGCCTCTTCCCTCGAAGGAAGAGAGTCTATGTGGCTGCGAATAACATTTCTGCTGTCATTTGTTGTTTGTTTTATTTTATGTGTATGAACACTTGCCTGCATATATGTCTGTGCACCATGTGTGTGCCTGGTGTCTGAGGATGCCAGAACTGTTGGATTGCCTGCGACTGAAGTTACAAAACACCGAGAGCCACCACGTGGGTTCTGGGAATCAAACCAGGCTCCTCTGGAAGAGAGGCCATTGCTCTTAACCACTGAGCTGTTGTTCCAGCATCACATACACACACCACAGACACACATACACAACACACACACACACAACACACACACACACACAACACACACACACACACACACTTGTCGTTGGGTGTTTGCTGTTGTTAAAAGCTAAGAATACCCTGCAATCACTTCAGGACCAGCCATCCATACTGGGTCCTGCTAACGGCAGTGTGCTGAGCTGCACAGCCTCACAGTCCAGTGGGAATAGCTCCTGTAAATATGGAGCCCTAGAACCAACTGTGTTCAACCTTTTGACATTGGGACATGACATTGTCATCTACAAAGTTCTCAGTAGAGAAATATACAATCAAGTTGCTCAAATTGCAAAAAAAAAAATAAATAATTTTTTTTCTTATAATGTTTTTTTTTTTGTTTGTTTGTTTTTGTTTTTGTTTTTCGAGACAGGGTTTCTCTGTGTATCCTTGGCCATTCTGGACTCACTTTGTAGACCATGCTGGCCTCTAACTCACAGCGATCCGCCTGCCTCTGCCTCCTGAGTGCTGGAATTAAAGGCGTGCGCCACCAATACCCAGCTCCTCCTAGTTTACTTTTCTTTTCCTTTTTTAAAAATTCTCTACCTCAGCTTCCTAAACACTGAGATTATAGTCATATAATCTGGTGTAGCGAAGGCTAACCTTGAATTCCCAATCCTCCTCTTACTCCGCCTCCCAAGTACTGGGACCTCGGATGAGTTCTGCTACCACACCCACATTTTGCCTGGCCTAGGTCTGAACCCAGGGTTTTGTCCTTCTAGGCAGGCCTTTGACCAACTGAGCCACTGCTCCAGTTCCTGCTGTTTAGCTCCTCTGCTCATTATTTTGCAAAAAATAAAAGTTACTTTTATTTATACTGTCTCTTTCCCAAAAGTGGATCCCATTCAGGGAGAACTATGGTGTACATCTTTAATCCCAGCATTTGGGAGGCAGGCAGAAGGACCTCTGAGTTTGACTAGTAGCCTGGGCCAGCCTGAATTACATAGTGAAATCCTTTCTAGGGGTGCGGACAAAACACTGGGTCCACCCTTCCTCATCCTGTCTGGAGGAACATGTTGGGCCTGGCATCCTGAGGTTTAAGGAGCTTCAGGTTACTAGAAAGGAATTGTGTGAGAGTGCATTTGGTACTTGGCATTTCTAAGCTAGAAGCCCTGAGTTAGGCTGATAACATGGGCCAGGGTGGTGCTGCTGTTGACCCTAAAGGAGGGGCAAACCCTAACTCTAGGCTACAGGAAGGGAGGAGTCTCATACTCCATCCCTGAGTCACCCCCACCCTACGGAGCAGGTGACAAGCTACAGGTACAGGGACCTGAATGAAGCTCATCTCCTCCTCCCCTGGAGCCCCAAGATCGGGCTCAAGTGAGTGGGATCTTTGTGGGAGTTTCTATCCCCACTGGCCTGTTTGTCTTTCTGTGGAGTCAGTTTTCCACACAGCATTTCAGGCCAGACGAGGGAACTGCCTGTTGTCCTCTGGTGCCTGGAGTCTAACTAAGCAACTTGGCCTGTGACTAGGGACGCCATGTGAGCTGCATGCCTCCAGGTATGATTTGCTGTCACGGTCCCAAGTCCCAGGAGTGCAGTCCCAAAGTCTGTCTTGGATCTTCCAGACAGGGCCACCAAGGCTCTTGCGGCCAGAGGAAGAAGGCAGACCCTCTTGGGATGGTTTGTCTCTTCAGCAGCATCCTTCTCCCTCATACCGGACTGAGACAGGATGAAATTTCTCTCATCCTGGGGTTGGTTCCCAGGCACTACCGAATGAATGGCCATTTCCTGCCCCACCCCTGCCCTACCCTCACCCCCCTACCCCCACCACTGCCCCAAGAAGTGGCCTTCTGGTTCTCCTACAGTTCCTGGGGGAGATAATCATTGTGGCCCCACTTTACAGATATGGTGACCTCCGTGGGTGAGTTACCCAGCCTGTCCTCACTCCATTATTTTTCTCTCTATTTTTTTAAAAATTTGGTTTTTCAAGACAGGGTTTCTCTGTGTAGCCTTGACTGTCCTGGACTCGCTTTGTAGACCAGGCTGGCCTCGAACTCACAGTGATCCGCCTGCCTCTGCCTCGGAGTGCTGGGATTAAAGGCGTGCGCCACCATGCCCGGCTCCATTATTGAGCAGCCCCCCCCAAAAAAAGACAGATGACCTCCCTCTCTTGTCCCAGACTGATGGATCACATTGAGAACACTGACCCCCTAAGGATCCCTGGGGGGTAAACTGCTAATAGGAGCAAACTCTTGGGGGCAGCCTTAAGTAGGATGTGGAAATTCTAGCTGAAGGTCTGTGTGTTCTCCACTCTCTCCTCTCCTGTATATGGCCTAGCTGGAGGATGAGGGCCTGGCCGTCTTCTAGAGATCTGATTCCTGATCCAGTCAGTCAAGAGACGGCCTTGGAGGTCCCTAGCCCTAGGACAGTGTATTCCTGTGTAATATGTGTGTGTGTGTGAAAGTGGGTCATGGTCTGGATTTTGCAGAATGTTTTTCCTGGCAGGCCTCTGCGGGGGTGGGGGAGGCAGGGGCCCAGGCAGGGGCCGCAGCCTAGCTGGTGACAGTGTTGGGGCAGCCTGCCAATGCCTCCCAGTCAGAGAAACCTATGGGGAAAGGACCACCCTGTTTTGATTTTTTTTTTTCCTGTGAGTTTGTATATTGGGGTTATGTGCCACCCCTAAACGCTAAGGATTCTGAAAGTTACTGTGGGAGGGGGAGGGGGAGCAATGGCTCTAGGATAGGCCCAGGTGGGGATGGGGCCAAGCACAGAGTAGCCAACCCTTTACTTCCAGACTTAAAGCTGGCTTCCTTCCCAAAGAGTGGTTTCCTCTGTCGCTTGTTAACATTCCCTGTTAGATTTTCCCTTTGGGTCTCCTTGATAGGAAAAATGTCCCTTTAGAGGGAGATTGTCCCCAGAAATAGCCCTGGTGTCTGGTTTTGGAGTCCCAGCATCTGAGCGTCCTTTCTTCCAGCTCCTCTGAGTGTGTCTGAAGCTCTCTCTTAGTTTGGGAAACATGTTTTTAAAAATCACCACTTTGGAGGAGTTCCTTGACAGATGGCCAGGAGTCAGTCCTACTGCTCACTTTAGGCACTTTGTGAGGTCTTTCTGGGCCTCTCTCTGGCCTCTGGCTACCTCCTTTGGGGGTCAGGAGTGTCTCCATTGACTGCCGGGAAGCAGGAAGGTACAAAGCACTCAGAGACACCCAGTGAGCCTAGATTCTGGGACGGAGGGAGTCATTTGACATGCTTTCTCCTTCCCTCCATCCACCACCATGGCTTGGTCTTGCTGGCTCCACCTTAGAACCCTGGGTTTGCTGGCCTTGCTCCTCAGTGCAATCAATATACACACGTTGGCGCTCAAGCTGGGCCCTGGATTCTTCCAGTATCCAGCACCTGCATGGAGGCAGGAGGTGCCAGGTGCTTTGCTGGGGGCAGATGATTTCTCATGAATCTTTTAATGGTCCCAGGAGGATGGGCATTGTTCTATGCAGTTGGTAGACAGGAAGTAAGACTCAGACTCCCAGGTGCAGTGCGGGCAGGCGAGCCAAGGTCATCCAGCTCTCAGGGTGGGGTTCTGATATGGACACACCTGGAGTCTAGTTGCAGGGTTTGAAAGAAAACTCCCCTCTGCCTTGGCAGGTGTCTCCTGCTGGGGTGTGGGAGAGGTGGGACTAGAGAGGATATGGGTGTGGCTGCCCCTCCCCCCAGCTCCTCTAATCCTGAGTTCCTTGGGAAATGGAAGCCAACTGGGCCAAAGCATCACGGAGGAGAGCTCCAGAGGGTCAGAGAGACGTTTAGAAGGGTCGTGAGATGTGCCCTGGTCTGGGCCTTTGTACCAGGGGCTAGGCTGTCTACTGCAGGCTTGGTGGAAAAAGGACCAGCTCTTTCCCCCTGTGCGCTGCCTAGCAACGGAGTGCCGCTTTGCATAAGCAATGAGGCCCATCCAATTCTGGGCGGGAGTGGTCTGGGGAGGTGGAGCTGACTTTTCTGGGGGCCTGCTCCCTCCTTCTTAAGAGAGTTCTTGTCCCTTTTACTCTTTGATCCGGTCCACTCCCTGTCCTGACAGTTAAATAGCAGCCAGGCGGGTCGTGAGGCGGCGAGGGTCATGTCGTTGGCAGTCAGAGCTTGTGACTTGGAATGTTTCCGTTCACGGGGTGTTCTGACAGCCTTGCGCATGGGACCTGGGTGGAGAACTTGAGCGTCCATACCTAGGGAAGTCCTCTTGGTTGTCTAATGGAGCCTTCCCTCTGTCCCCACCCAGTTCTGGCATAAAGCATGCTTTCACTGCGAAACCTGCAAGATGACCTTGAACATGAAGAACTACAAGGGCTATGAGAAGAAGCCGTACTGCAACGCGTGAGTCTCAGGGAGACGGGGAGACAGCGGTTTTCGGGGGGGGCCCTGGCTTCCCTCCCAAGTTCTTTCCCCTCTGGTAGCCCAAGGTGGCATTGTAGCCCTTTGCCCACCGTACTTCATAGAGTGTGGTCACATTGTCCTTTCATAGCAGCGTGCTCTTACCGTCCCCGGTTTACAGATGAGGAAACAGGCTTGGGAAGGGGAGGGACTTTCTGAAGATGACATGGCAAGGCTGAGGTGATGCTGGTTTACAGAGAGCCTGTGCATGTAAAGCCAGTGGGGCTGCTTCCACTGCACCCTGTGGTACAAAGGGCACAGTGGGGATTAAGGACCTGGCCTGTGCCTGCTGCATTGTACCCAGGTTTGGGAGTGTGGTTTCTCCCCTTAGCCAACTCTCATTTTGTGGCTCTTTTTTTCCATTGTCTCTTCTAGAAGGTTCTAGAGACCTCTTGTTTCTGTTCTCTCTCTTTCTTTCTTTTTAGAATACAAAACAAAAAAGACGTATTCATTTATTTTATTTTAGGCATATGAATGTTTTACCTGAATGTATATAGTGGTACCACTTGTGTGCCTGGTATCCATGGAGACCAGAAGAGGGCATCAGCTCCCCTGGAACTGGAGTTATAGGTGGTTGTGAACCTAGATGTGGGTGCTGCAAACTGAACCCAGGTCTTCTGCCAAAGCAGCCAGTGCTCTTTTTGCTTGTTTTTTTTGTGACAGGGTTTCTCTATGTTATCTTGGCCATCCTGGACTCGCTTTGTAGACCAGGATGGCCTTGAACTCACAGCAATCCGCCTGCTTCTGCCTCCCGAGTGCTGGGATTGCAGCCGGTACTCTTAACCACAGAGCCATCTTCCCAAACTCTCGTCCATGTATTCGGAAGGGTGTGGCCCGGTATGAACAGCTCCTTTTCTGCCTTGCAAGGAGACTGCAGGTGCTGTTTGACCATTACTCTGAGCATTGCTAGTTTGGGTTCCATCCCTTGTACAGAGTCTTGTGTTCTGGTCAGCTGGAGGCAGGGCTTGGAGAGAGAGGCCACTGCCTCCCACTCTAGAGGAACGGGTTTTTTTTGTTTGTTGGTTGGTTTGGTTTGGTTTTTCAAGACAGGGTTTCTCTTGTAGTCCTGGCTGTTCTGGACTTGCTTTGTAGACCACCAGATCACAGAAATCTGCCTTGTCTCTGCCTCCCGAGCGGTGGGATTACAGGCGTGCATCACCGCGCCTGGCTAAATTGATGGTTTTTGTGTGTGTGTGTGTTTGTCTCATCTGTCCCAGGCTAGGTTAGACACACTAGGTGGCCGAGGATAGATGACCTTACACTTCTGATCCTCTTGCCTTTACCTCCAGATTTCTGGGCTTATGGACTTGGTCCGCCATGACCAGCTGGTCTCCCATTTTAATTCTGCTTAGCTGAAGTTTGCCAGGAAGGGGAAACCCGAGGCTTGTCTCCTTGAGGGCTGGCTGTCATGGCCTCATCTCCTTGGGGGTTTGAACATTTACCAGGCGCTTGTTGCTTGCCCTCTGCTATATAACAACCTGTATCAGGTGCTAGCAACCTGGTTTCTGATAACATCTAAAGCCCAAGAGGCGGCGTGGCTGTTGTTCCTTCTAAAGGACCCGCACTTCCGCAGTTTTGAGTAGAAGGAAGGACCACAGCTTTTTTGGTCCCTTAGTTCTGATTTCTATGGCTCCTCTGCCAACCCCCCCCCAAACCCCCAGCCTTCCAGCCCCAAGGGAAATGGGACATTCTTTGAATTCTTAAGGGCTCACACAAACCCTGATTCTCTGCCACTTCCTCTCTCCTTTGGGGAGTCGGGTGAGGTTCTGAAAAAAACCAGGGCACTTAACTCTTTGGGTGCTGGACTGCCTCAGCCTGGTCTGGGCATCTTCTGGCAGGGCCTCCACTCACTTCCTGGCAGACGGTGTTTGGTGGAGCATCACTCTTTGCTCTCTTCTCTTCCTTCCGGCTTCCCTACTACCCAGTGAGCACCAGAAGTCAGTCGGAGAATGTTTTCTGTCATAATTCCCTTAGCCCTGGTGGCAGACTTCTAGCTTGGTCTTCCTGGGGAGACAGGCCACAAATGGAAGAGGGGAGAGACTGCAGCAATTGAGGGTCCGAGAGAAGCAGGAGACGAAGTCTTCCTTGCTTCGAGAGTCATCGGTTCTGTCCCTTTCCGGACAGTCAGCTAGGGGAGCAGGCTGGCATCCTCCCTCCCCTGTTCTCCCTCTTTTACAGTCACCAACTTCAACCCTATTCAGGTGACCTTTGACCTCTGGCCCAGTGAGTGTTTGCTAGGAAGGAGCTGCATTGGGATGTGTGTGTTGGTGGGGGTGGAGGATGCGTGTGTGTGTGTGTGTGTGTGTGTGTGTGTGTGTGTGTGTGTGTATGTGTGTGTATCTGAGCTGTGGTTCATTTCAGCTGCAGCAGCCCCTTGGCCACCACTGCTGCTCTCTACTGAGTTCCTCATCCTTAGCCAAATGCAGATAGGTGGCCTCTGCACCTGCCTGAACTGGGGCTTCCCCTGCCTGAGGCCAGAATTCCTGCTGTGTGCCAGGCCCTGTGTCAAATGACCACTTTATCCCCCTCCAGTTTCCAGCTGTCTCTGGCTCCAGTTTTTCCCCCCAGTGGCCTTTACAGTTCCTGAGTCTCTGGGCTTCTGGGGACTAGCTCCCCGTGCAACCCAGACTCCCTCCAACCCCAGCTGTGCTTGTGGTCCACAGGCCAGTCCTCTTCCTGCAGAGCACTCCTCCCCTCCACTGGGCTAAGCGTGACTGGGGTGGGACGAACAGAACCAGGTGACATCTCCTGGCATTTTGCCAGGGCTCGAGGCCACCCAGGGAGTGTGGGGTGAGTCTGGTGTGCAAGGAACTTCTGTGTGCTGCCTGTTTCTGGCCAGTGTTTGAGCCTGAGGGCTGCTGGGCTCCTGTGCAGGAAGAAGGAACAAGAGAAGAAAGGTGTCCGTCTGTCTCATCCGTCTGTCCAAAGTTCAAGAGGGGGACTGAGCAGTGAAAAGGCTTCTGTTTTCTCTCCTTGCACCAGACATGTCAGAGGAGGAGTCAGGAGCCACAAACACAGGCTGGGGCTTGCAGCCAGCCTGCCTGGCCATGTGAGCCCAGGCATGCAATTACATGCTGTCCTGGAGTGGCCTCCTAGCCTCCCCTGGGCAGCCGCTTAGCTTCTTGCAGATTCCTCCCGGTCAGCTCTCTGATGTAAGGCAGGGGCTGCACACCTGCCTTCCTGCACAGTAACCCAAGCACCCCCCCCCCCCCCCCCCGACACACACACACTCACACACCTGTTCTTTCATGCAGCTTCCAGATGGGTGGGGTGGGCCTGCTTTGTCACCTGGAGAAATATTTATGCCCTAGAGTATTTGTTTTGTAAATTGGACCATCAGAATCCTGGCTCTTGCAAACCTGTTTCACTGTGACCATGCAGGGACAGACACAGAGTGTGGAGGTCAGGCCTGGACCTGGGCCTGGAGCTGGGGTGAGATGGGAACAAATTGCCTTGGAGATCTGAAGGCCCACTGTAGGCTGAACTATCTGGGGAAGGAAAAGGGGCCTTAGTAGGACCTTTCCCCTTAGACCGACAGAAGACATCTTCTTGATTCAGTTTGCCGGAGCTGTGAGGTGAGGGGTTGATTGGAGAAGGGTGGAAACGTTCCTGAATCTACCCATTTCCAGGGTCTAACCTGGGAATAGGCTTGAGTCCTCGTCGGGTCAGTAAATTCTAACATCCTGATCCCAGTCCCAGTGTTGTTCAGTTTTGGTTTGCAAAACAGTCTCAGGTAGCCCAGGCTGGCCTTAGGCTCACTATGTAGCCAAGGATGGCCTTGAACTTAGAACTTTTTTTTTTTATTATTATGTAGATGTGAAGGGGGAGAGAGGTCAGTGTATGACACGGGTAATCACGAGCCAAGGCGTGCCTGTAGAAGCGAACGGTATGAGTACCTTGCTCCCTTTGCCTGACCTTGAACTAGTGATTGTCCTGCGGCCACCTCCAGTGCCGAGAGGACAGGTGTGTGCCACCACCACCTCGTTAACCTGTTTATCTTAGCTGGAGGTCGAGGGCTTTGTGTGTGCTAGCTAGGCCAAACCTTCTACGGACGTCACAGATAAGCCTTGCTACGCATGTAGAGCTGGGTAGCCTTGCTACAGTCCTGGGGAGAGGCATTCGTGGCATCTCAAGCTTGCCTGCCTCCCTCGAATTCTCTGCCCCTTACTGGGAAAACTTGAATCAAGTCTCTCAGGGAGCAGGGAGTAACACTGATGTGAGGGGTGTTGGCAGTATGTTTGGGGTGAAGGAGGCAAGGAAAAAAAGGCAGCCAAGAGTGTCAGATACAGCCATCCAGCACCTCTCCTGTCTCACTCACCCCCATAGCTCTACATGTAGACATGACAGGGCCTCAAGGAATCTTGGGGGTCACTTCCCCTCCAGGACCCTATTTATTGATAAGAAGATGGCCAGGTAGTGGTGGCGCATGTCTTTAATCCCAGCACTCAGGAGGCAGAGGCAGGCAGATCTCTGGTTCGAGGCCAGCCTGGTCTACAAAGTGAGTCCAGGACAGCCAGAGCTACACAGAGAAACCCTGTCTTGAAAAATGAAAAAAAAAAAAAAAAAAAAAAAGAAAGAAAGAAAGAAAATGAAGGCCACAGTATTTTTATGTCTTAGTTAGCTTAGAAGACATTTTTTTTTTCTTTAAATATTGCCAACAGGGAGAAAGTGTGGCCATTGCTTAAAGTTGTTAGTGAATGGAAAAAGAAATAAAAGGACATTTTTTTTTTTTTTTTTTTATTTTTTCTGCAAAGCCTAAGGGCTGGTAAGTTCTTCATCCAGTCTACCCTTAATCTTTTGGACTGCTCATTTTAGCCCATCTCGTCAAACAATGCCTCCTTGTTTTTTCCTGTCCCTACCACTTTAGTCCCTTAGGCCTGGAGGGGGCTTGGTAAGAACTGAGGCTAATCAAGCCCCCTCTGCCTCCTGCCTGTGGGCAGTGCTCCCAGGAGGAGCTTTAGGGATCTACAGCTTTTGGGGATCCAGAGACAGGATGCTAGGGCTCTTTTTCTCCCTTCCTTTTGATAAAACCAACAGTTGCTTGTTGTTGTTGTTTTGTTTTTGTTTTTTGAGACAGGGTTTCTCTGTGTAGCCTTGGCTGTCCTGGACTCGCTTTGTAGACCAGGCTGGCCTCGAACTCACAGCGATCCGCCTGCCTCTGCCTCCCAAGTGCTGGGATTAAAGGCGTGTGCCACCATGCCCACCCGGGACAACAGTTCCTTATTTTTGTCGATGTGTTTTTAGTCGTCTTTGAACACAAAGCTGTGATTTGTTTTGTTTTTTTTTCTCAAGAGGTCCCAGCCTGGAAGGGGTGATGGTTCTCTATAAAAATGAGGAGCTGGGCGGGCATTCAGGACCTGTAGCCTGTCCTTTGTTCTGCCCCTGGGAGACAGCTCCTGCTCACACTGTCACGCCCACTCCCTATCATCCTAAGCGCTTAGGAAGGACCTCAGGGGTAACTCATCTCCTGGGATTGGGGGGTGGGGGTGGGGCACTTCTCCTGATCCCTTAGGTCATTGTCCCCCTCAAGGGTTTCAAGGTCCGTTAGGGAAGTGGGCTGGGCTTGGCCGTCACTCTGCCAATTACACCTTCCACGGAGCTGGCACTGGTCTCGGGGGGGGGTCCATCTGCCCCAAAGAAGTACATGCCCCCAGCTGGCCAGGCAGCTGTGGGGCAGGGGAAAGTGAACCCTACAAAGTCTCTCTATCCGTCACCTCAAGCCTCGGGTTCCTTATATGCAAGATCGGTGTCCTGATACTGCTGCCTTTTCCTGCCGAGAGCCTGTGGGGCATTTGGGGAGGAGTTGTGCAGCTGCCAGCCTGTGGAGGCGCTGAGCTGTGAGGCTGTGGTGTTTCCTCACAGCTGTCCAGCACCCCCTTCCCCCGCTACCTTCTGGCTACTGCAGGCTTTTTCCTGCCTTCACCTTCCAGGTGCCAGGTAGCTTCCTTGTCCCGCCCTCCCCACTCAGCTCCCTGTCCTATTGGCCTGTCCATGTGTCTCTTTTCCCCCTAGAGCTGTCATTGGTGATAACAAGACTACTACAAAGAGGCCTCTAGCACAGGCATTGCACACTCTGGGAATAATTAATAAGAGGCTAGGCCAGGACAGGACAAAGAGCAGCCATGCTGTGGACGCAGCTCCACCTCTGTCCCTTAACACTGTCCCCATTTGTTTCTGTTGTAGCCTGAGGAATTGGCTGGGGTGGGTGGTTTTGTGGTCTTCGCTGTTTCAGAAGTGACACTGCTGTGTTCCTGTCACACCCCTACGGCCCCTGCCCCCTGAATCTGAAGGTGAAGGCATGGTTTTACCCCAGGGTCTAGGAGGGAGAAGGAAAGTAGAATTCCTAGCGATGATTCCTGCAAGATCACTTGGAGTCCTCGGCAGTGACCACCATGTTGGGGGAGGGGTACCGCAGTAGTGCTCTGAAGTCCCGCCTCCTAGAAACCAACCTGAGCACATCTGTCTACAAGAAGCCAACCCAGGCCCCTTGGGCATCTCCTTGGTTGAGGATACTCTTGCAGTCTGCCTTCCCCTGCCCCCATACCCCCATAGACCTCTCTCTCCCTCCTTCCTCTCTCCCTTTCTCTGCTCTCCTGCCTGGAGCTGAGGATGAGGTTGCCATGGGAACCTGAAGCACAGCAGCTAGCAGAAGAAGGGAAAGGCAGGGTTGTCTCACCCAGGGCTGGGGGCTGTGGGGAGGGGGCTGGGCTGACCCATCAAGGGGGAATGCAGTCCTTGTGGTGCCCTTCCTCTGCCTGGGCTTGGGCGTGGCGGTTCGCTGGAGTGTCTTAACCTACTTTGAGCTGATACAGCCTTAAATTCCTTCACCATCCCTAGTGCTCGCTCTAGAGTCCACGTCTAGGCTGGCCCACCCCACCTCCCATTAATATTCCTCTTCTAGGGGGTTGAGAAGATCATGGTGGTTACCAAGAAGTGAAGTACCCCCAATTCCATCTGAAGCGTTTGGTGCCTGGGACCTTCTGATGGGTATATATATACACACACACACACACACACACACATATATATATAGTGTGACAGGGTAAATGGGGGAGGTGTGTGAATATGGGGGGGGTGCCAGCAGCTGCCAGTTCGGTGTCCAGGAAATGCTTGTCTATGCAGAGGGCAACGCCTATGTATCAATCACTCCTGATGGGCATGCTGCGTGTGCAGAAGCTGCGGAACTGGGCGGAGAGGGTGTGGCCATCTGATGGCGAGTGTCTGGCTATCCTTGGGCCAACGGCAAAGACTTTTTCTGCCTTAACTCTGTACATGTGGTCAAAGGAGACCAGTCCCCAGGCTTTTTGGATGTATCCCTGCCTTCAGCTCTCCAGGCTGCCTCTACCCTCCCTGTCCAACATGATGCTAGCTCGCCGTTATCTGCCGTGACCCTTCACACCTGGCCAGAGCTGCCTGGATTCCTGAATCCCTCATTTCTGCTGTGTGCATCTCCACTGACACAGATGCCCGGCTCACCCTGGTTCGCACCCCGCTTCCCTTCAGAGTGGCCCCAGTTTGTGCGGAGGGTCCTTTCCGAAGCCCTATCTCCTAGCGTCTCAGGGCCAGCCAGTTCTTCTAGAAATCTCACTTGAATTCCTGCAGTTCGTTTCTTGTCTTTAGGGAAGAGAGAGTCCCGCTAGACCCTCCCCTGCCCTGGACAGGAGCAGGGATTTTTGGATGGGCTCCTGAGCTGTGGGTGGCCTGGCTGTAGGGCATTGGACCAAACCTTGGGGGGGGGGGTGGAGACATGTCGCCTTTGCCCGCCTTCATCCGCCGCCATAGCTGCTGCCAGCTGCAGGCACCTGTGTTTGCCCTTCTCTGGCTTCCCTCCTTTCGCTGAGGGAGCTGTTGTTTATCTGGCTGAGTGGGATGGCCAGAGCTCCCATTGGCATCACTTAGGCCTGGGATGGTGACCTCAGCATAGGGGTGTAAGAAAGCCCATCACTGTGTCCCTTCTTTGGTTGAGTCCTCTCTACCCAAGGTGGCCCGGAGGGACGTCATGTGTACAAGGTGGTGCAGGGGACTAGAGAACTTGCTAGGTTTGGCTGACGCACAGAAGCAGGTGGCAGCTCATGACTTCCGGTGGGGTGGGCATGTTGGCCAGTCTGGGTGGGTCATACCTGGGGAAAGACCCTCATGGGCCATCTATCCTTTTCTTACCTGGCACTTGGCAGTCTGTGAGTCAGGGGGTCAGCGCCGGTCACAGCCATGATAGGTAGTCGCCCAGAACTAAACATGGCTAAGTCAGACTGTACAATACAATTCCTGCTTGGAGAAGCCACCCACCGGGTCCCTGGGATGGGTGAAGGTCCATGTGGGTCCCACGTGTGTCACATTGCACCACTGAACACGAAGCAGGGTGACTCGGGCCTGCCTCTCCTCGGGCTGGTTTACGTGAGGACTGCAGGGTGACACCAGGGGACTGTTGAAGTTCTCTGGCCCTAGATCCACTCCAACCCCTGGTGTGATGGTTGTTTACTCAAGTATTTGTTAAGCATCAACGGCTGTTCTGGAAGCTTGGATAAATCGGAAACAGTGCTCTCCGCTCATGGAGAATTGGTTAAGAGGGTGGCTATGTGGCGAACACATGACCGTAGAGACCTGCTGAGGGACACGTGCACACAGTTTACCGCCCCGTGCAACAAGGATGTTACCCTTTGAGTCCCTGAAGGCTGGGTTCCGGGCCACCTCTGTTGTTCTAGGGGTCAGAATTCTGATCTGTTTCTGTGTTTCGACCATACTGGTCGACCTCTCTAGCGTCTGCTCTCCTGTCAATAGGGGCAGTGAGAACACGAACGGAAGGTGACTGCAACTTTGATAACTAAGTCACATAAGCCCTTAGCACAGTGCAATACTAACAGCTGTTACCTGTCACTTGAAGATGACGGGCCACGAGCAGATCTTCCCACCTACCCTGCGAGTTGGACTGTGTTGGGCAAATGTATTTTCTCTCTCTCTCTCTCTCTCTGGTTTTTTGTTGGTTTGGTTTTGGGTTTCGAGACAGGGTTTCTCTGTGTAACAGCTCTGGCTGTGCTGGAACTCACTCTGTAGACCAGGCTGGCCTCAAAACTCACAGTGATCTGCCTGCCTCTGCCTCCCGAGTGCTGGGCAGTTCATGACTTCTACAGGGGAGCCTCCTGAGTATTCCTGTCCATTTTTCCTTCATTCTTGGGTCCCCCACACTCCTCTGGGCTTGGTCTCCACTGCTAGTCTCAGCTCTGATCCTGTGTCCTTCTGGCTTTCCTGCATGGCTTGTCCCTGGAATCCTCTATGGGAAACTCCAAGGCATGGGTTATACAAAATTTGGGTAATCTGAAATCCTTAGAAGCCTCCTGTGGCCCAGGACAATCCTAGTTGTCAGGCTGCTACTCAGGCCTGCTGTGTCTTGCCCCCTCAGCCAGCCTAGGCTCTGCCTGGGAAGTCCCTGATTTCCCTCAAGCATTGGCATTCTGTCAGGGGCTGGGCTGAGCTCAGCAGTAAAGAGAAGCCCCACGCCCTCCATATGCTTCCCCTGAGTGACGCCCCAATCTTTTTTTTCCCCATCCCGCAGACACTACCCCAAGCAGTCCTTCACCATGGTGGCCGACACTCCGGAAAACCTCCGCCTCAAGCAACAGAGCGAGCTGCAGAGTCAGGTAGGGAAGGGGGGGTTGGCGCTCTGTGGGTGGTGGTGGTGGGGACAGGAGGAGGGCCTGTGTAACCGCATTGGGCAAGGGCACCTGTGGTCTCTGTAAGGCCTTCTGTGGTGCTGAAATCCTGGGCCTGCCTGTCTCGCTGCCCCCACCTTCCCTCAGTCACTTCACACTTCCTGACTTCTGCAGAGGTCAAGGAGAGCGTAAATACTGCCTTCCTACCTGAAGATGCTTGGGGAGGTGTGGCCCATCTGTTTGACTCTGCTAGGGCTCCTAGACAGGAAGGTGTCCTGTGCCTGCCACTCCATTTATGCCTAACACAGAAGGGCTTGGAGCCAACCTCTCCTTCCCCCCCCTAAAAAAAACCAAACCCAAAACTCCGGTCTGTGTTACACGGCTTGTCCTCTGTAACCATGTCCCAAAACTTTGCATCTCTTGGGAGGGAGGGCAGTGTGAGGGGTTCCAGGCTTCTACAGTAGAGAAGGAAATGCCGTTTGCTCTGGTTCAGAGAAGAAAGGTTTCTCTGTGTAGCCTTGGCTGTCCTGGGCTCACTTTGTAAACCAGGCTGGCCTCGAACTCACAACGATCCACCTGCCTCTGCCTCCCAAGTGCTGGGATTAAAGGCGTGCGTGGGCCACCATGCCTGGCTGAAAAAAAAAATCTTAAGGAGGGAAAAAAAAATAGCAGTGAACTCCTTCCTCATCCTCCTGCCTCCGTCTCCCAAGGCTGCACCATCTGGTTTTCTATCTACTACCTGAAGTGAACAGTTTTCCTCCCCCTTAAAAAGCACACTCGCCCCCGGTGCTTCTGGGAACTTGTGAAACCTCAAGGCGAAGTAGCTACTTCTCCTTTCTTGTCCTTGATGCAAGCAACTCCAAGGGCGGATGGGAGATCAGTTCCCTTCCTGTCCCTCTTTGGAAACTGAGTCTCAAAGACTTCCGGGCCACCTTGAGTGAGGTCTCAGGATCTGGGCTCCAGTCTCTTTTCACCTAGTATGTGTGGCCCTCCAGAATGGGCCACCGTCCGGGCAGCAGCTTGTCCCCTTTGCAGTTCCTGGGAAAGCTTCAAATGGAATGGTCCAGCAGGCAGGGGGAGGGGTCAGAGGGCCAGATGCCTGGGCCAGGGAGGAACCCCATGCCCCCTGTCTCTGTCTCTCTGTCTCTCTCTTTCTACATCCTTACTGCAGAGAAATTGCACTCCCTTGCCCACGTGAGCCCACAGGAGCTCACCTTCAGATTTTTTTTTTTCCTTCTGGAATCTGACCCCTATAGGGTGGGGCTGATAACTGGAGGCAGCCAGCCCTTTCCCCCTTTACCCACCCTTGCTTGTATACATGAGCACCAGGACTGGGCTTGATGTTGGCAGAGCTGTTCTGCTCTCCGCACACACAGATTTGGACATTCTTAGACTATCAGCTCTGATGTGGGCTCCAGTAGGCAGGGCAGGGGCAGCCATCGGTCCCTCGGGTTCTTACTGAGGGACAGGCCCTGTGAGTTGGGTTTTCACAACCGAATAGAAAGGGAGGAGCCGTTTTCGGGGGCTACCTCTTTTGGTTGTTGGTTTGTTTTGTTTTAATCCAGGGTCTCACTGTATCCTTGGCTGGTCTAGAATTCTCTATGTAGTCCAAGCTGGCATTCTCCTGCCTCAGCCTCCTGGGTGCTGGCATTTTAGTTATGAGCCGCCACTCCTAGCCTAAGAAGGGGCTGTTTTATTACGTAGGTGGGGTTACTGAGGCTTGGAGAGGCCACGTGGATGAAAACTCACCATCTTTTATTTTTTTGTATTATTTTGTTTTACTTTCATTTTTTGAGACAGGGTTTCTCTGTGTAGCCCTGGCTGTCCCGGACTCGCTTTGTAGACCAGGCTGGCCTCGAGCTCACATCGATCCGTCTGCCTCTGCATCCCAGAGTGCTGGGATTAAAGGCGTGCGCCATCACGCCGAGTCCTCACCATCTTTATTATCTAGCCAGGGCCCCTTCTTCCTGTCTGTCTGCCTACTGGGCAATCTGTGTAATTGCTAGTCTCTCCCAGCCAGCTCAAGGGCAGATTTTAAGTTTAGATGGTCTGGCCTCAGCGCTCACAGCTGGAACTGTGTGCCCTTTGTAGCCGCTTTGTGAAGGAGGTTAACCCAGGCTGGCCTCAAACCCTTGTTAGCCCCCCACATTCAGCCTTCTCTGCGTTGGGATCACTGGGCTACCAGACTAGGGCTGCCTAGAGTCTCTCTGCTGCCTGCTGTGTGGGTACAGACAAGTGGAGCCAATAAAGCTGATTGGCAGCGGCTTCTGGGCGGTGCCACACTAAAGCCTAGGTGATTTCTGTCAACAGGGTGGTAGGTGAGAGAATTGACCTTCCGCACTGGGGGCAGAGCTCAGTTCCTGGACCTAGGGACCTGGAGGACAGGATAACATGGAAAGGAAAGAGCTCGCTCTGTGTGTCTTTCCCACCTCCTACCATCTGTGCAGTCTGAGCCATTTTTGTTTTTTTTCCCTCTAATTCACGCCCCCCCCCCAGCCCCCCTGTGAGTAGTGAAACGGGGACAGGGACACATTTGCCTAGATGCCGGAGGCTGGGCCTGACAAGGCTTGGAAGGACAGGCTTGCCTGGCTGGCCTGGTGATAGATAGATCTGTGGCTGTTGTGGGGGGCAGGGCTGGCTAGAGCTTTGTGTGGCTGCCTAGAAGAAAGTAGGAGCCTTTTTCAAACCCTTCCCTGCCCCACCCCAGCAGGGTGTCATTGGTTCCTTCCAGAGCTGGCTGCTTCCTGGCCTGGCTTCATGTGTGGGTTCTTTTTCCTTTGGGGAGCTGCCCGGGCCATTTCAGCTTTGTTTTCCCACTGCTATATTGGTTCCCAAAGTGGCACTTTGGGTGCTTGGGTCTCTGTAACCTCAGAACTGTCCAGAAATGACACTCTGAGTGGTACTGTCAGAGTTGGCAGTTGCCCCCAGATCCTCCCCCCCCCCCTTTTTTTTTTTTTGGTTTTTCGAGACAAAGTTTCTCTGTGTAGCCTTGGCTGTCCTGGAGTCACTTTGTAGACCAGGCTGGCCTCGAACTCACAACGATCCACCTGCCTCTGCCTCCCAAGTGCTGGGATTAAAGGCGTGCACCACCACGCTCGGCTGACCCCCCCCCCTTCTCATTTGCACCCCAACCTAGTGGAGGCAGTAGCTCTGGGGTAGGGCTGAAGTAGAGGACTTTGTGTGTGACTAAGTCCAGGCCCTCCCCCAGGCAGAAGTGCTGGGAGTGTCTCTTGTTTGTCTCTTCCTGGTCACCTTCATAGAGTGTTTTAGGAAATGCCCTGAGGGGAGGGCTGTAAGCAATGGCGGGGGGGTGGGGGGGTGGGGGTGGGGGGGTGGGTGGGGGGGTGTCTCACTCCTGTCAGGGATCGTATGACCAGCATGCCAGTAGCGCATCCTGAAGAGCAGTCACTCTTACTCAGTGTGGTAGCACCTGTCTGTAATCTCGAACAATGAGGGAGATAGCTCCACTGGTAGAGTGTTGGTCCCCTCAAGTTCTCAGCACCCAGGTTAAAAAAAATGGCAGACCTTCATGCTTGTAGTCTCTCCAGCGAGATTTAAAGGCCAGAGGATTCTTGAGGCTCTGTCTTGACTGGAGAACTCCAGGCTTATAAGAAACCCTGTCTCAAAGGAGGTGGGTAGTGTTCTTGAGACAGAGAGAGTCCAAGGCCAGCCTGGGTTGCATGGCTAGTTTAAGACAAGCCTATGCTATATATGGAAACCTGTCTTAGTTTTGTTTTGTTTTTGATTTCTTTTTTAAAATTTAATTTTATTAATTTATTCAGATTACAACTCAATTGTTATTCCATCACTTGTATCCTCCCAGTCCTCCCTCCCTCCCTCTCTTGTTTTTGATTTCTTGAGGCAGGATTTCTCTGCCTGTCCTGGAACTCTGTAGAGCAAGGCTGGCCCCGAGCTCAGAGATACGCTCTCCTCTGCCTCCCGACTGCTGGGATTTAATGCATGTTGCCACTGCCACCATTAAAAGTGTGCGTCTGTGCCGTGCCACCATTCCCCACCCCTGTCTTTTTTGGGAGAGAGATAGTCCTTTGCTCTGTAGCATAGGCTACCCTAGAACTTTTCGATCCTGCCCAAGCCTTGCTAGGATTACTGTGTGCTACCAAGCCTGGCTGCTTCTTATGCTGGGTCACAAGAGACGACGTGTCTGCATTCAATTCATTCCTTCTTTATCTGGCAAACACTGGTGTGTCCCTGCTCTCAGCTGGGATTAAGTGAGAGGGTAATTTAAGCCACCTAGGAAAGGTAGATCTTCATCGACACTGGCTGGCTGGCTGTTGTACCCTGGGCTACACAACGGTGGAAATTTCTAGAGAGGGAGACCCTGGCAGCACTAAGCAGGGATGGAGTCATCTGGCCAAAGTTGAGGCTTTATTGTAGCCAAACTGACTAGTGGGTTGAGTGACCTGGCAGGCCCTGCCCCTCCACAGCTACCCTGTCATGGCTCCTGAGGCATCCAGACAAATGCAGGCTCTTTGCATGGGTGAAGGGACAGCCTGATTGACAGCCTCTAGGCTACCCCATAGAATTTTCCCCCACCTCCATTCTCCAGTTAAGGCCAAACGCCACAGACTTCAGAAGGAGTGGATTTTTAGAGACTTAACTAGCCAGCTCGTCTTCCCTACGCTGCAGCCTCAAGAGGGGACCTACCTATGGTCACACTGTGTGCTGCTTCCTCCCACTGTATCTCTCTGCCTCCTGGGTTGGGGTGAAATGGATTATCTTTCCCCAGTGAGGAAGGAAGGAAGGCGGGGTTCCTAAGCCTGGGAACCAGTTGAGGTCATTGCTATGTTGCCATGGTGATTGTTCTGGATTAGGGGGCCTGACCCTTGCAAAGCCAGGAAGCTGGAGGGAGTTGGGCTTGGCATTGGTTCAGCAGAGTCGCCCTCACGTGGTGCACGACACAGCACACTTGGACTTCAGCTCTGGCGCCACTATTGATTTCCCATTTAACAGACATGGAACCTGAGGCGTCAGAGGTTAAACCGCTGGCCCAGGATTACTGGGCCTATCAGTCCAAGTTCTTGGTTCTGGAGCAGTATTTAGTGACAGGAAAGTCTCCTATCTTTTGACATGAAAGAAAGGGAATCTGATCCCACCCCAATTGGGCTGGCCTCAAATTCATGATCCTCTTGCCTCTGCCCAGCTTGTCTGTGTGTACATGTGTGTGCGCGCGTGCATTTGTTTGTTTGTTTGTTTGTTTATTTATAAACAGGGTCTCATGTAGCCCAGGCTAGCTTCTAATCCTGTGTGTGTGTGTGTGTGTGCGCGCGCGCGTGTGTGTGTGTCTTTTTACAGGAAACCACAACTAGGTAGAGCCTTCTGGGTTTCTGCAGTCTCCATTTTTTTCTTATCTTTCCAGATGTCTCCTTTCTGAAGGGCTTTCTGGTCGTCATGTGCTGTCTCAGGCCTTCCTCAGCGGGTAGGGAGGGGAAAGGCTACCTACCCTCTGGGCGGCGCCTGGGCCTGAATCTTCTTCCTGGGAGCTTCAGGCAGTTCCTAGGAGGGGTGATGCCTATGTTAGCCCAGGCCCAGGTCCCTGTCTCTGACTGCTAGTGTGAACCAATTGCCAGGTCTTCTCACTGTGTACCCTAACCTAGCCTGCTGAATGCTGGCGTACAGGTTTGACCTACCGAACCGGTTTGGTTTTTTTTTTTTTTAAATCTGCATCAAAAGAGAAAAAATCCCACCAAAGTAGAGTGGAGGAGCTGGCTGTACTCATGGCCTGGCACGGGACTCACAAGCTGTGGGTCCTCAGTGCAAAAGTCCAAACGTGTGACCAGTGAGTGACTCGAGGCTTGGGAGCTGCCTGGAAACTCCCAATGTCCTGGCCCCCCCTATGTCCTGAGCTGACCTGTTTCAGGATAGTACAGCCACTGTAGAGGAAATCTAGGCAGCTGGTGAGGCCTGGAACAGCTGCTTACTGAGGTGGACAGTGAGCCTCCAAAGCCAAGAGACAGGACTCTGCCCCGCAAGTGTTTCCTAGTCTCCGCTCTCCAAAAATCTCCATTGGTGTCCAGGAAGTCCTCTCTGTAGTGTATCGTGGGTGTCGCTAGTTTTCCAGAGAGTTCTTAGGAGACCGGGCAGCAGTGGTGTGGCGGGGCTGTCACCAGAGCTCAGACCCCTCTTCTGAGAGTCTTCTCGGGCAGCAGTCCCTCTCAGAGGCCAGCTTGGCAGGCTCCAGGAAGCTGTTCTGGCTTGTCAAAGGCTCATTGATGGCCTCACCGTTCTCCTGGGCAGCTGCTTTGTCCTTTGGCACAGCCTTTGCTCAGCTGGTTGCTTAAAAACTCCCCCACACTCTTAGTGGGTGCCTCCACCACATCCTGGCTGGGATGCCGGCTGCTGGAGCCTCGGATTTGGCAAGGACTTTCTTATAGCTAGCTGTAGGAGGGAGGGTAGGGTGAGGAGTCAGGCATTCTGTCATCTCGGGACATTTGCTGGTAAGCCATGTGACTTCAGGCAGGGGAAGTGGCCTTTTTAATTAAACAGATTTTTTTTTTTTTCCTTTTAAGAAAAGTTTTTGTAGCCGGGCGTGATGTCACACGCCTTTCATCCCAGCACTCAGGGAGGCAGAGGCAGGTGGATCTCTGTGAGTTTAAGGCCAGCCTGGTCTACGAAGGGAGACCAGGGCAGCCAAGGCTACACAGAGAGACCCTGTCTCGAAAAAAGAGAGAGAGAAGAAAAGTTTTTGGTCCCCCACCCCTCCTAGTTTTTCAAGGTAGGGTTTCTCTGTGTGGCTGTCCCTGGCTTTCCTGGAACTCACTCTGTAGACTAGGCTGGCCTTGAACTCATAGAGATCTGTCTATCTCTGCCTTCCAGAGTGCTGGGATAAAAAAGTATGTGTCACTAGTGCCCAGTCATCGCCCCCTGCCCAAAAAAGTATTGCTTTATGTGTACGGGTGTTTTGCATGGTATGTACTAAGTATGTGCCCTGTGGCCTCGGAGATGAGAAGAGAGCCTTGGACCCCCTAGAGCTGGAGTTACAGATGGTTGTGAATTACCATGTGGGTGCTGGGATTTGGACCTGGGTTACATGGCAGCTAGCCTGGTGTCTTTGGTTTTTTGTTTTTTGTTTTTAAATGTGCAGTTTATTGTTTCCATGTCACACTTTAGGAAAAGGGAATAACTCAACAGCAAGTGAATCTAATGGTCTAGCTCTGTGCTAATGCAATGGACACCTGGGGACAGAGCCCGCTCACTGACAGCGGGTAGAGTTGGCACAAGCCGGTCACAAGTCCCGTGCAAGCGCAGTGCACAGCAAGCCTATTGCTGGGGCTAGGACAGTGAGTGGAGGCTAGTCCCTCATGGCCTCAGTTGTGCTTAGCCAGGTCAACCAGGATGCCTGACACTCTACAGTCACCAAGGTGGCAGGCAAGACAAGGGATCCTGGTGGGAAATCCCTTCACTAGAAGGGTTCCTTGTCGCTAAGAGTACACGGCCCATATACACCGAGGTGCATTAGAGACCAGAATCGGCTGAGCTGCCTGGCAGGCAGGGGCTTATTTCCTCTTTGTAGACTTTCTGGTCACTGCTTCTGATCAGTATAGGTTTTGCTGGTCACACCCAGGTGCTCATTTCTGGGGCTTTTGTAATTTTTATTTTTAAAGATAGAGGCCTCTCTTGTGTAGCTCTGGCTGTCCTGGAACTCATTATGTTGTCTGGAGTGGCCTTGGAACTCACAGAGATCCGCCTGCCTCCGCCTCCTGAGTGTTGGGATTAAAGTCATGTGCCACCACTACGCCAGCGTGTCCTGACGTCAGGACTTTGGCACAAGCACCTCCATCTTTGTTTTCTTTATTCTGTGTTCCGAGTGTTCACCGCAGGTCCTCTGGAACAGCAGCTTGAGCTCTTAACCCCTGAGCCATCTCTCCAGCCCTAAGATGTTGCCTTTCTATGGGCATTCAATGTGTGACCTCCCTTCAGAACCTTCTAGATATGTGTCAATGGGGTTATTATTATTCCGACCCTTTCTGTTTTAGGCTGTACACTGTGGTGGGGGCTTCTGGCCAGAAGCCTCAGCTTAGGCAGGCCGCCTATCCTATTCTCACATTCCACCTAACTCTGGGCTCTCTTCCCCCATCCTCACATTCCAGCTAACTCTGGGCTCTCTCCCCCCTCTCTTGGCTTCCAGGTGCGCTACAAGGAGGAGTTTGAGAAGAGCAAGGGCCGAGGCTTCAGCGTGGTGGCAGACACACCCGAGCTGCAGAGGATCAGGAAGACCCAGGACCAGATCAGCAATGTAAGCTCCTACCGCTGTTGCCCTAGCTACTGCTCTCTGCCTCTTCTCTCATCTGCTCCCAGACAGCCTCAGGAAAGGCCTGATCAGAGGGAAGGGAGTGGTCAGGGTACTTCAGTGTCTTTTCTTTGTCCTCCCTCTTTGCTAGGCACTCTGCCCAAATGGCATTTCCTCCTTAAAGAGACTGCCCTTTGAGAAGAGAGAGAGAGAGAGACAGAGAGAGAGAGAGAGAGAGAGAGAGAGAGAGAGAGAGAGAGAGAGAGAGAGAGAGAGAGAGAGAGAGAGAGAGAGTGTGTTCGTGTTTCATGGGGGTTGTTGGAGTGCAGATTAGCACAGGGTCAAAGCTGGGGTTGGGGGTTGAGGCTCCTGCCTGCCTCTGGGTGCTAACGCTGTAGTCATTTCCGCCCTCCCTCCCACCTCAGCCAGCTCTTCCTTCCTGTGTGAAAACCCAGCTGGCGTTGCTTGCCTGCCTTCCACCCCCTCCAGGCCCCTTCAGGCTCGGTCTGGAGCTGGTCATCGGTGTCTGACTGGGTGTCTGGCCGTTAGACAGAGGCGTGGAGAGTGAGTGGTGCAGTGGTGATCTCTGTGTGGTTGCTGAGAGCAGCTGGGGCTTAGACAACAGGCCTCAATTTCCTCCTTGTGTGGCCAAGGCTTGCAGGGGCCTGATTTGGAGTACGTGGGAGTCAGGGTGCTGCTGCGAGTGATGTCACAGACCATGGGCACAAGCCCAAGCAGAGTTAGAACGTGCCTTGGCCAGCTGCAGCAAGAGCCCTAGAAGTGAAGGATGAGGCAGGCCAGTGTCCTCGCATCTGTAACAGGACAGAGCTGAGGGACTGGGGCTGGGGTGCATAGGATCCAGATTTGGATGGCCCACCTAGGGTCCACATCTCTCTCCATTCTGCCACTAAACAGGTAGCTGGGCTGTGCCCCGGGGGAAGTGTAGTGGGGGGGGGGTATGTGTCTGTCAGGGAGATTCCTTAAAGACAGAATCACCCCTGCTGGGGAGCGATAGTTTTCAAATTCTGCCCTCTGTCTAGAGAGGAGGTAAGAGAGTCGTGGATTCAAAGTCATTCTGGAGGTTGAGGCAAGATTAAGGAAGAGGTTGAAGCCATCCTGGGCTGTGTGAAAGCCTGTGTAAAACAAAACTTTTTGAAGGTGTGTTGAGGATGTAGATTAGTGTTAGAGGATTTGCCCAGAATGCACTGGGCCCAGAGTACTCTCTTTAGCTAGCACCATAAAGAGGAAAACACTGTCATGAATAAATGCTTCTTTTGTTTGTTTGTTGGTTTTGGTTTTTTGAGACAGGGTTTCTCTGTGCAGCCTTGGTTGGCCTGGACTCGCTTTGTAGACCAGGCTGGCCTCGAACTGACAGAGATCCGCCTGCCTCTGCCTCCCAAGTGCTGGGATTAAAGGTGTATGCCACCTTTCCCTGTGTATACAGGTGCTTTCGACTTGGAGCGCTCATTCAGATATTTTTCTGGTTTTGTTTCATTAAAAACAAAACAAACAAACAAAACTGCTGGTGACCTTCTAGTCTAACCAAGTGGGTTTTGCAACCCAGTAGTTGAGCTGACGTTTAAAATGAGGGGCTTGATGAGACGGCCGGCTTCTCCCGGGCCTTCCTCAGGGGGTTTCAAACCCTTCTTGGGCCCCCCCAGGAAAGCCTGTTACAGTTATCCTCTTCCAGCCTGGGCCTGACTCACACCCTGGAGTTTCCTTTCTGGCTCAGGCCACACAGAGGGTAAAAAGGTGTGCCTGGGAGCTCCCTAGATGGAAAGCCGGAAGTCCCGTGGCCTTGGGTGACTGGGGAAGTGTGGAATGGCTCACAAAGCTGGAATTAATGTGGCTTGGTGTCTTGAGACACCTCCAGTCACCAAGGCCAACCTTTAGGACAATCATTCAGTGATGTACCTTGTGAGTTTGGAGGAGACAAGCAAGCCCTAGTCACCTCTGCCTCACTTTCTGGAAGGTTTCCAGAATGTTCTGACACCCAGTCTGTTTCACCTGCCTTCCTGCACCTTGTTGTTGGACATTGGACACATTAATGCAGGAGGAGTTCTGGTAACAAAAGCCTGACTGTGGCCAAGGTGTCTACACCACAGATAGAATCTTATCAGCCACCTCAGGGCTGCAATTAGCTGATTGCTCTAGTTCTGAGCTGGGAGGGGTGACTAAAAAGCTGGAAGTCTCTCTTCTTGGTGTTGGGGACTGGGATCAAAGTCCGTCTCTATCAGAGCCTCCTGTGCTGGACTGTCAGAGGCACCCCACAATCAGCTGGGCTATCAGAGCACCGCCCCCCCCAGCTCAGTGGTAGAGTGCTTAGCTTGCACAAACCCTCATATCCACACAGAGGGCCCCCTAGGATCATAGGGCACTTGGTGACAATAAATGCTAGCTCTGTGTTCTCCCAGCAGTCCAGATCGGCACCTCTGGACTGTGTGGTGCACTTCCCCTCCCCGCTCCCCCCACTGGCTTACTGTGATACTTACTGAGTGAAAATTATTACTTAAAATTCAAAAGGTCTCCCAGCGCTTGGGAGGCAGAGGCAGGCGGATCTCTGTGAGTTCGAGACCATCCTGGTCTACAAAGTGAGTTCAGGACAGCCAAGGCTACACAGAGAAACCCTGTCTCAAAAAAAAAAAAAAAAGCAAAAAACCCCCAAAACCTGAAAAGGTCTCACCAGCCCTGAAGTCAGAGGACACCAGGCCTGGCTGTGTCCCAGAATCCCCAGGAGCACAGGCAGAGCTGTGGCTCCATTGTGCCAGCTTCCAGCATAACTCTTGAGAAAGGAGTTGTCCAGAGCCACACTGGATTGGTTGAAAACCAAGTGTATGCCTGGGGGTGTAAAGTCTAGCCTCAGTCCTGTGTAGGGCAACAGAGACTGACGCATGCCTCATTCCAGGAATGGCAGCATGGGCTTGCCCTTGGATCTTCAGCACCACAGAAAGAGAGAGAAGGAAGGGGGAAAGGAGAAGAAAGAGTGACACCCGTGCTCAGCTCAAAGGAGTTTGCTGAGTATTAGATCTGGGACTCTCGAAGCTCCTGTCACACCATTATAAGTAGCTATAGACTCGTCTAGGCAAGAGAGGGGCAGAGGTGGCTCGGAGCCGTGCTGGCTCCACACCGGCTAATGACAGTAAAGCCGTAAGCTCCTCAGACACCTTTGCTCCTCCAGGCAAGAATACTTTGCTTTTCTGTCAGCCAAAAGTAACCTACATTTTCTGTGCCCGAAATTAGTTTCAGTCTTCAGTGTCTCAAAAAAAAGAAGAAGAAAGAAAATTCCATTTCCTTCCCAGAGTTAAACCGTCAGGAGGCAGGCTCCTAGCGTTCTCATTTTTAAAGAAAGATTTGTTTTGCTTGTCTTTATGTGTGTTTTTGTGCCCCATGTGTGTGAGTGCTCTCTGAGGCCAGATGAAGGGCTGGAATTGCTGGGATTAGAGGTACAGGAGGCTGTGAAGCTGTCTCACACAAACAGGTGCTAGGAACCAAACTTGAGTCCTCTGAAAGAGCAGCAGGTGTTCTTAACCACTGAGCTTCTGCAATCGAAATTCTCCAATTTAATTTTGAAAAAAATTGTGCTTTTACCCAAAGCTTTTTTTTTTTTTTTAATTAAGTCTTTTGAGATCTGTTTTTACGTATTTTGAGTGTTTGCTTGCATGACTGCCTGTGTACCGTAGTGTGTGCCTGCTACTGTGAGACCAGAGTGGGCCATGGGATTCCCTGGAACTGAAGGTACAGGCAACTATGGATTGCCTGTGGGCTATGGGAACTGAAGCCAGGCCCCTCTGCATGAGCTGCGAGCTCTCTTAGCTGCTGAGCCTTCTCGCTCTGTACAAGACTTCCTGCTTGAGTGCTGGCATCACATGCCCGGCTTCTATGTTTGGACAATACTGTAAGTCTCTCACCAGGCCTTTAATGGGGAGGCAGAGGCACGTGGATCTCTGTGAGTTTGAGGCTAGCCTGGTCTACAAAGTAAGTTCTAGGACAGCCGGCATCACATACTCTGTCTCGAAAACAAAACAAACACAACACAACGAGAAACTCCCAAGTCTCTAATAGGAAGCCATATTGCATGGTTGAAAAACTAAGCCTCAGATGGGCGTGGTGGGGCACGCCTTTAATCCCAGCACTTGGGAGGCAGAGGCAGGTGGATTGCTATGAGTTTGAGGCCAGCCTGGTCTACTAAATGAGTTCAGGACAGCCAAGGCTAACACAGACCCTGTCTCAAAAAACAAAACAAAACAAAACAAAACGAACAAAAAAAAAAAAAAAAAAAAAAAAAGAAGAAGGAAAGAAAGAAAGAAAGAAGAAAAGATAAGCCTCCTATGTTAAAGGCAGATTCTGTTACAACCTATTTAACCTACCCTGTCTTCAACTTTGGCTTCCCCATCTGTAAAATGGGGACAAATGACAACATATTATACTCTAGGGCTAGGTGAGAAAAGGAAAGGAGTAATAAACATATAAAGGCACAAAGTAGAACTTCATCCTCCCCACCCCCACCCCCCAAAAAAAAGGCTGGCTGCAAGAGTGACCTGACTATTCCATTTAAGGCTTGGTGTTACTGACTAAGCCATGATGCTGCATCATGTGGTAGGGGACGTGTGGCCAGTCAGGCTTTTTTTTTTTCCACCTCAGTCAGGAAACAGGTACTTCAAAAAGCAGGACATAAGCTGGCCAGTCTCAAGGGGACCCTACCTAGTCCCACCAAATGTCTGCCCATTGAGGGTCTTTCTGCCCCAGTTACTGAGCCCACACGCATGGAGACCTCCATGGAGGCCCAGGATTTGGCTTTTTAAAATTTTTTGTTTTTTGGTTTTTGGTTTTTTGGTTTTTTTTCAAGACAGGGTTTCTCTGTGTATCCTTGGCTGTCCTAGACTCCCTTTGTAGACCAGGCTGGCCTCAAACTCACAGCGATCCGCCTGCCTCTGCCTCCCAAGTGCTGGGATTAAAGGCAAGTGCCACCATTGCCCGGCTATTTGACTTTTTTTTTTAAAGCTCAGATCTTTGGACGCTGGAGACAAACGCCTCAGCATTTAAGAATGCTTTGCTATCGCAGAGAACCTAGGTTGGGTTCCCAGCACCCCCGTGATGGCTCACAAGCTGTCACTCCAGTTCCAGGGATCCAGTGACCTCTTCTGATGTCTGAGGGCACCAAGCCTTCGGGCGAAACACTTGCACACAGAAAATAGTGTTAGGAAAACAAAACTGATGTGAGAGCCAGCCACAGTCTTGGATAAAAGAGAGAGAGAAAAAAAAAAACCCCCATGAGAACTGAGTCGTGATCAGCAGGATCCTCTGGGGGTGGGGGTAGGTTGCTTTGCCTGTTTGCTTAAGAAACTGTTTGGTGAGCCAGGAGTGAGCACACAGCTTCTCCATTTTGCTGGAGCGGAAGTGGAAGGCAGTGACCAGCCTAAGCAGGGCCTCACTTTTCAGCCGTTACACTCCCTGCTTCCTCTTCTGGCTTGTATTTCTTTTCTTTTTAAAAAAGATTTATTTATTTGTTTGTTTGTTTTATTTTTTTGTTTTTTCGAGACAGGGTTTCTCTGTGTAGCCTTGGCTGTCCTGGACTCACTTTGTAGACGAGGCTGACCTCGAACTCACAGAGATTTGCCTGCCTCTGCCTCCCAAGTGCTGGGATTACAGGCGTGCGCCACCATTGCCCGGCTAGATTTATTTATTTATTTGTTTATTTGTTTGTTTATTTATTTATTTATTACATATACAGTGTTCTGCCTGCACACCAGAAGAGGGCACCAGATCTCATTATAGATGGTTGTGAGCCACCATGTGCTCGCTAGGAATGGAACTCAGGCCATCTGGAAAAGCAGCTGAGCCATCTCTTCAGCCTTCTGGTTTGCATTTCTATGTCCTCCCCAGGGTAGGGTGATCCTGGGATTTCCCCCAAGTTTTAGGGGCCCCTGAGGTACTGTCAGCGTTTGAACAGAAGATACGAGAACGGGGGACTGGGTGTGTAAACGCTTGTTCCCAGGACAAGGCCTGTCTGTCCAGCTGGGACTTTGTCCATTTTTTCCAGTGAGAGCCTGCCATCTAAGTCTTGCCGTGGAAGGGGGGAGCTGTGAGCCCCACATACATTTCCAAAGCTCCCTTACTCACCATCTATAATGCAGAGCCCCACTCCAGGAAGGGCTCTCCTTCAGGGGCACCTGGCTCTGTAGGCTAGATGCAGACCTGTTGCCTCCTTTTCCTCACCGGGTAAGTGCTTCGCCAAGTCTGACCACCTGTGTTAGATTCCTCGGGTCCCTTATGGTGGAAGATGTGAGCTAATGCTCACAGATCACCCTCTGACCTCTGTGGCATGTGCACTTCTAATAAACAAACAAGCAAATGAATGTAATCTTTAAAAGTTAAATTTTGGGCTGGAGAGATGGCTCAGTGGTTAAGAGCACTGTCTGTTCTTCCTAGAGGTCCTGAGTTCAATTCCCAGCAACTATATGGTGGCTCACAACCATCTATAATGTGATCTGATGCCCTTTTCTGGACTGCAGGTGTACATGCAGGCAGAGCACTGTATACACAATAAATAAATAGATAAATAAATAAGAAAAAAACTCCATTAAAAAATAAAAATTAAAAAAAAATTTTTTAAATATGAGGAGGTTGTGGGGCTGGAGAGATGGCTCAGAGGTTAAGAGCACTGTCTGCTCTTTCAAAGGTCCTGAGTTCAATTCCCAGCAACCACATGGTGGCTCACAACCATCTACAGTGAGATCTGGTGTCCTCTTTTGGCCTGCAGACACACATGCAGGCAGAATATTGTTACATAATAAATAAATCATTAAAAAAAAAAGAAATATAAGGAGGCTGTAAACAAAAACAGACAGACATTGGAAGAGCCGGCGTCTTGAGTCTTTTATGTGCTGTTTTTTACTGCTCCTTGCTGGCCACGGAGCAGGGTCCCTAAGGAACTGGAGCTGACGAGGTCCCGTTGGCACCCCTCACACCTGGGTGCCCTTCCAGGAGGTACGAGGGTTCTGGTTTTAGTCCAGCCCGCGCTGGCTGCTTTGCGTTAGACTGTTTCACCATTTGGGTGTGTATCCCTGCTTGGTCACAAAGGAGACAGCGGAGGAAGGGAGAGATCTTAGTTTGTGCCAGGGGATGAGTAGCTTGCTGCCTCCAGGCGACGCTCCTCTCACACCCCACTGCCATGCTGCCTGCTGCCCCTGCCAGTCTGACATCCAGGCTATAGTAATAACCATTATTTAGGGGGCATGGGCAGTGAGGATGTGCCCCATGAGGGTGCAGGAAGGACACTTAGATTCTTTGTGCCTGCTGCTTATGGGGCTCAGATTTTGTCCCATCAGTTTAGTGTGTGTGTGTGTGTGTGTGTGTGTGTGTGTGTGTGTGTGCATTTTACAATATACATTCTGTATTTGTACGGTGATACTTCACGACTCTAAAGTAGCGTGCTTCGTGAGGATTGTGCCAAAGTACCCAGGGGAATATTCAGTCAGTTTTTTTGGCAGTCCTGGAGGCTGGCTGGCACAGTCACTGTGTCACGGGTTGATCATGTCAAATGAACAGCCTGTGATACTAAGTATGCAACTCACGGCCTGGACCACAGGAAGGGCCAAAAACTAGGGGGTGATGTGATGATTAATATTGACCATGGTGTGGGAGCTAGAGAGGTCAGCCCCTGCCACAGGCTCATACAAGGGCGAGCTACCCCTTCCCCCTCCCCCGCCCCCTCTATTTAGAGAGAGGGCCTCATGTATGCCCAGCCAGGCCTGAAACTTAATAGGTAGCCAAGGATGATCTTGAATTATTTTATTTTGAGATAGGGGCTCACTGTGCAGCCCTGCTTGGCCTGGAACTGGCTATGTAGACCAGGCTGGCTTCAAACTCAGATCCACTTGTCAGCCTCCTGGGTGTCTGCTGATGGGAAAGGAATATACCGTGCCTGACAGTGCGTAGCATGTGGGGCTTTGTGTGGCCTATACTAGACCAAGCACTCGGCTTAGCAACTGAACCATAAAACCAGCCGGTCCTTGCATGGCTTAGCAACTGAACCATAAAACCAGCCGGTCCTTGCATGGCTTAGCTGAGGCTTGTTATGGTTAAATTACTTAAACAGCTGTAGCTCTTCAGGAGTCTCTTACTGTGTATGTGTGTGTGTGTGTGTGTGTGTGTGTGTGTGTGTGCGTGCGCGTGCGCGCGCGCGTGCACGCGTTCACGTGGGTAAGTAAAATGGTCTCACTATGTTGCTCAGACTGGCCTTGTTCCTCCCTCCTGCCTCAGTAGCTAAGGTGATTGGCACTTACCACCGAGCCCTCTACCCATTCCTCCTGCACTGCAGATCAAATACCATGAGGAGTTTGAGAAGAGCCGCATGGGGCCCAGTGGAGGTGAAGGTGTGGAACCAGAGCGCAGAGAGCTCCAGGACAGCAGTGGCTACCGGAGGCCACCAGAACAAGAGCCTCAGCCTCACCACATCCCGACCAGTGCCCCAGGTGAGTGTCAGCCTGGGGGGGCGCTGGGGAAGGGGGCGAGAGAGGGCCCTGAGGTCGGGAGACTTGGGCAGAGAGAAAATGGCCATGCAGGTAGGAGCACTCCCCAAAATCTCACGCCCATCCTGCAAAGGAGGTGAGTGCAGGGGGGGTCTAGAAAAGCGGATCCCAGTGTGTGAGGAGCATAGTGCAGCCCTGGTGTGAAGCCTAAGTCACAGATGAATGTGAGTGCCCAGCACGCCTTTGGTGGCGGATGCTGAGCAACGCTGCGGGGTGCGGGAGAGTTGGGAACTCATGGCTTTTAGAGTCACAGGGGTTGGGGGGAATGAGCCGGGCAAGACAGTTTCTGAGCTTTGTCTCCTCCATTTTCCAGTTTACCAGCAGCCCCAACAGCAGCAGGTGACCCCATCATATGGTGGCTACAAGGAGCCTGCGGCTCCTGTCTCCATACAGCGCAGTGCCCCAGGTGGTGGTGGGGTGAGTAACTCTCTGGAATGGGGAGACCCTGGGGTGAGAGAGGTCATAGCTTCTGCACCTCTGTACAGGCGTGCATGCACACACACACACATACATGGTAAAGGCTAAGGATGGCACAGCACTTGCCTATTCTGCACAGAATCTTAGGGTTCTGTCCCCAGTGCTATGTCCCCTTTCCCACAGAAAAGGATTGTGTACTTCCTGTGTGGGCAGGAAGTAGTCTTGTGGCTGCTGCCTTGAGCCAGGCCTGTAGTAGGACGCATCAGTTTTGCTGGATGAGAAAATGAACCACAGTAGGAAGCTGGGCGGGCGGTCCTGGGTGTAAACGTGCTAGTCCGGGTGTTCAAAGATACATTCTGCCGGGTGCGCGCGCGGCTGACCTCCACAGCGGGTGCTTCGGGTTTCAAAGCCGCTCGTGACAGAGTGGAAGAGAAATAAAGTAGCCTGGGAGAAGTGGCCTCGCTCTAGGGAGGAGACAACAAGAGGCTGTGTGGAGGAGAGGGTAGTGAGTGGCCTGTGCGCACGGTGGGGTCAGGGACGAAGGGCAGCAGAGTGAAACTGTAACATTCACGGACAGTCTGTACAGAGTAGAGGAGTGAATGGTACCAGGGGACAGGAGGTACAAAGGCCACGTGACAGACATCCTTGAAAGGTTTCCTGGAGACAGGAAGAGGAAGTAGATGAGGTCAGGTCCTTTGGGGACTTGGAGGCCTTTGTGGCCAGTGATCTACACAGACTGACAGTTGACTTTTGCTTTATGAAAATCACACTGGCAGCCGGGCGTGGTGGCGCATGCCTTTAATCCCAGCACTCGGGAGGCAGAGGCAGGCGGATCGCTGTGAGTTCGAGGCCAGCCTCGTCTACAAAGTGAGTCCAGGATGGCCAAGGCTACACAGAGAAACCCTGTCTCGAAAAACCAAAAAAAAAAAAGAAAGAAAATCACCCTGGCAGTTGAGTATGGGTGTAATCTCAGCACTTGGGCGTGTGAGGCAGAAGAGTTACTGCGAGTTCAAGGCTGGCCTAGCTACATAGCTAGAGCTTGTCTTAAACATTAAAAAAGGGAAAAGAAAGGGGGCAAAAAAAGGAAAGGTTAACCTTGGTCCCCATATGGGGAAAGATAGCTGACTGAGGGGTGGGGGTGTGTTGGGAGGCCATTTAGAGGATGGTCAATATACTGACCAGGATCTGCTAGCATATAGGCTTGGAATCTCTTAGAAGCATTTTGTCCCCGATTTGGGACTGAAATCAGACTAATAATGGTTTCAAAAAGAAAACATTGGTACGAATAGTCCTTCAAATAATAGTGACTAGGCCATGCTTTCCCCCCACCCTTTTTTTTTTTTTTTTGCTTTGTGATGTTAAGAATCAAACCCAAGAGGCCGGGTGTGGTGGCACACACCTTTAATCCCAGCACTTGGGTGGCAGAGGCAGGCAGAGTTCAGGCCAGCCTGGTCTACAAAGCAAGTTTTGGATAGCCAAGGCTACACAGAAAAACCCAGTCTTGAAAAACCAAAAAAGAAAGAAAAAAAGAGAAAGAAAGAAAGAAAGAAAAATTAAACCCAAGGGTTTTTCTTTTTCATTTTTTTAAGATTTATTTATTATTTTGTATACAGTGCTCTGCCTGCATGTACACCTGCATGCCAGAAGAGGGCATCAGATCCCATTCTAGATGGTTGTGAGCCACCATGTACGTGCTGGGAATTGAACTCAGGACCTCTGGAAGAGCAGTCAGTGCTCTTAACTGCTGAGCCATCTTTCCAGCCCCGACACCAGGATTTTTAATCTAAGATAGCTATGTAGCCCAGGCTGGCTTTGAGCTCAGGATTCTCATCAACTTATATAAAACGTTTTTTTTTTTTTTAATGTGCATTGGTGTTTTGCCTGCACGTGTGTCTGTGTGACGGTGTCTGGTCACCGGGAACTGGAGTTACAGTTTGTGAGCCACCATGTGGGCGCTGGGAACTGAACCTGGGTCCTCTAGAAGAACAGTTTGGAGCTCTTAACTGCTGAGCCATCTCTCCAGTCCCTGCGTAGCACACTTTAAAACCACTATTTCAGTGAGTCTATGGGGCTTTACTGCTCCATGGAAATAGGTGTGAGAGACTCCATTGCAGAGCCCACCCCAGGCCCCACCTTCTGGATCACTGCTCCCCTGAGGTCCCCTGAGAGGTAGAGAGAGAGAGAAACACAAGGCCTGGGAGCCCCTTTGTGGAGCGCTTGCCTGGCCCACGAGGTGTGGGCATGGGAAAGGAGAGCCCACATCCAACACCCAGGCTGACTGTTGGCTATGCTCCCCCAGAAACGGTACCGTGCAGTGTACGACTACAGCGCCGCCGACGAGGACGAGGTCTCATTCCAGGATGGGGACACCATCGTCAATGTGCAGCAGATCGATGATGGCTGGATGTATGGGACCGTGGAGCGCACCGGTGACACGGGGATGCTGCCAGCCAACTACGTGGAGGCTATCTGAGCCCTGTGCTGTCCAACCCTCTGTCTTCAATGCATTCCATGGCATTACATCTGTCCTGGGGTCTGACCCATCCACCCTTCAGTGTCTCTGTCTTTTAAGATCTTTGACTACTTCTTTGTCCCCGCCCCTCCTCTAGCTGCTTTGGCCAACCCAAGCCTTGTTCTGCCACTGTTATGGGCTCCTTCCTCTGGCAGGCTTTCCCTTGGACCAACCAACTGATTGATTTTTTTTTTTCCTCTCTCTCTCTCTCTCTTTCTGGAGGAAACAGGCTGAGCACTCTGGGGAGGGCAGGATTGTTCTGAGGAGGGTGGGCTCACAGGGCTGAAATGGGAGACCCAGTAAGGAGATAAGTTAGGTGGGGTGTAGTCGCACATGCCTTTGATCCCAGCACTCAGGAGGCAGAGGCAGGAGGAGCTCTGAGTTCGAGGCCAGCCTGGTCTACATCATGAGTTTCAGGACAGCCAGAGCTATAGAGTGAGACCCTGTCGTCTGGGAGGAGGGGCGGGGTTGTTGCTTAGTTCTCAGCCTCACTTCCTGCCCTAGGTCCTTCATAACTCCCTGGCCCAGTTCCCCTGACACCCCTTCATCCCAGAGTTGGGGTAAGCCCCATACTCCTCCTCATACCTCCAAGTGGGGCTCTACACATTCCCAGGGGGTGGGGATTGAGGCCTCAGTTACCTAGCGACCTATGTAATGAGTTTACCTTTTTGCTAGTCCTCCCTCCTGACCCTCTGCCTCTTCAGGACATTTAAAGGAGAGCAGAGTTCCTTCTGTGGGCTGAGTCCCTGCCCCCATGTGTGTGTTCCATCACACACTGAGTGTGCCGCCCTGCCCACACAAATCCAGGGCTGCCACAAAGAGCTCCCCAGGAAGCTAAAGTCTGGGTCAAGCTCTTGCCTTAGTTCTAGGGGCAGCAGCAGGAAGGAGGGAACAGGGTGTTCTCCTCAGACCTATTTGCTTCCCGCCTCCCCCAGCCTCCAGGGGACTCTATCTCCCTGGATGGGAGCCTGCTGTGAAGGGTAGAGCGAGGAGGAATGCCTTTGGGACTTGAGTTAACTGAGCTGTTCCTTCCTGCTCCCCTGGGAAGAAGTCTCTGGGTTTCCCTGTGGCCTTCCTCCCCAGAACAAGGCAAGATGGGCTTGGAGCTCTCTGCAGAGCCAGAAGGTGAAGACACTCTTCTGGCCACACAGGAGGCCCCATCATTTGGCCCCCTCACTCGGGAGGAGAGGGAAGCCTTCTGCGTTACATGTGTGCTTTCCTGTCTTTTGTGTCTGAGGCTACAGAGTACGGTACCAGCAGGACCAAGTCACCCATACTGTGGCACCTCACTCAGGGCTCTCCTGTCCTTGGAGCAAGGGAGAGAGGCCAGGACTCCAAAGCGGGCAGCACCGTCTCTGGGCTGGTGCTAAACTCTCAGGTTCCTCCTTTGCACCTGGGGCCTGGGGCAGCCCTCACTCAGCTTCATTCATCTCTGGGTTTTCTTGTCACCCCTCCTGGGTTCCCTGACTCTCTCATCTTCGCTGTGAGTCTGATACTAGGCCCCTTTGCACACTTAGACCCTGCTGCAGGGGGAGGTCTGAACCTGAAGGCACTGATCAGGTCAGCAAGGGAGTTGTCAGGAGCACTTGCTAGAGTAACCAACTTTCCTGCCTGGTCAGTCCCTTTCCTTCTGGCCCTAGTCTGGCTGGAGGGAAGGAGGGGGGTCCTGTTGGGCAGTATGGGGAGAACCTTGCTGAAGCATCTCATGAGCCCCCTTGGGAGGCGCAGTCCATTCCATTTTCTCTTGATCTCAAAGCACAAAGTAGTTCTGGGGACCAGAGGTCAGGGACACTTGCTCTTGGAGGGCCTGTGTTCCGGGAGGTGCCACAACCTTCCTGGTTCCACTTAGCTGAGCCCGCCCCTTCCCAACACATCAAGCCAGCTGCTCTTCTACTGCCCTAGAAACCAGGCACACTTTCCCACACCTGCAGAGGGAAGAGGAACCATCTAAGGTGCTGAGGGCCCCAGGGTTGCTGGAGTCCATGTATTTTTTTTCCCAGACACATCCATCACCACCACCACCCGCCCCCCAGAAGAGCACAGAGTCCCCAAGCCTGTGATCTGTTCCTTTGTAAAGGTCTTTCAGCCAATCAAAACCCAGGAAAGAAAGCGCCTTGGCTAGACTGTGAACTTAACTTTTGTGGACCAATCCTGTAATGCAAGAAAGCCCCATGGCGAGGGACATGAATTCTCCCCACACTGCTTCCTGTTTTTCCCTCCTCATGTCCCTCCAGGGAACATTTTATTTCCTAATAGCTGGACACAAGACAAAAAGTACCACCCCACAAAGCCTGTATTTAAAAAGAAACAGAAGTGTCCCTGTGAAGTTTGCCTCTGTCCGACATTTCATGTGTGAGTGATTGTGTGTGTGTGTGTGTGCGTGTGAAGCCGTCCATTCATCTTTTATATGGGGTTGTTGTCTCTCTTTGATCTCTCTGGTCCTCTCCCTCCTGGCCTTGTGCTCGGGATCAGTTCTTTCTGGCCCTGTTAATGATTCCCAACATTGACTTGAACCACAAAGTGAATCTTTATCCTGGTGACTCAAATAAAAGTATAATTTTTACCTGCGGACTGGGCTTCCTCTTTGGCTCTGAAGTAACTTCTGTGTGTGTCCTGTCAGCCAGGGGCCATTGACCTGTCACCCACAATAAGCCCAGTTACCCCCTCAAGGTGAAGGACTGATCTAGAAACCAAAGGGTAGCCGGCTCTTCCTCATGCCCTGGCATCTGTGTCCTTGATTGAGGACATACCTCGACCCTCTGGTGGCATCCACCAGCGACATCTCTCTCTGCCCAGCCTGAGTTCTGAGGTTCCTCACACTGTCCTTCTCCTTCAGTTAAGCATCTTCCTTCTTTCCAGTATGCTCAGGAACTGTCAGGGGGTCTCATTGAAGTTCCTGGTCTCTAGCCAGGGCCAGGCTGCCCTACAAGTGTTCAGGCCAACCAATAAACTCAGCCCAGGCAGTGTTGTAGGCCAGTGTGTACCACTGCCACGTTTGAATTGGAAAATGATAGCGACTAGGACAGCCCACAGTGCTGCAGAGTGGAAACTCTCCATTCCATAGGCTGGTCTGGCAGGCAACACAAGGCAGCTTTCCCGGCTCCTCTCCCATCTCCCAGGCCTGTGATGGCTTGTCTCCAGCCAGGATTGCAGGCACGGCAGCCTTTTCTGCTCAGTAGGTCTGGGAAAGCACCTGTGACAATACCCAGACCACCAAGGCAAGCCAGTGTAAGGTGGACTCAAATAAATAAAAACAAAAAATAGATTTGGGATGCCGGGCGTGGTGGCGCACGCCTTTAATCCCAGCACTCGGGAGGCAGAGGCGGGCGGATCGCTGTGAGTTCGAGGCCAGCCTGGTCTACAAAGTGAGTCCAGGATGGCCAAGGCTACACAGAGAAACCCTGTCTCGAAAAACCAAAAAAAAAAAAAAAAAAAATAGATTTGGGAATGTGAGAGCCTCCCTTTGAGCCCTTCCCCGTTAACAGATTGTGAAATGTTAGGCAAGCTCCTGGCTACCTCTGAGCCCAAGACTATAAAAGACTTCAGACGGGTTGAAATTAACCCACGTGTGTAATACCTGGCACAGTGTAAAACTTACATTTATACCCAGGGATGCCCCCCTGAGACCCACATGACCTTCCTATGGGTTCTCCTTTGAACTTTGGTCCACAAAACTGCTAACAGTTTTCTGAGATAAATTGCCAGAGATGTGTGAGAGGAAAATGGATGAAGGCAGGCAAGAGGACCCATTCCTAAGACGTCTGTAGAGAGCCTCCGCTCACACCTCCCGGAGGCTCCCACTCTGCAAAAACTGTATCTAAATACAGAGAGCCTTTCCACACAAAGGGGCGGAGCTGGCTTCCTGGGAAAGAAATCGAACCGCTCTGGTTTTGCCTGGTCTAAATGTAGCTGTTCCCCGGTTACCCACCGTGGGCTTTGTGATTGGCTGACCGCGATGAAGGAGGTGGGGAGTAAGCTGCTGATGGAGCCGCAGCATCCTTTAGCCTCAGGTCCCCGGAGGGGGAGGGGACAGGAAAGGGGCGAGACGAGGAGCCATTTCTCGGCGTTGACCGACCTCCACGCTTGCGGCTCCCATTTCCCCGGAATCTAGGGGACCTCTCTGCATATTCCTGAATCATGCTGGATATTTTCATCCTCATGTTCTTTGCCATCATAGGCCTGGTGGTTCTGTCCTACATTATCTATCTGCTCTAGTGGCCTGGAGCTGCAGGGACTGCGAGTGGAAGGATGGAGCGGAAGGGCCGAGCATCCTGCTTGCTGACGCACCGGTGGATTTTTGCTTCTGGTCGTTATTCGGGTATCGATTCAAAAACAAAATGAAAACAGAGCTTGTTTTTGTATCTATTTCTCAAGACGCACTGACGTAGCACTTCTTGGATCAATCTGAAAAGAATAAGAAAGGCAAGCTTTCTTTTGGGAACCGATTTCAAATGTGATTTCTTAAAATTAAAAACAAAACCTCACAATGCACTTGGCTTTAGGTGGGAGGAGAGGGATGGAATGTATGCGCTAGGAAGGACTGACGCAAAACCAAGTTGTCCATTTTCTTTTGGCAATGACTACAGCAGATCCGTATGTATGGGCAGGGCATTTTCCAACTGCTGGCATGACTGTAGTCACTAATTCACTACTGCCGGCACAAGTGCATTCATTAATTCACTGCTGCTACCACAACTGCATTCATTAATTCCCCAGGGATTCCTTCTCTCTTGAGAAATAATGGCAAATGAAATTTACTTGGGGGTCAGGTCTGGGGGAGGGGCCCACTTTTCCCAGCGGTGGAATTTGGAACCTTAGCTCTCTTGCGAGTTCCTGACTAACAGAGATAACTGCTGCAGTCCCCAGCTGAGCACTTTGTTTTTGGGTTTCCCACAGCTGCTGTGTCCCATCCAGCCCGCCAGGAAGAGGCCTCTTACCAATAACAGCAGTCCTGAGGCCCAACTGACTTCTTCCAGTGTATCCGGATGTGGCTAACCCTTGGCAAGCAGGGGCTCTGTGAGGCAGAAGCGCCCCCCGGAGACAGCAGGAGTTCGAGGGTGCCACTGGCAGCTGCTGCATGCGTCTGACCTGTAGGCAGGGTGTTGTGAGACTAGCGAGGGCTGAAACAGTAAAGCCAAGCGGAGAACTGCCCACACACTCGTATGGGCAGCCTTTCCTTAGGTCTAAATGCACCTGCACACGATGCTAAAATGTTCTTTCTGTTTCACAAGCAGGCGTTCCCTTGTAAATGCAAGGGTAAATTGAGCTTGTCTGTCTTATCAGTAATCTACAGATTGTACAGTCTGAGGTTGTGTGGTATCCCCCTGGATCTCCAGCTTTCCCCCTCCCTCCAAAAGATACTGTCATTTGCATTTTTAAAAAGATTTATCATTTCTTCCCTCATTATCCCATTTGCCCCCAGCTTATTTGATGAGAGACATGTTTGTGAAGTTCTTATTCTTTGTGCCTAGCTATAAAGCATTGAAATAAAATGGCTATATTAATTTAGGGGAAAATTTATCCCAAAGGGAGGGGGTTTAAAAACATTTTTAAAAAATGAATTGTTAAATGTTCCTTTTCTTTAAAAAATAAACTGTTACCATTTTTTTAAAACTATACTTTCTTGTCCTGTTAGGATTGAAAAAAAAAAAAAAAGACAGACAAACTATGTTTTAGGTTACGGGGTGGATTTGGCCCTAACCTGAAGCCTCTATTATCCCCTTGAAAATTCCGTCATAACTGTTCTGCATTGGTTTTCTTTTCTAGGTTAAAAATAAACAAGAAGAATGAATTAATAATTTCTTGTAACAATATGTTGTTCAGTTGCTGTTAAAAAAAAAAAAAAGTGCTGGGAAGGCAGAAACAGGCAGATTGATGTGAGTTCAAGGCCAGCCTGGTCTACAAAGCCAAGTCCAGGACAGGCTACACAGAGAAACACTGTCTCAAAAAAACAAAAACAAAAAATACTGGAGAGGCAGAGGCAGGCGGATTGCTGTGAGTTCGAGGCAATTCTGGTCTGCAAAACGAGTCCAGGACAGCCAAGACTACACAGAGAAACCCTGTCTTGAAAATAAAGAAATAAATAAAAAGAAAAGAACCCAAGTGGAGTATGGCAGCACATGTTTGAGAAGTCAGTGCCTGGGAAATAGAGACAGAAGGGTCAGGACTTCAAGGCCAGCCTTGGCTACATGAGATCCTATCTTCTAGAGAGATAGTTCAGCTGTGAAGAGTACTTTTTGCTTTTGCAGAGGACCCTGTTTTGGTTCCCAGCAACCACATGGAGGCTCACAGTCATCTGTACCTCCAGTTCAAGAGAATCTGATGATTTCTTCTGGTTTATACAGGTACTGCACAGATGTAGTGCACAGACATACATGAAGGCAAAACACCCATATACATAAGATAAAAATTGAAAAAAGAAAATACCAGCCAGGCGCACGCCTTTAATCCCAGCACTCGGGAGGCAGAGGCAGGAAGATCTCTGAGTTTGAGGCCATCCTGGTCTACAAAGTGAGTTCTAGGGCAGTCAGGGCTATACAGGGAAACAAACCAAACAAAATTCTAAAACTCTAGGCTAAGTAATCCTAGACAGCTCGTAGTTGTAGTAGCTATAAACATGTTTTTGTTTTGATCCCAAGTGTGGGGTGGGGAACAGCCTTGTGAGAGATCAGGTGATGTTTATCCACTAGAAGATGAACCACCTCGTGTGGGGGCTTGGTTTTTGCCAGCTGAAACACATCTTAGTACAGACTCTGAGAGGAGATATACATATGAGCCCAAAACAGGAGGCAGGGCTTTTTGGGTCTTGGTATTGTTTGGCTGTTCATTGCTCCACTTCAAGACACTCCTAGAAAGAACCGCTCCAGAGAACACTTCAGGACTCCACATTTTGGCTGCTGTTCCAGGTTCCAGCAGCAACTTTGGTTAAATTGCTGGTCTGCTGAAATCCTGCCAACTACGCCAGAGGATCCCTCCCAGGAACTGAGTCCAAAAAGGTCTACTTCTCCTGTTCCCATTAACCTCTTCCTCTCCTATCTAGGGTAGGTGGGTTGGAAGGGAGGTATAAGCATTAAAGAACCCCAAATAAAGTAGGGTTGAAAAAGGTCGAAGCCCACACTTAGTTTACCAAATGGCTTTCTTTGTTCCAGGCAGGGTCTTGCTGTGGAGCCCAGGCTGGCTTTAAGCTCACAGTCCTCCTGCATCAGCCCACGTGATGAAATTACAGGTGTGTGTCCACCTTAACACAATACCTTATAATGAAAATTCAACTCCAAGACAAATTTGAGGAGAAAAATGTATTTATTTACTGAAAATATATGTTGCCAGTAATTTGTCTAAGGTGTTAGGATATGTTAACAAATATACTATGCTGTGACAATACAGACCTAAGACAAGTATCGCCAGATTCACTAGCATGATAAGCATGGTGCCCAGTTTCAGTGTGTTTAGGAGTGATCTTCGGGGGCACCTTGACATTTCCCTCTTAAGTATTTCTCTGACTCTAGAGCATAGTCTTATTATTTCAGACTCTACTTCCTTCTTTCTCCCCCTCCCTCCCTCTTTCCTTCCCGACTTTGGTGGTAGTTGTGTGTGTGGGTTCTTATGTAGCCCAGGATGACCTCAAACTTGAAATCCTGTCAGCCTCTCCTCCCCAAGAGCTTGGATGACAGGCCTGCACCACCATGCCTGGCATGAACTACAACTTTCTACCAAGACAGCAGTTCTGTACCCTTACCTAAGCAAGTAGCAAGATTTGAAAGGATCCAAAGTACAGAGTTAGTTATGGTGGTTAAATCTTTTATGTCGTAGTCTCTAATCAAGTTTATTCTGAAGTTCGAGGAAACTGAAGTTCTTTAATCCATATCAATATAAAACTGAAACGTGTCAGAAATTCTGTAAGAGGGCAAAGAGGCAGACCTCAGTTATATAGCAGGTACATATGCCTCCACACATGGGCACAATGTAAGATCAGAAAAATAAACCTTATACAGATAATTTTTATCTTGTATTTATCTTGTATGCACAGTGTATGTCTGTGCACCATTCCTGCCAGAGCCCAGGGAGGTCAGAAGAATGTGTCAGATCCTCTGGAACTGGAGTCCAGATGGTGGTGAACTGACTGAATCTGGGTTTTCTCTGCAACAGCATTAAAAAAAAAAAAAAAAAAAAAAATATATATATATATATATATATATATATATATATATATATATATATATATATATATATATATGTTTGTTTTTGTTTTTTCAAGACAGGGTTTCTCTGTGTAGACTTGGCTGTCCTGGACTCTTTGTAGACCAGGCTGGCCTCGAACTCACAGTGATCTGCCTGCCTCTGCCTCCGATTGCTGGGATTAAAGGTGTGTGCCACCACTGCCCGGAGCATTAAATATTCTTAACCATTGAACCATCTCTCCAGCCCCAGACTAGCCTTTTTAAAAAATATTATTTAGGGGCCTGGAGAGATTGCTCAGTGGTTAAGAGCACTATCTGCTCTTCCAGAGGTCCTGAGTTCAATTTCCAGCAACTACATGGTAGCTCACAACCATCTATAATGAGACCTGACACCCTCTTCTAGCCTGCAGGTGTAGATGCAGACAGAGCACTGTATACATAATAATAAATAAACATATCTTTTAAAAAATGTTATTTATAGAATATGATAATTAAAAAAAACCAGTTTGTGTGTGTGTGTGTATGTTTGTTTGTGTGTATGTGTGTGTGTGTACGTGGGCACCACAGCCTGTTATGCAGAGGTCAGAGGATGACTTATGAGGATTCAGTTCTCTCTTTACATCATGTGGATCTAGAGGATCAAGCAGGTGTTCAGGTGTGGCAGACACAGGCACCTTTACCACTAAGCTGTCTCATCAGTTGTCTCCACGGTTGCAAGAAATAAACTTTGGAGAATTGTTAGTTTGTGCCTACACACCCATGCAATAACATACTAAGAGATAACAGGTTTTTTTTGTTTTTTTTGGTTTTTGAGACAGGGTTTCTCTGTGTCTCCTTGGCTGTCCTGGACTCAACCTATAGACCAGGCTGGCTTCAAACTCACAAGAGGTCCACCTGCCTCTGCCTCCCAAGTGCTGGGGTTAAAGGCATGCAACACCACTGCCCAGCCTTTTGTTTTGAGGCAAGGTCTTTGCTGTGTTTGTGGTTCTGACTGGCCTGAAACTTAGTATGTACAACAGGCTGGCTTTAAATTAGTAGCACTCTTCCTGCCCTTGCACCTACTTCCCAAGAGCATGTAGCTAGCTTTGACAATCCATTTTTAAAAACCACTGTAGAGTTTAACTGATAGTTTATTCAGGCATGGTGACACAAGGCTTTCGTTCCAGTACTCAGGAGGCGGAGGTGGCTCTCCGTGAGTTTGAGGCCAGTCTAGTCCACATAGTGAGTTACAGGATAGCCAGGGATACACAGTGAGGTCCTATCTAAAGAGAGGAGAGAGAGAACACAGCTTAACGGAACAACAAACTCTGAACATATTAGAAAGATTTCCAGGTTAAACTTTATTAAAATAAGTAAGAAATTGAATAAAGTTTAGCAAATACAATATTAGGTTTCAAAGATGTTTAGCACAATACTATGCTTTTGAGGTAACAGTGCACATTGCTAGTGCTAGTAAGGTTTCTGGTAAGCACACAGGCTGTCGAAGGTGTGAACAAATCTGCTACCATGTGACTGAGTACTATCACATAAGGATGCTGACCTTGAGAGTAATCACACAAAGAGAGTAGTGTTTATATCTTAAACATAACATGGTTCTGCCATCACGCACTCTACTGGGCACCTCCCGCCTGCTCTATTCTCCAAAAGTGAACAGTTATCCTAGCAACAAAGTCTCTGCTATTAACAAATACCTGGAAGTGCAACAGTCAGCATGGGGCACAGGAGAAGGGCCTTCTGAGCAGGTGCCTGATGAGCAATGCAGGAACTTGCCACTGGAACTCACACACTACTACTTACAGACTGAGGGGACAGATGGCATCACCCACAGCAGTGGGATATGGTTTCACATGGTTAAAATAGTCCTCACAAGATATAAATTTTAGTTCCTAAAAACAGTAGCAACATGGTATGTTGTATGTACAGAAACACCAATAATGAGCAATGTAATGATGTGTCGTTGACTTTCCCTTCTAGTAAAAGGAACATCTACCCTATAAATGAAAGCCAAGGAAAGCCAAGGGTAGCACCACAGAAGTAGATGTCCTGGGAGCCTGGGTCTCCAGTGATCATGGAGACTGATCTGACTTGGAAAAAGACAGGAGAAATAATCTGTTTAGTGGAAAGTCTACAGTGTTTTGGTGACTAATCTAGTTAATTCTAGTCAGTTCTAAAGTCTTAATCAAGTAATTTTTAAATTGTCCATCCTTTTGTGGTTAATCAGACTGTTACTTAAACCTCTGTACAAATATTTCTTTCAAGTTAATGTCCCTCTTTAAAACTCAAAATCACAGGGAGGCAGAGGCAGGTGGATCTCTGTGAGTTCGAGGCCAGCCTGGTCTATAGAGTGAGTTCAGGACAGCCAAGGCTACACAGAGAAACCCTGTCTTGAAAAAAAACCAAAAAGCAATTCTCAAAATCATAGCTGTGCATGGTGGTACACACCTGTGAACCCAGCACTCAGGGAGGCAGAGGCAGAGGACACACAGAGAAACCCTGTGTCTAAAAACCAAATAATAATAATAATAATAATAATAATAATAATAATAATAATAATAATGATAAAAACAATGAAAACTCAAAACTGCCTTATTTTTTTATGACAAATATACTCAGCAAAATCAATAAGTGGATCACTGAATCGTAGAAACTGTAGATTTTTCCCCAATTTTATTTTATCTATTAATAATAAATGAATAATTTGTCAATTTACTTTTTAGAGACAGTAAAAAGGAGCTGGCAGTGATAACACACACCTTTAATCCCAGCACTCAGGAGGCAGAGGCAGGTGGATCTCTGTGTTTGAGGCCAGCGGGGTCTACATGTACAGCAAGTTTCAGGACAGCCAGGGCTACACAGAGAAACCCTGTCATGGAAGGAAGAAAGGCTGGGCTAAATTTTCTTTCAGATCAAAACTCTGGAGAAGAGAGGATAATAACCAGGATTAATAAAATTACATGATGGGACTGGAGAGATTGCTCAGTGGTTTAGAGGCACTGTCTGTTCTTCTAAAGGACCCAGGTTCAATTCCCAGCACTCATGTGGCAGCTCACAACTGTCTGTAACTCCAGTTCCAAGTAATCTGACACTCTCACACCAATGCACATAAAATTAAATAAATTGGAAAAAAATCCAAATTATGTGATTTTAAAACCACATTATGTCAACAAAGATATAGTCAATTCCCAATGAAAGAAACTTTAAATTAGCTGGGATTATAGCTCAGTAGTAGAATGCTGACATAGCCAGTGTTATGAGGCTCTGAATTCAATTCCCAGTAGTACAGAAAATAAATTGTTTGTTTCTTGCTGGGCGGTGGTGGGGCACGCCTTTAATCCCAGCACTCGGGAGGCAGAGGCAGGTGGATCCCTGTGAGTGCGAGGCCAGCCTGGTCTACGATGTGAGTGTAGGACAGCCAAGGCTACATGAGAAACACTGTCTCAAAAAACAAAACAAACAAATAAAAAACAAAACATGCTTCTTTCGTAAAGTTTCTAAAAATAACTTTTTTGGAGACTTATGTTATTCAAAGCAAATTTCATGATGACACATTTCTTTCTCTAAAAAGTGAAATTATCTTTTAAAAAAGGTTTATAGTTTTTCTATGTGTATAGGTATTTTGCCTGGATGGATGGGTGGATGTGCAGCACATTCTGGCATGCCTGCACAGGCCAGAGGTGGGCAAGGATTTCCCTAGAATTGGAGTTACAGGTGCTTTAAATTGCCATGTAGGTGTTAAGAGACTGAACTCAGGTTCTCTGTAGGAGCAGTGAATAGCACTATTAGCCCCCTAAAGTGAAATTATCTATTTATCAAGACCCTTACAGCTGGATGTGGTGGTGCACACCTTTAATCCCAGCACTAGGGAGGCAGAGGCAGGTGAATCTCTGTGAGTTCAAGGCCAGCTTGTTCTACATAGTGAGTTTCAAGACAGTTAGGGGTATGCAGAGACATCCTGACTAAAAAACAAAAAAACAAAACAAAACAAAAATAAATAACAAAAATATATAATTATATAGTTTAAAGTTTTTTATTTTTATTTTTTATGTACATTGGTGTTTTGCATGCACGTCTATGTGAGGGTGTCAAATCCTGGAGTTACAGACAGTTGTAAGCTGCCATGTGGGTGCTGGGAATTGAACCCAGGTCTGTTGGAAGAGCAGTCAGTGCTCTTAACTGCTGAGTCACATCTCCAGCCCCTTGATTTTTTTTTCTTTCTCTCCAATATAATGTCATTAGTGTTTAGATAGGTAAGCCAAGCAATCTTTCCAAAGTGGGTATAGGAGTGTCAGAGGAACTTTGCATTCTACTCTTTGCTGTTACTACAGGTGACCCTGGCTGTTTGTTACAGATCAATCCTTCACCTGAGCAGAAGAAAATTCAATGAGGATAAGAGCAAGAATGTCTTCAAATAAACTCTGGAGAAAAAACAAAGTCTTCCCACTAGTAGAATTTTAGTTGGAGAATAAAAGACAATTTTGACCCTTCTATATTAAAGGCTTGGTTTTTTGGTTTTTGTTTGGTTTTTCAAGACAGAGTTTCTCTGTGTAGTGGTCCTGGCTGTCCTGGAACTCTTTTTGTAGACCAGGCTGGCTCGAACTCAGAGATCCTCCTGCTTCTGCCTCCCAAGTGCTGGGCTTAAAGGTGTGCATCACCACGCCTGGCTTAAAGGTGTTTTTGCTATTGAAACATAGTAAAATCTTGCTATCACATCTCTCTATTGGTTTTTAGAGGCAGGCTTTCTCTGTGTAATCTGGCTGTCCTGGACTTGCTTTGTAGGCCAGGCTGGCCTCTGAGCGCAGAGATTAAAGGCATGTGCCACCATACCCGGTGTTATCACAATTTTTATTTCTCCACAACTTTCACGACTCCTGAGTTCTAACAAATTTTTCACTGAGCCCTTTTGTTAAAATTCATGGATTTTCTTTATAGCCCACTGCTGAAGGTGATTCCCCCATTTCTCAGTGTTCAAGGAAAAGAAGTGCAACCTGTGAGAAGCCCAGGGGGAAGGTGACAGTGAGCTGGGGAGGCAGCCTGCCCATGAGGGGCCAGTGGTGAAGTGCTTGCAGACCTATACAGTGCCCCGGTTGGACAGAGGGGAGGGCCTGCAGTACAGCTACCTTCAGCCAGTGGAGGTGGAGGCAGGCGGGTAGGGGTCTACTGAATGGGCCTCGAGGTTCCTGGGGTCCACAAACTTGTGAAGACTATTCTGGCAGCAGAAGAGCTACTTGCTTTCATTATGTTTTTTTGGTTTTTGGTTTTTTGTTTTTTTCCCCCCCTGCTTGCAATTTTCTTCTCTAATCCCCAGGGAAGTTACAAGTTCCATTATCTGAAGACTATAACACATACACACACCTTTCCTCCATTTTTAGACCTTTTGTATGATTGTCTTGCAGAAAATATATGCACACATGTCTATTTATATCATACACACACATATATGTATCTACAATGTGAGTTCAGGACAGCCAAAGGCTAACACAGAGAGACCCTGTCTTGAAAAAACAAAACAAACAACAACAACAAAAACCAAATAAAATAAAATAAAGCCAGGCATGGTGGCGCATGCTTTTAATCCCAGTACTCAGGAGGCAGAGGCAAGTGGATCTCTGTGAGTTCAAGGCCAGCCTGGTCTACAAATAGAGTCCAGGACAGCCAAGGGCTACACAGGGAAACCCTGTCTCAAAAAACCAAAAAATAAATAAATAAATAAATAAATTTTTAAAAAGATAGAATAAAATAAAATAAAAATAACTTCAACCCTGTGCAGCTGGTGTTTTTGGTTAACTAGATTCTCAAAAGTTCAACAGGTACTACCCTTGGATGTGAAAAGCATTACTCTCCTAAGTGCCAGTCTGGTGACATTCTTTAAGTGACAAGCTTCCTGGTTTAGGAAGAGAGAACATTCATGGTCAGATACAGCAACTCTTTGTGGAAGTTTGCCTGAGCATGTAGAAGATGGAACAAATTCAGGAAGCCTCTGTCATCGTCATCACGCTCTCCTGTGATACATAAGAACAGACAGCAGGGAAAGGGAAAAGTTAAACATTTTAACACTCAAAAAACAAAAGGTGTGGTGGTTTGCACCTTTATTCTCAGTACCCTGTTTGGTTTTTGTTTTGTTTTGACACAGGGTCTCGCTGTGTAACAGTCCTAGCTGTCCTGGAACTCTCTTAGTAGACTGTGTTGGTCTTGAATTCACAGAGATCCATCTGCTTCTGCCTCCCAACTGTAGCCACCACACCCAGCTAAAACCATTAAAAAAAAAAAAAAAAGATTTATTATATATACAGTGTTTTGCTTGCATATACGTCTGCACATCAGACGAGGGCATCAGATCTCATTATAGATGTTGTGAGCCACCATGTGGTTGTTGGGAACTGAACACAGGACCTCTGGAAGAGCAGTCAGTGCTCTTAGCCTCTAAGCCGTCTCTCCAGCCCTAAAACCTTTTTTTGAACACATGGCTGAGGTATGTAAGATGGTTTAAGTGATCCTAATAATATTTAAACAAAAAATTCTGTTGGTGATCTTAAAGCCAGGCATGAAATTAGACACTGGAGGGAAAACAAGGGAGAGCACACGGGTTTAAGCTTCAGTATCTTAACTCTATGACCGTGGGCAGGGCAGGTCATGTCTGTGCTTGCTTTTTCCCATCTATAAGACAGGGATAATGAGGAGCTCATCAGCACTACGCAGTGCTCTTTTGCAGAGGACCGTGGTTCTACGCTCAGCACCTAGTGGTAGATCTGAAGCCCTCTTCTGACCTCTATCATACATGCACATGGTACAGAGAAAATAAAAACAACAATTTTAAAAATATTTAAAGGGCTGGGCACGGTGGTGCATGCCTTTAATCTGAGCACTGGGGAGGCAGATGCAGATGGATCTCTAAAGCTTAAACAAACAAACAAAAAAACAAGGGGCTGGAGAGATGACTCAGCGGGCAACCATCTATAAAGTGCTCTGATGCCCTCTTTTGGTGTGCAGGCAGAGCACTGTATACATAATAATAAAGAAATAAATCTTTAAAAAACAAAACAAGCGGCTGGGCGTGGTGGCGCACACCTTTAGTCCCAGCACTCGGGAGGCAGAGTAGGTGGATTGCTGTGAGTTCCAGGCCAGCCTGGTCTACAAAGCGAACCCAGGACAGCCAAGCTTAACACAGAGAGACCCTGTCTCGAAAAACAACAACAAAAATAAATGAATAAAAATAAAAAAACAAAACAGGGTTAATTATGTTGGCCACCTTGTAAACTAAACTAATATCTGTTTAAAACTATGTAAGGCCCAGTGTGGTAGTGAATGCCTTTAAGTCTCAGTATGTGGAAGGCAGAAGCGGGTGAGCTTGAGGCTAGTCTGTCTGCATAGGGAGTATCAGGTCAGTCAGGACTACATAGAGAGATCCTGTCTCAACAAAAACAAAATCAAACACCCAGACAGGATCTCACTATGTAGCCCAGGCTGGCTCAAATTTCAGATCTCCTGCCCAGCCTCAAATACTAGGACTACAGGTGTAGAGCACCAAGCCCAGCTAGCTGCATGGGAAGTGGAGGGCACTACCACTGACTCCTGTGGACCATTGTCACTCCCACTTACCAGACATGACAGGCTGCAGCATTTCCATCGTGACACAGGCAAAGGCGTTCGCTACGCTCTGCAGGAAGCTCTTTCTCTCTGCTGCGGTGTTAAAGACCTTACAGACTTTCTGCATCATTCTAACTGTCCAGTCCATGCAGTACAGCTCTTTCTCACACACCTGGTTCAGAGGCACAAAGCACTACCGTCAGATTCATGTGAAGAAGGCTGTAGGGCTTGAAAATGGCAGTGACAATGATAGCTTATGATGTAGCATAGTTTTTTGTATAGGGCACCCCACTAAGTCTGTAAATGGGAACTCAGTAAGTGAATAAAACAGAGTGTGATGGTACATGCCTGTAACCCCAGCACTCAGAAATTCAATGTCACCTTGTCTACATAATGAAGTATGTACTTTAATACTTATTTTTTTAAAATATTTTCTGTGTATCTCAGTTCCTGGTAGGCTGTGTGTTGTGTGTGTGTGTGTCACTGACCGACCGACCGGCTGACCGACCGACCGGCTAACCGACCTAGGGCTTTGCAAGCACTAGGGAAGCAGCACTATTCCTGGGCACAGTGGAATGCTAAATAACCCACTAGAGAAAAACTTTGTTTTTACTTACCAAAGCCAAAAAGACTATGAGCCTTGCCAGCTCAATGGCCCGTCCATTTACAGCCTTACTAGCCATGAAGGTGAAGCAGATGTTGTTCCCACTCAGGATCAGGAGGCGTGCGTTATTCTCCAGAAGCCACTCCCGGGGCACCACTTTCATCAGAGGAAGAACAGCATTTAGTGAGAAATTACACAGTTGTTGTAGTAAACATTTTTAAATACATTCAATTTTTTTTTTTTTTTTTTTTGAGACATGGTTTCTCTGTGTAGCGCTGGCTGGCCTGGAATTCACTCTATAGATCAGGATGGCCTTAGAGATCTGCCTGCCTTTGCCTCCTGAGTGCCAGGATTTAAGTCATGGGTTGCCATGCCGGAATGTTTTAGTTTTTCAAAAACAGCATTCAACCAGAAATTGCAATCCCCTCTATGTCATGGTGCCTTTACTATTGTGGTGATGCTTAGTCAAAGCAGATCTACACACACCAGCAGGTAAAGTGGCTTCATATGTAAGAACGAAAGCTTGGGCGCCTTTAATGCTGCACTCAGGAGGGAGAGGCAGGCGGGTCATCTGCCTGCCTCTGCCTCCCAAGTGCTAGAGTTAATTGCCCAGCTGCAATGAGTGATTTTTCATAATTCTTTGATACCTGTAGAATTGTCTATAAAAATATTTTAAAAAATAAAAAAGAATTGTCTATATAACTTTATAACTGTATTCTAATAATAAATTTCTAGGGCTGGAGAGATGCTCAGAGGTTAAGAGCACTGGCTGCTTTTCCAAAGGCCCTGAGTTCAAGCCCCAGCAACCACATGGCTCGTAACCACCAATAATGTGATCTGGTGCCCTCTTCTGGAGTGGAGGCACACATATAGGCAGAATACGGTACACATAATAAATAAATCTTTAAAAAATATATATATATATAAATAAATCTTTAAAAAAGAAATTTCTATTACTCTATATTAGTAAATACATATTTTACCTGATAGTTCATCTAAAAGACTGATGACATCATCTGCTGTCCACTCTTTACTACCTGTGTCATATAATAACTTGATGGCATTAGCCAAACCTTTCAGACTTGATTCATTTGTAGGTCCTTCTGTCATTTCCTGCCAAATCACTTGCCCTAGATTGAAACAAAAAGTATGCCATGATAGAGTAGATGGTTTTGTGATAAAGACTTCAGGATTTGTTTATACAAGTCCATTGCTTATATAAGCTACATTCACCATAAAATGTCAATTCTGATAGCATTATAAATTTGAGTTCTCATTGACTGTGATGAAACACAGCAACAATATCTAAACCGAGTAGCTGAAGTAGTTTGAACATGAGGAGCGCTGCTGCTGTGACTCTCCCCTGAAGAGATTGTACTTGCACTGTGGTAGGTTTTCTTCTTGACAGCTCTGCTTTAAGAAGCCCACACCCATGCTGCCATGTTACTTCTCTTTGAGAAAGAGTTCTTCAAGTCCTTGCTTAAGCCTATATTAACATATCTTTTTAATTTAATTTTTTGTTATTGGGAACCATAAAGGTTTTGTTTTGTATTTTATATGTATGAATGTTTCCCTGCGTATATGTCTGTGTGCCATGTGCATGCCTAGATCCCTCAGAATGGGAGTTACACATGGCTGTGAGCCACCACGTGGGGACTGAGAACCTAACCTAGGTCCTCTGGAAGAGCAGCCAGTGCTCATAACTAATGAACCATCTCTCCAGCTCTCTATATTAACACATCTTTATTAAGCCCCAAATCTGCTTCATAAAGAAGAAAGAATTTTTTAAAAAAGTTTTTCTTTCTTTCTTTTTTTTTTTTTTTTTTTGTTTTTTTTTTCGAGACAGGGTTTCTCTGTGTAGTCTTGGCTGTCTTGGACTCACTTTGTAGACCAGGCTGGCCTCGAACTCACAGCGATCCACCTGCCTCTGCCTCCCGAGGGCTGGGATTAAAGGCGTGCGCCACCATGCCCGGCTAAAAAGTTTTTCTTGACAGGGTTTCTCTGTGTAACCTTGGCTGTTCTGAACTCACTTTGTAGACCAGGCTGGCATGGAACTCACAGAGATCCACCTGGCTCTGCCTCCTGAGTGCTGGGATTAATGGTGTGCACCACCATGCCTAGTGAATGAATACTCTTAGCTACTTATTATTTATTTTATCCTTCTCATGTGTGAGTGTGCATGCATGTGGAGGCCAGGGTGTCATTCCTTAGGAATTATCCACTTTAGGAATTTTTGAGAGAGTCTCTCACTGAGACCTGGGGCTCACTTAAAGGGTAAGATGGCTGGGAGCCCCAGGGATATCCAAGTGTTGTATCTTCAGTGCTGGCATTACAAGCACAACCCACTACACCAAGCTTTTTACCTGGGTGCTGGGATCAAAGTCAGATCTTCATGTTTGCACAGCAAGCACATTTCCTACTGAACTATTTCCCAACCTCAAAGAATATCACTGTAAGTTCAAAGATGACATTACCCTGTACTACAGATAGAAATATCGATTACTATAATTGTACTAAAATCAAGTAAAATCTACTGACATCTTTCTAGAAAGGAGCATGCTTCTATCATCATCTTTTAAACATTTCTATTTCGCCAGAGCAATTCAGTAACCTTCTATTTGTTCCTCCATCAACAATCTTCTCTGTGGTGTATATGTAAATTTTTAATTTCAAAATGAAGTTCCTGGCTGCTAGCCAATATGCATTAAAATTGATTATCTATTGATAAAGATGAAATAAAGAAGCCGGGCGTGGTGGCGCACGCCTTTGATCCCAGCACTCGGGAGGCAGAGGCAGTCGGATCGCTGTGAGTTCGAGGCCAGCCTGGTCTACAAAGTGAGTCCAGGATGGCCAAGGCTACACAGAGAAACCCTGTCTCGAAAAACCAAAAAAAAAAAAAAAAAAAAAAAAAAAAAAAGATGAAATAAAGAAATGTACGATAAGTTTTAACATTAATCTAGTCACAATTTAGGTAACAAAAAAATCAGATTAGATTTAGATTAAATCTGAAAATCATTTTTGTGTTTTCCCTGAGACAGGGTTTCTCTGTGTAGCCTTGGCTGTCCTGGACTCCCTTTATAAACAAGGCTGGCCTTGAATTTACAGTGATCCAAGTGCTGGGATTAAAGGTGTGCCCGGCACCTGAAAAACCTAAGACTACTAAACAATCACTGACTTAGGCCATTATTTTGTTCCTTAACATCATCAGTCCCCTCCAGCAACAACCATAACTTTGAGCTACATTAATGTTTGAAATGAAAAAGCAGCATTTAGGTGATGACAGGAATATATAAGAGATGACAGGAATATATCTGGTCTGGAAGCTCAGGGTCTGCAGAAGTGGATGTGGTGTGTCTGAAACCATGAAACACATTTTAAACACTAGCAATGATGAAGCTGAGTAAAGACAAAAGGCCTTTGGGCCTGCTACATGGCCCAGTGGATAAAGGTGCACCAGTGCTTGCTGTCAAGCCTGGTCCATCCCCAGAGCCCCACAGTACAAAGGGAGAAGTGATTCCTGCAAATTATCCTATGACCTCTACAGACATGCCATGTTACATGCACAATAAAATAAATGTTTGTTTATTTACTTATTTTTGAAGCAGGACTTTCTATGTATCTCTGACTGGTCTGGAACTTGATATGTGTTGGAATACAGTCCAACAATGGAGTCCTTTGAGAATTCTGAATTCTTGTGAGAAAACTCCAAAAAAACAAGATAAGAGTACTGTGACCTCAGTTCTCTTCAAAAACACAGAATTGTTCTTGGAATGTGTTTTCATGCTCCTCCCAGGTATAGCAGTTAGGAGGAAGTTTACTTCAGAGTATTCATTACAGCTGCCTACTGTTATTACTTATATGCCTCTATGGAAAGACATGTTTTTGCCACATGCCACTTAGCCTTCTGATTGGACATTTTACTCATGTGACTCTTCTTTGTTTTTGTTTTATTTTTGGTTTTTCGAGACAGGGTTTCTCTGTGTAGCCTTGGCTGTCCCGGACTCACTTTGTAGACCAGGCTGGCCTCGAACTCACAGCGATTCGCTTGCCTCTGCCTCCTGAGTGCTGGGATTAAAGGCGTGTGCCACCACCGCCAAGCTGTGACTCTTCTTTTTTGCTTTTGTTTTTAATATTTATTTATTATGTATACAGTGTTCTGCCTGCATGCACATGTGCATGCTAGAAGAGAGCAGATCTCATTATAGATGGCTGTGAGCCACCATGTGGTTGCTGGGAATTGAACTCAGGACCTCTGTAAGAGCAGCCAGTGCTTTTAACCTCTGAGCCATCTCTCTAGCCCCATGTTACTCTTTTTTTGTTTTGTTTTGTTTTTGTTTTGTTTTTTGAGACAGGGTTTCTCCACGTTAGCCTTGGCTGTCCTGGACTCACTTTGTAGACTAGGTTGGCCTCGAACTCACAGAGATCCACCTGCCCCTCCTCATGAGTGCTGGGACTAAAGGCAAGCAGCAGCACACCCGGCTCCCATGTGACTCTTCTTAACTCTTAAGAGTTATAAACTGTCTGATGCTCTGAGTAAAGTTGGCTATTGCATGAGACTTTAGTTAGCCGTGTTTTTAGGCTCCATTCTTCCAGGTCTCACTACCTCTGGAACAGTAAACAGATATGTAGACCATCTTGGTCTTGAACTCACAGATATCTACTGACTCTGACTCCTGAGTGCTGGGATTAAAAGTGTGCACCAAGCCGGGCGTGGTGGCGCACGCCTTTAATCCCAGCACTCGGGACTCGGGAAGCAGAGGCAGGTGGATCGCTGTGAATTTGAGGCCAGCCTGGTCTACAAAGCAGTCTAGGATAGCCAAGGCTACACAGAGAAACCCTATCTCAAAAAACCAAAAAAAGTGTGCACCAACCAGGCTCAGAGGTTAAGAACACTGGTTGCTCTTCCAGAGGTCCTAAATTCAATTCCTAGCAACTACATGGTGGCTCATAGCCATCTATAATGAGATCTGGTGTCATCTTCTGGCATACATGCAGGCAAAACACATAATAAATAAATAAATCTTAAAAAAAAAAGAAAGAGTGTACCAATCAGTTGGGTTTTTTTTTTTGGGGGGGGGAGTGTTGTTTGGTTTTAGCTTTGTGAGACAGGGTTTCTCTATGTAGCCTTGGCTGTCCTGGAACTCACTTTGTAGACCAGGCTGCCTCAGCCTTCTGAATTCTGGGACTAAAGGCCTGTGCCACCATGCCCAGCACCAGTAAAGTTTTTAAAAAGTCTTTCTAAAGCAAAACAGTCAGCCAGGTATATCATATACTGTTAAATGAATATTTAATATTGAATAATCTTCAAGTGGGTATGGTGGCACACGCTTTTAAATCTAGCACTCGGGAGGCAGAGGCAGGTAGATTGCTGTGAGTTCAAGGCCAGCCTGGTCTACGAGGCAAGTCCAAGACAGCCATGGCTATATACAGAGAAACCCTGACTTATAAAACCAAAAAATAAAAATAAAAAATATTGAATAATCTTCAACATATGGCATCCAACTAAATTCAAGTATCCATACCCTTAAAAATAATATTTTATCATAGCTTAACAGGGGAAATAAGCTCCCAACAAGACAACCCAAAGTTAAAACTTTAAAACTCCCAGATCAAGAACTGTCTCCTAAAAAAAAAAAAAAAAAAAAAAAACCCAAAAAATATACCAAACAAACAAAAAACAAAAACCCAACAACAACAAAAAACCAACCAACCAACAAACAACAGACCTGTCTCTCCATGTCTCTAAGAGGGATGCCTATAAGCAAAAGGCAAGACAGGCGTGAACTCAACAGAACCAGCTGTGCTTTCATCTCAGCTCTCACAGGTCAGTGAGGTAGCTATGGACACATGGTGGCTTAGAGAGATGAACAGGGAAACAGGCAACCTTTGAAACAAAGCTAGGCCTAAAACTTCACCTAGAATAAAAGCACAACGGCAGAGGGTCCTTGGATGGTTTCTGGTTTTGTTTTGGCTGTTATAATGGACATGGTGGCAATGTACTGAATGGTGAGAACAGTTTTCCATCCTTCTCTAAGAAAGTTCAGGGAGAAAGAGAAGGAAGGATAGGATGGAGCCACAAGGAAAAGACAAGAAAACATCAAGAAAAATGAACCAGGCCTAGGAGATGATTTAAAAACAAGTATAATGTGGGAAATCTGAATATAAAAAAGCTATCCTAGCATGGAGGTTTACGATAGAGTAATTATTGTGCAGCATTGTGCTATAGGCTAATTAACTAGATCCTGGTCTCTCTGTGTGGTTATTTGGGTATAAAGCTGGTTAAGGAGTAACTGCTAATTTCACTAAAATAATAATTCAATATTAAATATTAATTCTTCAATAATACACATGCCTGAAAAAAACAATAGTGCTTACCATCATGAGAAGCTGTTGGTCCAAAGATAATGTATAACAATCTTGCCTGATTTACCATTGGCCATGGTTTTAATATTCGAGTCAACCAAAATGCAGAATCACTTCGATGTGTCCAGTGATCAAGTAGGACATTCCTGCAGAACAGTCTAATCCTTAACTCTAGTTTTCGAGCACTTCCTATGAAGAAAAAGGAGTTATAAATCATCTTTCTAGAAAGATAAGTTGCATACTGGATAGTGATCAGAGTCAGGTATTAAAACAATGGTCATATAGAGAGAGATAGTAAACTGGGTCTATAAACAGGGAGTCAACTAAATATATATATATATTTTAAATATTTATTTATTTATTTTACATATATGAGTGCTCTATCTGCATGTACACCTGCAGGCCAGAAGAAGGCATAGGACCACATTATAGATGGTTGTGAGCCACTATGTGGTTGCCGGGAATTGAACTGAGGACCTTTGGAAGAGCAGAAAGTGCTCTTAACCACTGAGCCTTCTCTCCAGCCCCTAACTTTACATTTTGACTATCTTCTTGTGCTTACTTTCCCTATTTATCTTCAGTAATTTGAATAAGTGGTAAATAAAAATCTGTGCTCAATTTTACCGTAATCTTATATATACATTTAGATTTATTATTTCGTCCACTCTCATGTATTGCAGACTGACTTTGAACTCCTTCTGTGGTCAGTGCTGACCTTAAACTTCAGGTCCTCCTGCTGCCACCTCCTAAATACTGGGGTACAGGTGTGTCCATTTATGTGGTGGTAGGTGCTCTTAGTCAACTGCATCCTCAGCGGATTTCGGGTTTAAAAGGAAGTAAGTATAAAGAAAGGCCAGACACACATCATCAATCAATATGATTTATACTAAATGTGGTACTCTACTTTCTTCCATAAAAATTTGAAGAGGTAGGCTGGACACATGGCTCAGCTGACAAGAGTGCTGCGTGCTCTTCTTGAGGTCCTGAGTTCAATTCCCAGCCACCGCAGGGTGGCTCACAACCATCCATAATGAGATCTGATGCCCTCTTGTGGCCTGCAGATGCACATGCAGATAGAACATTCATACATAAAATAAATAAATAAAATCTAAAAAAAAAAAAAAAAGAAAGAAAGAAAGAAAAAGAAAAAGAAAAGAAAAGAAAGAAAAGCCAGGCACAGTAGCATACACCTGGAATCACAGGACTCAGGAGGCAGAGGCAAGCGGATCTCTGTGAATTCGAGGCCAGCCTGGTCTACAGAATGAGTCCAGGACAGCCACATAGAGAAACCCTGTCTTGAAACATAAAAACAAAAACAAAAAAATAAAAGGTTATATGATTTATATTTTTGGCTTAAATTTTTTTCAATTGTATTTTTATTTATTTTATGTATGAGTGTTTTGACTGCATATATGTCTGTGTACTGTTTGTGTGCTTAAAAATGATTACATTTTAAATTTCTCTGGGTGTGCCTATGTGTGTATACATCTGCCATGGCAGGCATATGGAAGTCAGTTCTCTCCTCTCCGCCCCATGGGGATCTGGGGAACTCAGATTCAACTACCTTTACCTGTCAAGTCAAACAGCCACAACTTTACATTTTTGAGACTGGATCTAATACAGCCCAGAATGTCTGTAAATTCTATATATAGCTGAGACTAGCCTTGAACCCTTAACATTTCTACCATTTCTTCCATGCTTGGGTCAGAAGTCTGAGCTAGGCCTGTATTTATTTATTTAATATTTTTCAAACAGGGTCTCTTGTATACCAGGCTGGCTTTGGGCTCAATATTTAGCCAAGGATGGCTTTGAGTCTCTGGTCCTCCTGGTTCCTCTAAAGTACTGATCCTGTGTGACCATGATCAGCTTCATTCAGTGTTGGGGCATGCTAGGAAAGTACTCTACTACAATCCAAACGACAGCTCTAGACAGCAAACTGAGTGTTAAACCATGAGAGAGAAAGAAGATATTTCAGGAAAATGAGAAAATAAAGGTTCCCAGTGAGATACAGACACATAAAGGGCACTGGAAACACAGTGAGTAAAGAACAATACGCTGATGTCAAACTAATACACTGGACAGTAAGTTTGATTTTTTTTTTTTTTTTTTTTTTGACACACAATCTCTCTATGTAGCTATAGCTATCCCGGAACTCAGTATGCAGACCAGCCTGGCCTCAAATTCACAGAGATTCACTGCCTCGATTCTTAGTGCTGGGATTAAAGGTGCATGCACCATGCAGTGATTTTTAAAGAGTAAGTAGATGGGGACCAGAATCTGAAGACTAGTTTATTTACCTTAGATTTTATTTTGGGTGTTTTAGGAAGCTAACAGAATTTTTTTATCAGAGGAAAGACATGCTAATTTTTAAAATATCAGGTCATTGGGTTTCTAAATGGTTTCATTTAGTTTTCATTGGGTTTTCCAGGAGGCTGAGGCTCCTGGAAATCTAAATTTGAGGCTAGAATGTCCTATATATTAGGTCAGAGGCCTGAGACTCCTGGTGCTGGGGATGCAGCTCAGAGTTAGAGCCCACCACACTCAGTGCCCTCAGTCCAATCCTCAGCAGCTCCCCCATCCAGCAAGTTCATAAATACATCTGTACTTTTATCCATAACTTTTTTATGGTGAAATGTTTCAATCTGACAGAAAAATAAAAATATAATAACAAACAGAGCATACAAATCAAGTAGCTTATCCAAAGCTTTACACTTTTCTGTTTGCTTCTTGATTTATAAAATAAATAAGCAGTACAAATGTTTATTAATTCCAATCACTCTCCCTAGAAGAATTACCACCTTGGATTTAGGACTGGTCCCTGTCTCTTCTATGTTAGTCAGGCAGGGTTCTCCAGAGAAACAACCAATCGGAAGCAGATGACACCCATATGGTATGCACTTTATGTGCTGCCGGGGATGGAGCCCACTACCAACTGAGCTGCAGCCCAGCCCTCCACAACTTGCTTTGCATATACTTTAAACTCTACCTCTGCTTCACATTTCATCTCTATACAATGCTATCTCTAAACTGACGGTGTTTACCTGGTTTGTTACAGACAACAGTTTGCATCTTACGAGAGAGACTAGTCAGCTCACATAAGAAGTTAAAAACACGATGACATTCGAGTTCATCCCAACCCGCTGTTAAGGTCTAAGGAAAACAGAAGAAACAGTGTACAAGTTCAGACACAAAATGCAAGGGCAAGCCATTACTCTCTAATATAAACAAGCTGTTTTTAGTATATGACCTACCTGATGTACAATTTTTACTCTCTCTAGAGATACTCAAATTCACAAGAAATTTGCATACTTACAACCCAGAAAATCTCCAAAATCTTGTATCTTTTTGGTTGGGATGAAGGAAGTCTCTCTCTCTCTCTCTTTTTTGTTTTTTGTTTTTTTGGTTTTTTGAGACAGGGTTTCTCTGTGTAGCCTTGGCTGTCCTGGACTCATTTTGTAGACCAGGCTGGCCTCGAACTCAGAGATCTGCCTGCCTCTGCCTCCTGAGTGCTAGGATTAAAGGCGTGCGCCACCATGCCCAGCATGGAAGTATCTTTTAAGAGAAAATTTTTCTTTCTTTCTTTCTTTCTTTCTTTTTTCGTTTTTGGTTTTTCCAGACAGGGTTTTTCTGTGTAGCCTTGGCTGTCCTGGACTTTGTAGTCCAGCCTGGCCTCGAACTCACAGAGATCCACCTGCCTCTGCCTCCAGAGTGCTGGGATTACAGGCGTGCGCCACCACACCCAGCAAAAGCTTTCTTCTTTTTGTTTTTTGTTTTTTTTTTTTTTTTTTTTTTTTTTTTTTTATTGTTTTTTTTTTGTTTTTTGTTTTTTAAAGACAGGGTTTCTCTGTGTAGCCTTGGCTGTCCTGAGCTTGCTTTGTATTGTAGATCAGGCTGGCCTCAAACTCACAGTGATCTGCCTGCCTCTGCCTCCCGAGTGTTGGGATTAAAGGCATGCAGCACCACCGCTTGGCTATTTCTTCTAAAATGAGAGAAATTGCCAAGCAGTGATTATTTCTCGTAAAAGGAAATCAGTAGATGGTAGTCAGGTTTGGGAGGGAGGCTTTTTACTTTATGTATTTTGTTCCTTTTGAATTTTACATAAATACATATCTTAATACTTAATCCAAAAATAGAAGGCACAAAACAAATGGGGAAAAACAATCTGTCTTAGAAGAGTGTTAGCAGGAAGTGCTGGAACCTGGGTGCATAGGAACTGGTGGCTGGTATCCTGGGATACAGCATAAGATTCTCAGGTGCAGTCCTCAGGGTGTGGGAAGAGCCTGAGGTGGCTATATATATATATATTTATTTATTTATTGGTTTTTCGAGACAGAATTTCTCTGTGTAGCCTTGGCTATCCTAGACTCCCTGTGTAGACCAGGCTGGCCTCGAACTCACAGTGATCCACCTGCCTCTGCCTCTTGAGTGCTGGGATTAAAGGCTTGGGCCACCACACCCAGCTAGGTGCCTATAAATTTTAAATTAGATAAGTCATATAGATTGTTTAGGGCAGTGTCTGGTAGATAGTATAAGGCTTAACAAATAATACTTTTCATTTTTATTTGTTTATAAGAGATTAGTAAATATTCTTGAAATAATAGATTGATTTCTAAAATTACATTTCAGAAAACAAGTCCACAAATTTAAACTCAAAATATACATAAAAGAAAGCCAGGCACTGAGGAGGCAGAGGCAGGCGGATCGCTGTGAGTTTGAGGCCAGCCTGGTCTACAAAGTGAGGATAGAAGAGACAGCAAATTTAAGTTTGGGGCCATCTTGGTTTACATAATGAGTGCCAAGACAGCCAGGCTACATAGTGAGAAAAAACAAACAAATAAAAAATGATAAACACATGTACACAGATGCCACCTTTAGTCTCTTAAACTGGCTAGGAGCTTGGGTTGCAGTTCAGTGGTAGAGCACTTACCTAGTATTCCTAAGGACCTAGATTCAGTCTCTAGGTCACAAAATACCAAACATACACTTGTGTAGAGTAAATAGTGCTAAGCAGTTAGGAAACCAAACATACTGTTAACAAATTTTCACAATGTTACTTTGCCTTAAGATGATTATAGCATCTATTAGTGCACACAGGGATTCCATGCTCTTCTTGTTAACAGCTCAAAATCATTCCTTCCCTCTTTCATTAGACAACGTACCTGTATGAACATGCCGTAACATGGTAATCCTAAACATTGCAAAGGAGCTGAACAGCCATTGAATTTAAAACAGGAAACCTATAAAGAGAGCAACTGTTAGTAGATCTATATACTTACTAACTTGATACTCAGGTTTATTGGAGAAATCTTCTCCCCAACCCCAGACAGGTTTTCTGCATAGCAGTGCTGTCCAGGCTGGCCTCAAATTCAGAGATCCAATTGCCTCTACCTCCTTCTGCTAAGATTAAAGGTGTGTACTACCAGGCCTGGAGACTGGAAACATCTTGAGACAGGGTCTAGCTCTCATAAAAGAAAGAAACTTTGCAACAAAGACCATTGCAGAATACCTCCACAGATTAAAGTGCAGAGAGCAAGCTGGGCATGGTGGCGCACACCTTTAATCCCAGCACTTGGGGAGGCAGAGGCAGGCGGATCGCTGTGAGTTTGAGGCCTGTCTGGAAAAATGACAATAACAACAACAACAAACATGGAGAACTAGTGACTCTGTAGTGCCCCGCCCCAACTGACATGTCTACAACACAATTCCTGCACCAAAGGCTCAGAGGTGGAGGGAGGAAGATTGTTAAGAGTCAGAAGAGTGAAAATATTTAATAAAAAAAAACCAAATTAATAAAATTTGATTTTTTTTTTCGAGACAGGGTCTCTCTGTGTAGCCTTGGCTGTCCTGGACTCACTTTGTAGACCAGGCTGGCCTCGAACTCACAGTGATCCACCTGCCTCTGCCTCCCATGTGCTGGAATTAATGGCGTGCACCACCACGCCCGGCATAAAATTTGATTTTTATTTGGAAAAGAAAAAAGTCAGAGGAACAGGGAACCTGCTGTGAGATTGTCAGGGAAAGTATCCTCATGAAGTCTCATCAGCATAGCTACCTAAAGAGCCAACAGACATGTTGGCATGGAAGGGAGAAATCTCATGGAGACCCAAAACCAGACAAAAAACAATAGGCAACTAAGGAAGCTGAGAGCAGCAGAAACAGTCTTCCTTGGGGGAACAACCACCCAACTGGTTATCCAATAACAAGTGATCAGCCCGGAAATAATGTATATACAAATAATAGTATATGGACTAAGCAGGTTGTATTTATATAATTAGCAATTGTGTGTGTGTGTGTGTGTGTGTGTGTGCATACAATAAAAGAAAAAGAAAATGACAATTATATTTTAATTTAAGAAAAATTACGTTGGGCATAGTGGCACACACCTGCTTTTTGTTTTTGTTTTTGATTCTTTTGGTTTCTTTGAGACAGAGTTTTGTAGGCGTAATGTTATTACACGCTGTGTAAAGATTTAAATGCTGATTTCTGTGTCCCCATATCTGGTTGCAATCCTTGTTCTGAGAATCTCCCATCACAATGTTGTATAAACACTCGTTCCCCAATTGTTCCCTGATACATCAATAAAGAAGCTTAACAGCCAATGACTGAACAGGAGGGAGAATAGGGCTGGACTTTTGCAAGCCAGGGGAGGAGGGGAGAGAAGAAGTGGGGACTCAGCCACAGGCAGAGGTCAGAGAGGCATCAGGAGAGAGCAGCCATAAAATGAAAGTATCTTGGGGATTTATGCTGAGAGGAAGCCAGATGAAGTTACATGCTCGGGATTTGTGTCATAAGGCTCATTAAATAAATACAATAGTCCAGTCTCAATTATTTGAGAGTAGCTGAGTTAAGAGAAAAACCGCAACACATTTATAAAACTACCACTAATAGAGTTTCTCTGTGTATCCCTGGCTATCCTGAAACTAACTCTAGATCAGTCTGGCCTCAAACTCAGAGATCCACTGCCCTCTGCCTCACAAGAGGCACCTTTAATCCTAGCTCTTGCGAGGCAGAAGCAAGCAGTATCCCAACATCCATGGAAAAACATCTGAGTGTGGTAATGTGAGCCTGGGGATGGGTTTGGAGCGAGACAAGTGGATCTCCAAGGCGCTCAGATCAGCCAGACTAGCTAAAACAGCAAGCTGAAGCTCCAGCTTCAGCAAGAGGTGTCTCCAAAATATAAGGTGGAGCCAAGCATAGATGCACACAGCTTTAGTACCACCACTCAAGAGGCAGAGGCAGTCTGATCTCCACGAGTTTGAGGCTAGCCTGGTCTACATAGTGAGTTCCAGGCTACTCAAGGCTACCTACTAAGACTCTGTCTCAAAAACAAAAAGCAAAAAACAAAAACAAAAACAAAACAAAACAAAACAAAAAAGCCAACTTCCCTCTCAAAGCAACAATAAAAATATAAAATAAAGGGTCTGGAGAGAGAGATTAGCTGATTAGAGCATTTTTGTAGAGGGCCTGTCTGTGTTCAGCTTCCAGAACCCACTTTTTGTTTTTCGAGACAGGGTTTCTCTGTGTAGCCTTGGCTGTCCTGGACACACTTTGTAGACCAGGCTGGCCTTGAACTCACATTGATCTGCCTGCCTCTGCCTCCCAAATACTGGGATTAAAGGCATGCGCCACCACACCTGGTTTCAGAACCCACACTTTGACTCACAAACAACCATAGCCTGCAGTTCCAGGGAGCCTATACCTCCTTCTGACTTCTGCACCCGAAAGACATGTACACAGCACACATTATACATGCAGACAAAATATTCATATGCATAAAAAATAAATCCTTTGGGAGACAGAGGCAGGCAGATTGCTGTCTTGAAAAGCCCCCCCCCAAAAAAAAACCTAAAAAAAAAAAAGAAAGAATGTGGATAATCATGTTTGGTGGTATATACTTTTAATTTAGTACTTGGGAAGCAGAGGCAGCTGGATCTCTGTGTTTGAGGCCAGCTTTTAATAACAATAACAACAACAATAATGTAGAGATATTTTCTGACATCAGCTTGTGGTCCTGGCATGAATCTACAGAGAAACACACACACACACACACACACACACACACACACACACACACTGGAAAAAGATTCTCAACCTGAGGGTACAACTCAATATAACTGTTATACAACATACAAGAGGCCTGAGGTTCCATTCCCATAACAGCAAAACAAAACAAAAATCCAAAATCTTGCAGCTAGGCACAGCGGCACGACACTTTAATCCCAGCACTCAGGGGGCAGAGGCAAGTAGATCTTTGTGAGTCTGAGGCCAGCCTGGTCTACAAAGCAAGTCTAAGACAGGCAGGCCTACACAGAGAAACCCTGTCTCAAAAAACAACAAACAAAAACAAAAATGACAAAAAAAGAGGGAATGGGGAAGCAGCCCAAAGTATTCAAAAAGGCTGCTGAGGTTCTGGGAGAAAGAGGACAGAAGAAGAAAAGCTGTACCTTTCTCACTCGTCAGCCAAATTTCCTGATGTCTAGTAAGGAGTGCTTTGTTTGATTTTTTGAGACAAGGTCTCCTGTAGTCTACTCTGGCCTTGAACTGGCTACGTAGGAGAAAAGACTGATTCTCTGATCCTCAAGGCTTTGTCTCTTGACTGCTGGGATTACTGGCCTGAGCCACTGAGCTGGGTAGGAAGGCCTGGGGATCAACTCATACTAAACAAACAATGTATCAACAGAGCTGCACCCCCAGCTCCTGAGCTATTGCTTTAAACAACTTTGGAAGCTATGAAAGATAGAACGCTTGTTTCACAAGCCAGAGGACCTGGATTCAACTCAGAAACACATGAGAGGAAAAAGGACTTCCCATGAAGTGTGCTCTGATTTCCAGATTTATTTTATTTTTTATTTTTCAAGACAGAATTTCTCTGTGTAGCCCTGGCTCTTTTGGGACTAGTTCTGCAGAACAGGGTGGCCTAGAACTCAGAGATTTGCCTGCCTTTGCCTCCCCAAGTGCCGGGATCAAAGACATATGCCACCACTGCCCAATTTTATTTTTAACTATCTGTATGTGTGTGGGTATTTGCAGGGGCCTGCAAAGGCCAAAGGTGTTGGATCATATGCCCGTTACAGGTGATCAAAGTTACAAAAGGTTGTGAGTTACTCCACTGGGGTACTAAACACCAAAACTGGACACTCTACAAGAGTAGCAGTCACTCTTAACCATTGAGCCATCTCTCTCCTTATGTTTTTGCTAAATGTTGTAACTGTGATAAGCTTTAATTTATAAATTAGACATATAAAGAACAACAACAATGATAGAATAATTAGGCTGGTTCGAAGGTAGTGAGCTTTCACAATTGATTGCTCACAGTCAGTTACAGATTGAACTCCTGTTCTAACTTCCCCCCTTCTCACTACTGCACTTGACTAGTCCAAAAATAAATAAATAAATAAATAAATAGAATATTATAATAAATTGTTACAAAATTGACAGCATCATTACTCTTCACCTTGGGACCATTACTAAGTACAAGCAGTGCTGCTGGGGCAGTGCTGGTGTGTGCCTTTAATCTCAGCACCCAGGAGGCAGAGGTGGCCAGATCTCTGAGTGGGCTATATAGTAAGTTCTAGAACAAGTAGGGCTACACAGAGAAACCCTGTCTTCAAAACCAACCAACCAACCAACAACAATAACAACAAAAAAGTAGGATTCCCTGAACATAAGTGCTATGATATAACAACAAAAGACCTGATAATAACAGGTAACAGATGGTTACTAACTGGGAACTAATGGATAATAGCATAAACAGTGTGAACACACTGGACAAAGTGATGGTTCACATCTCAGGTGGAACAGAATATACTAACAAGAAATAACACAACCAGTTGGGCAGTAGTGGCGCACGCCTTTAATCCCAGCACTCGGGAGGCAGAGGCAGGTGGATCTCTGTGAGTTCAAGGCCAGCCTGGTTTACAAAGTGAGTCCAGGACAGCCAAGGCTATGCAGAGAAACCCTGTCTTAAAAGCCAAAATAAATAAGTAAAGAAAGAAAGAAAGAAAAGAAAAAAAAAAAAAAAAAAAAAAAAGAACACAACCATTCACGATGGTACACAATTTAACAGTTGCGAATTCTTTCTGTTTAGCATTTCTCATATTTTCACTGAAGTTGCTTGTGGGTAACTGAAATTATGGACAAAAGAGATTACTATACTACATTTTCTTGTAATATAATCTATGAGTTATTAGAAAAGTATTAGATGATAATTGGTCAATTTTTGGTGCTACTTCATGAAATCCCATAATTACAGGTTTAGGGAGCCAAGTGGTGGTGGCATGTGCCTTTAATCCCAACATTCAGGAGGCAGAGGCAGGTAGATGTCTGGGCTTGAGACCACACCCTGGTTTACAGAGCCAGTTGGTTACAGGATAGCCAAAGCTATAGATTTAGGGCTGGAGAGATAGTTTGGTGGTTAGGAGTACTTGCTATTCATTCAAGGAATCTGGATTTGGATCCCAGCACTCATATTAAGTGGCTCACAACCACCTATGTAAGTCCAGAGGATCTGACATTTTTTCCCCCAAGACAAGGTCTCTCTGTGTAGCCTTGGCTGTCCTGGACTCACTTTGTAGACCAGGCTGGCCTCAAACTCACAGCGATCTGCCCGCTTCTGCCTCCCAAGTGCTGGAACTAAAGGCATGTGCCATCATGTCCTGCTAGGTTCTGACTTTTTTTTTTTTTTTTGGAGACAGGGTCTCTCTGTGTAGACCTGGCTGTCCTGGACTCTTTGTAGACCAGGCTGGCCTTGAACTCACAGCAATCCGCCTGCCTCTGCCTCCCAAGTGCTAGGATTAAAGGCGTGTGCCACCATGCCCGGGAGATAGATATGATATCTTCTTTTGGCTTCAATAGGCACCTACAAACAGAAACACACACATACATATAATTAAAAAATAAATCCTATTTTTAAAAGATAGGATTGCAGTTGGAGATATGACTCAGCAGTTAAGAGCACTTGCTATTCTTGCAGAGGACCCCGGTTTGACTCCCAGCATGCACATGGTGGCTCACAACTGCCTGTAGATCCAGTCCCAGGGGATTTGATGCCTTCTTTTGGCTTCCATGGGCACCAGCACCCACATGATGCACATGCATGCATACAGGGAAAACATTCATATATACAGATATTTAGAAAGACAGGCTTATAAATAATATATGACATTAGTGATAAGTTCTCTTTACCGGAATTAAAGATTGTGAACTAATTATGGCATATGACCTTACTTCTGAGAGGATCTTGTGAATGTACTTTAGTCTTTCCTTGGTGGGAAGAAGCAAGGTGCATCTTTTAAATAGTAGACCTAAGAAAGGAAAAGAGACATAAGGAAAAAAAGAGACAAAAATGAAAATAAACTTATCAACAGCATAGTATAGCATTCCCTGAAAATTAAGTATGCTGTACCACTGTGGATTATATTTTTTACACAAACATTTGGGAGGTGAGATAAAAAATGTATACTGCATGACAGTTACCAAGTGGTGCTGATGACCATCTAGCTTTAGAAAAAGCCGAAATTGTGATATAGATAATATAGGACACATGTCAGAGCACTTGATTTAAAATGATACAATAAGGCATAAAGATGGGCGTGGCAGCGCACACCTTTAATCCCAGCACTCAGGAGGCAGAGGCAGGCAGACTGCTGTGAGTTCGAGGCCAGCCTGGTCTACAAAGTTAGTCCAGGACAGCCAAGACTACACAGAGAAACCCTGTCTCAAAAAAAAGGAAAGAAAAGAAAAGAAAAAAGTGTAGAAATCTGTGTCATAACATTGAAAAAAAGAAGAAAAACCTTCCAAGTTCTCAGTAAAATGTTCTCTGAACTACAGTGACAATGATCTATAGTGTGTGATTTATTTCCCTTAAGTATTGTGTTTTCCAAAAATGGTAATTCACTATTAACATTCCTGTAAGGACAAATGGCATTCAACTAAAAATGATATGATGGTAAGGAAAGATACACTTGAATATCACCACTTTCTCCAGTTTTTACTCTTTATATAATATAATCACATTTCTCTACATTTACTCTTTACATAATAAAATGATTATGTAATCCCCAAGAATCTATAGGAGCCAAGTTTATTTTTAGAAGCTGCTATGTTTGGGTAACACACGACGAGAATTGAATTTTAAACATAAATCCTCCTTATTTTTGCTTATAGGAAGTTATTTTCAGTGTTTGGCTTTAGTCTGAGTTCTTTTCCTTTCATGTTTTGGCACTGTGTCTCATGTTATATCATAGCTGGGACTGCAAGATAAAATTGCATACTGGTTGCCTTTTCTATTGCAAATCTCCTTTTTAAAAAAATTTTAAAGTCTTTTTTTTTTTTTTTGTTTTTCAAGACAGGGTTTCTCTGTGTAGCCTTGGCTGTCCTGGACTCCTTTTATAGACCAGGCTGGCCTTGAACTCACAGCGATCCGCCCCACTCTGCCTCCTCCCGAGTGCTGGGATTAAAGACGTGTGCCACCACGGCTGCAAATCTATTTTTAAGAGTTGCTGTTTACCATAAAATCCTTTATTTAGCGGATTTCTTTTCTAAACACAGGTAGTCATTTTTAGAGCCTAGCTTCTTCTTTTTTTTTTTTTTTTCTTTTTTTTTTTTGTTTTTTGTTTTGGTTTTTTTCAAGACAGGGTTTCTCTGTGTAGCCTTGGTTGTCCTGGACCTACGTTGTGGACCAGGCTGGCCATGAACTCACAGTGATCCACCTGCCTCTGCCCCCCGAGTGCTGGGACTAAAGCCGTGCACCACCACCACCTGGCGTGACCAGCTTCTTTTAAGTTCTTGAAATAAAATAATGTCAGATGCAATATTCTTTTTACATTTTCCATCTGCTCTGCTCAGTAGAAAATGCAAATTAAAATTTATAATCTTCAAAGTTAAGATTCTAAAAATGTTATTTTAATATCTGAAGACGGGAACAGATAAGATAGGAAAAGAAGCATGGGAAAATGCTGAGTATGTCAAATATTTACCAAAAGAATCAGTCATAAGACAGGTGTCTACAAAAAAAATGAACAGGTTTGTTTTTTGTTTTTTTCTTTCTGTTTTTCAAGACAGGGTTTCTCTGTGTTATCTTGGCTGTCCTGGACTCGCTTTGTAGACCAGGCTGGCCTGGAACTCACAGAGGAACTCACCTGCCTCTGCCTCCCAAGTGCTAGGATTAAAGGAATGTGCTACCATGCCCAGCTAGAAAATTAAAGCTAATAAATTAATCAAACCTTTTTTGAAGATTAAGTGTTAAGATCAATGATTATATTTTTAAATTGAATTATCTATGGAATTATTGGTTTTTTTGGTTTCAATATAGTGTTGAAGGTGGAAACATGGTCCTTGTTTGTTTCTTTGTTTGAGGCTCTCAAGTAGCCCAGGCTGGCCTCATACTCATTATGTAGCTGAGACTGGCCTTGAACCTCTCATTCTACTGCCTTTACTTCTACAGTATTGTGATTCATAAGCTTGGGCTATAAGCTAGGCAAGTATCTACCACTGGCCTCTGTTTCCAGACAATATAATTGGGTTTGCTTAAGCAGCTGAGATTTGATTAAAAAAAAAACAAAAAACAAAAAAACAAAAAACAAAAAAACAAAACTTTAGATCAAGCCCAAAAGACAATTATCAAATATTTGCCATACTCATATTCCAGGCTTTACTAAACCTACTCATAAATACTAAAACCAATAACACTGTACTCAGGGTATTTTCTTTTGTTTAAAAAAAAAAAAAGATTTGGGCCAGGCGTGGTGGTACATGCCTTTAATCCCAGGACTTGGGAGGCAGAGTTAGGTAGATCGCCAGCCTGGTCTACAAAGTGAGTCCAGGACAGAGAAACCCTGTCTCAAAAAACAAAACAAAACAAAAAAGATTTATATAAAGGGTTGTGGGTTCTGGGCACTGAACCCAGGTCCCCTGAAAAACAGCCAGTACTCTTTTTTTTTTTTTTGGTTTTTTGAGACAGAGTTTTTCTGTGTAGCCTTGGCTGTCCTGGACTTGCTTTGTAGACCAGGCTGGCCTCGAATTTACAGTGATCCACCCGCCTCTGCCTCCCGAGTGCTGGGATTAAATGCACGCGTGCGTCACCATGCCCTGCTAGAATAGCTAGTACTCTTAACCTCTGGGCCACTTTTCCAGCCCTAGACTATTCTTTCTTCTTTTTTTCCTTGTTTCTTCTTGTTTCTTCCGTGTGTGTGTGTGTGTGTGTGTGTGTGTGTGCGCGCGAAGAGCCTAGGTCCTCATCTCATGTATGCCAGGACAGGATTTGCCACTGAGTCTCTCTAAATTACTCAGGTTGACTTTGAACTCTATAGCACAGGCAGGCCTTGAATTCACAATCCTTTTGCCTTAGCATTCTAATTAGCTGTTATTACAGGCCTCCACCTCAAATTGTTGTTTTTTTTTTGTTTTGTTTTGTTTTGTTTTTTTGGTTTTTCGAGACAGGGTCTTTCTGTGTAGCCTTGGCCGTCCTGAACTCACTTTGTAGACCAGGCTGGCCTCGAACTCACAGCGATCCGCCTGCCTCTGCCTCCCAAGTGCTGGGATTAAAGGCGTGCGCCACCACGCCCAGCTCTCAAATTGTTATTAAGGAATTTACATATTATTTTGTTTCTTTAAAGCTAGGCATTCTTGTGTTTCTAAAAGGCAAGTGTCACTCAACTTATTATCATTTAAATCCCAACAACATCCTGATATTTGGTTTTATTGCCATGCTATTGGTTAATTATATTTTAGTTTCATAGTTAAAATTAGTCATATTGAAACTAGAATTTTCTCTTAGCACTCTAAGGAAAATGAAATCAATGAATGGAGTAAAAGCTACAAATTACTTTATATCAAGGAAAGAAAATGGTATAGTAGTTCCTTTGATGAGGTCAATTTAATTATAGATGTGTAACATACTTTAAAAAGAAAATCACAGATTCTAGTAAGACCATAGTGATCTATAGTGTGTTTAGATTTATACTTTAAGGACTAATTATGGCTGAAAAGGAATATTAGTGAAGAATAAAATTTAGCTGGGTCTGGTGGCATATGCTTCTAATCCTAGCACTCAGGAGGCAGAGGGAGGATGATCTCTGTGAGTTTAAGGCTAGCCTGGTCTACAGAATGAATTCCAGACAGAAAAACCTTGTCTAAAAACAAAACAAAAACCCAAAGAACCTCTAAGTCACAAGGTACATAGGCAAGAAAATAGAAAAGGCATCAATTCCCTAAGCTGATACACCACCTAAGCAACAGCATCAGTTACACTATACTCGTGTAAAATCACGAGGACGGGCACTTTACATAAAAAAATGATTATTTTTAAAGATTTATTTATTATTATGTATATAGTGCCCTAGCTGCATGTACACCTGCAGGGCAGAAGAGGGCATCAGATCAGGTTGTAGATGCTTGTGAGCCACTATGTGGTTGCTGGGAATTGAACTCAGGACCTCTGGAAGAGCAGTTAGTGCTCTTAAGCTCTGAGCCATCTCTCCAGCCCGTTAAAAATTATTATTTTTAATTAGTTCCTCCTGCCTCTACTTCTAAGCCCTAGGACTATAGGCAAGTACCACAAACACCTAGTTTATAGGGTGCTAAGGGCTGTGGTGTGCTGGTACACGCTTCTAATCCCAGCACTCAGGAGGCAGAGGCAGGCAGATCAATGTGAGTTGAGGCTAGCCTGGTCTACAGAGCGAGTCCTAGATAGCCAAGGCTACACAGAGAAACCCTTTCTCTAAAAAACAAACAAACAAATAAATATGATGGCAGGGATGAAACCCTGGGATTCATGAATGCTAGGCTGGCACTCAACCTACTGAGCTACATTCTCAGGCCTGTAGAGGGTTTTGAGACAGACTCTCACACCTTCGTCCAGGCTGACCTGGAACATAGGAACTCACTATGGGGTGCAGGCTGGACACACAATGGGATTCTCTGGGTTTGGTTTTTCAAATGCTAGACTTATAAGTGTGAGCTGCAATGTTCAGCTTTCATCTTTAAAGTATGTAGGACTACTCTTAAGGTCTTTACATTGTGGTGGTGCACATCTTTAATCCCAGCACTTGGGAGGGAGAGGCAGATGGATTGCTGTGAGTTCAAGGCCAGCCTGGTCTACTTAGGGAGTCCAAGCAGCCAGTGCTACACAGAGAAATCCTGTCTCAAAAACCAAAAATAAATAAATAAATAAACCATAGAAAAGAGAAAAATTTACAGAAAATATTCTATAAACCACCTCCAGCCTTACAGAATTATATAACAAAACACAGTTGCTGGTATTATTTGTTGCAGTTTGCATTTCATAAATTACCTAGAGCTCTGTAGTGTTCCAGTAGAGCAGCGTCCTCTTTTGTGTCAGTGAGATCAAGGTCATGAAAATTCTGTAGTAAAAGTCTTTTACTTCCAGATGAGGTTGAGATATAATTAATTATGAACTGGCTGACTGTTTTGGACACCATACTTAACATGCCAATATCCTTCACTATCAAAAAGAAATAAATTTATGAGTGCAAATGATTAAAATTACTGTTAGAATATTCTATTAACTTATATAAATTCACTAATAATACACATGACTTAAATACAAAAGCATCACCATTTGTACAGTCTACTTACTTATATGTTAACTTATTAATAATAAACCTAGGGGCTGAGAGATGGCTCAGTGAAGACTATCTGGTTGTTCTTCCAGAGGACCCAGGTTCAATTCCCAGAACCCACATGGCAGCTCACACCTGTCTGTGACTCCAGGATCTGACACTGATATGAAGTAAAAATAAATAAAAAATATTTAAGTAATAATTATTATTAATAATAAACCTAGTACTAGGTATGTACTCAGGTGTAATCATACCTGTAATTTCAGTATTTGGGAGGCTGAGAGAGGCAAATTGCTTGCTAGATGTTCAAAGCCAGCCTGAGCTGTAGAGGAAGTTCTAGAATAGATAGGCTATGAATGAGAGCCTGTTTCAAAAAACCAAAAACAAGCTGGGCATGGTGGTGCATGCCTTTGATCCCAGCACTTGGAAGGCAGAGGCAGGTGGATCGCTGGGAGTTTGAGGCCAGCCTGGTCTACAAAGCCAGTCTAGGACAGCCAAGGCTACAGAGAGAAACCCTGTCTTGAAAAAAAACAACCCCCCCAAGAAAAAGAAAGAAAAGAAAAGAAAAAGAAAAAGAACCTCAAATTGTGCCTCAGCCTTTAGAGTGCTGGGCTTATGCTATCATACCTGGCTGAGTTTGTTTATTTGAGACATGTGGGAAAAAAAAAATGAGCAAACCAAATGCTTAGAGGTAGATGGATCACTGGGAGTTCGAGGCCAGCCTGGTCTACAAAGTGAGTCCAGGATAGCCAAGGCTACACAGAGAAACCCTATCTCGAAAAAACAAAAATAAATAAATAAAATATCTTAATATTGTCTTAAATTAGTTCTCAATAGTTAAAACATGTTGCAAATTAACCATCAAGTTACCATATTATTGTCCAGATAATTTTAAGATGTGGTAGTAGTTTTGGTGATTTTATATTGTTTCTTTTTTTTTTTTTCTCTGTGTACCCCTGGCTGTTCTGGAACTTCCTCTGCAGACCAGGCTTTCCTGGGGCTCAGAGACCTGCCTGCTTCTGCCTCGAGTACTGGGTTTAAAGGCTGTTGTTGTTTTGAGACTGGGTCACTCTGTACACAGCCTCGCCTGTCCTGGAGCTTTGTAGACCAGATTGGCCAGGAACTCAAAGAGACTCTCCTGCTTCTTCCTCCCAAGTGCTGGCATTAAAAGCAAGCGCCACCACAAAAGGGTTTTTTTTTTGTTTAATTTTTGTTTTTGTATTTTTGACAGGATCTTGTTATGTAGCCCAGGCTGGCCTGATATTTCTGACCTTGCCTTAGCATCCTTGGTGTGTGCCTACAGTATCTATGCAGAATTTGAATATTATGGTGGGCAGTGCTTGGGGTACTGCCAAGCTGGCTGCCTCCTGTAGTCTACTGAGCAAATTTTTCTGTTGAAAAGACAGAAAGAGGAGAGAGACAAAGGAAAATGGAGAGTGAGCAAATATGGAACTTTACACTTAATTTTAACCAAAAGAAAGAGAAGTGGCTAGTGGACCCTTAGAAAAGAAACCCAATATGAATGTTATTAATATTCCCATATGGCACTAACACAGCCCAAATAAAGACAAACTAATACTAGGGAATATTATAATATTCTAATATCTTATATAGCCTACTTTTAGACACCAAACCTCACCTGATAAATATCTTAAAATTATGTGGAATATTTCCAATGGTAAGACTTTAAAATTCCCAAGTGTAGTTAAGAGTTGAGGATCTGAATCAAGAATGTTGCAGATATAGCTGGAATGATGATTAGTACGTCTACATTTTTGGTTGGGTATCAAAGTGAAACTTGTATTTACTCTAGACGCCATGTTTTCTTATTCTGCAAATTTATCCTGGTTAGAAAAATAAAACATAAGACACAAAGAAAGAAAATTAAAGCAATGGAGTTTCCCTTTAAGAGCCACACTTTGTTTTTTTTCCCCCTCTTCTGTTGTTGATCAAAGCCAGGCCTCAAGCATGGCAGCCAAGCACTCCATCAAGTGAGGTATAGCCCCAGCCCAGGGTGCACATCTTGATGGGCAACATCTATCTTTCCACATTACAAAATATTTACCATATTTAATATAATGTCTAAGTATGTCATACTCATCAAAAGAAGTCTCTTTTTTCCATCTCAGCATTATTTTTTTAAAAATCTTTTAAATCATTAGCACTTTCTGGTAGCCTACCTATTCTTAGATAGAATAGGACTTTTAGTAAGAAATGAAATATGGGCTGGAGAGATGGCTCAGTGGTTAAGAGCATTGTCTGCTCTACCAGAGGTCATGAGTTCAATTCCCAGCAACCGCATGGTGGTGGCTCACAACCGTCTCTAATAATGATCTCTATAATGATCCGGTGCCTTCTTCCGGAGTTCAGGTGTACATGCAAGTAAAATATTGAATACATAATAAATAAATAAATCTTTAAAAAAAAAAAAAGAAATGAAACATAGCTGAGCAAGATAGTTTTTCCTATTTATACAAAATAACTAAACCCCACATTGATAGTTATTTATCTTGCTATTGTACATCCTAGTTTACATCAAGTCAAAACTGTTACACATTTGAAACCATGACAAGGAACTTTACTTCACAGTTAAAAAACATAACCTGAACCTCCATTAAAACTATAATCGACAGTTGCCGGGCAGTGGTGGCGCACGCTGTTAATCCCAGCACCCAGGAGGCAGAGGCAGGCAGATCACTGCAAGTTCGAGGCCAGCCTGGTCTACAAAGTGAGTCCAGGATGGCCAAGGCTACACAGAGAAACCCTGTCTCGAAAAACCAAAAGAAAAAGAAAAAAAAAAGAAAACTAAGTTCACTTATGCATTTTGGTGTTTATATTACTGTAGAAATTGTTCATTTATTTATTGGTGTTTTGTTTTGTTTTTTTTCGAGACGGGGTTTCTCTCTGTACCCTTGGGTCCTGGCCTTGAACTCACAGAGATCTGTTTGTCTCTGCCTCCCAAGTGCTGGGGTTAAAGGCCTGCATCACCAGCTCCCAGCTCTATTCATTGTTTTTCGAGACAGGGTTTCTCTGTGTAGCCTTGACTGTCCTGGACTCACTTTGTAAACCAGGCTGGCCTTGAACTCAGATCGATCCACCTGCTCTGCCTCCCAAGTGCTGGGATTAAAGGCATGCGCCACCACTGCCTGGCTTTTATATTTTAAAAAATTAATCTTGTTACAATTTAATTCTATGCCAATACATGTATTTCTGCAGGAATACATATTTTAATCTGCCTGTAATTCTAAGTGGAAGAATTCTGGTCGACTTAATCAACAAGGTTGTTTTTCATTTAAATTTTTTTGTTTGTTTGTTTTCTCTGTATAAAAACACTGTCTGTCCTGGGACTCACTCTGTAGAGAGCCGATTGGCCTCTAACTCACAGATCCACTTACCTCTCTGCCTACCAAGGGCTGGAACTAAAGGCGTGCCCACCTTAATTTTAACTTTTAACAGAATTTTAAAGTATTTTTACTATAATAAAATATAAATTTGACCAGAAACTAGGTCTGGTTCTTCCAGGAACTTCAATCCTAGTCAAGCTAGGGTGGGGTTTGTGAGGCCTTTAAACAGTCATTTGCCACCTCCTCCCAGGGGTCTTTATTATCCACTAAGGGATTACATATGTGTAATTTTTCATTTAAATCTCTGAGAGAACTAAAAAATAACTGATCTCAGTTATTTAAAAACTTAAGTCTTCTCGTGAGGCAAAGGCAGGTGGAGTTTGAGGCCAGCCTGGTCACAGAAAAACCAAACCAAACAAAAAAAAAAACAAAAAAACACCTTAAGTCTTGACTGGGCAGAAGTGACATACACTCGAGAAGGGCAGATGGATCTCTGAGTCTGAGGCTAGCCTGGTCTACAGAGCTAGCTCCAGAACAGCCAGGGCTACCCAGAGAAAACTTGTCTCGAAAAAAAACAAAAAGAAAACAGCCAAAACAAAACAACAATTTAAGTGTCTTGGGGCTGGAGAGATGACTCAGTGGTTAAAAGCACTGGCTGCTCTTCCAAAGGCCCCGGGGTTCAATTCCCAGCACCCTCGTGGCAGCTCACAACTGTCTGTAACTCCGAGATCTGACACCTTCACACAGACATACGTGTAGACAAAACACCAATGCTACATACAATAAAAATAAATAAATTATTTAAAAAAAAACAACTTAAGTGGCTTATTTTTCTCAAACTTGTTTTAGGGTGGCGAACAGGTTTTTTGGTGTGTTTGTTTGTTTGTTTTTTTAAATATTAATGCTGGGCGTGGTGGTGCTCGCCTGTAATCCCAGCACTCCGGAGGCAGAGGCAGGAGGATCTCTGTGAGTTGGAGGCCAGCCTGGTCCACAGAGCAAGTCCACACCAGGCAGGGCTACACGGAGAAACTCTGTCTTAGGAAAAGAAAAAAAAAAAAGGGGGGGGGGGAGAAAAAGAAATTACTATTTCCTACTAAACTATTTCTGGTTTTCTCTTAGTCTTCTAGGGTATGAAGTGCAGAAACCCAAATAAAAATAGGATACCTTTCCCTGTTTTTGACTGCTAAGCGTCCTAACTCAGCCTTCAAAGAGCCTGGTAAATGGCAAGCACTACCCCGTCCCACCCACTAGGAGAAGGGGTGGGAGGGTCTAGGGCCCCGACTTCATCCCTGCCCCCCCCCCGCACCCCCTTCCGGAGGGGGAAACCTAGCAAAAACAACGGGATTTGTTTTAACGTTCTTATGTCAAACTATCTCTAAAGACGTCACCTAGGGGACCATAGAATGCACTGGCCAACATGAAAGTTAAATAGGAGGCGCTAAAAAAACACGGAATTATTTCCACAAAGGGGGTACTGGGGAAGATAAAAACACTTTTTTACCACAGATTTCGACAGTTTTCCGGCTACAGTATCAGAGGAATGTGGGCATTAGTCGTCTTGCCCCACCATCAGATTTTTATAACACTTAAAAATGATAATCTCCTCAGGGTTTTCTCGCCAGATAATGGAGAAGGATCCTGCTCTGCTCCGCTCCGCTTCGCTCCGATCCGGAGGTGCGTCCTCAGCTCTCGGGCGCCCCCCGTCGCCTCAAGTAGACTGTAGAATTCTCCCAGGAGTCCCAGCGGGAGGAGGCTCCGCCCCCTCAGGAATACCAAGGAACCTCGGCTCTTCTGCCCTTCCCTCACGAATTCTCCGAGCCCTCCCAGGAGCCCCCGCGGGGGGAGGCCCCGCCCCCTCACCAATACCAAGAAGCCTCGGCTCTTCTGCCCTTCCCTCCTGAATTACTCCCTCCCAGGAGCCCCCGCGGGAGGAGGCCCCGCCCCCTCGCCCCTATCGAGAAGCCAAGGCTCTTCTGCCTTTCCCTCATGAATTTCCAGAACATTCCGAGGATAACACCCCCGCCCCCACTCCCCAAGGAGGCCACGCCCCTTCAGAGATACTGAGTAGTATCTCTCAGATAGAGGTCCTGAGAGCCCTAGGCAGTGCCACCACCGTTTTAAACACAGGAAGGTGCGGGAGCCATTATGGTCCTGGGCCTGGAGAGTGTAAATGGAGAACTCAAACTTGGTGGAGTCACATGCCTACCGCTCCACTTCCTTCTTTTACACACAAGTTGTAAGGCCGTTTTCGATTCTCCCCTCCTTCGCTGCCCCCCTTCCGTGCTTGTCACAGGATATGTCACAGGAACTTCTTATCAAAAGCTGTTGCATGCCTTTAACCCCAGCACTCGGGAGGCAGAGGCAGGTGGATCACTGTGAGTTTGAGGCCAGCCTGGTCTACAAAGTGACTCCAGGACAGCCAAGGCTACACAGAGAAACCCTGTCACGAAAAAAAAAAAAAAAAAAAAAAAAGGATGCCGGATGTGATGCCACCTCCCTACAATCCCGACACAGAGAAAATGGAGACCAAAACAGGCTAAACCTGAGCTACGTTGAGAGCCTGTTTCAAGTCCTCCCCTCTGTCCCCCCAAATTAATATGAAGTTCTTATTCACACATTTATAGAGTCTATGACTTTTTCTTTTGTTTTTTCTTTCTTTCTTTCTGTTTTTTTGGAGACAAGGTCTCGTTAGGTAGCCTAGGCTAGCCTGAACCTTTGACTCTCTTGCATAAACCATTTAGAGTGCTGGGATTATAGGTATGCCCCAATATGTGGGCCTTGACTCAGTGTCTTTGGAAGCTTACAGAGGGGCAGGCTGTCCAGGAGGCCTTAAAGATACCATAAAAAAAAAAAAGATACATATGTTTCCCGCCTTAAGGGATTTTATTTAAAACTATCACAACAAACAATGAACAAAGTAGCTTCAAATTGGCACAGTGTTATAGAGACAATAAGGCAACAGAGACTGATGTGTGTTGGAGGAGGAGCCGCTGTAGACCAACTGGGTTATAAAGGTGTCTGAGGAGGGTGATATTTGATTTGAAAACCTAATGGAGAGGCGAGAAGTTAGACGGAGTGTAGGAAGATAGACAGTGTGATTGAAAAGGTTCTAGTGGGGGGGAACAGCTCCGTATTACAGCCAACAAAAGTTCTTACTGTATAAACAACACACACACATAATGACTTAAAGGTTGAGTTTAAAATTCAGAGTTAAATTCGGTTGTAGTGGCGGTGCCCATCTGTGTTCCCAGTACGGAGGAGGCAGGGACAGGGAAATCAGAAATTCAAGGCCATCTTTGGCTGATTTAGTAAGTTCAAGACCAGCCTGAGCTGCAGGAAACTCATTTGCTTAATCTATGGACCGCACCGGGCTCCGCTTCTAGCACAGGGGAAAAAAAAAAAAAAAAATCAAACTGTATCGGAGCTAGGAACATGCCTTTAATCTCAGCAAAAACAACAGGCTGATCTCTGTGGACTCTGCAAGTTCGAGGCAGTTGATGTACAGAGCCAGTACCAGGCACCCAAAGCCACTTAACGAGGCTGAAAAGACACATCAGTGGTTGAGAACACATGCAAATCTTGCGGAAGGCCTTTGTTCAATTTCCAGCACTCACACTGGGCAGTTCACAACTGCCTGTGATCCCAGCTCCAGTAGTCTCTGATACCCGTGGACCCCAGCAGGAACCTACACTCTAATTCATAAACACAAACTTCGGAGGCTAAAGAGATGAATCAACATCTATTAACACTTGCTCTTCCAGAGGCTCGGGGTTCCCAATGCCCATATATTGACTGGCTCACAGCTGTAACTCCAGTTCTAAGAGATCTGATACATCTTCTGGACTCCTCAAGGATGCTGGCCTACCTTCAGGAAAAATATCCGTACACATAGAAATAACCGACAAATAACAAAATACCCTGACTTCCCCTGGGTTGGGATGTAACAGTAACTTGTTTGTTTGTTTGTCTGTCTGTTTTTTGAGACAGGGTTTCTCTATGTTATCTTGTCTGTCCTGGCCTCAAACTCATTGTGACGATCCTCCTGCCTCTGCCTCCTTTGTACTGGCATTAAAGGCATGTGCCACCATGCCCGGCTGTAATAGGAACTTTTATTCTCCAGAATTGTTATCTCAGAGGCTTGCTGCCTCCCTCTACTAACCTAGGCCTACTCCTGGGAGCGTCTAGCCCACATACAATGTAATCTAGGCCTTCAGTCCTCTGAGACTTTCTGCTGAATAAGCTCACCCTTTCTTTCTGAACTCTGGCTGGCTGGTTCAACTCAGCTATTCTGGCTCAAGTGCCTCTCCAGGATGACTGGTTCAATCTGGCTTCTCTCAGTTTCTCCCTGAATTGCTCTGCTTGGCCTCAAACTAACTCTAGCAATCTGTTCTAATCTTCTGGTTCCTTCTCATTCTCTGGCTCATTCTGTCTTCACCTGTGTCCAGCTTGTTCTCTCTCACCAACCTGTCTCTGTACAAATGTCCAGGTAAAACTGCTTTCTCAAGCCGGGTGTGGTGGTGCACGCCTTTAATCCCAGCACTCGGGAGGCAGAGGCAGGCGGATCGCTGTGAGTTCGAGGCCAGCCTGGTCTACAAAGCGAGTCCATGATGGCCAAGGCTACACAGAGAAACCCTGTCTCGAAAAACCAAAAAAAAAAACAAAACAAAACAAAACTGCTTTCTCTCTCTTTTTTCTTTTCTTCTTCTTCTCTCTCTCTCTCTCTTTTTGTTTTTTTTTTTTTTTGTTTTGTTTTTTGTTTTTTGTTTTTTTGTGACAGGGTTTCTCTGTGTAGCCTTGGCTGTCCTGGGCTCACTTTGTAGACCAGGCTGTCCTCGAACTCACAGAGATTCAGCTGCCTCTGCCTTCCTAAGTGCTGGGATTACAGGTGCGCGCAACTGCACCCGGCTAATACTGTTATCTTTTAGGTCCTGTGTGGTATCTTATGCTTTTAATCAAAACACTTGGGGGAAAGATTTCTTTGACCCAGCCAGCCTGGACTATGCATGAAATTCCAAGATAGCCAGGTGTAGTGGGTTTTGGTGTCTTTAAAAACTCAGTTACGTTATGTAAATATATATTTGTTTTACTCCCAAGTGTGAGATATGGGACTGCCTTAGTTTGTCCACAGCTAATAATTGCCTTGTGGGGTTTGGAGAGGGGTGTGGTCTTTTTTTTTTCCCCCCGAGACAGCCTTGGCCATCCTGGACTCACTTTGTAGACCAGGCTGGCCTCAAACTCACAGCAATCCGCCTGCCTCTGCCTCCTGAGTGCTGGGATTAAAGGCGTGCGCCACCACGCCCGGCTCCAGGGGTGTGGCCTTTGCCAGCTGGAGTTAGTGGAATTCTGAGGACTCTGGGAGAATATAAATACAACATCCCAGAGAGAGAAAGCGAGGGCTTCAAGGAGACAGAGGAAAAAGAAGGCTACTGGCTCTTCCTGCTTCTGGGTTTGCCCTTCACTGTTGATGGACTGCTTGGTACCCTGACCACTGAGATTGATATTTTCAGAAGGAACCTGATGACCCTAGTCAGCAGGAAGTAGCTAAGGAAAACCCCACCTCCTCTCCCCATTAACTTTTCTCTCCTACCTAGTGTTGGAAGGTATTATGGCAGATAAAGGGTAAAGAAGGGAGGAAGAGGCATAAGGAACACAAATAAAATAGAGTGAAAAACCAGTGCCTACAAGTGGCACCCGGATGTAGGGCTTAGAATAATGAAAAATTAGACTGGAGAGATGGCTCAGAGGTTAAGAGCACTGGCTGTTCTTCCAAAGGTCCTAAGTTCAATTCCCAGCAACCACATGGTGGCTCATAACCACCTATAATGAGATCTGTATAAATAATAAATAAATCTTTAAAAAAAGAATAATGAAAAAAATCTGGTTTCTAGCGCCATAGAGGAAACAGCAGGATACAAAGAAATGAACATACTGTTCAGGAGATGGGTAAAAGGTTTACTGAGGCTTCTGCCACTGGGTTCTCTGTTGTTTTGCTTCCAGAGGAGATTTTCAGTTTTTGCTTTGTCTTCTTCCTGTATTCTGTTTTTTTAAGAAAGTCGGAGGAATGGTTGAACAATTAGAAAAGTTGAGAGTGGATATGGAAGGATGTGAGAAACAAACAAACAAACAAAATGGATGAAATTGGAAGATCAGAAGTGCCACTCAATTCTCTCATTTTTGAAAGGATCGCAGAGTTGGCTGCGCAACTAGAGAGTTTGTAGGTGGAGATAGAAGTGCTTGGGAGGTGAGAGGTTGAAGAGAGAACAGGCTAGGCACAGGTGAAGACGGAATGACAGAGAATGAGAAGAAGCCAGAAGGTTAGAACAGATTTCTGGAATTAGTTTGAGGCCAAGCAGAGCAATTCAGAGGGCAAGATAAAAGCCAGTTTGACTCAGTCAGTTTGGAGAGGAGTTTGAGCTAGAACACCTGAGTTGAACCAGCCAGCGGGAGTTCAGAAAGAAGTAGATAGGGTGAGCTTATTCAGCAGTAAGTCTCAAACGCTGAGACTTTTTTTTGGGCCTAGGTTAGATTGTATGGAGGGTAGAAGCTTCCAGAACTAGGCCTAGGTTAGCAGAGGGAGATGACAATTACATCAGGCAATAAAAGTCATGTTTACAGGTGTCATCCACCTTGTTTTATGACACAGGTCTCCCACTGGCCTGTAATTCACCAAATAAGTTAGGCTGGCCAGTGATATCGGGATCTATGAGATCTGTCTGTCCCTGCCTCCTCAGCACTGGGGTTGCAAGTGCATACTAACCAGGCTCTAGCACTGCGAACATGGCTCTGGTAGGCCTTGCCCTGGCCGCATTCCCTCTGCCTTGCTAAAGACCGTTAGAGTACATCCTTAAAGCTAGCCCGTGGCTACTTCCTCCTCCTGAGGCTGACTCCTAAGGCCCAGCTTTCAAAGTATTGAAGTCCAGCTATCAAAAGCTCCCCCTTTAGCTCACCTAATTAACATGCCCGATTAAAATAAACCCCCCTCATCCTAAGGTGGGGTTCCTCCCTTTCCCTTTATGAAGTGTTGTTTGCCTCTGGGCCACCATTGACTCCTCTCTATCCAGAGGCAGCCCTCTGTCCTTCCAGGACAAATACTTCCTTCCCTATCTGCCTCACCCTCTGTTTCCTGTCTTTGTCGCTCTTTTTTTGTTTTTGGTTTTTTGTTTGTTTGTTTCATTTTTTTGGTATTTTGTTTTGTTTTGTTTTCGAGACAGGGTCTCTCTGTTAGCCTTGGCTGTCCTGGACTCACTTTGTGGACCAGGCTGGCCTTGAACTCACAGAGATCTGCCTGCCTCTGCCGCCTAAGTGCTGGGATTAAAGGTGTGCACCACCATGCCTGGCCATCTTTGTTTCTTATTTCCTGGCCTTTGTCCCTCTGGGACAAATAAATCTCCTTTGTGCTGAGAATTTGGTCTCGGCGTGTCTTGTGCCTGTATCAGTCCTTTTATTTATCATACACCCAGGTGTGATGGGGTCCAACCCAGCGCCTCGGGCTTGCATGGCAAGCATTTGACGCACTGAGCCATCTCCTCAGCCCTTAAAGTCAACTTTTGAACTTAATAATGTTTTCTTTAAACGTAATTAATTAATTTTTATAGGTGTTTTGCCTGCATGTATACCTGTGTACCAGGTGTGTGCCTGGTGCCTACACAGCCCAGAGGTGGTGTTGGATCCCTTGGGACTGGAGTTAAACCTGGGAGCTGCCGTGTGAATGCTGGGAATTGGAGCCAGGTCTTTTGAAAGAGCAGCCCTGGCGCTCCAAGGTGCTGAGCCATCTCTCCATCCCTGACCTTATATTTTCAGTACGCAGTGGCTTTAGCAATATGTAGCAGCGTTAAAGTCCATAAGGTCATACACCACCACCACCACCAACAACAAATAGAAACATGGGACGTGGGACTGGTGCATCCAGAGCCTTAGAGTACTGTGCCAGGCAGTGTACCACTGGATATACTACTCTCTAGTTGTAATGTGCTGGTAGTCACCCCTCCCCCTCACTCAGGAGGCAGGCAAGTCTCTGAATTCAAGGCCAGCCTGGTCTAAAGCGAGTTCCAGCCAGGCCTACACAGAGAAACCCTGTCTAAAAACAAAACAAAACAAAGCAAGCCAAAAATCAACAAGCGAAATGATTACGAGAGACTTATGTTTTTTCGCTCTTCGTGTCTGAGTTGTCGAAACTCGTTCCCAAGCCTGTAGCGTTTTATCTATTAGGGAAAATATTTAAACTATGTTCGGTTGTACATTACCACAAATGGAAGAAGTAGGGAAGGGTAAGGGGAGTATTTTGGGATATTTTTAAGTGAATGTCATCATGAACTGAAAGACGGCAACAAATGAAAGTATTAAAATATGCAGGCGAATGACAGCAGTCTGGGAATTTACGAGACAGTGGGGACAAGTAGCACAGCAGTGAGTGGGCACCGAGTGCTGCCTGCTTTCCCAGCGGCTTTTCCTGACTTCTTTTCAATCCCTTGCCAACATACATTTTTAGAAAAGTACAGAGTATGGATCTTATAACTCTCTATGTCACCTCAAGTTCAAGGCAGCTGAACAAGATCCCGAAGCATTGTGAATTCAGGAGCTGAACTGGCAGTTCATCCACCTATCTGTCATCCATCCACCCATCTGTCCATCCATTCATTGGTCTGTCCATCCATCTGTCCATCCATCAATTCATTCATTTTATATCTTAGTACTAGGGTGGGAATTCTGGAAAGTGGTTTTTTGTTTGTTTGTTTGTTTTCGATGGTTGGTTGGTTGGTTTGTTCTTGGTGACAGAGTCTCATTATGTAGCCTTAGCTGGCCTGAAACTCACTATGTAAACTGTGCTGGCCTCCAATTCACAAGGTCCCCTTGACTGTGCATCCAAAGTGTTTGGAGTACAGGCATGTGCCACTGCTCCAGGCGGTTTTATTTGGAACCGTATAGACTATGGGAACTCAGGGTGTGGTGCGTAGAGAGATTGTGTCTCAAAACAAAAACAAACAACCCCAAAACCAACAACAGCAAAATGAAACAAAAGAAGACAAAGCAACAACAACAACAAAACCCACCTTAGAACAACTAGTTAGTTGGGTGTGGTGGTTGTCAGGGAACAGTAGAGGCTCAGGGTACCCCAAAACCAGCACAAAGGAGATTTATTTGTCCCAGAGTGACAAAATACAGGGAATATGAGACAAAGACATGAGATAGCAGATAAAGGGTAGGTGGTACTGGAGGGACACACACACACACACACACACACATGCACATGCACACGCACACGAACAAATGACACACATGACATGGGACAGGACAACTACTATGATCTGTCTTTCGATAGAGATGAGACAGATGTGGCCCATAGGAAAACAGAGGTTTATAAGAGGTAGAAGGGGAAAACCTGAGTTAGGATGTGGTGTTTCATTTTGATTTGTTAATTATGTTAATTAGGTGAGCCATAGGGGGCTTTGATTGCTGGACTTCAATACTTTGATAACTGGACCTTGGTTGTCAGCCTCAGAAGGAGGAAGTGGCCAAATAAGGAAAGGGACCTCGGTGGCTAGCTTTAGGAACACAATCTAATGGTTTTTAGTGAGGCAGAGGGAATGGGGGAGAAGGGCAAAGCCTGCTAAAGCCGTATCTGCCACACTCAGGCGGGCTGGAGTCCCTTCAGTGGTACCTGCCCGTAACAGCAGCATTTGGAAGGTGGAACCAGGAGCATCAGGAGTTCAAGGTCAAACTGTTACATAGTGAGCTCAAGGCCATGAGGCTACCTAAACAAAACAAAACAAACAAACAAAAACAAGGATGCCTGATTGGGTAAAGCACTTGCTATCTACATAAACACAAGATCCTGAGTTTGGGTTCCCAGTACCACATAAGATCCTGGGGGGCTGGCAGGCCAGCCAGTCAAGCCCAAATAGTGAGTTCCAGGTTCACTGAGAGACCCTGACTCAGAAAATGAGGTGGAAGGCTGGAGAGATGGGTCAGTGGTTAAGAGCACTGGTTACTCTTCCAGAGGTCCTGAGTTCAATTCCCAGGAACCACATGGCGGTTCACAACCCTCTATACTGGGGTCTGGTGCCCTCTTCTGGCCTGCAGGTATACATGCAGATAGACCACTCATATACATAAAATAAATAAATAAATAAATAAATAAATCTGAAGAAGAAGAAGGAGGAGGACAAGAAAAAAAGGAAGGAAGAAAGAAAACAAGGTGAAAAGCAGTAGAGGACACCTGACTTTGATTTCTGGTCTCCACATATGTGTGCACAGGAGCACACATTTGTATCCACATATGTGTGCACAGGAGCACACATTTGTATACACATGTACACATATGCATATAGGACACGCACACAGAACAAAACAAAACAAAACAAAAAACCCCACAAAATGACCAACATAATTTTTAAAAATGACAGAGGACCTGAACAGACACCTACCTCATTAAAAATACACAAATGGGAAGCTGGAAAGATGGCTCAGTGGTTAAAAGCACTGTCTGTTCTTCTGAAGGACCTGGGTTCAATTCCCACCCACATGGCAGCTCACAACTGTCTGTAATTCCAGTTCCAAGGGATCTGACACCCTCACACCAGTGCAAATAAAATTAAATAAACTTTAAAAAAATACATAAATGGCAAATGAACATGAAAAAAATGATCTATATCATATGTTAAGTTTAAGGTACTCATTCAATAAAGTGTCCTTTGCAAGCATGAGGACCTGAGTTGGGACCCTCAGAACCCTTGTGAAAAAGCCCAGTTGTGCAGTGCACGCCTGCATCTCCAGGGCTGGGGATGAGGGATGAGGGGTTGGGGAAAGGTGAGTCCTTGAAGCATTGTCTACCCAGCCTAGCCCAACCCTTCGGGTCCAGTTGGATGCCCCTGTCTTGGAAAATAAAGACAGAGAAAGATGAGGAAAAATACCCAATGTTGACATGTGTTCTCTAAACCCACACGCACACATGCCACCAACAAAAACACCCCCTATACATATGGGGGGGGGGCAACAGAAAATGTAAACTACAGGAGAATGAAATACATTTACACCTATTAGACTGGCCAAACTCCCAAACACTGATAAATAACACAAATGTCCAGAGGGTGTGGAAACAACAAGGAAGGGTCTTACCCCCTCCTCCCAAGACAGGGTTTCTCTGTGTAGCTTTGGCTGCCCTGAACTCACTTTGTAGACCAGGCTGGCCTCGAACTCACAGAGATCTGGGAAGGGTCTCTCTCTTTTTTTTTTTTTTTTTTTTTTTTTTTTTTTGCTGCTGCCTTTCCACTTAGGAAGACAGTTTGGCCTTTCTGTCTGTCTTTTTTGTTTTTTGTTTTTCTTTCATTTGTTCATATTTTCTCTCTCTCTCTCTCTCTCTCTCTCTCTCTCTCTCTCTCTCCCTCACTCTCTCTCTCTCCTCTTTTTCTAGTGTTTTGAGATAGTCTTTCTAAATAGCCATGCTTTTCTAAAACTCCTGATTTTCCTACCTCAACCTCTTGAGGAAATGGTAAAATAGATTTAAAAAGAAGAAGAAGAAGAAGAAGAAGAAGAAGAAGAAGAAGAAGAAGAACAACAACAACAACAACAACAACAACAACAACAACAACAACCACCACCACCAGAAATGCATTTCCAAAATTTTTGTTGGCCTTGAGGCTGAGTCTCACAATGTAGCCCAGGTTGGCCTGTAACTTCTGGTTTCCCCTTCCTCTGCTTCCCAAGTGCTAGAATCAGAGGCTGTACCACCAGGTTAAACTCCAGAAATCTTTCAAAGGTTAGTTAAAGACAGCTGTGCGTTTGCATGCTTGTAATCTCATTGCTTGAGAGGCTGGGGCAGGAGGATTGCTGTGAGTTTAAGGCCAACCTGGACTGTATTATGAAGCCCTATGTCTTTCTCCTCATTCCCCAAGACAAGGTTTTCCCAGTATAGCCCTGGCTGCCCTGGACTTGCTTTGTAGACCAGGCTGGCCTTAAACTCACAGAGTTCCGCTGGCCTCTGCCTCCCCAAGTGTGCACCACCACACCCACCCGGTGAAGTCCTATGTCAAAACAACAACGTAGAATTTAAACAGGTTTTTTTTTTTCCTGTTCTTGTAGATTATTAGAACAAATTCTTTGAGTCAGCTTGGCAGGATAGTCACTGCAAGACATCAGCCAAGTATGAAAAATATTCCAATGTGAGAAAAACTGTAAGTTTCCAGATGGCCAAAGTTCAGACTTGACTCACTTAAAACAAGTTACAAACTAGAAACTCTGAAGGATGGAAGACCCAGAACACAGTAATTCTCATTGATTGGCTGAAGCCGCTAAATAAACGGACCACAGCATCAGACGGAGCTGCCGCATCGTGTCCAGCAGGTGGCAGAAGAGCGCTGCGTAGGAAAGACGTTCTCGGGAAGGGTGGACTCCAATGGGCAGGAAACTCAGACACATAACCTCCTCAATGTAGGAGGAAACTGCTCACAGAGGATACCTGGCTTTGGTTTTGTTTTAGTTGTTTTTGAGATAAAGTCTTAATAAGAAGCCCTAGCTGGCTTACTACTCATCTACCATTTCTGGTTTATTTGGTTGGGTTTTCTTTTTATTATTTATTTATTTATTTTGTTTTTCAAGACAGGGTTTCTCTGTGAAGCCTTGGCTGTCCTGGACTCTCGCTTTGTAGACCAGGCTGGCCTCAAACTCACAGAGATCCACCTGCCTCTGCCTCCCAAGGGCTGGCTTGGTTTTGCTTTTTGACACAGAATGTTACTCTGTACTCCAGGCTGGCTTTGAACGCAGATTGATCCTGTTACCTTAGCCTCCTGACTTCTTTTTTCTTTTTGAGAGAAATCATTAAATGATATGGTTTTTGTTTGTTTTGTTTCTTGTAAACCTGAAATTAGAATTAACCTAGTGCTCTGCATTTCTGCTTGCTGGATTTGTCAGCTACTGATCTACAGGACACAAGAGGAAGTGTGGGGTCTGGTATTCGCACATGTCCTTAAGTCTGTGTAACAAGTATCTTTGTTTTAGCTTGTTTTGGTTGTAACCTCATTGGATGTGAGGTCAGTTGTTGGAAGGACCCTGCTGTTTGAGGTTGCAGGACTCCCTCTCCCCAGCCAGGGCCTCCTGCTCTCTGCCTGACTCTATCTGGAGAGTGTCTTTAGACACAGATGCCCCTAACCACATATGATATAGAGACCTTGACACAGCTCCCTGCTAGCTCTCCCCTCCCTGCCCTAAAGGGTAATTAGCTACTGTGTTCCTGTTCTTATGGTAGGGGCGTGCTGCCAGATGCAAAAAAGCCTCCTAAAAGCACCTGATTTCAACCAATTATGTACACCTATCCTGGAAACCCCCTACGCTCTCCCCAAGGACTATATAGCTCCCCTGAAGTGGTTTCCAGAGCGTTTGATCTCTGTTGTGCTTTCAGCCTTCCAAACTCTGCCCCTCAACTTCTGTACCTCCTGCCTTGGGGGCGGGGTGGGGGTCCAACTGCCCCCCAGGGAAGAGGAGAACCAGAGTCAGTTATCTAAAGGTTTTTTTTTTTTTTTTTTTTTTTTGCTTTGTTTGTGCTGAGAAAGAACTCCAGGTCTTACCCGTGCTAGTCAGGCATACCAAAGCGCAAAGATCTCAATTTGAGGCCTGTTGTGACTATGTGGGTCAGCCAGGCATCTCTGTGAGATCCCATGATAACAAGGCCTCACTCACTTTCTAAAATAAGATTCGAGATATTTGGTGCGTTAGCCTAGAAATGTCTTCCTAGTTAAAGATAACAGGCTGTTTTTATGTGATTGGGTTTTATGTATCGATGGAAAGAAACCAGAGAAAGCAAATGGGCTGAGTGCAGCCGGAGGACAGGGCAGCTCGGGTTGCAGTGCTAGGGAGCCTTCCTGAGACTCTAAGGGAGCACCAGAGGATGAGTTCTCCTTCACCCAGGGCAGCGAGCAAGGAAGAGTTGGTTTAATAGACAGAGCTGTCAGCGCATAGTATTGAAAATGTCTTTTCTGGCTTCGCAGGACCCAGATCGTTGTGTGGGTTTGTAACTCCAGTCCTGTGGGGGATCTGATGCCTCTCTGGACCTCCTAAGGCACAGAGGCAGGCAAGCCACACATTAAATGAATGAGGGAGGGGGGAAGGGAGGGAGGGAGGGAGGGAGGGAGGGAGGGAGGGAGGAAGGGAATAGATGGCAATAGGTTGGCCATGGAGGCATACACCTTTAACCCCAGTACTTGAGAGGCAAAGGCAAGTGGATCCCTGTGAGTAAAAAGCCAGCCTGGGCTGGGGGGGGGGGGGCGCGGCTGGCAGCTGGAGAGATGGCTCATAGGTTAAGAGCACTGACTGTTCTGCTATTCTTCTAAAGGTCCTGAGTTCAATTCCCAGCAACCACATGGTAGCTCACAACCATCTATAATGTGATCTAATGCCCTCTTCTGGCCTTCGAGCACTGTATACATAATAAATAAAATCTTTAAAAAAAAAAAAAAAAGCCAGGCATGGTGGCACACACCTGTAATCCCAGCACTCAGGGAGGCAGAGGCAGTCAGATCTCTGTGAGTTTAAGGTCAGCCTGGTCTATAAAGCTAGTCCAGGACAGCCAGGTCTGTTACACAGAGAAACCCTAACCTTGAAAAACAAAAAAAAATTTAAAAATTAAAAACAAAAAACAACAAACCCAAAGCTCTAAAATGAAACAAAAATAGCAGCAGAAGTGCAACATGTATCTTGAACAACACATGAAAAAAAAGTATGCAAAGGCTGGGCCGTGGTGAGGCAAGCCCGTAATCTCGGCATTCCAGGCAGGAAGAGGTGGGAGGAAATAGGACAGGAGTTGCAGGCCAGTCTGGGCTACGCAGCCTTGTCTTAGACAAAGGACTGCTTTAAAACCAGCAGTAAAGTGAACACAAACGAGTTAGTGGCCAGGCAAGAGAGCAACCACCAGCAACATCTGGGGAGTCACGGGAGTCTGTATCAGCAGCCGCATGGCCTTCCATTATCCTGAGATGACTGTTGCCTGCGGTTTTATATTAACCATTTTTATAGCGGGAAAGTACACACGACATAAACCTCATCATCTTAACTGCTTTCAAGGCTCGGCCCTGCGGCAACGCCTAAAATGTTGTTCCCTGACCTCCACATGCACGCCACAGCACATGTGTCTACGTGAGTGAGCACGAGTGGGCGTGTATATGCACACCCCCTCCAACACACACACACACACACACACACACACACACACACACACACAGAGTAATAATAACTGGGACTTCCTGTAGACTCTTTCTAGTGCTCTCTTTTTGTCATATACATTTGTTGGCTAAATTATTTTATTCTATAATATATCTGTAGATTCTTTGAGATTTGCAATATAAAGCCATGTCATATATTAAGAATGACATTTTTTTTGCCAGGCAGTGGAGGCACATGCCTTTAATTTCAGTATTTGGAAAGGCAGAAGCAGGCAGATCTCTGAGAGTTCTGGTCTACAGAGAGAGTTCCAGAACAGCCAGGGTTACACAGAGAAACCCTGTTTTGAAAAAACAAAAGATGGGCTGGAGAGATGGCTCAGAGGTTAAGAGCACTGGCTGCTCTTCCAGTGGTCCTGAGCTCAATTCCCAGCAACCACATAGTAGCTCACAATCATCTATAATGAGATTTGGTGCCCTCTTGTGTTGTGCAGGCACACATGCAGGCAGAGTATAAATAATAAATAAATACATCTTTAAAAACAAAAACCAAAAGACAACAAATAAACAAAGGAAAAAGGTATGCTTTTTTTTTTTTTCTTTAATTCTGACTCTTATGTTGCTCTTGCCGTGCTGTTATGATGTCAGCACAATACTGAAATTCAACTGTCCCTGTTTTTATCTTTTTAAAAAAGGTGATGCCTCAGCCAGGTGTGGTGGCACACTCCTTTAATTCCAGCACTTGTGAGTTCGAGGCCAGCCTGGTCTACAAAGTGAGTCCAGGACAAGGCTACACGGAGAAACTCTGTCTCAAAAAACCAAAAAAAAAAAAAAAAAAAAAAAAAAAAGAAAAAAAAAAAAAAGAAAAGAAAAGAAAAGAAAAGAAAGAAAGAAAGAAAAAAGAAAAAGAAAAAAAATGATGCCTCTAAAGATCATCAATCTTAGAGCAGGTGGCTCTGAGGTGATGGCACTTGCTGCAGATCCTGACCTACCTTCGATCCCCAGGACCTCTTACAAAATGATCTCTGACCTCTACACTCCAACCTTAGCTGTCTCCCTTTCTCCTCTGGTTTTCCTCCTTTTCTTTTTGAATTATGAAGGGTGCTGGGGAGCTGTCAAAGGCTACATTCAGCTCAAGCCGAGGACCAGGGTTTGCTTTTCAGCACCCACACTGTGGCTTTCAACTAGGAGGTCTGATGTCCTCCACTGTCACTGTCCCTCACAAAGGTGGCAGATAGGTATACACATTCATATAAACACAAACGTAAATATTTTAAAAGATTTATTTATTTATTTAGATCGGGCTGGCCTCGAACTGAAGGAGATGTTTTTAAAAAACATCTTGAAGGGCTATTCAGTTTTGACTTAGGCTTCCCCAATCTCTTACTCAGTTAATGTACCTTTCATTACTGGATTTTCTTTTTTCATAACTTTTTGTTATGAGCGATTTTTTTTCTATCTATCTTTCTTTTTTTCCCCTGAGACAGGGTTTCTCTGTGTAGCCCTGGAACTCACTCTGTAGACTATGCTGGCCTGTCTTGATGTGCACCTATCTGTCTCTGCAAGTGCTGGGATTAAAGGAGTGTGACATCGTCACCCAGCTACATTATTTTCTTTTCAATATTCTGTCCCTTAAGTATGACACATACACTGTGAATTTTAGCATCCGAGACTGATATCTGATGGAGAATTATGTAATGTTAGGCAGAGAAAAATACTCAAGGGCAGCTGAGGTCTGCAGTGTTTATGCAGTTAATTTTTTTTTTTTTTTTCTGTTCTTGCTTTCTCTTACGGCTTAAACCTCAATTTTGGAATTCTCCTAAATGGCTCTGTTGTTTATTTTCCTTGTTAACATTTCTGGTAAACAGAACAGTTTAATGATTATCAGAGGAACATTTTTAAGGACAGCATGATCACATTGGATGGTCTCCATTTGTCTAGTCTTGAAGTGCACAGTGGAAACATTTGGAACGTCTTACTCGCTGCCTTGAGTTAAATACCATGCTTTATTTTCTGTGAATGTACGGCTCATTGCAGCAAGAGTCAAGCAAACATAGCCCAGAGGAGAGAAGAAAAGCAGGGGAGGGGGGGAGGGGAGAAGGGGAGAGGAAGGGGAGGGGAGGGGGGAGGGGAGAGAGAGACTGCATTGCTTTCTCCCCTTTCTTAGGCAGCAGGTGAGCGTGGGACTCCCTTGTCGTGTGATCCCTGTGTTTCAGAGGACTTCTTTTCTTCTTTCCCTCTCCCACCTCTCAGCCTCCCCTTCTCGCATCAGTCTCAGGGCTCTTCTTTCCCACCTACTGGATAAATGTCACTGCTGCTCAGAATGTGGGCGGGCCCTCTGCTGTCTTCCCACCCCACCCCCCACTTCCCCCAACAAGTGGCTCCAATCGCCACCTTAGGATAATGACTCCTGTGCAGCTCTGCCTCTCCCATGAGTGAGTTAGTTCCAGGCCCTCACACCCACCAGCTCCCTCTCGCCCACCCATTCGCCTGCTGGACGCTTGCTCTGCTGGACCAGTAGGCTTCCCTACCAGAGGTCCTGGACTTATCTCTCCCCAACTCCCCATCCTATCCACGTCCCCATCCTGTTTCAGTTTCAGCCAGACCTGGGAATCACGCTGTCTGTCTGTCGTCTGTCTGTCTGTTTTGAAACAAGATCTGATTCTGTGGCCTGGGCTGGCCTTGAGTTCAGTGTGATCCTTTGCTTCTGTTCACAAGTGCTAAGATTACAGGAGTGAACTACCACATACCAGCTTACATGCCTCTTCATATATGCACGTATATATATATATATATACACATACGCATGCATGTATGCTTATGTACGTGAGTATCTGTGTGTATCAGTTACAGTTCTTTTGCTGTGATAAAACACCACGACCAAGACAACTTATAGAGGCCAGGGTTTATTTAGGCTGACAGCTCTAGAGGCCTAAGAGTCCATGGTGGCAGAGCAGAGGCATGGTGTCTAGACCTGGGAGCTGAGGGCTCACATCTTGAACCCCAAGAAGGAAGCGGAGTGAACTGGGTATGGCACAAGGCGTAGAAACCTCAAGGCCCACCCCTAGTGACATACTTCCTGCAGCAAGGCCACGCCTCCTAAACGTATCCGAATAACGTCATCAACTGAGACCCAAGTATTCAAATGCCTGAGACAATGGGGGCGGGGCTGCCTCCTTCAAACCACCACACTGTGCATATGTATAACACACACACACACAAATACTGTGTTTGCACATATATATAAATATATATGCCCATTCTCTATTGTATTACAAATGCCTTTGTCCCAGTCTGTCCTTTCTTGCCTAGGCTGCCGTACTGTATCAGCACAGGCTCCTTGGACTCCCACAATTCTCCTTTCATTCATTCTCCATGCTGCCCCCCAGGGGACCTGCAACTTGCCCTAGAATGCAAACCTCATACCTCTTTCTTGCTCGATCAATGGAAAAACCTAACAATTCTTCAGCACAGTGTGCCACTTTCCTTCACCCCCATATTGGCAGGCTGCTGCTCTCCTGCGCCCAGCCACACCTACCCTGTGTTCCGGAACAGAGAATTGGTCACAGTCCCCGGAGCCTTGGGCTTGTGCATATTAATCCTATTTGTTGGGAACGTTGCTCACTTGCCAGCCAACTTTTTCCTTCTGGTCTTTCCAGACGCAGGTCAGATGTCACCTCCTCTTGAACTGCTCCGCCTGTTGCATCTTCTCCCTTCCCCAGGCTAAACCTGGCAGACATTTTTATTCACACATCCTCTGAGCGACTCTGTCTTGGAGCATATTTGTTGGTAGAACGGAGCTCAGTCTATTGGTAATGGTTGTGAGTCTGTGAGAGCAAGAGGCCACTTCCTGCACACTTTGGGTCTTTGGCACTGTCTCTGTCTCTCTGTCTCTGTCTCCCCCCCCCCACCCCCCTTTCTTTGAGACAGGTCTCACGTAGCCCAAGGTGGGTTCTAACTCAATATATAGCCAAGGATAACCTTAAATTTCTGATCTTCTTGTTTCTATCTCTCACAGTCTTGAGCCACCACACCCAGTTTATGCAGTACTGGGGATCGAACCCAGGGCTTCATGCCTGCTGGGCAAGCGCTCTACCAACTGAATTATATGTCCAGCCTATGAGCTTCTCTTAACTGATGCCTCGATCTCAAGTTCATCTATTGATAAGCTATGTGATCTTGGGTGAGCCATTTACCTTTCTTGCATTTTAGTAAAAACAATAAGGTCTTTATGAAGAGGAAATAAAAATAAAACACACAATAATGCTATGTAGTTTGCACTCCGCTTCTCAAATATAAGGGCTTACTATGTTCACTAAATGAATTGCTCCTTTGATCTGCATGCCTTTATGCTATTGTTGCGGTTTCGGGACGAAACCCAGGTTCTGACACAAACTAGGCGTATGCTAACCTATCTGTCATAAGTCTGACTGCACGCTCTCCGGTCTTCTCTGCAGCATCAAATACCCTTTGACTCCTTCTGACCCCCACCTCACCCTCCCTTCTCTTCTGTTTATAAACCCCTGCTTGCCTCTCCACCCCCCAGTTCCACCGGAACTGGGACTTTCTTTTCTTCTCCTCCTCCTGCCAGAGCCCTTCCCAGAGTGCTTTCCTTGGCTTCCTCAGCCCTCACACCCACTTCTTTGTTGACCAAAACAATCTGGATGCTGCCCTCCCATCCCACAGCCTAGTCACAGGGTCCTCTTGTTGACGCTGGGTGGTAGCCCAGGTTTGCTCCCTGCATCTCTGGGGCATCCCCTGACTGGAGCCACTCCTCCGCGTCTGCTCTGACTCTGCACTTGCCTGATTCTCCTTTTCTTTCCCCTCAACAGCTGTTTCTTGTTTCTTTGCCCATCAATGCTGGTTCAAGGCTCCACCTAGAGCCTCTTGTCTTTGCTTTTCTCTGCGTGGCCTCCCTCTCCCCCAACACCACTGGCACTTCTTTACATATGCCTTCTGCTCTGTTTTGTTTTGTTTTTGTTTTTCAAGACAGGGTTTCTCTGTGTAGCCTTGGCTGTCCTAGACTCACTTTGTAGACCAGGCTGGCCTTGAACTCACAGTGATTCATCTGCCTCTGCCTCTCCAGTGCTGGGATTAAAGGCGTGCACCACCATACCTGGCTTGCTCTGGTTTTTACTCTCAACACAGCCCTGATTCATCTCAGACTGAACCCTTTTAAAATTTTTATTTTTTAAGACATGGGTGTTGGGAACAAAACTTGAGTCCTCTGCAGGAGTAACACATAGCGCAAGCTCTTAACCGCTGAGCCATCTCTCCAGCACCTCTGGAAAGAGACCTTACTGGAGAATTATTTAGATCAGGTTGGCCTACCTGCCTGTCTGTTGGAGGGTGCCTTGATTGTTAATTGAGGCTGGAAGACCCTGCCCACGGTGGAAGGCAACATCCTCTGCTCAGGGGGGTGGGGGGTTCCTGAGCTTATTCTGTGTAAGAATAAGATGACGGCCAGTTTATTCTCTCTGCGTTGACTGTGGGTGTGATACTTTAGAAGTTCCTGCCTTGCCAGGCAGTGGTGGCGTGCACGCCTGTAATCCCAGCACTCAGGGAGGCAGAGGCACATGGATCTCTGTGCGTTTGAGGCCAGCCTGGTTTACAAATCGAGTCCAGGACAGCTAAAGCTACACAGAAACCCTGTCTCGAGTCCCTTCCCCCCTCCTCCTGCTGAATTTCCTGAAATGAAGGATTATTTCACTTCATTCACTACACTTATGAATAAGCCTTTTCTTTCCTAAATTGACTGTTGCCAGAATCTTTTATCACAACAACAGAAATGAAAGTAGGACCTCTCCAAGGCCACAAGGTTAGAGGAGCTGGAGATGTGTGTGTCCGGCTGCTGGGTAGATATTTTTAGTGGCCTTGTCTGAATCTAGAAGCATCCTTTCACTGCCTTTTCCCACGCGTCCACTTCCGCTCCTGCTCTGGTTACTTCTGTTAATGGCCCTGTCATTGTTTTTTGTTTTGTTTTTCAAGACAGGGTCTCTCTGTGTAGCCTTGGCTATCCTGGACTTGCTTTATAGACCAACCAGGCTGTCCTCCAACTCACAGAGATCCACCTGCTTCTGCCTCCCCGAGTGCTGGGATTACAGGTGTGCGCCACTGCGCCCAGCTGGCCCTGTCATTTTTTTTTTTTGTCATCAGATGTTCTTGTTGCATATTCAGCCTCTTGCCAAGTAGGTGCTCTCATTAAGGCACCTCTGGCCACTGAGCTTGACTTGCCACTGTCCTGCAGAGGTGTTCTATTATCTCTCCTCTAAACCATCTCCACAGCTTCCACCAACAAATATGTACTGAGCACCTACTTTGTGCCAAGCACTGGGAAATGAAAAACCCCGTGTCCTCCATGGCTGCTCTCAGGATGCTGAGAGCCAGGGAGCGGCTCACTCTCTAATAGGGCCAGCCAGAAGCAAGCAGCAACTATAACAGCATTGGCTCAGGGCCTGCCTCCTGCTCTCCCTGGCCTCCGCTGCTCCTCCATGGCAATCCCTGCTCTCTGCTGTGCCAGGGAAACATTGCTTAGACTCTGTGACAGTACTGACAGTCCCTTCCTCAGTGCAAGTCCTCAGCACAAAGTGCTCCAGCAGGCTTTTCCAAAGCCAAGGCTATTTCTCCCCTCACTTTCTATTACAGCCCACCCTCCACCACAGCCCACCCTCTACCATAGCCCACCCTCTACCACAGCCCACCCTCCACCACAGCCCAGCCCACCCTCCACCACAGCCCACCCTCTACCACAGCCCACCCTCTACCACAGCCCACCCTCCATCATAGCCCACCGTCCATCATAGCCCACCCTGCACCACAGCCCAGCCCGCACCACAGCCCACCCTCCATCACAGCCCACCCTCTCCCATAGCCCACCTTGCACCACAGCCCACCCTGCACCACAGCCCACCCTCCACCATAGCCCACTCTCCACCACAGCCCACCCTCCATCACAGCTCACCCTCCACCACAGCCCACCCTCCATCACAGCCCACCCACCCTGTACCACAGCCCACCCTCTAGGGCTATGAAAACATCTCATTCCTGTCCCTGTGCCTTGCTTCTTAGAGCTGGCACAGCTGCTTGTCAGCAGCCTAACTGTGGGTCTGTCCCCAGCAGAGGTGACCCTTCTGTCCAGCAGGACTTCCCCCTTTTCATTCTTGACAATAGAAAACCCATAACAAGCAAACCCTCTGCCACAGCACATCCAGCTGTGTCTTCTCTAGCAACAAGACCCCCGTCCGATGAGGCAGACAGACCAGAACTTGGACGCCCTAGGCTTGTCCAAGAAGATAGACAAGAGCAAAGCCAGTCACCTTCAACAAAGGCCATTGCCAGTGTGATGGTCAGGAGCTGGAGAGCAGCCAGGTGTGTGACACCAAGATATGTGCACACCTGTGGAGTGTAAACAGAACCCCGGGAAATCGCCTGTGTGTCCCCTACTGCTCTGTCTCCCACGCCACCCCTGTTGCTCATCTCTCTTGCCTTCCCTTACTTGCTCTTGCTGGTCCACATCTGCCCTGCCAGTTGTTAGCCTCTGCCTTGTAGAGCTACTCTGTCCTCCATGCCTGCCGCGCCCCCCCCCTCTTCAAGTCTTCAAGCCCTGAAACACGGAGATGGGAGGTGACTGTTGGATTTGGGGTGCTGTCTACTGAGGGGAGGTAGGGTGATACAGGACAAGCACCCTATCCGAGACCTGAAAGAGTCACACTGTCCAGGATGACTCCTAGAGCGGTTTAGAAGCACGCACATCCAGACCCACACTTTCCTTAACACTGATTGAGGGTTTTGGTCCCAAAGTGGTTTATTGCTTTCTGTGGCATTCCAATCCAATGTTGGATGAAATTCCTAGTCAAGTAGAAATTCAAGCCACAACAATTGGATCAACGTTGAAAATCTAAGTGCCATGTTGCTGGCACGCATGGAAATGCCTGGCTCGGTGTCTGGAACATCGTGATCTGTTCAATCAATGTCAGTGTGACTCCTCGCATACCTGAGATGGTGTCACAGCCAATACCCTTTGTGGGTGGGTCGGTGTTGCCTGGGGATAACGTGAAGGACAGAGCTGTCCTGCATGGCTAGGTAGACAGGGCCGTGGGATATAGGGCTGCCAGATGGCCATTCCTGAACTCAGTGGACACTGGCTGTGCCACCACACTGTGCTAACTGCCTCCAGAGCTGCCATCCTCCGGGATGACATAAATTGCATACTCTTTCTGTTTCAAAGAACAACAGGATCTTTTCTTGGTAAATTTCATGTCTGATCATAATTCTGAGAGGTTGAAGAGTATCCTCACCCTTGGGAGATGTGCTTGAGTTATTTGCAGATGAAATAACATGCTGTCTAATACCTGTGTCAACCTGGTGACAGAGGGTGGATGGGTAGAGCCCAAGGCAAGAGCAGCCCCTGTGATGTTTATTGTACCTTGGTGATGGGTGTAAGTAAGTTCACTCATATACTAGCTTCTGAGGCCTTTGTGTATGTTAGAAAATGAAGTTTCAGAAAGTTAATTTTATATTTATTTATTTATTTATCTTGGTTTTTCGAGAAGGGTTTCTCTATGTAGCCTTGACTGTCCTGGACTCACTTTGTAGACCAGGCTGGCTTCGAACTCCCAGCGATCCGCCTGCCTCTGCCTCCCGAGTGCTGGGATCAAAGGTGTGCGCCACCACTGCACAGCTTTTAATTGATTTTTTTTTTTTTTTTTTTTTTTTTTAATGAACAGTAGAACTGGATTCAAATTCCCTTTCTGAGGTCTGGGGGTGGGTGGGTGGGGATGTGGTAAACTGGTCTCTTGTTCGTGGCCCCGGGTTCGATCCCAAGCACCACAGAAAGAAAAAGGAAGAGTGGCTAGACACTGACTTGTCTTGCACCCATGAGGACCTGAGTTAAGTTCACCAGAGTGAATACGTCCTGCACTTGTAATCCCGAGGACGGCGAGATGGGTGCAGCAGGTCCCTGGCTGCCTGGTCTAGACTACTTGGCAAAGTTCCAGGCCAGTCAGCCAAGGTGGGAGTTGCTGAGGACTGATAGGTGAGGTTTGTATACACACACACACACACACACACACACACACACACACACACACGATGGGATAGACAGACAAAAGGAAGAGAGACAGAGGATGAAAGGAATTCATACTTGCCCTGTTATTTTTTGTGTGGGTTATCTGGTTATATAAGTCTTTCGAATCCACTTGAAATAAATGGTAATGAAAATAATTTCTGGCTTACAACTTTGCTGCGAGTATACCCAGCACCTGCACAGGCTCGGCACACAGTACTCCGTCGGTAACGCTGCTGTGCTCTGTGTGAGCCTAAAACGCAGTGGCTATCCCGACCTTAGGGTTATCTGATATTGGAATTTCCAGAAAATGGCTACTCTGTGTTTTAGGCTCGGTATGTGGCCTGCCATGCCTACAGGAGCTGAGCTTGAACAGCTTTTGGCTCCTTTTATTTTATTTTTTTAATTGGTGTTGTTTGCTTATTTGTTTGGCTGGTTTTTGTTTTTTGTTTGTTTGTTTGTTTTTGTTCTTTGTTTTTTGTTTTTAGACCTGACTGTCCTGTGTGTAGACCTGACTGTCCTGAACTCACTCTGTAAAACAGGCTGGCCTCGAACTCGTGTAGATCTGCCTGCCTCTGCCTCCCGAGTGCTGAGACTAAAGGTGTGCGGCACCACCTCCCGGCTCCTTTTATTGTTTTTATTTGCTTGCGCGTTCTGGCTGTTTTGAGACAGGGTCTCATGCAGCCTGGGTTGGCCTCTAAGGCATCATGAAAGTGAGGAAGCTGACCTTGAACTCCCAACCCTTTTGCCCCCACTTCTCAATTTGTAAAATCACAGTCAAGAGCCACCATGCCTAGCTCTCTCTCCTTCTCGTTGACGGGAACGCAGAGGAGGGAAGGGTTGGTGCCCGCACTTGTGGGCTGGAGCTGTTCTTGGGTCTACAGCTTGATTGCCATGGTGAGGAGCTACAGAGGTGCAGGGGACAGCTCCCAGCCCCCACCCACCCCTGATTTCAGCACCCTGAAGTGAAAGCTCTAGCGGGGTCCTGATGGTAGACACCGTGTGTTTTCTGTCTGGGCACTTCCCCGTCAGTAGGCGGCCAGTGTTTCGGAGACTGTCTTGAGACTCTGGGTTGTGTCTACCTGGGGGTGTTTTCAGGCTCCAGCTGGCAAGGCAGCCCTACCATTTTGCAGAGAAGAAAGTGCTAGAATAAGAGAGTGAGCTCAGCCAGGCGGTGGTGGCGCACGCCTTTAATCCCAGCACTCGGGAGGCAGAGGCAGGTGGATCGTTGTGAGTTTGAGGCCAGCCTGGTCTACAAAGTGAGTCCAGGACTGCTAAGGCTACATAGAGAGACCCTGTCTCGAAAAAAACCAAAAACTAAACCAAAACAAACAAAAAAAACCCCAAACAACAACAACACAACAGAGAGAGAGAGAGAGAGAGAGAGAGAGAGAGAGAGAGAGAGAGAGTGTATGTGAGCTCTCAGCTTCCCAGAGTTTCCTCCTTTCCAGGCCTTTTCCTCCCCCACACCCACCTCAGCAGGGATTCTCTCCCTCATCCAATGTGGATACTGTAAACTAACTCTGGTCCTCTGGAAGAACAGCAAGTGTTCTTAGATGTTGAATTATTTTTCCAAGCCCTGGTAATGGTTTCTTTCTTTCTTTTTTATAAGTTGTGTAGCACGTTCAAGGCCCTTGCTTGACTGTTAGCACTGCCCATTTTAAAATGTAGGATGCGGGGCAAGTTAGATGGGTTCATGGGTAACAGTGTCTGCTGCCAAGCCTGAAGACGTGAGTTCAATCCCTGTGACCCATATGATGTAGAAGGAGAGAGCTGACTCCTGTGGGCTGTCCTTTGATTGTCACATATGTTGTGGCTCATGGGCACCTATATATGTGTACCCACAGAATAAGTAAGATTTAAAAGAAAGGCAGGAGCCAGGCGTGGTGGCACATGCCTTTAATCCCAGCACTCGGGAGGCAAAGGCAGGTGGATCGCTGTGAGTTGGAGGCCAGCCTGGTCTACAAAGTGAGTCTAGGACAGCAGAGGCTACACAGAGAAACCCTGTCTCGAAACCCCCCCTTTCACGAGAGAGAGAGAGAGAATGAGAGAGAGAGAATGAGAGAGAGAGAGAGAGAGAGAGAGAGAGAGAGAGAGAGAGAGAGAATGAGAGAGAGGCATCTTGTACTCTGGAAAAAAAATGGGTTCCAGTCTTCAAGCTCTGTGTCCCAAATGATGAGAGAAGTTCACTCATGGAAGGCCAGGGTCACCCAATGGCCAGAAAGCCAGAGCCTAGTCACATGGGGAAACCCAATGAATGAGAAGACCAGAGCCAAGCCACTTGGGATCACCCAGCAGTGGGACTTCAAAACTCTTGAGGCAGATTTACTTCCTGTCTGGGAAATTAAACTTCTGTGGAGGAAGGGTCCACGGAGCCCTTTACTGAAGGAGTGGTGACATCACTGAGGGAAGGAGAGTGAAAACTGGGCCATCTGGTCAGCCTCCACCATTAACGGTTTATTCATTTATATTTTAGAGTCCTGTGCAGTGTCTGAAGAAAGGAACGAGGCCTTACCTAAGGGCCTGTGTATTCAGACCCCAGACGGTTGTTTTAGTGTTGATTATCTCTTTCTGTCTTTCTCACCTGCTTCGGGGTGGGGGGGTAGGGGTGGGGTGGGGTTGGGGGGTGGGGGGTGGGAGGTGTGGGGGTGTGGGGGTGGGAGTTGAGGGAGTTGGGGATGGAGGTGGGAGGTAGGGGGGTTGGGGTATGGGAGGTGAGGGAGTGGGGGATTGGGGTTGGGGGCTGGTGGGGGTAGGGGAGTGGGGGTGGGAGGTTGGGGGATGGGAGGTGGAGGTTGAGGGGCTGGGGGTGGGGGAGTGGGGCTGGGGGCCTTGGGGGTAGGGGTGCTGTTGGCTATAGGCTTCACCATTGGCCAGAGCTGCTCATTTTGTTTCCTCTGGCATGGGAAGAAGCCTAGTGAGGGGTTTCAGCCCATGGCAGGCTTTAGGGAGGAAACCTAAGGAGCAGAGAGGGGAGTCAGCAGCTGCGGAGCCCCTGGAGAAGAGACAGGTCTTGGGGGAGGCCCTTTGGCCTTGAGGAGGGGCTCTTACACTTTCTAATATTCCTAAGAGAATAGAGTCAAGGCACGAATAGATTCGGAACGAGGGCTAGGGCTAGAGCTCGGGTCATTGGCAAAGCATTAACCCCCATCTCCCAGGACCTCAGAAAAATAAAAATAGAATCTAGCCAGGCGGTGGAAGTGCACGCCTTTACTCAGTGCATGCCTTTACTCTCAGCCTCTGGAGGCAGAGGGAGACAGATCTCTGAGAGTTTGAGGCCAGCCTGGTCTACAGAGTGAGTTTTAGGACACTCTGTAGGAGGAGGGGGTGGCCTCCAAAAACAAAATTAACAATATTCTAATTGGAACAGACCGTAGGGCAGGCTACTGAGAAAACCGAATCTGTTGATCTTTTGAGGGTTTTCTGGCTTTTCTCAGCCTGGCTGGGCAGGATGCCTCTTTGCCCCATCAAATCACTAAATGGTTACAAAGGAAAAACCCAAGGTGGAAGTGAAGATTCAAACCCAGGGATCTGTGAATAGCTGATAAAACTTAACTTTAGAAGAACACTTATTTATTTAGTGTGTGCCCTTGCTGCAGCATATGTGCGCAAGTCAGGGGGCGATTTGTGAGAACCAGCTTTCTCCTTCCACCATATGGGTCCCAGAGATCAAACTCAGGTTGTCTGGCTTGGTGGCAGGAGCCTTACCCCCACTGAACCGTCTCACCACCCAGAGGCCTCGTTTTCAGGCCTTTTAGTTTTGTAGAAGGCAATGGGAGTTGTTTAGCTATCCTTTGGGACCTGATATAAAAATGTTCTGCAAATATTGGGAAAAGAAATAACCCCACCCTCCGGAGGCTTCCTCTTTGGCTTTAACAGTTCAAGACCCTCTCTCCTTTCAGAAGTTGAGTAGCCGACTGGAGAGATGGCTCAGTGGTGAGGAACACTGGCTGATGCGGCAGAGGATCTGGGTTCTGTTCCCAGCGTCCACAGGACAATTCACAACTGTCTGTAGCTCTTCCAGCCTCTGCAGGCATGCACTTGGCACACAGACACACATGACACATGGGCTTAATGCCCATACACACAAACTGAAAAATAAATCTTAGAGCCGGGCATGGTGGCGCACTCCTTTCATCCCAGCACTCGGGAGGCAGAGGCAGGCAGATCGCTGTGAGTTTGAGGCCGGCCTGGTCTACAAAGTGAGTCCAGGACAGCCAAGACTACATAGAGAAACTCTGTCTCGAAAACACAAAACAAAACAAAAAAGCAAACAAAAAATCTTTTGTTTTTTCAAGACAGGGTTTCTCTGTGTAGCCTTGGCTATCCTGGGCTCACTTTGTAGACCAGGTTGGCCTCGAACTCAGTGATCCGCCTGCCTCTGCCTCCCGAGTGCTGGAATTAAAGGCGTGCGCCAGCACGCCTGGCAACAACAACAACAAAAAAATCTTAAAGCACCATCATCAGAGTCGGCAGCAGCAAGAATGGCTTGCTCGTCCGGGGTGATTTCTTCCTGTGGTCCAGTTGCTAAAGCAGACAGAAACGAAGGAGGCAGCATCATCAAGGACCTCTGTATAATCAACTGAAGATGCACAAACAGCTTCAGGAGCCAAGAGTGACCACTGGAAGCTGCGGCTGTGCGTTTAAGAGAAGTCTCCACAGGACAGGGTCATTCTGTCAGAATCTGATCTGTTCCTATGGTTACGCTGTGGCCATGTGGTGTTTCTGCTGTTCTGAGTCTCCAATTGGATGCTGAAGACCTGGGTTTGGGTCTTGTCTTACTATCTGTGTGACCCTTGGTCTGTGGCACACTAGGATGGGTGGGTCACTTGGTCTGTGGTGCACATGATGAATAGATAAAGCTCTAATGGATCCTCAGTTTCTTCATCTGGGAAATGGGAGACTAATGCCTCCTTAATAGACTGTGACCCCATAAGTAGCATGGCTTCCCATGAATCCCCAAGGCTGCTCAAAGACATGACCGTGACTCGGTGTGTCCTGTGTTTCCACACTGCCTCACACTATGCTCACACTGTCTGGACATACGTGAACCAGCAAGGCTCCTGACTACAGCCCTCAAGTTAACAGTATCTCTTCAGCCAGTGGGGTAGGAAAGCACGGAAGATAATACCTCTTCAGTGGCCAGGATCAGAGAGCCTCTTGGGAAGCAGGACTTTTGGGCCAAGAGAGTCTGGAACCAACTAGAACAATATGGCCGTCCTGTCAGGATGATGGGAGAGACAGGGTTGCGTTGGTTGAAATTGCTGTGTAAACTGAAAACAATGAGGTGAGGGTGATTGCTTGGGCCTCTCCTTGGGCCCACTATTTTAGTTCCTTCTGTTTTGTAGAGGTGGAAACCAGCCCAGAGATGGTCAGTGACGTGGCTCATGTCACACAGCTGCTCAGGAGCGTTGCTGAGGCTCCACTTCCCCACCTTCTCCAACAGCCTCCACTGCTTTTCCCAGAATGCTCCTCTTTGGTGATGGCAACATGTTTGTTTATAAATTGGCTCGTTTGGAGCCTGAAATTTGGCATCAGTGGTTTTGGCTGTGAGGAGCTCAAATTTTTCCTGTCTGTTTGGTTTGCTAACCCTTGTTTTGTGAAGGGAGGAAAAACCCCCACAAAGGAATAAAAACATGAGGCTGCTGAAGTTGTTCAAATATGAAGCATCCAGAAATGTGTCAGTATCAAGTCACTCAGATTTATTCTGTGTCTGTTGATAGTAAGTTAAAAATGTATGAGGTTGGCTTTCAGGGATGTACAAAGCTGACAAAAGTCCGTCACCAGGGTTGCTCCCAGATGGCTCTCATGGGGCCAGGAGAATGGGAAGGGACACCTGATGGGCCAGTGGCTGGAGGCTGGACCTGCACAGCTGGGGACAGAGCCTGAGCGAAGAGGTCAGAGAGGGCCAAGCATCGGACCGAAGGATGTGGACTCCATAACTTTTGCATCATGCTTTGTATAAGGCCAAGGTTATAAAAGACGACTTCGTGTGTGTGTGTGTGTGTGTGTAAGTCAGAGGAAAGCCTGTGGGAGTCATTCTTTCCTTCCACTCTGTTGGTGGTCCTAGGAATCCAACTCAGGTCTTCAGGTCTGGCAGCAAACACCTTTACCCACTGAGGCATCTTGGTGTTTCTTTACGTGTTTCTTTGTTTTGTTTTGAGACAGAGTTTCTCTGTGTAATAGCTCTGCCTGTCCTAGACTCACTTTGTAGACTAGGCTGGCCTTGAACCGCCTGCCCCTGTTTCCCAAGTGCTGGGATTAAAGGTGTGCGCCACCACTGCCCAGCCTCTTTGGGTATCTCTCTCTCTCTTTTTTTTTTTTTTTCAGAGACAGGGTCTCTCTGTGTAGCCGTGACTGCCCTGGACTTGCTTTGTAGACCAAGTTGGCCTCGAACTCACAGCGATCCACCTGTCTCTGCCTCCCGAGTGCTGAGGTTAAAGATGTGCGCCACCACCGCCCGGCATCTTTGGGTGTCCCTTAAGGATAAAAAATACAGCCTTCCTAGCAGGGCTTGGTGGCATACACCTTTGATGCTTTAATCCCAGCACTTGGGAGGCAGAGGCAGGTGGATCGCTGTGAGTTGGAGGCCAACCTAGTCTACAAAGTGAGTCCAGGACAGCCAAGGCTACATAGAGAAACCCTGTCTTGAAAACACACACAGCAGGAAGTACTTCCTTTCCACTTTCACCGATTGGCGATTTCTACCGAGTGGTGGGCTTTTACGGAGCCCCCACCCACCTTCCTTAAGACACTCACAGCCACTGTGTGGAGAAGGCACTGGCAGGCACCTGAATGTGCCATGGGGTGGAAAGTCTGGTAATGGTTCACAGTATAGGGGGCACTGCCTTGTCTAGACTCAGCCAGATGTGGAAGGGAGGCCCTGAGACCTGTGTCTCCATTTGTCAACTCACTGTTATGATCCAGCTCACGGGCTTGCTCTAACTTTGGGGTCAAGTTCCTCAGAAGTAGAAAAGCCTTTCTTGGCAGGGTAGAGGCTTTTGGCAATTGAGGACCATAACTCCCGGTAACTTCGGTGCTTAGCTGTTCCTGGGAGGTTTTTTTGTTTTGTTTTGTTTTGAGTTGTTTTGAGAAATCCAAATCTCCTAACATTCAGAGGTCTCTCAGTGACACGCCTTTAGTTCTTCTCAGTGTAAACAAACAGGTCTGCCTGTTTTCAAATGCCTCTACATCCCTTCAAAAGTGACATCCCAGGGGTCAGCCAGGCTGGACTGGCCCAGACCAACAAACACATCCTGACTTTGTCTATCTACAGTGGGTAGTGGTAGCGAGATGTCTCTGCCTCTTCCTCCCTGTTTCTCCATTTCAGGAACCCAGGATGGTTACCCAAGTTCTAAATGGAAGACGTGTGCTTTCTTGTCAACTTTGACCCAAGTGAGAGGTGTCTGGGAAGAGGAACCTCAACTGAGAAAAAGCCTCTATCGGAGTGTGTCGGCAGGTCTGCAAGCCCTTTTGTTTCTTTTGGATTAATGATTGATGTAGGCGGGTCCGGCTCACTGTGGGTGGTGCCACCCCTGGACCAGTGCTGCTGGGTGATATAAGAAAGCAGGCTGAGTGGGGCGTGGTGGGGGCACACCTTTAATCCCAGCACTCAGGAGGCAGAGGCGGGAAGGTTGCTGTGAGTTGGTTCGAGGCCAGCCTGGTCTACAAAGCGAGTCCAGGACAGACAAGGCTAACACAGAGAGACCCTGTCTCGAAAAAACAAAACAAAGCAACAACAACAATAAAAAAGCAGGCTGAGGAAGAGTCATGGGGAACAAGCCAGTAAGCAGCACCCCTTCATAGCCTGATTCGAGTTCTTGCCCCAACTTCCTTTCATAATGGACTGTAAGCCTTTCCTCTCCAAACGGCTTTTGGTCATGGTGGGGTTTTTTTTCCCCCTTTGGTTTGTTTTTTTCAAGACAGGGTTTCTCTACATAGCCTTGGCTGTCTTGGACTCGCTTTGTAGACCAGGCTGGCCTCGAACTCACAGAGATCCGCCTGCCTCTGCCTCCCCGAGTGCTGGGATTAAAGCCGTGTCCTGCCACATCCTGCAGTCATGGTGTTTTATCACAGCAACAGAAACTTAAGTACAACAGCGTCTCAGAGCCAATGGTCCTTGCTGGTTGGCCGCAGGGCTGGATGCCAAGGCCGTGGACTTGGCTGTCTTCTGAAGCCTGCAAAGCTCTCTACCCTTCCCACTGCCATTTTCTCAAGTCCCTCCCATGGCCCGTCCCCACAGCCTTCTCTCCTTTGGCTTATGAAGCAGAGCAATTTCCAGTTCTGCTTGTCCTCAGTGTCCTTTCATGGGCCAACCGTAGAGTGGCTGGAATTTTCTGCACTGGATGTGTCCAGGTATCTGCAGACAGCCCTCCCTCCTCCCACTGACGTTCCCCCGCCCACCCACCCCCCGGAGCTCAGACTTCTTTCCAGGGTCCTCCTTACATGCATCAACAGCATGACAGAGTGGAGGCTGCGACATATTTATTTGCTGATGAGGCTTCTTTGGGATAAGGGTGAGCTCTAGATTGGCATTGTCCTTCAGAAGGAGTCCCGGCCCATCCCAGGGACGGAAGTCCCTTAAAACCAGGCTGACTGTGGGAGCATCAACTCCTTGCCCCCAAAGTTCCTTGCAGAGATTGAGAGATGGAGGCTACTTCCCAGGTCAAGGTCCCTCCCTCCCACATCGGGTTTCTCTGCCCTACCTTCATGGCAGCTGTACTTCAACCAAAAACCAACTGGTACCCCCTGCTTGAGGCAGGAGAGTCTTGAGGAAACCTCTAGCCCCCTATTTGTTTTTAATGGTTACCAAGAAAAACAAAAAACAAAAAAAACCCCACCAACATCCAGGTCAGCCAAGGGAAAAAGATGAGCTGTACTTCAACCAAAAACCAACTAGTACCCTCTGCTGAGGCAGGAGCATCTTGAGGAAACCTCTAGCCCCCTATTTGTTTTTAATGGTTACAAAACAAAAACAAAAACAAAAACACCCAACATCCAGGTCAGCCAAGGGAAAAAGATGAGCCACGTAAAGTTGTCCCCTCTCCTTTGAAGGAAACTACTGGCATTGACCACAGGACGGGCCAGTGCGTAAAGTGGGTAGCAGACACATGGTGTAGGAAGCCATGCAAGACCGGCTTGCACGGTGGAGGCTGAGGGGCAGGGCACGCTGCAGACGGGGCTGCAGGCTACAGTGCTCTGACGTCTGCCCTGGGTCTCTGCAGCAATGATGAAACAAAGGACCAAGGCCAGAAGATACAAGTTCCCCAGGGTTCTTTTTCTCTCCGCTCGTTCGGCTTGTCTCAAGGGATCCGAGCTCTCAAAAGGAGGGAGACCTCCTTCTTCAGGCTTCCAGAGCTGCTGAGTGTGGTGGCCACCGCAGTGACTCCATGGCTAGGAAGACCAGCCCTTCAGTCTATGGAACCTAGAGTGCAGGGACTTCAGGGATCAGGAGGAACACGGGGGGGGGGGGTTGCTGTGGGGAGGGGCTCTGCAACAGCTACAGTGCAGACCACTTAGAGACCCAAAAACTGAGCCTCCTCCCATTGAAACAGGGAACTCTGAGGTTAGTGTTCCTTTAAGAAACTCCTTGCCCAAGAAGAGACTTGATACCCTATGAGCATATACAGGGGGAGGTAAGCCCCCTCAGGAACAGTCATAGGGGAGGGGAATAAGGGGAAAATGGGAGGGAGGGAAGAATGGGAGGATACAAGGAATGGGATAACCATTGAGATGTAACAAGAATAAATTAAAAAAAAAAAAAAAAAAAAAAAGAAACCCCTTGCTTTACTGCACCCCTTTTATCCGGGAGGTAAGGACCCAAACTGTGGTTTTGGCACCATAAGCTGTTGTTTTGTCTTCCTGGCCCAGGGCCAGCTCAGAGGAGGCCAGAAGAAACCATTTCTCTTTGCTGTGACTTGTCTCTCTTGCCATGGCCACATCTTCGACATGGTGCTCTCAGCATTGCTCAGCCTCCACGAAGCCTTCTTTCTCCTGGCTGCAGGGTTCGACCTCTGTGTAGGCAGATTGGTTGGGGTGGTTGCGGAATTTCATGGCTGGCCAGTGGTGAGGTCTCCGCTGCAGGGACACAGAGGCAAAGGCAAAGTCAGTGACTGTCACCTCCTCACTGGACCCCATCGCTGAGGGCTAGTGCAAGACTCTCTCACATAAGGGTTTTCTGGAGGGATGGGGGCTCACTGTAGAGAGACAGCTGGTGGTGGGGACTACTTTCTCTGCAAGATTCCCCACAGCAAACTCTCAGCCACTAGAAACTCTACTTAGCCCTGGTTGGCCTGGAACTCTCCATGTAGACCAGGCTGGCTTTGGATTTATAACCATCCTGTTTATGCTTCCCAAGTGTTGGGGTTATAGTGTTCACCTCTGTGCCTGGAATTTTCAGAAGCACGTTTAGAAGGAACGCATTTTATCTATCCCTGTGTGCTTTGCAGAACTGAACTAGAAGTTTTTTAAAGATTTATTTATTTATTATGTATACAGTGTTTTGACTGCATGTACACTTGCAGGCCAAAAGAGGGCACTAGACCTCATTATAGATGGTTGTGAGCCACCATGTGGTTTCTGGGAATTGAACTCAGGACCTTTGGAAGAGCAGCCAGTGCTCTTAAACCTCTGAGCCATCTCTCCAGCCCTGAACTAGAAGCTTTACTAGCAGACTAGAGACATGCGACTATAGGAAGTGATGAAGTAGGCCACAGATGCCTATTCTGGAAATGCCAAGATAAGCCTCTAGAAGGCACAGGTTCTGCATCAGAGGCTTACTGAAATGGAGATTCCTTGGCCTACCTTGAGCCCTCTCATCGAAGTCCTTGTGGCCTGGAGACCTGTAGTCCTAGGTGATACCTAGGCAGGCTAAGCATTCAGAACAACTGGGAAAACCCTGTTTCATCTTTTTAAAAGCTGAAGGGACCACCTACGCCTCTGCGAAGTGAGGTCAGTGGGCCTGTGGCCCAGGTGGAGACAAATGCCACTCTGGAACCTTCTCAAATGATTCTTCTTTGTTGTTGTTTTTCGAGACAGAGTTTCTCTGTGTAGCCCTGGTTGTCCTGGAACTTGCTCTGTACACCAGGATGGCCTCGAACTTACAGATCCGCCTGCCTCTGCTTCCTGAGTGCTGAGATTCAAGGCGTGCGGCAACCCAGCCCAGCAAAACGATCCCTCCTAATACGGGTTCTAGGGAAGTGCTGCTGTGGAGTTCCCTGAGGGCATCATCAGCTTGTGACCTGTTAGAGGGCACAGCCAGCGTCTCATTCATCTTCACACTTTCAGAAACCATGGGGCATCACTAGGATACACACACCCTCACCAGTGGGAATAGGAGCCAGACGTCACTTGTGCTCAGAGGCTTGCAAAGGCTGAGCCTCACTTCCCATGACACACTTCTGCTGTTCCTGCTGAGTTCTGGAACATTCGAAATGGCACCATCCTCAGCTAAAGAACCCTGAGAGCACAGCCCTCATAACTTTTGTTGGAGGATTTTTTTTTGTGTGTGCACTATGTACTCAAATGCTGATCTCTGTACCTAGAGACCTGGTTGCGGTCCAGATTTTGGCGTTGCCATTTTTACAATCATTTCCTGCCCCGCCCCTCTCTTTCTTTTCCGAGATGTAACCTTGCCTGTCCTAGACTTGCTTTGTAGACCAGGCTGGCCTCGAACTCACAGCAATCCGCCTGCCTCTGCCTCCCGAGTGCTGGGATTAAAGGCGTGCGCCACCACGCCCGGCTTCATCCCCTGTCTCAATGTTGTGTAAAAATTGTTCTTCATCATCATCGACATCCCCTTCTGAATGGCTAATAAAGAGCTTAGCAACCAATAGCTGGACAGGAGAGATAAAGTAAGGCGGGACTTCTGGATCCCAGTGAGGGCGTCTCAGGTAGGGACCAGGAGAGGAATCGCCATGAGGGCACAGATGGAGAAGAAACAGCCAGAGTAAGACTGAGTGGGCCATGTGGCTGGGAAGCAGGCCAGGCCAGCACAGTCTAGTTAGAATAGCTTAGTATCTGCCCAGCTATAGTATTTGAAGCTTTTAATAAATATAAAGGTCCCCATGTCGTTATTCGGGAACTAGGGTGGGCATAGAAAAATAATTTATATATTTTAGCTTGTCAGCTGTCACCTAAAAAGACCACAGAAGCAGTGAAATATGGTGGCTCTTATACAAGAAACCACAAGTCACTAGGGAACAACCACGTGGCACTAATAGGCTACTATTCTATAGCATTTTTGACCACCTTCCTCTGGGTGCTTTCCTAACCTCACAAAAGCAGATAGGCCACTTCCCAGGGAGGCCAGGGATGGGTGGCCAGTGAGTGGCACCAGTCACTGCAGATGTGACTGAGTGGAGGAAAGTTTCTCAGGGAGGTGGGGGATAGGATGGGGTGAGGCGAGGCCAGCGCCGATACGGAAGCTGGCCTGAAGCAGGAGTAGACAAATCCCACACTGACCGTAATGAAAAAGAGGGCAGCACTGGAGTTAGGGTGGCCGCTGATGTAAACCCCAGCGAGAACGATGGCCGCTACCAGAAGCACAGCCAGGACGATGCCCACAATGGTGCCCAGGTGCATGGGAGGACCCTTGGTCTTCGGGGACAAGTTGTCTTGAAGGCCTGTGGAGATCCGGGTAGGACAGAGAAAGGCTTCAGGGAGCAAAATAAGCTGAGCCTCACGGCCTTCGCTTCTGACAAGGTCCTGCAGATGAACGCCCACGTTTTCAAACCGGCAGAGAACGGGGGAGGGGCATGATGGAATGATTATAACAACATTACTATTCTGGCATATTTAAGGTGTTTTCCAGAATCATTTAGAAGTTGCTCTTAAGAAGTTATAGGTGGGGGCTGGAGAGATGACTCAGAGGTTAAGAGCACTGACTGTTCTTCCAGAGGTCCTGAGTTCAATTCCCAGCCATCACATGGTGGCTCACGACCATCTATGATGTGATATGATGTTCTCTTCTGAATAAATAAATAAATCTTTAAAAAAAGAAGTTACAGGACGCTTTTTCGGGGGCTGGAGAGATGGCTCAGTGGTTAAGAGCACTACTTGCTCTTCCAAAGAACCAGAGTTCAATTCCTAGCACCCACATGGCAGCTCACAACTATCTGTTACTCCAGGATTTGACACCCTCACACCAATGCACATAAATAAATAAATAAATAAATGGTGGTGCACTCCTTTAATCCCAGCACTTGGGAGACAAAGGTAGGTGGATTGCTGAGTTCGAGGCCAGCCTGGTCTACGAAGCAAGTCCAAGACAGCCAAGGCCACACAGTGAAACCCTGTCTGGAAAAACCAAAAGAAAAAAGAAAATAAATTGGAACCTTAGCTAAGGTGGCTTTAAGCCTGTAATCTCAGCACTTGGGAGGAGGCAGGAGGATCAAGAGTTCAAGGCCATCCTCACCTACACAGTGAGTCTGAACCCAGCCTGGGCTACATGAGACCTCAGAACATCTTGGGGTGAAGGCAGGTGTAGTTGTGCTTACCTTTAATCTCAGCACTTGGGAGGCAGAGGCAAGTAGATCTCCGTGAGTTCAAAGCCAGCCTGGTCTGTCTACAGTAATTGAGTCCCAAAATAGCCAGTGCTATCCTATGAAAACCCTATCTAAAATAAAATAAAATAAGAGGGATAGGGAGATCTAGACTGGTTTCTTGGGTTCAGATCTTTACTGGGCCGCTCACTAGCTGTGGGACTTTGGGCAAATTAACATCTGTGAGTCTCTGCTGTCTTTTGTAGGACAAGGACAATAGCTATCATGCTGGGGTTACAGTGCCATGGATAAAATGGCAAAGCTCACGCTAAGGCCCGAGGACCACACCCAGCATCTCGGAAGCAAATAGCCATACTCATCCTTGTTTGTGTCTGTTGCCCTCAGAGACCTGCTGGAAGGCAGAGACACGATCCAGCCCTTAAAAACCACAGGGTCCATGGTGAAGTGGGGGTCCTTTTTCAACCAAAGTCAGTGGGGTGAACTAGATCCTCTCGAGACACCCACAAGCCACTTAGAGAACACCCTGACACCTGAAACACAAGAGAGCTCACCCACACCCACCCTTTCTTCTATGATTGGCGTTATGGGGACAGAAATGTTACGCCTAAGGACACAAAGAGAGCGTCAGCCGCTAAGAAGCGAGGTTCCCCAACATTACCTGGGGTGAGTGTTTGCTGCCTCCCTTACCTAATGTGGAGAAATGAGCTAAGAAGACAGATGCCAATGCCAGCAACAGACGCACCCAGACCTCCTCACAGGGGTCTTGGGGGCGGGGGAGGCCAGTGTGAGGGTTTTAGAAGCAGGGCAAGTGCATCAGTATTCTCGTTCTCCCCCACTTGTCTGTGCTGGGCACTGTGTGCACAGAAGAAACCCAGGATAAAAACTATGCAGGCTACTCTCGGCATGCTGGGGCCTCCAACTTTTGTGAACTGGGAGGGTTGAAAGGGCTGGAGAGATGGCTCAGCTATGAAGAGCACTGACTGCTGTTCCAGAGGTCCTAAGTTCAAAGCCCAACAACCACATGGTGGCTCACAACCATCTATAATGTGATCTGATGCCCTCTTCTGGCCTGCAGGGGTATGAGCAGGCAGAACACTATATACATAATAAATAAAGAAAGAAAGAAAAAAAGAAAAAGAAGCCAGATGGTGGTGGTGCATGTCTTTAATCCCAGCACTCGGGAGGCAGAGGCAGATGGATCGCTGTAAGTTTGAGGCCAGCCTGGTCTAGATAGTGAGTCCAGGACAGCCAAGGCTACACAGAGAAACCCTGTCTCGAAAAACAAAACAAAACAAACAAAAAAAACAAAAAAACAAAAGAAAAAGAAAGAAAGGACATACCCCAGGCTAGCCTCTAGCTCTTTGGCCACTAGCCCTTAACTGTTGTGATGCTGTGATCTGACTTTCAGGGTTGTGGCGGATGAGCACTTAGTACAAACTGGAAGAGCCCGGCCCAGTTCTTCCCCCACCACGCAGTCTCTCAAGCTCCTTATGCAGTGGAACAGTGGTGTCCTCTCCACTGGGAGGTTCGCCAGGCTGAGCAGGTGAAAAGGAGCCTCTCCTGCCGACTCCCAAGGCCTACCTCCAGCCTCAGTCTGGAAAGGCATTCCCACGTCCATCCTTGTAGTGGCTACAGAAAGGACAGGGCTTTTTTTTTTTTTTTTTTTTTTTTTTTTGGTTTTTCGAGGCAGGTTCTATCTGTGTAGCCTTGGCTCTCCTAGACTTGCTTTGTAGACCAGGCTGGCCTCGAACTCACAGCAATCCACCTGCCTCTGTCTCCCAAGTGCTGGGAAGAAAGGCATGTGGCACCACACCTAGCTAGGACAGGGCTTTTGACAGGAAAAGAGCCCTTCCTATGACCAGAGAACATCCTCCATGAGGCTGGTAGTACCCCACCTTCTGGTACCGCTCAAGTAGGCAGTTGAACAATATCTGCATGCTCTCTGCCTGGGAAGGAAACTGGTTACCGGGGAAACCGCTCTCCTCATACAGCAAGGCCACAGTCACAAGCTCCCCTACCCGGTGGCACAGCCTCAGCCACTTCCTCAAATTCCTTTCAGGGCGGTAGACACAGGAAGCTCATGGCTGCGATGAGAAATGTCTTGGGGTGTAGACACGCTCCATCATCCAACTCCAGCCTCCTGTCCAGCCAGAGGCCTGGGACCCTGACTGCTTTGCCCTTTCCCCTCCCCCACCTGCTCTGACTCCTCAGGGTGGGCCCAAGGCCAGCTGTCTGAAGACGGGCAGGTAGGTCTGTACTCACCATCTCCTCCTGCGTGGGGATTCAACTTGGTGTCATCTTCAAAGAGGAACAGAAGGGATAAAATTAGTGGAATCATCTGGAACTCTGTCATCCTGGCTCTGGATGGGATCTGAAGGGTGGTCATTTCTACTTTCCATTTAGAGAGCGGAGGTTTCCTGCCCAAAACTAAACAGCAGTGTAACAGGAAAAACTGGGCAAGACAGCTAGCTTTTCCTGTCTGTGTCATTCAATCAACAAACATTTGAGTGCTTACTATGGGCTGGGCCTTGGGGGTGGAGTTAGCGAGACCATAATAAGGGATGCCCATGGTCCCCACCCATATTGGAATAGCGGGGGGGGGGGGGCAACTGAGCCCACACAATGCCTGCCTGTAGCTCAGTCACTGAACACACGCCAAGCATGGGGCACGTGGAAGGCTTTAGATTCGACTTCCAGCACCACACACACACGAAACTATAAATAAATAAACTTCACATGATAAAGTTCTCTCTCAGGCCTCGCCCAGATCATGGGAATGAACAAAAGTTTCCCAGAGGGAGGATGTAAGTCCAAGCTAGGAAGTGGGGAGGACATGAGCCCAGAGTCAAAGAATTTGCCAGCTGTGTGTACTACAGGGTGGAGAGATGAAAGGGACCAGGCAGCTGACTGGAGTGCTGTACCGAAATCTTGCCTTGCCTTCTTAGGGCAACAGGAAGCAGTGGAAGGCTTATGTTTGCAGGACCCGCAGCAGTTTCAACACCAGCTCTACACTTCAAGGGAGACACCAGCAGCTTCCGTGTCTGAATGCCCCAAATCACTGTAGGTGGTCGTACCAATCCAACTTGAAATAGTCTTAGCCACACCTCCAATGTCCAGGCTGTTGGAGAATCTTAGTGGGTCCCATGGTCACTTACAGGGGTCCTAGGCCTTTTTCCCCTCCTGTTGAATGTCACACTGTGGTGGAAGCTGCTGGAACAAGGGCAGCTGGAGAAGCTGCTCAGGGTTCTCCAGACCCCATAGCCTTCCACACTCCTGAGCTGCCCCAGTGTGTTCTCACTTCTGCCTCCGCATCCTCTCTCCTCTAACCTCTGCCCTGACTTCCTCCTCCTCCAATGTCTTGCCACAGAAAACTCCTCAGGACTGACCTTGGAGTCCCATCCTTTGTTGAAAACCTTGGTATTTGGTTCATCGTTGAATTTTTAGGTTAATTTTGATCTTTATATACATTGCATTGAGCTATTTATCTCAAATATTACTTTTTGGGGTTCTGGAGCCTCCTTTAAATTCTCCCCCCTCTCCTAGTCGAATGCCCTGCTCACTTCTGACTAGTCCCACTATTGGCACCTCCCAGGGACGGTGTGTTGTTCTCCTCTGTGCCCCACTGTCCTTGACACTTGCTCTTGGCAGCACCGAGATCTCCAAAGCCACATCTATTCTTGCCTGCTCTCTCAGGTCTTGAAGTGTCAAAAATGTAGATAGTGGAAGAAAACCGTAATAAGAAAAATTCAAGTTGTGGGAGGGATAGAGAGATGGCTGAGCGATTAAGAGTGCTCACTGTTCTAGCCAGGCTGTGGTGGCACGCACCTTTGGTCCCAGCACTTGGGAGGCAGAGGCAGATCGATCTCTGAGTTCGAGTCCAGCCTGGTCTACAGAGCAAGTTCTAGGACAGCCAAGGCTACACAGAGAAGCCCTGTGTGGGAAGCGGAGTGGGGAGCTTGTTCTTCCAGAGTTCAGTTCCGAGCACCCTTATGGCCTCTCACAAGTCTAATTCCAGAGGATCTGGCACCCTCTTCTGGCCTCTGTGGGCACTGCATGCATATGGTACCCAGATGAAAATTAGAAGGTGTGGCCTTATGGGCATATGTGGCACCTTTGAGGTTTCACAAGACTCATGGTCATTTCCGGGGTGTTCTCTCTGCCTTCTGTTTGTGGTTTGAGATGTGAGCTCTCAGATGTTCCTGCCACTATGGCTTTGCTCCACCACCATGGACTCTAAACCTCTGAAACTGTAAGCCCAGCTAAACCCTTACGTTGTTTTGGTCATTATGTTTTATCACAGCAATACGAAAGTAACTAAAGTACTGAGACAAGTCTCAGTAAAACAAGTCAAGCAAGGACTGGAGAGATGGCTCAGAGGTTAAGAGCACTGTCTGCTCTTCCAGAGGTCCTGAGTTCAATTCCCAGCAACCATAGGGTAGCTCATAACCATCTATATGAGATCTAATGTGCACTATCTACATAATAAATAAATAAACCTTTTTAAAAAATGAGTCAAACCAGAGGGATGGGCATTGTAATATAGTGGTAGGATTGTTGCTTAGCAACGTGCAAGATCCTGGTTCAATTCAAAAGAAGAAGAGAAAAAAATAAAGGAGGGTTATTTAAAAACTCAGACAGTCTTCTCTCACCCCTGACAGCATAGAGAGTTCACGTCTTTACAGCACAAGTGGCCTCACGGGCTCTGTCAGGTTACCGTTGAGATTAACTGGGGTGCTCAAATATCCATTTCTCCCTCTCTGAGGGGAACCGCCCTCTCATGGTCCCATGCTCAGTCTGCCCAGAGGCCAGAGCCTCTTCTTCCCTATCGGCTTCTGCTTCTCGCTAGCAAGACAGCTAAGCTTTCGGAAGCTCGGTGCTTCACCAAAGAGTAGGGCGGCTCCTGTGAGACGGTCCCTTCCTGGGGCTTCTCCCTGCCCCAGGACTCGTGCTTTACCTTCTGTGGTGAGACTGTCGATGAAGAGGGGGGAAGAGGAGGTGTGGTCATCACGAAAAGGGCTGAAGGAGCTGCCAGCAGAAGACGAATAGTGGCCCTCATCTCGGAAGTCCTCGCACGTCCTGCCTTCTGCCTGCAAGAGACCGCAGTCCTGCTTCTGGACACAGCCAGCCCTGGATGTACTTACATCCAAGTGCTTGGGACGTGGATGGAAGGGTGGTGGCTGACTGAGCTCAGGAGTTCAAGACCAGCCGCCTAGTCAGCATAGTGAGACCTTGTCTCAGAAAATAACTGCCAAGGTCAGATATGCCTGGACGGACACATATTTTTTTTCATTGATCTATTTAATGTATATGTGTTGTCTATTTAAAGCATGTGACCGCTACAGTGAGCATACAGAAGTCAGAGGACAAACTGCTGCCAGGAATCAGTTCTTACCTTCCATCAGGTGGGTTCCGGGACTAGAATCCAGGTCCTTGGTTTTGGCAGCAGGCACCTTTATTCACTTAAACATTTTGCTGCCCCAATTATTTTTCCTTTCCTTCCTTTCTTTTTTTTTAAGATTTATTTATTATGCATACAATATTCTGCCTGCATGCACACCTACAGGCCAGAAGAGGGCACCAGATCTCATAATAGATGTCTGTGAACCATCATGTGGTTGCTGAGAATTGAATTCAGGTCCTCTGGAAGAGCAGACAGAGCTCTTAACCTCTGAGCCATCTTTCCAGGCCAATTTTTATATTTTTTATTTTTTTGTTGTTTTGGTTTTTCAGTACAGGGTTTCTCTGTGTAGCCTTGGCTGTCCTAGACTTGCTTTGTAGACCAGGCTGGCCTCGGACTCGGAAATCAACTGATCTGTTCCCCAGTGATGGGATTACAGGCGTGTGCCACCAAGCCCAGCTCTATTTTTTTTTTTTTTTTTCTTAAGACCAGAGAAAGATGAGAACACGGAAGGGTAGCAGAAGGGCTCATGTTCAAATACTGAGCTTGGCCCCTTGTAGTGGTAAAAGGCAAGCCAGCTCTAAACGTCTCTGTGCCTCTCAGATTCCCCTCTGGTCAGTGAGGGCCCTGGTCGCCAGGTTTTAGAGTCATGCTAAATAAAAGCAAGTAGAGAACAGCATACAGGGACGCATTTGGTACTTCCGGTGTGCTTGGTTGGCAAGAAGAGCCAAGAAGACGTGTGAGTTCGAGGCTAGCCTAGATCACAAAGGGAGGTCCTATCTGAGAGGGACTGGGAAGAGATGGTGCATGGCTGAAATCACCTGTGTCTGTGGAAGATGCTTCCAGACCAAAATCAAAGTGTTGAGTCTTCTGGAGGAGGGACGCGAATGGGATTCTAAGTACCGGTGCCTGGAACAACGTCCCCTACCCATCCCACCCCAAAACTAGGAGGGTGAGAGCTTCAGTAGCATCACAAGGAGAACAGTGGCCCCCCCCCAGGACTCAGCTGTGGCTAGGGCCAGACCCAGCACCCATCTCCTCTGAGGCAACAGGATTCCCAACGTTCAAGGCCACATCACCAGAGCAGGACTGTCAAGGAACCATCGAGTCCTGGAAAAACCCTCCAAAGAGGCTCAGAGCAGAACCGAAAACACATCTGAGGCCGTGGTGAGCCAAAGCCACCAGAAGTGGTGTTGTCAGAGGCACAGTCCTCTGGCAGCAACCCTTTTCCAGGCAGGGGACCTTAGCAGACCAATCACTCACATGTCTCACCTCCTGGGCACAGCCGTAAGCCAACCACTCCTCGCGGTAGCGGTCAAAGCCACTGGAGCATCTACAGGGGACCAAATGTGGGAGATGTGAGGGAGTGCAACAGAGAATCCCCTCCCCTGCATCTACCCTTCTACCCATTACAGCTCTGTGAGGACAGTGAGGGAGGGGCTCCTTTCTAGGCTGCCTCCGGAAGGGCCCCTGTATGAGTGTCCCGGGAAGCAGGTGATTGTGGGATTGGCAGACGGAGACCCTCATGCCTTCTACTCTTCCCTTCTGATTAAGGCTTTCTCTGCCCAGCTGTGTCTGTGTGTGTGTGTGTGTATAGGCCCCTGGGAACTCTCAGGGTCCCTTCCACTCTGTGCTAAGGCTTTGCTAGGCATCTGGGACATCCGTGACTATGCTTTTCCTTTGGAGAAAGCCTTGCTTCCACTATTTCGGGCTCTTCCCTTGGCAGCAGAGGCTGGCTGGAGGGTGGCATCAGCCAACTCCCCCTATGTAATCACAGGGGGGGGGGGCAGTAATAAGGACGGTGCCAGAGACCGCCTCCGGAGAGGACACGGCTGCTCAGGCAGAAGACACCCACGGCTTTCCTAGGGGAGAGGGTGGGGCACATGCATGAACTGGGTGTTCTTTGTAGCATCCTGCTTGAATTTCCGTCCTTCCCTCTTGGTGCCAGAGGAAGGGACTAAGCCCTAACCAACCCAGGCATATCTTGCAATGGAAGACTAACATCTGAGCCACTAGCCCAGAGAAGGACTTCTCAGCAAGTTAACTAAGCCCCAGCAGCCGCCATGCACCACACTCTGGTGAGGTCAAGGCAATGCTTCCCGAGGACCATCCCGCAAGGTCTCAGAGGCTGAGCTGGGCCAGCCACTGTCCTCTCACACTGTCCTGGCCCACAGTTTAGGGGACAGAGGACAAAGAGGAGTTTGGAGGTTGGAACTCAGCCTCCTTTGATGACCTTGGCAGATTCCTTTAAGACTGAACTGGGCCAGGTGGTGGTGGCGCACGCCTTTGAGCCCATCACTCTGGAGACAGAGCAAGTGGATCTCTAAGTTCGAGGGCCAGCCTGGTCTACAGAATGAGTTCCAGGACAGCCAAGGTTACATAGAGAAACCCTGTCTTGGAAAATAGACAAGACTGAGGCTTTATGCTGCCTGTGGTGGCCAAGAAACACTTCAAGCCTTGTCTACACACAAGTATCAGACCAGAGGACCCAAGTTTCATGCCCAGCAAGCACATGGAAGCTCACAACTATCTGTAACTCTAGTTCAAAGGGTCCAGTGCCCCTTCTGGCCTCCAAGGACTCCAGGCACGCCCCTAGTGCACACGCACTCAGGCTAAACACCCATAAACATAAACAAAACCAAAAAACCTGAAACCCACCACAGTCCTGAGTCTTCGGTTTGGGTTTAATAGGACCACATGTTAAGTCTCAAGCTAGCCAACACTGACTCAGAGAAGGGTGTGAGAACGGGCCGCTTACTGAGTGTCTCTTGAGTGTCAGCCACCGCACCAGACCCATCTCAGGGGACCCTCACACTGACATGGCGAGCTAAGAGCTATGGCCATCATTCCCCGAGCAATCCCAGCGCCATCTTTAGACTCCCACTGTAAGTCCAGGGACAAGTTGGGTGTGGGGGAGGGGGGGAGATCCCTTATAGAATAAAAGGAACCTGCTGTGGTCAGTTCTTTTCAGAGCAGGGAGGGCACTAAAGAGGGGAGAGCAGAAGAGAGTAGAGAACTACAGGGATCCCCGGTGCACTCGTCCTGCCGTCTGGCTTTGCAGGGACCTGGGACCAACTCTCATTTGGAGCTGAGGCTCCAGAGAGCTGTCTGGGAAAATCATGGGCTGGAGTGAGGCCAGTGCTGGCGGCTTGGGGGCTGGGGGTGGGGGCTGGGGCTGGGGACTGGGGTTTGGGGGCCGGGGGTGGGGGCTTGAGGCTGGGGGACTGGGGGCGAGGGGCTGGGGGACTGGGGCAAGGGGCTGGGGGCTAAGGCCTGGGGGCTGGGGCTTAGGGCCTGGGTTGAATGGTTTCAGCTCTTTTGTACCTTCTGATAGAGGGTTTTGTAGAACCCACCAGCAGAACCCCTAAACTTCCCCACCTGCCCAGCATCTTCACCTTTGGGAACTCCAGGTCTCACCACACATACAGTCTTGTCTCCAAGTTTGGGTGCGGCCGCTAAGTGGGGGTGGTGATGGTGAAGGGAAGGTTTGCTTGTCTGACCCATTTTCCTAATGGCTCGGCGTGGGTTAGCTACTGAGTCATATGCCTGGCAGCAGCCCTAAGATCCCAGGGACCATATGAGGTCATCTCGAGCGGCTCAGAAAAATGTTTCTTGGCTTTGAAAAATGCATGAGATGAAGCGCCCCAAAAATCAGGCTCCTGGGATCTTTGTAGATTCCTGGTCTCGCACTCACTACACAACTGGAGATGACCTTGAACTCCTGATGCTTCTGCCTCATCCTCTCATGGGCAGGAATTACAGGCATGTGCCACTGTACCCAGATGGCTTTAAAAAAAAAAAAAAAAAGATTTATCAGAGGCAGGCAGATCGCTGTGAGTTCAAGGCCAGCCCGGTCTACAAAGATAGTACAGGGCAGCCAAGGCTACACAGAAGAACCCTGTCTCTAAAAAACAAACAAACAAAAGATTTATTTTATTTTTATTTTACATATATAGGTGTTCTACCTGCATGGATGTCTGTGTACCACAAGCATGCAGTTTCTGCAATGGTCAGAGGAGGGCGGTAGATCCTTGGAACTGGTATTGACGTGTGTAGCTACTGTGAATGCTAAGATTTGAACAGGGACCCTCTGAAGAGCAGCCAGTGCTCCTAAACAGCTGAGTCATCTCTCCAGGCCCAAGCTGGCTTTGTTGGTTTTATTTTGTTAAGACAGGGTCTTACTATGTAGCTTTGTCTGCTCTGGAACTCACAACGTAAACCAGGCTGGCCCCCGGGCAGTAAAGCTTCACCCCTGGAAGACAGCTAGGGGTCTATGCCACCTACTTCCTCTGGGGCTCTGTGCCTTCGCGGCTAAGGGCCCTGGATATGTTTGTTTTTTGTTTGTTTGTTTGTCTTTTGTTTTTGGGTTTTTTTTGTGTGTGACAGGGTCTCTCTGTGTGGTCTTGGCTGTCCTGGACTCATTTTATAGACCAGACTGGCCTCGAACCCACAGGGATCTACCTGCCTCTGCCTCTCAGTGCTGGGATTAAAGGCGTGCACCACCACGCCCAGCCCCTGGATACGTTTGGTAAAATGCTACCTGGCATCGCAGGAGCTGCAGTAACAGTGTGTGCCCCACCCATGCCTCCCAGAGTCACAAACCCTAGTCCATTTCACAGGGGGAGAGGAGTTGAAGTCCCAGGAAAGAGAAGGAGGGCACAGCTGAGCCCCCTGCACATCCCATCCCAGCGGCTGCCTGTTGGGTGGCTCGGCGTCCCGGGTGCCAGGCCGGCAGCCTGTGGGATCAAGAGCTTCTATTTCTGCCCCGGGGTGTTGGAGGAGAGCAAAGGAAATGCTGACAGCTGCACAGCAGCTGCACAGAGCCTTGGAGACTATAATTTTGGGATTTTTCAAAATGGCCTTAAAGGCTCTCAGAATTCCTAGGGCTTCCCACTCTTAGGAGAGGCGTTACCCTCAAAGGAGTCCTTTCTCCCATCTCTTGCCGTTTGGTTAGCTTGGCTAGAAGAATGGAGGTTGAATTCCCAGTCCAATCTATGAGGAGATGATTCCAGAACAAGGACTGGAAGCTGAGTCGGGTTTAAGAACGTTATCCCTGAAACCGAATCCCACCCGGAGCTTCCAAAAGCAAACAAACACAGCTTTGTCACTTCCTGGGTAACCATGGATACCTGTAGCATCCGTGCCCCTGGTTTTCAGGAAACCTTGTTGCAGGCCAGGAGGGCTCTTGGGATAGTTTTGGGAGCCACAGAACTCACCAAGCAATGATGAGTCTCTGTGTCATGGCCTGTCAGTTGCTTATAAATGGGATATCATGTTAAGATGCAAGCCTGGGGGCTCCCTGGCAGTCCTGACACAAGGGGCCAGTGATTCTGGAGGGACCACAGCGATGGCCTACTCTTTGTGAAGCTGTGGCCCAGCAGGAGCCAGCTTTCCTGGGAGTAAGGAAGGTCTACAGCCTCTGGGGTCTCCAGATGGTCTTCCAGAAGCCTGGCCATCCCTGCCACACACCCACCTTGATCAGGTACAAGCCTTGGAAGAAGCTTACTTGTGACACGCTTGTCCTAAGAGTCACAGTGGCACTGGACAAAGAGACCTTAATGGTAGCAGACAGTGAGGCCTGAGGCCTGAGGCTGTCAATGGGCCCTGGCTACCCTCTGCCCCCCTCCTTCCCCTCCTCCAACCCTCACCCAGACCTGAACACAAACCTCTGCAGGACATGGCACCAGCTGCAGTTGAAGGTCAGGTTCGATGACATGCAGGTGTCACAGCTCTGATGCTGGAGGCAGGCTGCAAGAGGGGAGGCGGCAGCTGTCAGCACCATGTCAATGCTTCTCAGGGCAAAGCTCCTGAATTCTAGGTCCTTCTTGGACCGCAGCGTCTCTGACTTTGGGGGCCCTTAAGCTCACTACCGCTCGCTCGCTCGCTGTTGCTGCTGTTTTGTTTTGAGAAGGGTCTCTAATTGTATCCTGGCTGTCCTGGAGCTTGCTATGCAGACCACCCTGGCCTCAAACTCACAGAGATCCTCCTGCCTCTGCCTCTGCCGCCTGAGTGCTGGGACTATTGGAGAGTAATTCGGCCTTCCCTTTCTTCCTTCTCCCCTCCCCACCGCCCTCCCCCCGCCCCCCCTCCGCTCCACACACCGCTCCACCCCCCATGCCCCCGTTGGTCCCTGGGATGCTTGTTCTTCATCGTCTACTTGCTGAGATTTTGAGTCACCTAGAGGAAACACCTGAGTGTGTCTGTAATGACCTACCAGACAGGGATAACCAAAACCGGAAGTCCCGCCCTGAACGTGGGTGGGACCGTTGTTGAGTGGGAAGCCCAGGGCTTCCTGACTGCCGCCTCGTGTGAGTTGCTCTCACCACACCTCAAGCTGTGAGCCACCTTATACCCTTCCTTTCTTGAGTTATTTCTGTCAGGTATTTCATGTGCACCAGGGCTCAGGAACATGTGGAAAACAGTGGGTAGGCGCTCTCCTTACTTCATTTCGGGGGCGGCGGGGGGGGGGGGGGGGGGAGACGACGACTGAGGTTTGGCAGGTTGCAGAGCTAAGAGTGGCAGGTCCGGGTTTGAATCAGTCTTGGGGTTCCCTGCAGGTCTCCGTGCTATGTTCTCGGCCTCTCTCTGGTCTTAGAGATGCACTCCCAGAGTGGCTCAGTCCACAGATGCCCCTGGCCTTGGATAGTCTTGCTCCTTGATACTCTTAAGATTTGAAGCTTGATTCTCCCTAAAGACAGAGCCTCTCTATGTAGCCCAAGCTGGCCTTGAACCCAACGCCCTCCTACTTTGACTTCCCAATGGGAACCCCAGGCCTGCATCACCATGCCCAGCCTGAGATCTGCTCTTACCAGTCTTTCAGAAACCCCTGCCTCCCAGGCCTTTTGGGTTCTTGCCTCAGTAGAAGGTGACTAGGTTTGTGGGTAGCTGTGACCTAAACTGTGTCCTCATCTTCTGGTCACCTTTCCCTATTCCGGGAGAAGACACTTGCTTGAGCCCAGGCTGAGATGAGGCCCAGGACTCATGACAATTTATTTATTTAGTGTATATGACTGCCCTATCTGCATGTACACCTGCAGGCCAGAAGAGGGGATCAGATCACTTTATAGATGGTTGTGAGCTATCACGTGGTTGCTGGGAACTGAACTCAGGACCTCTGGAAGAGCAGACAGTGCTCTTAACTACTGAGCCATCTTTTTATTTTCTTTTTCCTTTCTTTTCACTTCTCTGCTATCTATTCCCAGAACCTCTGGTAAAGAGAAAAGTTGGGGTGGGACACAAGAAATGTCACAGAAGGCCGGATAAAGGTGACAGTTTCAGACGGCATCAGGGAGAGATCATGAGAAAAGAGAAGGAACAAAACCCTCTGGAAAAATAGGATTATGAACCGGGCACAGTAGCACATGCCTGTGGTCCCGGCCCTGAGAGACAGGCAGGAGGGCCGCTGCGGAGGAGAATGCCACCTAGCTACATAGCAAGCTGCCAACCATGGCCACACAGTGAGGCGGCCCCCAGGGACACCTCTCTAGGGGAAGATGGTGAGTGACTGTGGACCAGAACTATTTCTGGATCCGTGTCCGAGTGCTCTGGAGGCTCAGCTCCCTGGCATTTCACATATGTGTTCCTAGCAATAGATTAGACATAAGCCACACCCCCCAGGCCTAGGGTGACCTGGTCCAGGTCAAGGCTGCCATTTCTGTACTCCGACTTGTCCTGTGCAGCTCCAGCCCCAAGCACAGCTTGGCAGGTTGGTGACATTAGGCCCAGAGTAGTTAGGTGACTGTGTCCCCCTCCCCCACCCATGCCAGGGGTCAGAGGTTGGGCCGGAGATCAGAAGCCAGTGTTTTCCAATCTAAAGCATGTTCTAGAACTCACTTGGCAACGGGGTGAACTCCACAGCTGATGTGCTGGTGATCCTGCTGGGGTCCAGTTCCACGCGGTGGTATTCGAAAATGGTCCGTCTCCGAGACTCTGAAGAGGAAGCAAAGTTTGTCCTATCAGGAGCACATCACCGTCAGAGGGGCTCCCGGGACTGTGCCCAGGACCCCGACAAGAGTTAGGATGCAGCCAGTGAGGAGGAAGTGAACCTGGCAGCCGGGATGATGCTGAAGCCACAGGGAAAGCAAACCCACGGATGGCATCTGTCCACTCTCCCTGTGTGTCTGTCTGTCCACTCTCACTTATGCAGACCCAACTGAAGGACTGCTTTCTGTTTTTTATTTTTATTATTTATTTATTTATTTATTTTTGCTTTTTTGAGACAGGGTTTCTCTGTCCAAGACCCGCACTTATAGACCAGGCTAGCCTCGAACTCACAGCGATCCACCTGCCTCTGCCTCCCGAGTGCTGAGATTAAAGGCGTGTGCTACCATGCCCGGCTAGGACTGCTTTCTCTGAGCAGCCCCAAGGCAGATCCCTGTTCTGGTCCACTCAGGCCGAGTGCCTTCCCCACACTGTCTTACTTTTTAAAAAATTAATTAGTTAATTAATTTACTTTACATCTGACCACAGTTTCCCCTCCCCCTCCCCTCCCCCCCCCCCCCTTCCAGTCCCATCCACTCCTCTTCCCTTTCTCTTCCGAAAAGGGAAGGGTGAGGCCTCCCATGGGTATCAACAAACCTTGGCCCATCAAGTTGCAGTAAAACTAGGAGCATCTTCTATTGAGGTTAGACAGGTAGCCCAGTAAGGGGGAAGGTCCCAAAGGCAGGCAACAGAGTCAGAGACAGTTCCTGCTCCCACCGTTAAGGAGTCCCCCAAGAAGACGAAGCTACACAGGGGTTACTTAAGGGCAGAGGGCCTAGGTTTGTCCCATGCATGCTCTCTGGTGGGTGGTTTGGTCTCTGTGAGCCCAAGTTAGTTGATTTCTGTAGGTTTTCCTTCCTGTAGTGCCCTTATTCTGTCTCTGTCTCCTAACTTCTGATTGGACGGGTGATGAGCACCTGGCTGTGAACTTAACCTAGTGAGCGCTTTGCATGTGTGCACGGACAGACAGGCTGTCTAACCGTGTCTCACCATTACTCTCTTATTAGAGGCTTAGGCAAGGTTCAGAGCCCAGAATCAAGCCTACATCCTACGCCTGTCTGTAAAGACACCCCCAAACACACACACCACACCTCCTCATAGCCAGGAGACTGGAGGTCTAAGTCAAGCCTTGCTCCTGACTTACTGGGTGTCCTTGGCTAAGTCACTTGCGCCTCAGTGTTTTGCTAATAGGGTGGAAAGAGAAACACCTGTCACGATGCCTTTCAGGGGGAAACTAGAACTGCAGAGGAAGAGCTGGCCTAGCCTGGCAATCTTGAAAGTTCTGATATCTCCACTACTACCAGGACCACAACTCAAGGCCAGCAGCCAGTTGCTGACCACATAGCAAATGACTTTCCCCACACGGTGGGGAGCCAAGCTGTATGCTGGTCTGCCCAACTCTCCTTCTCCCCTCTCCCCAGCTTTTCCTTTGGGGCAACGGTGCCCAACCCATTTCCACGTGTCCTTGGCCCTGGAGGGATCCTGCCCTTGCAGTGACTGGATCAGGACTGGCCCAATAAGAACCCTCCTTTGAGCCTTTCTGCCTGTGACCCAGAACCCTTTGCTCTTCCAGCAAGCTTGGCTATGAATGGAACGTTTCAATCCTGGGGGGGGGGGGGCGGGGGGAAGCCTGCAAATGAAGCCATTTTGTGAAGAGAAATAGAAAATACTGCTCCGACCCTTGTTTTTCCAGTCCTCCGCTCTTTAGCTCTTTGGATCACCTCAGTACAAGTCCCTCTCTGCTTAAACTAGGAACCCAAGTAGGCAGAGACACAAGTTTTTCACTCAGCAAAAGGTGGTTTGGGGAAAAACATCCCCAAGATGGCTTAAGAGCTCAGTAGGCATGTCCATTGCGAGGAAGTGAGCCTGGATGCCAGGAGTGTGAGGAGGCTGTGTCCCAGCTGTGTTTTGTCCCTGTCTTGTCCTAAACCTCAGGAACTATTCCCACTTACTTGACCTACAGTTGGACCCCAGTTGGTGTGGCGCCCCACCCCCGACTCTCAACACTGGGTTTTGAGTCACAGCAGCCCCCGCAGCCCCCAAACACTGGAAGTCACAGAACTGCAGTCCACACTGAGTTAACTTGGAGAAAACTGCCCAGGCAGCCGTTCTGGGAAACAGGAATAACCACAGAGCTGCAGGGCCTGGGCTCGAGATGCCAGCACACCCACTCCCATGTCACCCAGGGTCTACCAGTGTCCTGGAATAAAGTCAGAGAGACTGAGACCCCGAGGAAAGAGAAACCTTTTCGGGGTGGGGAGCCATACAGGAAGAGGAAGTGAGGTCGCTGCCACCTTGCCCAGGTGACCTCGGCTGTGGGGCTGAAGCTCAGTGAGCTACACTGAGAAATGAGACTAGTTAAACTCCACTGACAGGGTTGTTTTGAGATATTGGATTTTTAAAAAAAGATTTATTTATTTATTATGTATACAGCATTCTGCCTGCAGGCCAGAAGAGATGGTTGTGAGCCACCATGTAGTTGCAGGGAATTGAACTCATGACCTTTGGAAGAGCAGTCATTGCTCTTAAACCTCTGAGCCATCTCTCCAGCCCCCAAGATATTGGATGTTTTTATTCGTTTTGTTTTTGTTCTTGAGACAAGGTCTCACTAGGTAGACCAGGCTGGCCTTGAACTCACAGAGATGTGCCTGCCTCTGCATCTGAAGGACTGGGTCTCCACCGGCCGTGCACCACTGTCACGCCCTGGCTTGCTTCGAGGTTTAAAGAAGACAAATTGTGGGCCCCTATTTCCCCTCAGTCCGACTCCTTTGTTTCTGCATTGGCTTTGTTTCGGCTGAACTTCTGAGGCACTTTCAGCACCTCCAAACCCCTCAAGCAATCAATGCTTATAAACTCAAATATGGAGAGGAAGAACGCCCAACTTGTCCCCTCCTTCCTGCCCCCAACCGCTCCCCCCAACTCAATGGCCCATTTCCTGTCCAGCTTCTGCAGTCCGCTTCTGCTTTGGGAGTCCTATGACAAGAGCCCCCCTTGCAACTTGCAACTTGAGCAACCTTTCTGCCTCTGCCCTCCCAGTCTCTGCCATTCTTGCCACTGCCTGGCACCCTGTAGGCCCCCACCAGAGTGCAAGGTGACAGGAAACACTGGGCTGTCAACACTCAGGTGGCAAATGAGTCCTGGGGTTCAGGTAACTGCTCTTTAAGGCCAGTGCAGAGAGCCCTGACCTCAGATCCCCCTCCCCGTCACACTTGCCCCAAGCTCACACATCCCACTGTCTCTCTGGGGCTGTTGGAGGTCCTTGACCTTCCTTTCCTGCCAGGGAAGATGGCCACCCCAGGCCTGAGGCGCCTTCCTTCCTTGGGGACTCCTGCTTTGGAGCCAGAAGGTTTGTAATGAGATCCAGGTTCCTGCTTCTTCCCCTCTTCCTTCCATCTGTCCCAGGTGGCTTGCTCCTCAGGCAAACAGTGGGCAAGAGTGGGTGGGGGGAGGGGCCTGGCGCTCCCAGGGGATTACTGCCCAGTGTAGCCTCTGTCAGAAATGATGCTCAACTGGGCAGGCCTGGTGGTGCACGCCTTTAATCCCAGCACCCAGGAGGCAGAGGCTGGCGGATTGCTGTGGGTTCGAGACTAGCCTGGTCTACAAAATGAGTCCAGGACAGCCAAGGCTACACAGAGAAACCCTGTCTTGAAAAAACCAAAACCAAAACAAAAAACCAACCGAACAAACAAACAAAACCAGAAATGACCCTCAGAAGCTTCAGGCTGAGCTGCAAGTGAGCCAAAACATACTGTCCCGCCATTCATTCTACAAGTGGGGAAACTGAGGTGGAGACTGGCTAACCCATAGAGCAATATACTTTTTATAACACATTACCAACCAAGCCTTTCCACAACCTTAAATAGAAAACACCTGCAGTTGAGGGGGAAATTGCAGAAGAGCCCAGCACCACCTCGAACGCCTTCTGTTACTCATTCGGTGTGTAGGTGTGGGCATCTGCTAAGTCCTGAGCACTCAGCAACATACTGGCCACCCCGGGGTAGCCAGCTCTATCTAGCTCATGTCAGAGTTCCCCAGATCTGGACCATCTCATTTGCCCTGGCGTCTTTCTGGAGTTTGTGGATAGATGTTCCTGTTCACTGCATCTTTTTTTTTTAGACAGGGTTTCTCTGTGTAGCCTTGGCTGTCCTGGACTCACTTTGTAGACCAGGCTGGTCTCGAACTCACAGCGATCCACCTGCCTCTGCCTCCCGGGTGCTGGGATTAAAGGTGTTGCCGCTACTGCATCTTAAAGGAAGAAGTGAGAACAAGGAGATGCTGTGTATATTATCTAAATGTATTTTTTGCTCAAAGCTATGTATTGTTTTGTTTGGTTTTTGTTTGTTTGTGTTTTGAGACAGGGTTTCTCTGTGTAGCCCTTGGCTGTCCTGGACTCAGTTTGTAGAGCAGGCTGGCCTCGAACTCACAGTGATTCACCTGCCTCTGCCTCCCGAGTGCTGGGATTAAAGGCGTGCGCCACCACGCCCAGCTGCGATGTAGCTTTTTTTTTTTTTTTTTTTTTTTTTTAATCCAAAGGACAGATTTAAAACTCAGGTTTCAGCTGGGTGGTGGTGGCGGCGGACGCCTTTGATCCTAGCACTTCGGAGGCAGAGGCAGGTGGATCGCTGTGAGTCTACAAAGAGAGTCCAGGAAAGTCAAGGCTACACAGAGAAACCCTGTCTTGGAACAAAACAAAACTCAGGTTTCAGCTGGGCATCCTGGCACGTGCCTGCAGTCCCCGCACTCAGAGAGTTAAGGCAGGAGGATTGCTATGAGTGGGAGGGAGCCTAGACTACTTAGTGAGCAAGACCTTGTCTCAAAGAACAACAAACAGCCCCAGGACCCAGTGCTAGGAAAGCTCTAGAAAATCCGCAGAGGTGTGGGTGGTGTGTGTGCAGGTGCATGATCAGCAGCCATGTGGGAGGGGACTGAGCATTGGTTGACCCCTGTGGTTTAAATGCTCTGCCTCCTACTTACAGAACCCTTATTAGTGCTTCTAAAAGAGGCAAGGAGACATTCGTGTAGCTGTCTTTGGAAGTAAGCAATTGTACCAGCAGCCGGTCATGGTGGCACATGCCTTTAATCCCAGCACTTGGGAGGCAGAGGCAGGCGGATCTCTGTAAATTCCAGGCCAGGCTGGTCTACAAAGTGAGTCCAGGACAGCCAAGGCTACACAGAGAAACCCTGTCTCGAAATGCCCCTCCCCCCCAAGAATAAAAGAAAGAAAGAAAAAAACGAGAAGAAATAGCTAAATGAATAAATGAACAGATTACAGGGGGCCCAGAAAACCTCACCTGCCTAATATATCAGCCATAGGCCAAAGGAGGCCCCTTCCTGTCTGTTTATCATAGAGCAAGGTCTTTTCAGGAGAGTTTTCAGATGGCCACAGAAAGCCAGACAGATCCTAGGCTGGAGCCCAAAGAAGGCATGGAGCTGAATCTGAGGAACTCGCTACCCACAAGGCACCTGGGCACAGATGGAAGTCATGTCCAAGAACAGTGACATTCAGGGAAGGAAGGACGCTGCAAGGCTCCCACCAAAGGATGGGAGCAGGGGTAGGGCAGAGGTAGGCCTGTACCTTGGACCTGGGTACACCCAGAGATGGTCAGACACGCTTGAAAAACAAGCGGAGCCACAGCAGTGGGCAAGCCCGATGAAGTGTGGAGGGGTGTCAGAGTGAGGTTCAGAAAGCCGCCTTAACAGAAAAGACTTCAACGGCCGCCGTGTAGCCCCGTCTGAGTGTGTGCCTTCGGTACATCTTAATTTTTATAAACAGGATCCTTAATCTCCACTCTGGAGTCATTGCCGTTGGATTATTACAGCAGCATGTGGGGCTCACCCAAGTGACAATGACGTCCATCTGCATTGGCCGGCTTTCTGGAACCAGGATGGGGACAGCCCCCAAGCCACACTTCTGGCAGTTTGAGACGTTCTGTTTTAATCTCTGCTTCAACTTTCCCAGATGGGGAAACACTGAGGCCCACAGAAAGCCTGCTGTGGCCAGCATTGCTCTGGTTAATAGGGAAGGTTAGTGCACACCTGTGATCCTGGGGCGGGGGCAGGGGAGGCGGGAGTGCAGCACCACTTTCTGCTCCGAGAGATTCAGGTAGAACCTGGGCTAGATGTGATCCTGTCTCAGAAGAAAAAGAAAGAGGAAGAGAGAGAGAGAGAGAGAGAGAGAGAGAGAGAGAGAGAGAGAGAAGATCTAGCACTAGTAGATACTGTAAGTACTACAAAGCTTCCCCCAGAATGTTGTAAATGTTCTAATAGTTGCTTGGAAGGTGCAATGGTCCCACCCACCCACCTACCCATCCATCCATCCATCCATCCATCCATCCATTTGTTCCTTTGCTCATTTGGTTACTCAGTCAATAATCAGGATTAGAACCCTCGTAGAAACCCCTGAGATCCTTTCAGCTCAAGGCAGGAAGCAGAGCAAGGCAGAAAGTGAAAAAGCAAGACTCCAGGGGCCAAGTTCTGGGAACCCTGGATAAAAGGAGGAAGAGTGGATGAAGGGCCCCTGGGAGGGTGAGTGGAACTCTCCAAGGAAGAGCACTTTAAGAATACTTTTCTTAGCCAAGTACTGCTAGTGTATACCTTAATCCCACTGCTCAGGTGGTAGAGGCAGCTGGATCTCCATGAGTTCAAGGCTAGCCTGGTCTACAGAGTGAGTTCCAGAATAGCCAGGGTTACACAAAGAGACCATCTCTCTCTCTCTCTCTCTCTGCCACCCCCTCTCTCTTTGTGTGTGTTTGGTATATGTGTGTGAGAGAGACAGAGACAGAGACAGAGAGACAGACAGACAGACAGAAACAGAGACAGGAGAGAGTCCTCCTCTTCCTTCCCCTCCTTTTTTGAGTCTGAGCCTCATGTATTCCAGATAGGCCTGGAAGTTACAATGCAGCTGTGGATGACCGTAAACTAATGATCCTCCTGCCTCCACCTCCTGAGTGCTGGCAGTGCAGGAACACAGCATCACGTGAGGCTCCATGAAGGATCCTTTTATCAGGAGAGTAAGAAGTCAAAATGGACCAGATTTGGTGGCTGACAGGCCCCTCCCCCAATCCTCTCCCTTCTGCAGCCAGCTCGGGCCCTCCACCTCCTTCAAGGCAGCCTGGCGAGGGGATAGGGCACATGCTGCTGACACACATCTGGCTTCAAGTTGGCTTCAGAAAGGAAATTCTGGGAAAAGAGGACCAGTGTTCTAGGGCCATCTGAGGCCAGTCAGGTGCCACGCAGAGTTCATGTTACAATCAGAGTCCCTTGATAACCTGGCCTTTAGTAACTGATGCCGCTAATGCACAATCTGTTGGGTTTGTTGTTGTTTTGTTTTGTTGGTTTTTTTGAGATAGGGTTTTTCTTGTAGTCCTGGCTATCCTGGACTTGCTTTGTAGACTACGTTGGCCTCGAACTCGCAGAGATCTGCCTGCCTCTGCCTCCTCAGTGCCACCACATTGGCCTCAATATGTCAGTTTTGACAGTTACATGAAATAAAGTTTTCTTTTTGGTTTTCTGAGACACAGTTTCTCAGTGTAGCCCTGGCTGTCCTGTATGAAACTTGCCCTGTAGACCAGGCTGGCCTCGAACTCAGAGATTTGCTTGCTTCTGCCTTCCGAGTGCTGGGACGAAAGGCGTGTGCCACCACCTCCCTGGTGAAATAAAGTCTCTTAAGACAAGTGAAGGGAGTCATGTTTTGGCAGTCTCTCCAGCCAAGTGAAGAGCATTAAGGCCACCATGGAGGAGCTGAGTGTCTCTGCGAGCAGATGCTGTTGCTACACACGGGCCTTTCTCTGCACGGTGATGCATCTACCTAACACCATAGAAATGGCAATGGTGTCCAACAGGGAGGTATCTTGGAAACATGTGACATGTGACTTGAAAATCCTGGAGCTTTTGCCTCTGACCTATGTCATGCCAGTATTTGGGATGTCAACTGTGCCCACACCATTTCCTGCAGTCCTGGCTGCTGTTGCCTTACAAGGACTTGTGTTGCAAAGCTGAGCATAGTCCAGATGGGCCAGATGTTGGCCCATGGCTATGGGAGAGGAAGAGCTGAGGCCCCCTTAAATGTCGGCAGTGTACAAAGATTCCCTCTCCCAAACCACAGAGGAGAGAACTGAGACTGAGGGGAGCATGGTTTGCCAAAGGAGAGAATTCACAGTGGGGCTGGGGTCGGGGGCAATGCCCTGTCTGACACACCCTGGTCACCTATTAATCCCTTGGGTTAGAGGCCATTTTGTTTGAATTCTGGGCGGTTTGCTGACTGCTGGGGTGATGGAGAATTTGCAAATGAAGCAGATGCTGAGCACAAGGGGCTCCTGACCCGCTTCTCAGCCGTCAGGCCAGTGCCTCTGTAGATGCGCCTAGGCAAAAAATGATCCCTCTGCCACGAACAAGGGAAGCCAGGCGCAGACTGAGCTGCGTCTGACGCAGGCGCACGGGGACTCACCTGGCACCTCTGGGGATGAATTGAGGACCATGAAAGCATCGGACAGGCCTGCCTTGACGGGGTGCTGGGCAGAACTGATGTCCAGAACAGCCATGGGGATCTGCAACAGGGAGAGGAAGCACTTGCCATCTACCTGGAACTGTCTGTGGCCACGACGCCCCCGCTCGCCTTCCTGCCCAGCTGTCTGCACAGGGCCTGAGAACCCATATTCTAGGGCCCCCACGCTTCCTCCTGCATGGACCCTCTGGTTCCACACAGGCTGGAAGTTGACCTTGGCGCCTCTCCCTCCCTCCCTCTCTCTCTCTCTCTCTCTCCTTTTCTCTCTTCATCTTCTCATCCATCTCCAAATACTGTGAGTTAGCCCAGCGGCTCTTATGTCCACTTCTGTCATCCCCCTTGTCTAAGCTGTGTCACTTTCTTATACCATCTCCCAGCATTCCCTCAGGTCCCCAACAGTCTATCCTCTGCTCTGAAGCCAAAGTAGCCTTTTCAAAAAGCCAGCTGGCTGTTCCTTTGTCCCATAATGTCCCCCCTACTCTCCACACCTGAAAAACCACCTTCTTCTAGGGCAGTGGTTCTCAACCTTCTCAGTGCTGCAGCCCTTTAATACAGTCCCTCATGTTGTGACCCCTACCCATAACATTTATTTGTTTATTTAGGTTTTTTTGAGAAAGGGTTTCTCTGTGTAGCCTTGGCTGTCCTGAACTTACTTTAAAGACCAGGCTGGCCTCGAACTCACAGCGATCCACTTGACTCTGCCTCTTAAGTACTGGGATGAAAGGTGTGCGCCACCACCACCTGGCAACACACTTCACTCTTTCTTTGCTTCCTTCGCTCCTGTTCATCCTGCAGTTTTTAATCCTTTTCCTTGGGGAAGCTACCCTTGGCCTCTAACAATGTGACGATCCCCACAGCAGGATTTTAGCACCAGAAACCTCTTTATAGGGGCACTAGATATAGTGGCCATTCCATATTCGTCTCTGTCATCGTCTCTCTCAGTGAGACTTGTAGCGGCATAAACACCAAGTCCACAGATAAGGCCAGCGCTGTCTTGGCACCAAGCCCTGTGCCCACCACACTACAGATTCTCTGCACAGGTTTGCCGGTGAAACGAGAGGCTGTAAAAACCCACTCACCTCTTTGTAGCCAAAGACAATGCGGCCGTCTCGGTGAAGGGCTGCCTGGAATGTGAAGCTGCCCCTGTCTTCCCGACCCTGGAGGTAAACATGGTCCCACTGAACCACAAACACTGTCCCTAGGGAGAAGAGCACAGAGAACCGGCTGAAACAGGGAGCCAGTGCAAGGGACCCAGCAGATATGGTGCACAGAGCTGGGAGCCATTTGTAAGCTTAAAAAGTGGGAACTAGCCAGGCTGCGGTGGCCCATGCCTTTAATCCCAGAACTCGGGAGGCAGAGGCAGGCAAAGCACTGTGAGTTCGAAGCCATCCTGGTCTACAAAGTGAGTCCTGGAGAGCCAGGGCTGTCTCAAAAAAAAAAAAAAAAAAAAGAGAGAGAGAGAGAAAGAAAGAAAAAGAAAAGAAAACTGGGAACTAGGTAATCTATCCACACCAACCTGGCTGCCCCCATGTCCCAACTTGCTTATCTCTTTCTGTGTGCACACTCCTTCTTTCTTGCCAATCCTGACCCCTGGAGACAAAGGGAAAATGGAACCTGCTGTCTCCTAGGTGGGTGGGAATCAACAAGGCTAGACAGCGCTGCCTCAGTCTCCTTCTTTTGCTTTTGGTTTTGGTTTTTCAAGACAGAGTTTCTCTGTGTAACTTTGGCTGTCCTGGACTCACTTTGTAGACCAGGCTGGCCTCGAACTCACAGTGATCCATCTGCCTCTGCCTCCCCAGTGCTGGGATTAAAGGCGTGAACCACCACACCAGGCATCTCAGTCCCCTTCTTAACAGGTGAGAAAATAGCATAGGCTAGAATGAAAAAGTGGCTGTCTGCCTGTGAGACTATACATCTAGGGCTCCCAGGAAAGGGTTAGACCAGGTTAGCACGCCACGCCCCCCCCCCCCCCCCCCCCGCTGGGTGAACTATACTCTAACATTGGACCTCACCATTGTCAAAGTAAGCAACTGTGGAGTTGTCAGAGTAGCCAGGGTTGAAGTTGGCCATGAGGGGTGCCACATACTGAGTAGCTGTGAGCATCCGGTGGAGCACGTCACCCATGAAGAGGAAGCCTAAGGGTACAGAGGTTTGGAGGTGTCAGCAGAGACGGCTTAAGGGGCTGCCTCTAGGGTCTTCCTCCCCCCATCCCCCAACCCAGCAGAGGCCCTCACCCCTCCCATCCCAGTATGCTCAGGGCTTGATGAAATAGAAAAATGGCTCAGACTAGAGAATACATGTACCATATCTCCGGGTAGGCACAGACCACAAGGAAAAGGAAGAGGAAATGAGTCCCGTCCTCCCCTGTTTCAGGGGAACGAGGAAATAGGATGAAAGTAACAGAAATCAAAGGCTCCTCATATCGACAGGGACCTTCATCCTTGCTTCCTCAGGCTCAGACCCAGAAAGAGACCACAGGGCTACATGTGCCAGCTGGGTCCAGAGGGATGCATGCATGCACACACTCACACATGACATATGCAGGCATGCACACAGGTTGTCTGATGTGAATGGGACTTCCTCTGTAGCCCACCTGCACACCTGTCTCCAGTGAGTCCCTCAAGAGCCTCCCTGAGACAGGCTGAGACCTCCAAGTCCCACCTTCCCCCACCCCCCATCCCCACTGGTCCGGCTTTACCTCCGGTTGCTATGGTGATCTGGCGCAGAGGATGCCCGTAGAAAGGGAAATCAAAGGACAAGACCACTCTCTGCGGGGACAGGAGAGAGTCCCCATGGACGGAGCTGCCAGCCAAACACTGGTCACCCTTCCTGCCCCAGACTTGTCTGAACAATGTGGACATAGGTATGTCCAGGGTAGGGCCCCCTAGGATTACAGCTGGGTACCCCCATTGAGCTTTCTCAGACTGAATACCCCCCCCCATCACAAACCTCAGGCCATAACCACGGTCATTCCCAGGCAGCCACTGCTGGCCTAGCCCCCAGCCTCCCAGCCTGGGCTGTTCTGTTAGGCCTAGGGCACTCACCGAAGCCTGCCGATGAGAACTTGAGAGGATCCTGTGGACTTTCACATAGTTCCAGTTGGCCACAGCCATGTCCACCCATAGATCCCGGCTGCGGGGCTCGCTTGGGCCGTAGATGCGGGACACGTAGTAGTTGTGGTTGTCCTCCTGCAGGGACGAGATGGAGCCCATAGGAGGCGTGAAGAGCCAGGCAAGCTGGGTACCACCCTCACCCTCCCCCCTACCCAGACTTCCCCATCTTCTCCTGGCCCAGAGCCCTGGGCCTATTGCTTTAGCCCTAGAAGCTTCCAGAACACCCCTGGAGAACACTGTCCCAAGTCATTCCTCAACAGGTCTACACCTGCTCCATCTATGCTCAGCCCTGTCCTACCCAGACAAGCCAGAGGCTTATCCCGTAACCCTAAATTTCAGAGCATGACAAAGACCAAGTTCGGCACTGGAGACATGATGGAGAAACCCCAGATAAAGAGAAAAACAACAAGCGGGGCTAAGATGTCTGAGGGAGGATGTCTGAGGTTGTTGATCTTGGGGAATTTCTAGTCAGTTTGGAGGATGCAGGGTGCGGGACGCAGGCAATGCAACCAGGACGTAGAGGTATGAGCAGAGCAGAGAACAGCAGTGCCCTCACCGAGATGGCCAAGTGCAGCAAACGAGGAGAGAAGCAAGGAGTCCCTCAAGGCATACTTTTTGTATCTCCCTATGTGGCTGATGTAGATACCACAGAAGGCTGGGCTCTTTCCTCAGTCTCCCTTGGAGGAGCGTCTGGGGCCAGGGCTTATAGCAGGCCAGGGATGTGGCTGGCAGAAAGAATGGGAAAGCCAGTGAGCTAGTGTCTCAGTACTCCCTGGAGCTGGCCCAAGAGCACCTCAGAGAAGGCTAGCGGCAGCAGTGGGAAGGTTGACGGTTCCCAAGGCTACCTCAGCTGCAGTGATACTTTGAGCATCATGGGTCATTAATCAGGCAGCAGACAGAGCAGAGAAAACCATTGCTCTTCCTGCTGAGCTGCCAGCTGTCCAGCCAGCGCTTGGCCTGAGCCCAGTGGGAGCAGGGAATTGGGGCCCTGTGGCCACTGCATGCCTGCGGAGAAGCAGAGTATGATTCTGACAAATCGATGCCCTGGGAGCACATCTTGAAGACCTAGGGTTAAGGAGGGCTGGGAGAGATGAGGAGAGAGAAGAATATTGGGGTTCTGCTGGGACCAGGTGCTACTGCAAGGTTGCATTCCCACTTCTAAGAAAATAGTTTACTTCACTCTTCACTGAGAGTACTTGTTGTTCTGTCAGAGGACCAGAATCTGGTACCCAGCACCCACATTGCAGGGTTCTCAACCACCTGTACTGCCAGCTCCAGGACATCTGGTCTCTGTGGGCACCCACATGCACATACACGCATATAAAAAAGAAAATAAAATCTTAAGAAAATAAAAGAGCCTAAATTTTTTGGGGAAAAAAAAATCAAGGGCATTTTCTTGTTGTTTGCTTTTTAAGACAGGGTTTCTCTGTGTAGCCCTGGATATCATGGAACTCACTTTGTAGACCAGGCTGACCTCAATCAAACTCAGAGATCCACCTGCCTCTGCCTCCCAAGTGCTGGGATTTAAAGGCATGTGCCACTTTTGCCCTTATTTATTTGTTTGTTTATCTATTTTTTATTTACTATGTATACCGGGTTCTGTCTGCAGGCCAGAAGAGAACACCAGATCTCATTATAGATGGTTATGAGCCACCATGTGGTTGCTGGGAATTGAACTCAGGACCTTTGGAAGAGCAGTCAGTGCTCTTAACCTCTGAGCCATCTCTCCAGCCCTCCATTATTATTATTATTATTATTATTTTTTTTTTTGAGACAGAGTTTCTCTGTGTAGCCTTGGCTGTCCTGAACTCGCTTTGTAGATCAGGCTGGCCTCGATCTCACAGAGATCTGCCTGGCTCTGCCTCTCGAGTGCTGGGATTAAAGGTGTGCACCACACCCAGTTTACCCCCCTCCTTTTTTTTTAACCACAGGGTCACATATAACTTAGGTTGGCCTAAAATTTGCTACCTAGCCAAGGCTGGCCTTGAACTCCCAACACTCCTGCTTCCACTCTCAAGTGCTTAGGATTTCAGGCATGCGTAACAATGCTGGCTTAAATGACTGTCTCAGCTTCCACTTGAACCCCTGACAAGCAGGAACAATCGTGTCACCTCTGTACCTGTGGACCAAGGTTCTCACTTACCTGTTCAGTGTTGAAGAAGTGTGTGGGAGTCAGGTGGGGCATACATGTAATCCCAGGAACTTGGGAGGCTGACATAGGAGGATCACAAGTTCAAGGCCAGCCAGAGCTACATAGAGTCAGGGTCAGCCCAGGTAACTGATTGAGACCCTGCCTCAAAATGAAAACAAACAAACAAATAAGCAAACACTGGGCTAGAGAGATGGCTCAGAGGTTAAGAGCACTGCCTGCTCTTCCAGAGGTCCTGAGTTCAATTCCCAGAAACCACATGGTGACTAACAACCATCTGTAATGTGATCTGGTGCCTTCTTCTGATATGAAGGTGTACATGCAGATAGAGCACTGTATACAGAAAATAAATAAATATTTTTTAAAAAGAAAAGAAAATGAACAAAGATTGGGGCCAAACCAGCCAGGTCCAGCCATCCTGAGGTATATATGACCACTGAGGGGGAGACTATCTTGTAATCCATGAACCAGGATACAAGTCAGCCATCTTGTATCTACAAGGTAACCAGCCTTAGAACCTATGATGGGAGACAGCAGAGAGGGCCCAAAATACTTGATCTTGACCTTGTGGTACATTCCTAATCTATTGTGTCACCAAGACACAAGGGTCTGTTTGTCTCACTTCCTCCTCGCTTCCTCTTGTGTCTGGGGCTCCTCAGGCTCCGACCCCTCAGGTGGCCCAGTCGGACTGAAGCCAGGTCCTTCCTTCCAAGCCTCCCTGAATGACCTTGGAGCCAAGTTATCTTTCCGAGGCTGAACAAGGAGGTGTGCTGCCTCAATGGCTGTGGGCAGCTTTCTTCAGTGCTGGGGTGGACACAATGTGAGGACACCTTGAGGACGTGAGATCTCTGTGTGTCTGTCTGTCCTCCCCTCCCAATCACTTGCTGACACACTCTTCCTCACCATCCCTCCCCCAACCCCGCAAAGTATCACTGTTTTTTTAGAGAAGAGCCCGGAGAAGTTGCCATACTCTGCAACCTGGGTGCCTCCTCGGCCACACTGAGTCAAAATGGGCGGTCACATGATTCAACGCTCCCCTTCTCAGTGGAAGCCTATCATCTACTCCTTCTGCAGCTTAAGCTGATCTGATCCTTCCGAAGAGAGAGTGAAGGTGACCGGGTGAGAAGCCAGTGGCTGAAGAGATGAACTGAAGCTGCCAGCTTGCCCCGTCCACAGGAGACACGGGTCCAGAACCAGGAGCGGTAACAGCCTCCTGCTTCTGGCTCCCACACGTACACTTAATGTGTGTCATAAACGAAGGGTGCAAATGAGACAGGAGCTGAGGGGTGCCTGGAGAGACAGATTAAATAACCCTGATTCCCAGCCGTTGTCTTGTGACACTGCTAGGATGGCTGCTGGGCACTGCAGGGACCTTACATGGGACAGTCTTCCCTGTGGGGTGACCAGAAGAAAATCTTCCATGAAGACCCCAAGCAGCCCTTCACTAAACAGCACAAACCTGAACAGCAAGAGAGACATAGAAAAGTGAGTTTCTGAGCAGATTGTTCACTGGCCATCATGTTTGTCTGTTTCTTATACAAAGTTAACATCTGGCTTAATGCCTGAACACTAGAGCAAAGTGTTTCTCCCCCACCCCACCCCCCCCCCCGTAGCTTGGAATGAACCTCGGGGACACTTGCCAGTTGCCACTACAGACCCCTTATCATGTTGTCACCTACCCCAGTGGTCTTCATGGAGGATGTCCGCTGTGGCAGAGATAGATAACAGCCTTGCAATAACCATTGTCCCCATCTGACCTCAGCACCGATGCCCCACATTAGCTGGGCACAGGCCACCTCACCTGACTGCATCTCCATCAGTCTTCCTGAGCCAGGGATAGCTACATGACTAGGTACGACCAATGGGAGGTCAGCAGGATTCTGTGCCCGCCCCCCCCCCCCCAAACCTGGATGGGATGCAGATGTGATGGCTGGAATGAAAGCAGCCATCTTAGATTACAAAAATGAGATGGGATGGCGGGGTTGCAGAGTGCCTAGCAACAAAAGAATGGGAAGATCCCCATGCCATGGAGACTCTTTGATACCCATTGCTCATACTATTCCCTGTGAGAGAAGAGATTTATTTTGTGCCTTAAGGTCCAGTCACAGAGGCATTTGATACATTTGCGCATTCTAGTCATTACAAAAAAAAAAACCCAAAAAAAACCCAAAAAAAACAGAGCGTGGTGATCTATGTTTGTGATTCCAGTGCTTGGAAGGTAAAGGCGGGAGGGTTAAAGAGCTCAAGGCCAGCCTTAGCTACATTGCAAGTTTGAGAGCAGCCTGGGTTATAGGAAACTCTACCTCAAGGGCGGGGGGCGGGGCCCGGGGTACGGGGAGAGTCAGTCTAACGGACAGGGCAGGACCCATAACATGTGTACAACACCCTGGTCATTGATCTTCCTGTCTCACTGGCAATGGGGTGAGTTTAAATTTTCTTTTCTTTCTTGGCAGCTCAGCACCTATATCGCACCCCAGGGAAGCCACACTGCATCCTTGGTGCCTTCTCCATCCCATAGCAGCCCGTGGGACATCTCCAGGGACTCTTAGGGTTCCGTGGTGGGGGCATCATCATTTGAAAACTGTCACAGGATAAAGTGTGGGGGCTTTGGTGTCCAATGCCCGATACACGAGGACGGTTGGTGGCAAGCATCACTCTTTTCTCAGGTGGCACTTCCTTCTTCAGCCACTCATCCCCCCCCCGCCCCCCCCCACGGATGCTGCAGTCTTGAAAGGGCTCCACAGAGCAGCGCCACACAAAGCCCTCTCAGCCTGTGCCCACAGCAGGAGGCCGGTAAGTGTGAGTTCTTAAATGGTTTTGTCAGATCTTTCCATGGAACGTTTTGATGGCTAGAGGCTGTCTCCTCAAACACTCCCCTCCAGGGGATCCTAATATCTGCATGGCAAAGGCTCTTCTCTCTCAATAGCTGCCCCCAAGGCCCCCCAGGCGCTCACTCTGACAGCAGGGGCTGCAGTTTACTTTGGCTGAGCTTAAGATGTTTCTGGAAAAGAAACTCCAGCTGAGCTCTCACAATCAGCCCATCACCTACCTGCGAGCCAACTGGCTGGTAGGGATGCTAGGCAAGCAACCAGGGGCTGGCAGGAGAGCTTGGCTGGCTAGGCTTGTCAGGATAGGACTTCGGCAGCCGGGGCCAACCAGGGAGGTGCTGCTGAGAAAGAGCCTCCCAATCACCCGAGTCCACGAGGGTTTCCAATACCATCCGAATGTGTTCTATACCCCAAGCTACTCAAACTGTTCTAAGAACAGCAACAACAGAGTCACTTAGGAGCCTGTTAGAAATGCAGAGTTCTGCCGGCACAGGCCTTTAATCCCAGCACTTGGGAGGCAGAGGCAGGCGATCCCTGCTGTTATACAGAGAAACTCTGTCTTGAAGAACCCAAGAAGGGGCTGGAGAGATGGCTCAGAGGTCTGTTCTTCCAGAGGTTCTGAGTTCAATTCCCAGCAACCCCATGGTTGCTCACAACCATCTGTAATGTGACATGATGCCTTCTTCTGGCCTGCAGGTGTACGTGCAGTACAGAACATTGTACACATAAATAAATCTTTAAAAAAAAAAAAAAAAGGAAGAAAGAAAGAAAAAGAAAAAATGCAGTTTTCGGCCAGGTGCAGTGGTGCACACCTTCAGTCCTAGCACTCAGGAGGCAGAAGCAGATTGACCCCTGTGAGGTCAGTGAAGGCTACATATTAAGTTTCATGTCAGCCATGACTACACCGTGAGACCCAGTCTCAAACAAACAGACAAACAAACAAAGCCAAGCATGGGTAATCTTACTGTAAGTTTACTGTGTAAGCTCATTGTGTAATATTAGTACTTGGGAAGCTGAGGCAGGAGGAGTTCAATTCCCAGCAACCACATGGTGGCTCACGACCATCTATAATGAGATCTGGTGCCCTCTTCTGGCACACAGGCATCCAAACAGGCAGAAACTATATACATAATAAGTAAATAAATCTTTAAAAAATTTCTTTTCTCCACCCACCATTTATCCTTAAGGAGATGGTGGCTAAGAGCCAGATTGTGGAGCAGAACTGGTATTCTTGTCTGGGCTCTGCCGCTCATTAGATACATGTGTGACCTTAAGCAGGTGGTTTCCTCTGCCCTTTCTGGATCTAGAGAAAACAGAATATCTGAAACACTTGTCTTGAGCTGGTAAGAGGGCTCAGCGGGTAAAGACACTGAGGCTGAGATGGGAGTTCTCTGCCTGGAACCTGCATAGTGGAAGGAAAGACTGAAATTCCCAAAATGTGACCCTCGCACATTTGTGCCAGCACACACATACGGTACCATTAAACTTGCTACACAGTAAACACACAGGAAACAAAAGAAATTCTTGCTCATGAGGTAGATGTGGACTAGACCAGCACCCGGGAAAGGTTCATTTAACGCTATCTCCCATTTTCCACTCATCTCAGCTGTGCGTAAGGTAAGGAACTCTGGTCCAAGATGTACCATGGGTGGGGCCTTTCAGTGTGGTGTGGTTGTTAGAAGGAATTCACAGGGTTTGGTTTTTTTTTTTTTTTAAAGATTCATTTATTTATGTATGTAAGGATATGTATGCCTGCACGACGGAGAGGGCAGCAGATAGAAGAAGGCATCAGATTCTGTTATAGACGGTTGTGAGCCACCATGTGATTGCTGGGAATTGAACTCAAGACTCTGTGATGAGCAGCCAGTGCTTTTAACCACTGAGCCAGCTCTCTAGACGCCCCCCCCCCAAAATCCCCCACAGTTCTTGAATGATTAGCTTGGTTACAAGAGTAAGCTGTCAGAAAGTGAAACCACCAGCTGGGCATGGTGGTGCATGTATTTAATTTAATCCCAGCACTCAAGGAGGCAGAGGCAGGTGGATCCCTGAGAGTTCGAGGCCAGCTTGGTCTACAAAGGGAGTCCAGGACAGCCAAGATAACCCTGTCTTGAAAAACCAAAGAAAAGAAAAGAAAGTGAAACCACCCTTGTGTTTTCTCTCTTCTACAGACAATTCCTTCTGAGTTAGAAAAAAAAAATTATGGCTGGATGATGATGGAGCACGCCTTTAATCCCATCACTCAGGAGGCAGAGGCAGGTGGATCTCTGAGTTCGAGGACAGCGTAGTCTACAAAGCAAGTTCCAGGACAGCCAAGGCTACACAGAGAAACCTTGTCTCAAACAAACAAACAATCCACTTATCCCTTTAGTGTATGTCCCTCAGCAAGCGTGAAGAGGTCAAGGGACAACTTTCTCTTTCTTCTATGTGCACTGAACTCAGGTCATCGGGTTGGGCAGAGAGCACCTCTCTTAGTTAGGGTTTCTATTACTGTGTAAAACACCATGGCCAAAAACAACTGAGGGAAGACAGGGTTTACTGCATCGTACCCTTCCGGATCACAGTCCAGCACTACATAAGTGAGGGCGGGAACTCAAACAGGGCAGGAACCTGGAGGCAGGAACCGAAGCAGAAGCCATGGAGGCTTGTTCCCCACGGCTTGCTCAGCCTGCTTCCTTACAGAACTCAGCAGCAGCTGCCCAACGTTGGCACCGCCCACAGCGAACTGGGCACCGCCCACAGTATACTGGGCCCTCCCACATCAGCCGTTAATCAAGACAGTACTCCACCGACTTACCTACAGGCTAATCTTATCCAGGCATCTTCTCTGTTATGATTGACTCTTCCCCATACAGCTAGGTCTGCGTCAAGCTGACAAAATTCAAGCACAGCCCTTCACCCACTGAGCCATCTCACCTTCTTTTTCCCTGTCTTGTTATGACACAAAGTAAAGCTTTTGCCGGCGGCAGCCCTGAATCTTGGCCTTCCAGAGCTGTGAGGGAAATAAACCTTTCTGGTTTTTGTTTTTGTGGGTTTTTTTGTTTTGTTTTGTTTGCTTGTTTGTTTGTCTTAATTTTGAGGTCCCGGCTCCAGCCGTGGCATCATGGCACATACTCAGAGTCCAGCACTAGGAAGAGGATACAAAAAGATCCCTAGAGACCAGCCTGGTCTACAAAATGAGTCCAGGACAGCCAGGGCTACACAGAGAAACCCTGTCTCAAACAAACAAACAAACAACAAACAAACAGGGTGGACAGCTCCATGAAATGACAAATTAAATAAAACAGGATTTGACGGTCAATGTGGCATTCCTAGCCATCATTTGTGAAAGCCCCATGACGGGCCACACGGAAGAAGAAAACCCACGCTTCGTTTTGTTTTTGAGACAGGGTCTCATTCTGTATGTGCCTAGGCTGGCTTTCGGCTCCCAGTAATCCTCCTGCCTCAGCCTCCCAAGGATTGGGATTCCAAGTGTGAACCACTGCACCCCATAGTTTTCTTAACTATTTCCTTTTTTACTGGCCGGTTGCTAGCCTCTGTGTTTTGTGTCCCCGCCTAAACACCACTGTGGTGAACTCACCACAGCATTTTCCATACGCCAGCTGTGTGCGCCTATGAGACACATAGTAAGTTCCAGCCTTGGCTACAGAGTGAGACTCTGACTCAGCAAGCAAGTGAGCAAGCACAGCTGGGGAGAGACCTACTGTGGGTAAGAGTGCTTGCTATGGGCCAGGTGACGGTGGCACACGACTATAATCCCAGTATTTGGAAGGCAGAGGCAAGTGGATCTCTGTGAGTTCGAAGCCAGCCTGGTCTATAGAGTGAGTTCCAGGACAGCGAGGATTGCTGTCTCAAACATAAATAAATAAATAAATAAATAAATAAATAAATAAAAATGTAAAAAAGTGCTTGCTGTGAAGGCGAGAGGACTTGAGTCCCCAGCAACCACATAAAAGCAAGGCATGGCCATGCAATGAGGGCAGTCGGTGCAGAGAAGCAAGGGCAGGTGGGTCCTGCTACCCTAGCTCAACGACAGGCTGCAGGCTTACTGAGAGACCTGGCCTCATAGGAAGGCAATCCGCAGCTGTAGTTGAATGCGGTGAAACGGACACAGACTCCCTGGAAACCCTGGCACCCCGTTTCGCAAGGCGCTGATGAGTGAGCCCCAGGCCAACGGAGTGGAGTGTCCGGAGGCCACCCTGGTCTCGGTTCTTCTCTCTAACGCCATCGGAGACCTCTAGGGATGGGGATCTCTTCCTTCCTTCCCTCCCTCAGAGGAGTATCTGCCATGGACAAGCACTGATCACATGTGACAGACAGTCTGGGTCCAAAGTGCCAGATGGAGGCAATTCAGACATATACAGGTACTGTGGTGTGGGCGCAGAGCGACATGAGGCAAAAATAAGACAGGTCCTTTGGCCTGGCTCAGCTCAGCGGCTGTCAGAAGGAGAGGAAAAAAAAAAAAGCTACATCTAGAGCTTTCTTGGCACCAGGAAACACTCTAGGTGCTCCACGCCTCCAGGGGCCAAGTCTTCGCTGTCCTGTCTATGGTCGCCCGGGCTCCTCCGGCCACCTAGAACCCAGACTACACCCCGCAAGATGCCCAGAGCCCTGGCTCTGGTCCCCAGCTGTCATGGGTTTTCATTAGCGCAGCTGCTTTCCCGCCTCCGCCTCCGTCGTTGGCAGAGGCTCCCTGAGCCTGACTCAGCCCAGCACAGCCCACAGCAGTGGGGCGGCGGCAGGCAGGGAGGGGGGCGAAGTTGAGTCATGGACTCCCGATAGCCTTGAGCCCTATGATTTACATGTGTCCTAGGATTTACAGGCAGATGCACCTGGCCTGGGGCAGGTTGTCACTCCAGAAGGATGTGATGCCGCCTCTGAACATTCTTGCAGATAGACTTGACCCTCCCATCTCTGAGGCAGAGCTAGGGACAGCCCCACAAAGGAGTTCTCTCCCAGCTGGCTTTGTTCTATAGTGTCACCTCTTTTTTAAGTTAATTAATTGGGGTTTGTTTGTTTGTTTCTGTTTGGTTTTGAGACAGGGTTTCTCTGCCTTGGAACTTACTCTGTAGACCAGGCTGGCCTCAAACTCAAAGATCCCCTTGTCTCTGATTCCTGAGTGCTGGGACTAAAGGTGTGTGCCACCCAAGCCCAGTTGCAGTGTAGCCTTTTGGTGTGTGGCTGTCATGAAGCCTCCATGTGCTCCAAAGCCTGGCATTCTGTTTGTCACCTTAGCTACTATTATTTATTTACTTATTCCAGGACGTTTGAGACAAGATCTTGAACTTACCATGCAGACCAAACTGGCTTTGAACTGGTGGTAGGTAATCCTCCTGCCTCAGCCTTCTGGGTGCTGGGATTACATGTATGAACTACCACCACAGCTCACATTATTTTTAAAGTATTAAGTATTGGATTTTGGGCCTCACACCCTAGGCAAATGCTATACCATTGAATCATACCTCTGGTTTTCTCTCTCTCCCTCTCCCTCTCTCTCTCTCTCTGACCCCCGCCCCACCGCCCCAAGACAGGGCTGTCCTGGACTCATTTTGTAGAACAGGCTGGCCTCGAATTCACAGAGATCCTCCTGCCTCTGCCTCCCTGAGTGCTGGGATCAAAGATGTGCACCACCACACGATCCTCCTTATTTTAATTTTTTGAGACGGGCTTTCACTAAATTGCCTAGGCTAGCCTGGAAATCACTTTGTAACCCACTTAGGCCTTGAATTTGTGATCTTCCCACCTCAGCCTTCTGAGTAACTGGGCCAGCTCTGGCCACCATGATAAAACTGGTTGGAGCCTGGAGAACTGGAGAGATAACTCAGAGGTTAAGAGCCTGAAGTGTTCTTCCAGAGGACCGGAGTGGGGTTCCCAGCACCCACATCCACTGACTCATAACTGCCTGTAATCCCAGCTCCAGGAGCTCTGACACCCTCTCTGGCCTCTGAGGGCACCTGCACACTTGTGGCATATACTCAGACACACTCACACATAAATACAAAATGAGTTAGAACAAATCTCTTTTTTAAAAAAAACAAAACAAAGGCCGGGCGCACACCTTTAATCCCAGCACTCGGGAGGCAGAGGCAGGCGAATCGCTGTGAGTTCGAGGCCAGCCTGGTCTACAAAGCTAGTCCAGGACAGTCAAGGCTACACAGAGAAACTCTGTCTCTTAAAAAAAACAACAACAACAAAACAAAACAAAACCTAAAATCAGTCAGGTGTAGTGGCGCATGCCTTTAATCCCAGCACATGAGAGGCAGAGGCAGATGGGTCTCTGTGAGTTCAAGGCCAGCCTAGTCTACAAAGAGAGTTCAAGGACAGCCAGGATATAGAAACTCTATCTCAAAAAAGCAATACAAAAAAACCCAAAAAACCCCAAACCCTAAAATCCTTTAGACAGCTTAGGTCTCAGAAGCTCTTATACCCAGACACCCAGCAGAATCATGTAGGAAGTTTTATTTTTTTCCTTTTCTGTTTTTATTTTTCTTTTCTTTTTTCTTTTTTTTTTCCTGTTTTTATTTTTCGAGACAAGGTTTTCTGTGTAGTCATGGCTGTCTTGGACTTCTTTGTAGACCAGGCTGGCCTCAAACTCACAGGGATCCACTTGCCTCTGCCTCCCCAGTGCTGAGATTAAAGGCATGCACCACCACGCCCGGCTTATTTCCTTCTTGACAGGAACCAGAATGGCACCCAAGGCCTCACACATGCTAGGGAAATATTCCTCCACTGAGCTATGTCCCAGCCACAAGGGCAGATTTTTATTTTTGAAATTATTTTATATGTACAGGTGTTTTGCCACCTGTGCGCCACAGGTGTGTGTCTGGTGCCTAAGAGGCCAGAAGAAGGTGTCAGATCCCCTGAAACTGGAGTTACAGATGGTTGTGAGCTGCCATATGGGTGCTTGAAATAGTACCCAGGTCCTCTGGAAGAGCAGCAGCAGCCAGTGCTCTTAAACACTGAGCCATCTCTGCAGCCCTCTGTGGGGGATACTTGAAAGAAATGAGTCCCCAGGTTTCAATGCTTGTGAACTAATCTGTCCAGAGTGGAGGCTAAGAATGTGTGTTTGCTTTTAAACCCTAGTGTTACTGAGTCCACCAGGGCTCACTAAATGTCACTGCTCCTTTCAAACACCCACAGACAATTGCTTCCAGAAGTTTGCGTCCCTGTGGCTGTTTCCTGTGATGGCCTCTTTGTGCACACTGGGACATGGCCCTTCTGACCACTGTGCCAGTCCCTGAGCAGGTATCATTTGTTTAATCCAGAGACCAGGAAAGCAGTGAGGAGGAGGGTGAGCCGACAGTTGTCCCTTCCTTAGGGACATCTCATGTGTGCTCACTGTCCACACTACCATTCTTCCACGCCTACCCTGTTCCTCAGTTCTGAATGTTCCAGAAAGCAAGACAGAATAGGAAGTAAGTGGGCTGTGTCCTTTGAGAGTTCACCTCAGGGCTGGGATGAGGGCCTGTTGAGGGAGCCATTTACCTCAGGTACAATGGTAAGGAAATCAAAAGTTCAGGAATTGAGAAGAACATCTTTTAAAAAAAATATTTATTATTATTATTATTTTATGTATACAGTGTTTTGCCTACATGTACACTTGTATGCCAGAAGAGGGCACCATGTGGTTGCTGGGAATTGAACTCAGGACCTTTGGAAGAGCAGCCAATGCTCCCCACCTCTGAGCCATCTCTCCAGCCCCGAGAAGAACACTTAATATGGTATTTTAAAATTCAGCTGGGTGAGCCAGGCGTGGCGGCGCACACCTTTAATCCCAGCACTCGGGAGGCAGAGGCAGGTGGATCGCTGTGAGTTCGAGGTCAGCCTGGTCTACAAAGTGAGTCCAGGACAGCCAAGGCTACACAGAGAGACCCTGTTTTGAAAAAAAAAATACAAAACAAAAATTAACATTAGTGCCAAACACTTGTAGTATTTTGATGAATGAAATCTCAAAATGTTAAATAATGACAGAGTCAGACATGGTGGCCAAATCATTTCAGAGTAAATGGAAAACACAGTACCAGAAATGACACAGAGGATAGAAAACAAAACAAACCTTCAAAGCTTACACAATACCTTTAGAGAGATGTTTCCTCCGTGACACAGAACACGGAGGAGGATTTCCGAAAACCATGATAAAAAAGGTCTTAGAAAGTTAAAGCATGGCCAGGTTTGTGTAACAGGGACCTGAGACCTTAGCACAACTGACTCCATGATGCAAGTACCGGTCAGGCCAAACCGTTCAGCATGCAGACAGCACCACCTGGCAGAATGTAAACACAGACTTAAATCTATCGAAGTCCATAGTTCTGGGAAAGTCTCAAAAGGTACTAACCTTGCTTTTTAGCCTCTGTAGTGCTGCTTCTGGCTAACTGTTCTTGTTAACTGAAGTGTGTCAAACCAGAACATGGTTTTGGGGCTTAAAAGCTCACCCTGAGCAAGGCTCGGTGCTCCACTGGCATCCCAAACACCCAGTGTAGATGCCAACTGCCTAATAAAGACTTTGTTTTGGCTTAAAACTGTGCCCGATCAGTCTTCTCTGGTGGATTCCCCACAACAGTGTGGTGGTTCCAGCTGGAGGCTAGCCTGGCCTACATAGTAAATTTCAGGCCAGCATGGACAGTCATCTATGATTTCAGAATTTTGAGGTGACAGTGAACACTCTATAAAAAGAAGTATATACCTGTTTGGTGGTAGCATATGCCTTTAAACTCTGGAGACAGAAGCAGGCAGCAGATCTGTACAAGTCTACAGAGCCAGTTTCAGGACAGCCAGGGCTTTTAGACAGAGAAACCTTGTCTTGACAAAATATGTATATGCATATAATATACTATATTACATATTGTAATAGAATATAGAATACATTATACATAATATGTGTATTATATCTAATATATACAATAAGATCAGGAATAAGAGTGACACTAAAGTTCATTTTTCTTTTTTTCTATTTTTTCTTTTTTTCTTGAGACAAGGTTTCTCTGTGTAGCCTTGGCTATCCTAAACTCGCTTTGTAGACCAGGCTGGCCTTGAGCTCACAGTGATCTGCCTTTGCCTCCCGAGTGCTGGGATTAAAGGCATGAGCCACCACACCCGGCCATTTTTCTTTATTGAGACAGGACTTTCTGTGTAGGCTGAGCTGGCCTCAAACTCTCAGCAATCTCTCTGCCTCAGCCTCCTAAGTACTGGGATTACAAGTGTGAGCCACTGTACCCTGTGTTGCACCCCATCTCTTTGAGGGTGAGAAGCAAGGTATATGTATGTGCTGAGATGTGGGTCTCATTAGGTACCCCAGGCTGGCCTTGATGTCCATGATCCTGCCTCAGTCCCCCCAAGTGCTGGGATGACAGGGGTGAGCCATCGCGCTCTGTGGTACAGCAGGACCCTTTGTGGTTATATTAGGAAAAAAAAGGGGGGGTGAGGTGCCTTCAAGCTTTGAAAGGAAAATTAGTTTAATTTATAAGTCTACATATCGCCCAAAAGAGAGGGCAGAATAAATGCATTTTCAGACACATACATCTTTCCTACAAGGTGACCTCTGTCAGGAACTTAACTGCCACAAGAAAGGAAAGACGCGGGGTAAAGGAACCAGGACTCCAACACTCAAGAAACAAAGAGGAGGAGGTGCAGGCTGGAAACCGTGGAGGGGGAGAAAAGTCCGCCAAGTTGGGACAAATTTTTACTTCTCTTTGTGTATTGAATATTTAAGACAGGGTCTTATGTAGCCCAGAATGGCCCTGGACTCACTATGTGGTCAAGAATAACCTTAAAGCTGAGTGTGGTGGCACAAGCCTTTAATCCCAGCACTCAGGGAGGCAGAGGCAGGCGGATCGCTGTGAGTTCGAGGCCAGCCTGGTCTACAAAGTGAGTCCAGGACAGCCAGGGCTACACAGAGAAACCCTGTCTCAAAACAAAAAAACAAAAAAACAAAAAACAAAAAACAAAAAACCAAGAGTAACCTTGAACTTCTGATCCTCCTGCTCCTATCTCCAGAGTGCTGGATCACAAGCATGTAGCACATCAACCCATTTTGTGCAGTTTTGGGGATCAAACCCAGGGCTTTGTGAGTGCTAAGTAAGTATTCTACCCACTGAGCTACAGCCGCCTCTCCCTTCATGACAAGTTTGACCACACTGAAAATGTCATCTGAGGTCAAAGGAAGGCATGTAAGAATATGTTACCAGGGTTAGCACAGAAAACTGGACAGGCAGGGCCAGGGAGAAAGCAAGAATCATGGGGCGGCGGGGGCTGGGGGGGGTATGGTAGGGGGGAGAGCGGCTGGAGAGATGGCTCTGAGGCTAAGAGCACAGGCTGCTTGCTATCCCAGAAGATCCAGGTTCAATTCCCAGCAACCACATGGTGGCTCACAACTGTCTATAACGGGCTCTGGTGCCCTCTTCTGGCCTGCAGGTGTACATGCAGGTAGAGAGCTCATATACATAAAAATGAATAAATATATGTTTTAAAGAATTCTGAAAAACAAAAAAATGGAAATACAGGAAACAGGGCTGGAGAGACCATGGTGAAGGGCATTTCCCAAAGAGTCGGGCAATCCCCGAGACCCAGATGGTGGAAGGAGAGAACTGACTCCTGAAAATTGTCCTCTGACCTTCACACACCTGCAATGGTACATGTACCCCCCACTCCAACACAAAAATAAACAAGCCAATGGAAAAAAATAATGAGAAGGAGGAGGAAGGGAAGAGGAGGAGGAGGAAATGATGAAGACACACGACATTACTACACTTGGATCATGTGATAATGCCATAAGGAAAGACGTGTGAGTTAAGGAGAAAAGATGGAGGCATTCTGGGAAGTAGAGCTAAGTCATCCACCACAACAGACAAAAAGCAGACACTGTCCAAAACCCACTCATTGGTGGGTGTGGTGGCCCATATGGTTAGGCCCAGCACATAGGAGGCAGAGGCAGATGGATCTCTGTGAGTTCAAGGCCAGCCTTCTCTACATAGTGAGTTCAAGGCCAGCCTTCTCTACATAGTGAGTTCAAGGCCAGCCAAAGTTACATAGTGAGACCCTGTCTCCAAAGGAACTAAACAAAGCTCACTCATTAGTGGAGCTAAAGAGGCAGACTAACGGGAAAACAATAGGCCAGAGGTATCCTGTTTTGGAAAAGGTTGGGGGGGGGGGTGGGAAGGCTGCCTGGGACTTCTGTGTTTACTCTTCTATGCTTCTAGAACTACTTTTGGCCTATACTGCCCAGGCTGGCCCTCAACTCCAGGTTTCTGATGATCCTTTCACCTCAGCTTTATGCTCAGCTAGGACCGCAGGCGCACACAGTGTGCCTACTACTTCTAGCTCTGCCTGGTGTTTGGAAGTTTCTGGAAGTTCTTCAAGACATAGGAAAGAAAGAAATCGGGGCTGCGAAGCACATGCCCTTGTCTCTGCTTCTCCTTCTGTAGCTTTCCTGCATCCTGAGCCTCGACCCTTCCCTTCCCAGGGAACACTCACACCCACTCACACCCACTCGCACCCATCCCAGACACAAGGCACCCAAAGCTGCAAACTATGGGGCACATGGACATAGTATGCAAAACTCCTCAGCCACAGGTGTGAAACGCTGCTGTAACACAGTCACTTATGGATGCAGAGGCCTCTCAGCCTGCAGCTATCTCCTTCCGCTGAGTGCTTCCTGTCCCCAGACTGAGGAACTTCTCACCTGGGCTACTTCCTCCTCAGCTCCAGCCACCTCAGAATGCTCTTCCATGGCCCTGTCCTTAACCTTTAGGCTTCTCCCCGCCCCCCTCCCCGCCGCCCGCCCGCAGTCTAAAGATGAAGTGGAAATGTGGCAGAGGGCAGCTTAAACTGGCAGCTGCGATGTAACTAGGCCACCTGCAGCTTTTTCTCCCTCCCTCTAAGTCCTAGCAGAGCTCGGTGCCTGCGCTGCACATCCTGGACCAGGGTACTTCAGACAGGATCTTTCCAGGTCCTGGCGGAAGCGAGCATCCTGCAAAAGCTCTGAGATGCTTTGATCCTAATGCCCCACCTGGAGTTGGCTTGCCTCCTCGTCCCTGGGATCCCTATCCATTCCAGTCTCCATATCTGACACTGAGGCAGGCCCCACTCTCCCTCCATGTTGGTTCGGCACTCACCACCACTCTGGTCCTGTTGTCCGGTAGTGTGTCAATGGCCAGGGCGTCCCCACCCAGGTCCTGGCTTAACTGGGTCTTGCCTGGCTTCAACACCTGCCCGGGACTCTCTCGGGTTCTCCGACTCCAGCCTTGCCTGGTCCTCTTGGCCGTCCAGCCAGAGCCTTGGCTTTCATCATGACCTGGAGGAGGGAGGGATAGAACACTGAGTGCTGGTGGTCCTGAGGAAGGATGGAAGAAGGGGTCCAAACTGCCTATCCTGCATCACCCTCAACACCACACCATCATTGATGCTGAGGACACTTGATGACCAGGACAGCAAGTTCACAACACAGACTGAGAGCCATGTGCCTCATACTATGCCCAGAAATGTACACATGGAATACTAAAACCCCTCAACCCTCCACAGTGGACAAGGTGTGTCTGGCAGGCCAGAATCCAGCTCAGAGGTTAAAGGTGTTGGGGATTGAACTCAGAGCCTCACACGTGACAGGCTCCTCCACTGACCCACATGTCCAACTATGTCCTTCTTTCTGTCTCTTTGTCTTTTGATTACGCCATACGTCTCATATAAATGGAATCATACAGGTATCTCTTGCTGTGATTGGCCTTATTTCACTTAGCACAATGTCTTCAAGGTTCAGTCATGTTCTTTTTGACGACTGAATGGTATTCCACATTTTGCTTTATCTGACATCTAACCATACACTTGGGATGCTTTCATAGGTCAGCTACTGTGCACGACCCTAAGCCTCATTTGTGTGAAAGTAACTTTTTCTTTTTTTGTAAGTCAGCTGTCTTTATTGAGTTAAAGCCAACACAAAAGAGGCGAGGGCCAGATGTGGTGGTGCACGCCTTTACTCCCAGCACTCGGGAGGCAGAGGCAGGCTGATCTCTGTGAGTTTGAGGCCAGCCTGGTCTACAAAGCAAATCCGGGACAGCCAAGGTTGTTACACAAGAAAACCCTGTCTTGAAAAACCAAAACCCCAAACCGAACAACCAAATAAAAAAAGCGGCGAGGACTGCAGGTGCTTTTCACTGCCCTGGGCCTCAGCTGGAGAAACCATAGGGGTGCAGGGGGAAAGCCCAGCTCCCCACCCAACTAAATCACTCCTCTTGCTCCTCCTATGGGCCAGAGTGCCAGCCTCAGGGCCCTTGCTCTGGTCACATTCCTGGGGATGCCAGAAGGCTGCTCCCTGTCACCCACACTTCCTCTGATCTGTGTCTCTCAGTCACTGTCCCTGTGAGCCTGGCACCACTGTATTCCTCACAACAGATGGGTTACAGGATATGGGTGCCACAGATGCCACAGACACCCCCAGGACCGCTCACTGGTTAGGGTGGTGACAAAGGCTCTGGTAAGGGCAGGTGGCCGAGGCTACCTGTGGCCCTGGGCGCTGGTGTTCATGTGATTCCCGGATACCGATGACCTGCTTAAACAGGCCTTCCACGCCGTGGAAGTACACACACTGCTGTCCACTGGGCCCTTCACAACACGGCAGGCATACTGCACTGTGTATATGGCACCCGGGCTGTGCTCCTTCCACCTCTGCATATCAGCCTTGTCCTGGGCCAGCTCTGGCAGTGAGCGGCGCACATGTTCCGGTAGCCGTACAGGGCCACTGATGGCTCATTGGCCGGGACATAGACGTTTTCCCCTGACCTTGTCTGTGAGTTTCTTTCCCTTCACGGGTATCTCAGGTTCTTCCATAGCGAAGGCACCTCACAATCTGTCCCTCGCTCCCTCTCTCCCTCCCTCCCCCACTGGCTTTGACAGCTGAAAAATCCCTCCAGACATTAACAGAGCCTCCCTGGAAACAAATCGTTCTCCCTTGCCCGCTTGATTTGGTTTGTTTGGTTTGAAATGGGACCACAATACCCAGCCCTGGCTGATGGGAGCTTGCTATATAAATGGGGATGGCCTTAAATCACAGAGATCTGCCTGTATCTGTGGCTAAAATGCTAGGGTTAAAGGTGTGTGCTACCACACCTGGGTCCCTCGTCCTACTGACCTCAGGCAATTCACTCTTCTTGTGTATCAGTGGGCCCAGAAAAGCAGCTGGGATGGCAAAGCGGTCTCATTTCAAATGCCATCTCCCATTAATTAGTGGCAGCCAGAAACACTCTAGACAGGAATCCCAAGGTTTAGTTTGTGTTTAGCAGAAGAGATTGTCATGATCGATTAGTAATGTCTGCCATGAGCACAGGATTGGCAAGTGGCAGCACAGAGCCAGTTGTTCCAAGCCTCAGCTCTCTTGGGGCTGTTAAACTGATTCTAAATGGTCCTGAAAAGCATTCTCCTCCCTTTCAGAGAGTTGGGTTCCCAAAGCTGTGCCCTTAGGTTGTCAGTCTAAATGTCACATCTGCCCTGCATATATGAAGGACACAGACCACCCCACCAGTTGCCTTCATCAATTTTGGGTCCTAGGTCAGATCTCCTCTTCACCTCTGACTCCAACCACCTTGCTCACCAAGGCTCCTTGAATGGCTCTCAATTTCCAAGACCCCCCCCGCCCCCCCCGCCGCCCGAGTTCACTGTGTGCCTTCTCCCAGGGAGACTTGCACTCCCCAGGCCTCTCTCCACTCTCCTCAGAGTGCCAGGCAAACAGTAAGTGCTCAATCACTGCATGATTGAGGACACTACACTAGGGGATAGCTCTCTTGTAGCAGCAAGGACAGGGGTTGAAACAAGGTTTGGCTGGACCAGGCCTGGGACCTGGCCAGAATTCTGCTGTGGGGTTCTGACTTGTCATTAGGCATTTTATCCAATTAAGTCATTCTTGGCTGCTGGTGCCTGCTGGACTCTTGCCTGGCCCCTCTCACTTCTCCGTCCCTAATCGTAACCAGATGCTTCTGGAGAATGTGGGCAGAGGGGGCAGTTCGGACCTGTTCCCAAGATATCGACCAAATGGCCAGAAGCCCAGCGGTGGGCTGCAGCTGCCGACCACTCAGTCCCACGCAAGCTGCCGGGCCTCATCAGCAAGGCTACCGCTGTTTGTGGCAGGTCTGCTTGTGCTGAGTTGGGTGGTGGCCTGCTCCCCAAGTTCTCTCCTGCAAATAGCCCCGAGGGGAAGGCAGAAGCTGGGACTGGAAAGGCATACATGCAGGCCAAATGGAGGGGCTAATGTGCAGACGGGCAGGAAGACCCAAGCTTGGACGGACTATGGAGAAGGATATCAGATGGGGTGTAGGAGGCCCACAGGATGGTAGGGGAAAACACCTGAGCTTTAAGTCCCAGCCCACCCAGTCCCTCAAGCTGGGACCTGGCACTTTTCCTTTTTAAGCTTCAGTTTCTCCGTGTGACAGGCTGCCTTGACTATTGAGTTAAAGCATTTGGTTCTGAGCAGCCAGGAGCAGGGGCATGGCCTCTATGCAGGATGATGGGAAAAGGGCAGAGGAGACTGCGAGGCACTGGGGATCCCCAGAAGTGCCCCTCCAGCTTCAGGGTTTGTGCCTCTTGCCCCGCCCAGTTGGATGGACCAGGATGTCACCTCTTGGTCTATACCAGGAGTGTAGCTGGCTGGTCACACAGGTGCAGGACCACATGCCTGGGCATACAGCCTTGAGGGTCTAATGGAAGCCATACGCTAACAGATTCATGTAGGTGACCCCTAGACACCCTGGGCCCCGATTCTTCCATCCTTTGCTTCTAGAACAGGGCCAAACCCTATCGCTCAGAGCTCTAAGCGCCATGTCATCTAATAGGATGGCATGACAGCAGTGGCTCTGAGAGACTGCCAGCCACTCTTAGAGGTCACTAGTCTTTCATCCCCATGTCAGTCAACGCCAGAAGACAGGCATTAGCTTTAGATCCATCTCATAAATAGAGGAAACCAGGCACAAAGATGCTAAACAACTCCCCCTGTAGGTCACCCACTCAGGCCACGGCAGGATTTGAACTCAGGCAGCGTGGCTCCTTTCTGGTCAGAACCATACAGCACAGTACAGTGAAGCCAAGCATAGTTGCGCATGCCCTTAAACCCAGCACTCAGGAGGCAGAGGCAGGTGAATCTCTGTGAGTTCAAGGCCAGCCTGGTCTACAGAACAAGTTTTGTGTCAGCTGAGACTGTATAATGTGAGAGAGTACAAAGGTCATACTCCCATGCCCTGCCCTGACACAGCAGTGGCCCAGTGTGCTAGGGCTGAAGAGCAGCCAGGTTACACCACCCAGGGCCTGACCCCCAACCTGCCTTCAATTCCGTCTGCCACTCAAGCTGGTCCTCCCAGCCATACGGCCACCATACTGTCCAGGCCACTGAGGTCCTCTCTGGGTAGTCGGTTCAGCTTCCACTCTGTATGCTCCAGAGCCAGTTACCCACATACTCTGGCTAAAGCCAGCCGTCTAAAAGCCCCATTTGATCCCTCATGGACCCCTCTCACCACACCCCCTCCATCTGACCCAAGCCTCCCCCCCCCCCCCCCCCCCCCCCCGCTTTCTCCGCTTTCTCTCACATTCCTCCAGGCCCTCTAGGACTCAGCCCTGCTATCCAGCCACCAAAGAGTCACAAAGTTTCCTAAGACAAGACTACTCTGCTCCTAAATAGGCCTTCCCCGGCGACCTCTTACTCATTCTTCAAGTCTGACAAGACATCATCAGTCCCTGAGTCTCCCAGATGCCTCTCTCCCCCTCACCCAGATGCCAGGGGGTTACCACCCAAGCTGGCCTCCTGGACCCCTATGCCCTTCGATGCCTGTGCATTTAGAATTCTGGGTACTGCAAGGATGAGTGTTCATCAGGTACCAGTGAGTGAAAGAGGGGGCGGGGAGGCAGGGGAAAGCCCATCTCATCTGTAGGACAGATGAGAATCTCCCTTGGGCATAGGCCTGCTGGAGACCTGCCCCCCCCCCCCCGCCCTGTCACAGAAGTGAAGGAGCACAGGTTTGCCACCAAGCTGAAGGTCCAACCTTGAACTACAGCACCACAATTTGTTTTTAAAGATTGATTTATTTATTATGTACGCAGTGTTCTGCCTGCATGTATGACTGCCGGCCAGAAGAGGGTATCTTCTCTCATTATAACCGGCTGTGAGCCACACCATGTGATTGCTGGGAATTGAACTCAAAAACTTTTGGAAGAGCAGCAGCCAGGGCTCTTAACCTCTGAGCCATTTCTCCAGCCCGACGATTGTTCTTTTTAATACAAATTTTGATTTCCTAGTCTAGGGATCTTTCCCCCCGCCCCTACTTTTCTTGCGTGTGCCTGTGCGTGATAGCGGTGATAATATTGCATATCTTGGCATTCTTTTAAGATTTTTTTTTTTCCAAGACACAGTTTCTCTGTGTGGCCTTGGCTGTCCCGGACTCCCTTTGTAGACCAGGCTGGCCTCGAACTCACAGAGATCTGCCTGCCTCTGCCTCCCTGGGCGCTGGAATCCCAGGTGTGTGCCACCATGCCCAGCTTAACACCACAGTTTTCAGACATCTCTGGAAGCCTCCACTCTGATAGGTAAGATGGAATGAGAACAGCTCCACCATTTACCAGGTTGAATCTTTTAACAAAACTATGTACATGAAGCAGCCAGCAAAACCAATCTCCTGTGGAACTAGGGATGTAGCTCAGTTGACAGAGTGCTCACCTAGCATGCCAGAAGCTCTGGGTTCGATTCTCCAGTGCTACATAAACATGACGTCATGGTGTTATGCCTCTAATCCCAGTACTGTGGGGTGGAGGCTGGAAAATCAGAAATCAAGGCCATCCTCAATTACATAATGAGTTCAAAGCCACCCTGGGCTACATGACACCATGTCTTTATTTATTTTATGTGTATGGGTGTTTTTCCTTCGTGCACAGACATGCGCACCACATGCATGCCTGGTGCCATGGCTCCCCCGGAATAGGAGTTACAGGCAGTTGGGAGCTGCCATGTGGGTGCTGGGAATTGAACCCGGGTCCTCGGGAAGAGGAGCCGGTGCTCTTCACTGCTGAGCCATCTCTCCAGCCATGACACCATGTCTTAAGTCTGGCTTCACACATGGTCACATAAGGTCCTCCTAGGCTTAAAAAAAAAAAACCTCACCTTTCTACTTATAAAGCCCCTCCTCCAGAGACCCCCCCCCTTGCCTTGGAAAGGAAGAGGGGCATCAGATTGGGGAGGTCTGCTTTCTTTCTTTCTTTCTTTCTTTCTTTCTTTCTTTCTTTCTTTCTTTTTAGGCAGGGTTTCTCTTTGTACGAGCCAAGGTTGCCCTAGACTTATTTTGTAGACCAGGCCTGCCTTAAACTCACTGATTTCCACCTGCCTCTGCTTCCCGAGCGCTGGGATTAAAGGAATGTGCCACCACGCCCAGTGCCTCTACTTTCTAAAGGGTACTCCGAAAGGGCTCAGACAGAAGCACCTGCACACTCACACTGTTCAACAGTTTTGTTTTGGTTCTGGTTTTTTGAGACAGGGCTTCGATGTGTAACCCTGGCTGCCCTGGAACTCGCTTTGTAGACCAGGCCGGCCTCGAACTCACAGAGATCCTACTGCCTCTGCCTCTGCCTCCCGATTAAAAACATTTTGTTCACTATGAATGTAACATTTATATAATTCCTTATTGTTTCTTGATTCTTCTTGCTGTATGTAGTTTATTGTATATATTTAAATATATATATATTTAAATATATATATAAACTGTGATTTTCTATGATGGGACACTATGCAAGGATTAGGACAGTAAGATTCTCAGTCTTTCCGTGGACTGTATTTATGAATTAAAGTTTTATTTTGATGTTATAAGATCTTCAATTAAATCTTCAATTAAAAACAAAGTTTTGCTTTGCTTTAAACTGGGTCTCATGTTACAGGCTGGCCTCGAACTCACTATGTAGCCAAGGATGACCTTGAACCTTCTTCCTCCAAGTTGCCTTCCTCTCAGTGTGGCCCATTGTGCCCAGCTTTCCCACACACGTTGATTAAGCAGGTTTCCATACAAGACGTGGTGAGGGGGTGGAAGAGTTCTCAGTGATGAGCGGGCATGATCTTGAGCCCAAACATTCTACACTTCTTCCCACAGACACAGCACAGTGAATGAGGGCAGAGTATGGCTGCTGTCAGACCCTCCCTGCTGGGTAGGTCTCTCTGAAGAGGGGACACAGGAGCAAGTGAGACCTGTGTGGGGGGCCTCACTGAACACTGATGCCGCCACACCAGTCTCTAGACAAGTGCTCTGCCCCCCATTGTCACCACCAGCATCCCCCACCCATACCATCTCATCCCAAGCCAAGTTAATTTGAATCACATACTATGACCAATAAAGTCAAGAACACAGACCTGATGCTGACAGACACAACAGCCAATAGCAGCACCAAGAACTACCCCTCTGTGACCCAAGTGAGGGGCCCTCAATTCTCTTTCAAGGAGCTTGAAAATTACCCTCATTCCCAGCCCCAGAGAAAATATGGGTGCTGCAGAACCTAAGTTATATATTGAAGAAAAAAATGGCCTTTCTTGATAACATAAGGAATTCAAGGTACATCTCTGAAAGGATCTCCAAGTGGAAGAAATGGCTTGAGAAACTGGTATAGCAGAAAGGAGTATGCAGAATAGAAGCTCCTCCCCCACCCACCCCACCCCACCCTCTCCATGCAAGGCCAGAGCAACAGAGAGCACGCAGAACCAAATTGGAGGGAGACACGACCCTTGACCCTAGGAGCCCGGGAGCAGCAAGCTGCTTTTTCCTGGTGTCCCTGCCTCTCCGTCACTATGCAAGAGGTAGGGGAAGCAGATTAGACGGCCACGCTGGTGCCAGGATGTCCCCCATCCTCCGGAGGCTCCCACGCAGTCGCCAAGCCCAGCCTGGACCCAGCCTAGAGCAGCTGAGGGAAGGCAGCCAGGAAGAGCAAGGAAAGGCTAACGCCTCTCTGGAACGATCGCGGGTCCCTATGACTATTCAGGGAACCCCGGGCTGGATCCCTTCACGTCCGTCCGTCAGAAGCAGGGGTGCACACCTTCTGTTCCCACAGAAAAGTAGGGTCCCTGTCCGCTGTCCCCGGCGCCCTACGGACAGCACCTGGGGTCCCGCTGGAGGGTCTGCACCTGCCCCGGCCGCGCGTCCTACCTGCCGGCGTTGCGGGACTGAGCCCGCGCGCGACCCCGCGGAGTAGCAGCAACTGCAGCAGCCAGAGCTGAGGCCTCATAGTGGGCGCGGACACCCTCGGGTACTCTCGGTGGCAGCTGGCGATGCGCCGGCCTCGGGCTGGGCGAGCGGGAAGCTGGAGCGGAGCGGGCACGGCGAGCAAAGCGCAGCGTTGCGGCCCCGGGGAGCGCGGGCGGGAGGGCCCGGAGGGCGGGGCGCGACGCCGGGGTCCCCGCCTCCCGGAGCTCGGCGCCGCGCCCCGCGGGACCTGGGACCGCACCGAGACGTCTCTGGTCACCGAGAGAACCCGGTTGCCCTAGAAGTCCAGGGGAAAAAAGCAGAAGTTGTAGAGCCCAGAAAGCGCCCCTACTTGGGCCACCCATCTCCAGGGCATGAGACTTTCTGAGCTGGTCTTTGGACTTCTGTGGCTTCCTGGTGTTATACATAAGCCCACACACAGACAGACACGCGTCAGGAATTTCGCGCAGCCGAGCCCCCCGCCCCCAGCTTCTGCTCCAGCAGCGAACGGGAATTGCATTTCCTGATTCACACCCGATCTCCAGCACCCGCTCTCCTCCGACCCTCTCCCCTCCCCTCAGGGCCAGCAAACACGTAGGTGCTGAAGTCTGGCAAATTCCCACTCTAAAGCAGCACGTGCGCCCCCAACCCAAGAAGCCAGACCCAATCAAAACTACTCCCAAAGTCAGAAGCGGCGCCCAGTGTCACTACCAGACTCTGGGAATAGGGCACCTTATTTTATTTTATTATATTTTTCTTCCAGGATAGAATAAAAATACCCGCAATTTAGGAGATTTAATAGACGGCATGGAATCAGGTCAAGGCGCGAAGGTGCCTGTGACCTACTTCGTGGGAAGACAGAGAACTGGAGCCTAGAATGCGGAGAAGTTAGAGGGGCCCCTGGCTCCCTCCCGCCCGCTCTGGGGACCTGGAGAGTGCGGAAAGGAAGGGTGTGTAGGTTGCTTGGTGAGGCATACTCCGTCCGAGAAGGATGCTGGTGGGGACTGTAGAAGTAGTGTGTGCTTGAGTAGGTGGGGGGCCTGGCACTGAGATCAAGGAAATGAAAACTAAATTCGCATCTCTCAGAATCCCAGTTCTCTCTCCTCCCGATCCAAGAGCCTAGAAACCGGCCTCCGCCAGACCTCAACCCTTGATGTAATGCTACAGGCCAAGCCAAGTCCGCAAAGGGCTCGTTCTTACTGTTATTTGTTCCAGATAGAGACTCACTCTGTAGAGCAGGTTGACCTCGAACTCACGACCACTCTACCTGTTTCAGTTTACTTGATGGGATTACAAACTTGAGTCCACCAAACCATCGAAACGTGAATTCTTTCTTGACAGCACGGGCTGTTGGGGGGGAGGGGGAGAAGGGGGGAGTGCGGGAGGAGGGCGGCGGGGGGGGGGGCGGTGGTGTCAGAAAAGCTGTCTTTTCCAGCTGTGGCCTCCTACCGCCACCCAGTGGACACGTGATGAGCCACAGGACTGGCGTTTTTGCTGCTCTCTTGACGCGCAGGCGCTGCGGAGGACCTCTGTAAGTGTCCCCAAGTATCTTCGTGCGAGGCCAGTCTTGGTGCCCTCGTTGTGTTTTATAAGGGCTCAGGCAAAGCAGCATCTTGGAAATATTAGAAGGAAATGACGTGTGCAAGTTGCTAAACGTAAGCGTCCAGAGGTTGAGAGTGCATCTGGAACATTTCTCCGAAACAAATTTCGAGCCCCACCCCAGGTTATTTCACTGAGTCAGAGAATGATAACAGGAATCTTCAAATGTAGCACGGATCCAACTGTTGCCGATGCTGGTGACATTCTCGGAGTCACTGGGTTAGAACTTCCAGGTTCCCTAACAGCACCATTGTTTCCCGACTGTCTGGGAGTTGGCGAAGGAAAGGGTGCTACAAAAACACGTGGGACGTGAGAAAGCCACTTAAAAAGAAAACTGTTTAAAAGAACGAGGAAGGGGGCACCCGGATTTGAACCGGGGACCTCTTGATCTGCAGTCAAATGCTCTACCACTGAGCTATACCCCCTCTGCCGGCGTCTTAGCGCCAGTAACCACTTAGTGCTATCTTGGCGCAGGCGCACTAAAGCATCTGTAAAAGTAAGCGTGGAATCAGGTCTGGATAAAGAACTGACCTGCCACATTTCTCCCTTAAAAGCAAAAATTTTCCCCTGACGCTTTTAGATCCCTTCGGATGGTACGAGGAAAACGTAACCAAAAAGACTGAAGCGATCCTGCGCTGCTCCGCGCTCCTCTGGGCGGGACCCGCCGCGACTCCTCCGCGTTCTCCCTCCTACACTCTCACACTTCTCCCGACCTTCAGCCTCCAACCCCGGCTCTCCCTAAGGGACAGCCGTCGAGGTCACCCGCGCCTGAATGCGTCCAATTCGCTCCTCACGTCCTGTGGTTCACGAGCCGCTGCCTAGGAATACCATAAGGTCGATCCGGAGGCTCGCGACACACTCCGGTCAGGGGCCTACATTTAACCGCAGCAACAGTTGGACAGTACACGCCAGCAAAACACAGTGGGTTTGGGGAGGGGAGCGCCTCTACCCCTTCTAAAAGGTCTCACGAGTGCATTGAGAAATCACAAAAGAGGGATTGCTAACGTGAGGGGGCACCCGGATTTGAACCGGGGACCTCTTGATCTGCAGTCAAATGCTCTACCACTGAGCTATACCCCCAGCACGCTGACTCGCTTTCTTCGGATGCTTTTCTATGGAATAGATTTCTATGGACTAGCTCCGTTGTACTGCTATTCAACTCTCTCTCTCTCTCTCTCTCTCTCTCTCTCTCTCTCTCTCTCTCTCTCTCTCTCTCTCTCTCTCTCTCTCTCTCCCTCTCTCTCCTTATTTGTTATGTCAAGGATAACCTAATGAAAACACAAAGTACGATGAAAATATCAAGAATCCACAAGCCCTTCCTTCAAACCACATCTCAGAGAAACTACAAAATTAAAGATCTCGGTCCTCTGTATCTCTGCCCAGTTTCCCCCAGAGATACATTGCGAGCTTGGAAAGGTGGGAGGCTGTACTGTCTAGGCCCCTGAGTGCAGGACAGCACGAGCCTCTTATCCACCCTGGCACTGCTTCTACAGGGCTCATCTCCCTGGGGTCTCCTTCCCAGGGGATCAACACCAGCCAGAAGGCCCCATCCTGGTTAGCTGGTACCAATGTCCTTCAGCCCAGACAATCCTAGCCAAGTTCTTTAGCCAAATGGAGCGTGCATGCAGTCCCTGCTCCCCATACCCCATTGGATTTTTCCCCAAAAACCTTTCTGCAAAGAACCAAAGCCAGTTTGAGGAACAGACAGAAATGAGAGGTGAGCTGTTTTCAGGAGCACTTATGTACCTTTTACCCTTTAAATCTTTATGCAATTTTTTTTTAAAATCATGACACAAAGACAAAATAAGTAGGTCCTGTAGAAATCTTTGATTTCGGGGCATAGTGGCGTACTCCTTTAATCCCAGCACTGGGGAGGTAGAGGCAGGTGGATTTCTGTGAGTTCGAGGCCAGCCTGGTCTACAAAGCAAGTCCAGGATAGCCAAGGCTAACACAAAGAGACTGTGTTTCGAAAAACAAAAACAAAACCAAAAACAAAGAAAGAAAGAAATCTTTGATTTGAGAGGCATAGAGCTCACTTCGGGAGGATGCTGACGGGGGAGGGGGGCAGGCGCGGGGGGGGGGGGGGGGCGCCGGGGGGGGGCGGGGTGGGGGGCGCGGTGCGGAGAGGGAAGGAGATTCCACGTGGTGACTTAGATCCCAAAAGCTGTGGTCAGAGGCAGCACCTAAGGGTGACGGACGGCCTCTGTCTGGAATGTTCTGTCCTTTTATTCTCCACCCAACCCCCAACCGCAGTTTTTGGCAGGGTCCTGTTGTCTCCTTTACCAGAATCTGCTTTCTCCGGTAGATCCGGAACAATGACTAAGATCTCTTGCTTTCCAGGGGCAGACAGAAGGTGAGGGCTGGGAGAGGCCTGATGCCCCACCACGCCAGCAGGTTCCCCCGGTGTCTCCATCCCCGGCGATAGAGAGAGGCAGCTTCATCCTTTGGTCCCATGGGCACCAACTTGAAGTCTTTGACCCCGCTCTCAGTGACAGTTGAGAGGACAGTGGTAGTCTTCTCTGTCCATAGCCACGCTGTTTCCACCAGCAAATGGCTGGGGTTTCTCACTGGTGCTAACCATGTGGATTCTGGTTGGCCTAAGGCTGGGACATCAGTTGGAGGTGGCCTGAGATTGCAGCCACTGCAGCCCAGCTGGCAGCCTGCAGGGAGGGCAGAAGAGCACAAAGGACATCAGCATTTCCCATAAGATGCTGGCTGGAAAGCCCCTAAGCCTCTGCCTCGGACAGACTGAGAGGGTAGCCACGGTTCTATCCAATCACTCGAAGTTAGAAGGAAACCGAGTTGAGCCCCAGCGTGCATCAGCAGCCACGGTGCCGGTGCCGGAGGCTGGGGCGCCTGGAGAGAAGCAGTCTGCTCACAGCCTAGCAAAGGCCATGGAGAATAACGAATAACGCAACCAATAGGGAGCCAGAGGCCTCTGGAAGCCACCGAGGCTCCTCTGAAAAGGCAGCTTGGAGACTCACTTTCTTGGGGCCCTGAGCAGTAGAGGACTAACCCTTCTCCGGTGAGAGCGCAGCAGCCCTGGATGTGCCACGGGTGATCTCTGATGGCACTGAGTGTGAGGAACTGGGAGATTTCTGCCGTGGTCATGGAGTCTTTTACGTCCTGCTTGTTGGCAAAGATGAGGACGGAAGCATCTTGAAGTGCCTGTGGGCAGGCAGACGAGCCTGGGTCAGACAGACACACAGCCCAGCATCACTCCCACACTCGGAAGGACTCCAGAGACTTCTGGGATACCTGCCCCCACCGTTCTAGCAAAAGAGGTGGACAGCTCCTGAGACACCTTCCAGCTGTTCTGTTGGGTTTGGGGTTTTGTTTTTCTTTTTTCTTTTTTCTTTTTTTTTTTCAAGACAGGGTTTCTCCGTGTAGCCCTGGCTGTCCTGGAACTCACTCTGTAAACCAGGCTGGCCTTGAACTCACAGAGATCTCCCTGCCTCTGCCTCCCAAGCGCTGGGATTAAAGGCGTGCACCAGCACCGCCTGCCTCAAACATGTTTTGATATTGTTTGTTTGTTTGTTTGTTTTTCAAAGGAGAACCTTACTCTGCAGCCCAAACTGGCCTGGAATTCAAATATGGAGTCCAGGCTGGCCTCAACCTCATGAAAATCTGCCTCAGATTGCTTGCAAGAGCCACCTTTCCCGTTGTGAGGTAGGAACCAATAAGCCTCTTTCTTTCTTTCTTTTTTTTTTTTTTTTTTTTTTTTTTGGTTTTTTAAGACAGGGTTTCTCTGTGTAGCCTTGGCCATCCTGGACTCACTCTGTAGACCAGGCTGGCCTCGAACTCACAGCGATCCGCCTGCCTCTGCCTCCCGAGTGCTGGGATTAAAGGCGTGTGCACCACGCCCGGCTCCCAATAAGCCTCTTTATTAGCAACTTATTAGAAATAAAGCAACTTGCTCAGGGTCTCCCAGTGGGTGACAGGGGAGGTCAGCCCTTGAAACAGCAGCTGTAGCTTCTGCGCTCGGTTGTTCTGAGGGTACTGACTGAACCCTTCATCTATGATTAAACTAGGCCTCCCCATCAGAGAGGGCGTGTGACCAGCCTGACAGTGCACAGGTAGTCTCACTGGATGGCTTTCCCAAGTTCAGGGGACTTACCTCGTGGGCCAGCATCTTATACAGCTCCTCCCGGGTGGTCGACAGCCTATTCCGGTCTGTACTATCGATCACAAGGATGACAAACTGCCAGGCGGGATTGAGATAATGATCTGCAAGTGTTCTCTTTAGCCAACATGCTTCCTACCAAAGGTTCCACCCCCTGGCCACTGCCCTGCCCAAGTGCCAGCCCAGATGGAAAGGAACTAGGTAGCCTGACAGTCTCACCAGGCTGGGCCCACTTTTTTTGGGGGGGCGGGTTTGAGACAGGGTTTCTCTGTGTAGCCTTGCCTGTCCTGGACCAGCCTTGTAGACCAGGCTGGCCTCAAACTCACAGCGATCCACCTGCCTCACTGGGGGTTAAAGGCACATGCCACCACACCTGGCTCCTATTTTATTCTTTGAAGACAAAAATCTTTGTATGTAACCCAGACTGACCTGGAACTTTTGATCTTCCTGTCTCAGTGCCCCCAAATATTGAGATTACAGCCATGAAACGCCACATTCCCTTAGGACTCGAAAATCTTTTTCTTTTCTTTTTTTTTTTTATTCATGTATTTACATTTTTCTTTGTTTGTTTTTAGGATTCAAAAGTCTTCAGAGATGCTATGCAGTGCTGGTAGTCAGCACGGCGTTTATTATTTCCTTATCAGCACAGCTGGAGTGACCATTATTCCATCCCGTTGCAGGTGGCAGACACTAGGCTCAGAGAGTATCTGGTAGGTGACTGCCAGGCTAATGATGCACAGCCACCTCTGTGACCTCCTCACCTCAGCATTGGAGTAGTATGTGTCCCAGGCGGAGCGCAGTGCCTCCTGGCCCCCCAGGTCCCACATGAGGAAGTGGGACTTCTGAAGAACAATTTCTTCCACGTTGCTCCCAATGGTGGAACACGTGTGAACCACCTCGTTGGTCAGGCTGGGGAGGCAAGAGAAGGCTCTAAGGTCTCGGCGCAGCTCACTCCGAGCTCACACTGTCATTCCTATACTCCAAAAGCAGCCATGCCCTGCTCAGAATAACTCAGTCCTGGGTGACCAAGCACTGGCTGAGGCCCATGTCCTCAGTACTAACAAGCTACCGATGGTGGCCTAGCTTCTGCCCTGTGGACCACACTGGAATTGCGGGAGCTGTGACAAACCAGACAGATCTGAGTGAGGCCACCGGATACTTCCCTGGTTTAAAGGCAGAAAGAAAAAAAGAAAAAAAGAAAAAGAAAACGTTTATTTCTTTTTATTTTTTTATTTTTAATTTTCTTTATTTTGGTTTTTTAAGACAGGGTTTCTCTGTGTAGCCTTGGCTGTCCTGGAGTAAACCAGGCTGGCCTCGAACTCACAGTGATCTGCCTGCCTCTGCCTTCCGAGTGCTGGGATTAAAAGCATGCGCCACTACCACCCAGCAAAGAAAACTTTTCTTTGATTTGGTTTTTGGCTTTGGTTTTGTTTTGTTTGTTTTTTGGAGGGGGGGGGGTATTTTCTTTTGTTTAGTTTGTGCATGCATGCGTGTGTGCGAGTGTGTGTGTGTGTGTGTGTGTGTGTGTGTGTGTGTGTGTTTGCTGCGTTCATGCACATCTTTAAGATGTTTCACTGAACGGCCTCTGATATGAATCCTCCTGTCTTAACCTCCAGAGTGCTGTGATTATAGGCAAGGACATCGTGCCTGCCCGTTTACACATGTTTCTGGAAGCTCACCAGTAACTTATAAGGAGGCAGACTGAAAGCGAGGGTCTTCATACTGTTTGAATTTTCATTTCTAAGATAACAATGCTAGGAAGATAGTCTCAAGAGCTCTAGGCAAGCACTCTAGCACTGAGCAATGCCTCCAGACCTTTCTTTTCCAATACAATTTAAATTAATTAACTTTACAGATATTACTTTCTCAGGGAAGCACTGGCCCTCAGTAGAGTCTACAAATCAGGAGAGCCTGGGAAAGCGAGGGTGGCTGTTTGCACAACTTGTACGCAGACCTGCAGACCTGGAGCTGCAAAGCTTTGGAGGAGCTCACAGCTCTTCCTGGCTGGCGGTTGAAGTTGGAGCCGGAAGTTAACAACTTAGTGTAAGGTGCAAGGGTGAAAAGAAAGGGCCCCACCGCTAGGGGGAGCCAAGCGCACTGAGGCGGGAAACCGCCTGGCATTCAACACTTAACCAGGACTGAAATGTGTTTGTTTGGCAGGGTAGATGGCGGGAGGCGGTGGGACCTGAGGTTGCCCATAGCTGGCAGGATTCAGATCCAGACTGGGAAGGTCACACCAGCGTCCTCCCATCACACCTGTTGGTCTACTTACCCATGAACCACAGGAAGGGCTCTGGTGATTGGTCCAAATGAGTGCCTTATTAGTCTGGTGTGAAGCCTAGCCCTCTCTGTCCACCCAGTAGTTACTTACAATTGGTAGAGAATGGTGGTCTTTCCTGCATTGTCCAGTCCCACGATGATGACTTTGTGCTCTAGAGGCAACCAGAGGAAGGGCAAGGTCAGAGCCAACCCCGATGACCCCAGGCTTGGGTGTCCCCAGTAGGCTTCTTGTCCTGGTTTCTTCCTCACCTTCCGCTCCTGCCTGGATGTCTTCTCTCCAGTCCCACCCATCTCCTGGCAATCTCTGGACCCAGCCACAAGGAGTTAGGACACACTGTATCAGTTTTCTGGGTCCACCTTTCTCATCACTAGTATGCTCAGGGAACTGGTTCCCAGCAGCCTGGGCACCTCTGCCGGGGACTGTACCATTTCACTTGCCATCAGCCAGGAGCCCTACACATCTCCAGGAATGTGGAAGAGAGAGCTGACCCCTATACTATTTACCTCCACATTTCTAGAAAGTGATTGTCTGAGGGGTCCAGACAATCACAATCTGGGCTCTAAATCACAATCGCAGGAAACTCTGGGGCTCATCCAGGTTGCTCACAGCCCACCTGGGGGTGGGGTGGGGGTACAAGGGGCTCTCCCACACCTGTGCACTAAGCACATGGAAGTGCAGGCACAGGTGAGAAGAGCAGAGAGGGGGTGGTGGAGCATACGGGAGTGCAGAGTGCACACAATGGATTCTAGAAGCCCAAGGTTCCCAGTTGCTCTTCCCCGGATGACCCCAAAATCCCAAGAGCCCCAAAAGACTGCAGAATCAAAGAGGTCACTGGGCTATTAGGTGTGCCCCTTACCCTGGCTCCCAAAGATTCGCATCAGTTTGGCTATCAGCTGTCCCATGGTACTCCGGGAGTCTGGGGAGCTAGGCAGCCTCAGGGGCCAGAGTCTAGCCCCAAGTGTTCAAAGCCCCGCCTGGGGGAGGGCGGGACCCACAGCTCCTATCTGATGGGGAAACCTCAAGCGTCACATTCAAGACCTGGGAATCCCTCCAGACGCTGGCATCTGGCACCGTGCTACGGGACTAAGTGACATCACTATAAAGACCAGGAACCTGAAAGTACAAGGAAAACCCCAGAGTCCTCTTTACCCTGGGAAAACTGAAGCTTGGGCTAACCGCTCCAGTGCTGCAAAAGGAAGCAGCAGTGTCTAAAGCGAAAGCTGTTCTTCCTCCCCAACAGCCACTGCTGGGGAAAAACCCTCCAAGGGCGGTCCAACATTCTGACATTGCGAAACAGTGTTGTTGTCATCTACAAAGTTCACACGTGAGAGCCCTGCAACGGAGTTACAAAACAATCAATAACAAAAAACCTCAGAATGGTCCCATCTCTAGTTGTTTTTGGGTGTGTGTGGTATGTGGTGTGTGTATGGTGTGTGGTGTGTGGTGTGTGTGTGTGGTGTGGTATGTGGTGTGTGTGTGTGCGTGCATGCACGTGTGCACATGCATGTCACATGCCACATGTGTGAGTACATGTGTATATGTACCATTGGAAGCCGGAAGAGGGCCTCAGATCCCAACGTGGATACTGGAAACCCAACTCAGGTCCTCTGGAAGAGCAGCAAGCGCTTTTATCTGCTCTACCCACTTGTTATATAATATTGTATTTCCCCCCATTTTTGTGTTAGGTAGCATTGATAGCTATTCTTGGCTACATGCAATTGCATGCGGCCTGCAGGCCACAGGTTGGATATGCCTAATATCACAATGATGGCTGAAGAGATGGTTCAGTGGTTAAGAGCACTCGCTGCTCTTCCAGAGGACCCATGTTCTGTTCCCAGCACCCACATCTGACAGATCACAACTCTTCGCTAACTCCAGGTCTGGAGAAATTTCTTGAATAACCTCAGGCAGGCTCACAGATCATATACTGTTTCATTAGTAGGGGGTTTTCTGGTCCCACTGGACATAGGCTCTGCTAGGAAAGAGCATGGGTCTCCAATCTGATTGAGGGTACCCCTAGTCGGCTTCTGAGAAAACAAAACACAAACAAAATCAAGGTTGCTTCTGCAATCCACTGATAACCAGCCGCTCTGGCAGATCACCAATGTTGGAAGTCTGAAAGCAAGATCCTCCAGTCAGTGACCTTGCAGAGGGGCCCCAGGCATGCAGACCAAATGGAGGAGTCAGGGGTTACGGCACACACCTCTTATTCCAGCACGGGGGAGGCTGAGGTGGAAGATCCTGAGTTAAAAGCCAGCCTAAGGCCGGGCGTGGTGCTACAAGCCTTTAATCCCAGCACTCACTCGGGAGGCAGAGGCAAGTGAATCACCATGAGTTCGAGGCCAGCCTCATCCACAAAGAGAGTCCAGGACAGCCAAGGCTACACAGAGAAACCCTGTCTGGGGGTGGGGGCAGGGAGAAGCGGGGTGTGGTGGCACACACCTTTAATCCCAACACTTGGGAGACTGAGGCAGGTGGATCTCTGAGTTTGAGGTCAGCCTGGTCTACAAAGTGAGTTCCATGCCAGCCAGGGCTACACAGAAAACCCCTGACTTGGAACCCCACCCCCGCCCCACCCCCCACCGCCCCACTACAGCCAAAACAAAACAAATAACAAAACCAACCAGGCCTGGGCTACAGAGTGAGGTTGCCTCCAAACCACAGATCATTCAATCAGTCTCAGTAGGGGAGAAGCCATCTTTTTATTTGTTTTGTTTTTCAGAGGATACGAATATGTGATCTGTCACCCTGGCTGGCTTGTAACTCCTGTATTCCAGCAATCCTCCTGCCTCAACCCTTCTCAGTGGCTGGCCCACAGGCTCCAGCAACAAGCAGACCCAACAGAGGGTAATGTGGGTCACAAGAAAAACAGCAGATCCAGTGGGAAGAGAGAGGGGGAAAAAACTGTGTTGTTTGTGAATTTCACAACCTGGGGAAAACACAGAAGACCAAAAGAGAAGTAGAAAGGGCAAAGCATGAGCTCAGGCTGAGAAACTCGGAGTCCCAGACTCTGCATCCTCTCTCTCTGGCTCTTTGATATCCTGAGCTGTAAGTCAAGGCAGATTCCAAGAAAGAGGCTCTAGTTGGTACCATCCCCACACTAGAGTGCCCTCCTGCAGTCCTCTTATGGCCAGGTGCCCTCTACTAAGGCAGCAACCCCTCAGTCTTTCTGCCTTAGCCTCCACTGCACTCAGGGCCTCCTCCTCCTCCTCCTCCTCATGTCCTACCAACCTTTCTTTCTTTCCTTTTTGGTTTGTTGTTGTTAGGTTTTGCTTGTTTTGTTTGAGACAGGGTTTCTTTGTAGACCAGGCTGGCCTCGAACTCACAGAGATCGCCTGCCTCAGCCTCCAGAGTGCTGGGATTAAAGGTGTGCACCACCACATCTGGCTCTCCAACCTTTTTTAAGGGACAGTCCAGGGCCAGTGACCCCCCACTCCATACATTCTTGATGGCTCTTTGTTGCGCGCTGAGTTAAAGCAGCCTTCAGGGGCATCTATAAACAGCCCCTGCCTGCCAGCCTTTGCAGCATCTGCATCCACTGGTCCTCACTCAGATAGGCCCAAATCTTTCCCAGCTCTTCTCAAAGGTACCTGTGTTTCAGTGTCTCCTCTACCCTGAATGCCTTGGAAGGGTAACACCTCAAACCCTTTAACTAGGATGTTCCTGATGAGCAATGAAGAACAGAAGCAAACCTTGGAAGTTGGCCTCTGACCTCCACAGGCTCACTGAGGCACATATAAGGACACAGACCTTCAACCTACTCTGCTTGGTGAACATGGTTTAGAACAGTACAAATCCGACAACCACAGTCCGGGGTCTGGGCTGATTCCGTTTCAGCCCTAGGAAAGGAGACTAGGCTTAGGCTGTGAGGTGTGACAGGGCATTTGGGGAAGTCACCAGTGTTCTAAGTGTTGCTGCCATCTGGTTCCTTAGGGAGAAAGGCGTCCTGCTTTGTCACCCAATTGCAGAATTGAAAGTGACACTCTGAAAGCTGGGAGCACACTAAGTAAACAGGAAGAATTGCCTTGGTGGGGAGCGGGAGAGATGGCTCAAATTAAGAGTGGCTTGGGGGCGGTGGCGCACGCCTTTAATCCCAGCACTCTGGGAGGCAGAGGCAGGTGGATCTCTGTGAATTCGAGGCCAGCCTGGTCTACAAAGTGAGTCCAGGGCAGCCAGAGCCACACAGCGGAAACCCTGTCTTGGAAAAAAAAAAACAACAACAAAAAAGCAAAAAACAAGCAAACAAACAAAAAGAGTAGCTTGCTGTTCTTCCTGAAAAATAGAGTTTGGTTCCTAAAGCAGAAGAATTGGTTAAACCTGGGGGCCAGGGGCATCACATAACAATATTTGTGGGGCTGAAGTTGCCCCAGGCGGCTCCCAATTTTCTCACTCTGAGAGCTTTCAGTCCTGCTGGGTTCCTCCAGCGGTCAGTGCCTGCCTTCCACTGTGGCCTGGGGTGCGGCCCTCCTCAGCCTGGACTGTCAGCACTGTCTGCAGGGGAGGCTAGGGCTGCACACTGCTCCCCTGTCCTGCCATGGCCACTTACAATCCTTCAGTTTCTGTGTATCCGTTTCAGAACAAAACTCTGACTCCTTAACTTAACACAAGGCCCTACTGTGACCTGCTCCTGCCAACCCCTCTCTGGCCAGCAGCTGTCGCCTTGCATTGTTAGCCAGGTGCCAAGAGCCTGTCATGAAGGTCTTCTGTATTAGGAATTCCCTCCCACTTCTCTGCCTAGATTAACCTCACCATGTTCCCAGATTTCCCATGCTGCCAAGCGAGCCTCACTTCCTTCTAGAAGCGGGTTAAGGGGCTAAGGGGGCGGTGCTCCCAGTACCAAATGCTACCCACAGCAAGAAGCTCAGAACACTGTCTGTGGTTGTCAGTTTGACTTTTGCCTACCACATAGGAGGTCTTTAATAAATGCTGGCTCCACAGCTAAACACAGAACTGAACAATTGATTCCCATGGAAAGGCACTGGGAAGGCTGGGAGGCAGAGTGGGGCTCTATCAATTTCCCCAAGGGACTCTGGCCCTGACCTGCCCAGTTCCCCGTCCCTGTCATCTGCTGGCTCTTCGTCTGGAGGCCAGCAGGGGTCTTCTGTCACTCTACACACCTAAATGTACACATTGGGCAGAAGCACTTGGTCGTCTAGAGCCACCACCTCAAAAACAAGACCCAAGAAGGCGAGGAAGCGTGCAGGTGCTGTGTGAGGCAGGATATGGTGACAGCAGTAACAGCTATCAGAGCCCACATCCTGCCAGCTGGTGACAGTGAAGGGCGCCTGCCACCTGCTTATTGTGTTCTCACATGTCATGGGGGTGGGGGTGGGGGTTTGGCCTCTTCCACCTCTTCACACACACAGATAACCTCAGTCCCAAAGCTGGTTCTCTGGACCTACCTGGTAGCACATCTGTAACCCTGTAGTCTCAGCATTCAGGAAGGTGAGGCAGGAGAATTCCTATAAGTTTGAGTCTCACCTCAGTCACATGAGTTCCAGGTCAGTGGGGGTTTATATTGCGAGCCCTGTCCCAAAATAAAGTATTCTGGCGTGGTGGCTCACGCACACACCTGCGTGTGATCCCAGGATCTGGGGACACTGAAGTAACCCCAGGACAGCTGGGAAGACAAGACGAACGCCAGGTGAGGCTTGTCTACAGTGTGAGGCCCTGTGTCTTGGGGAAACAAACCAGCCAACCCAACAAACTGGCTGCTGAGTGCACAGGGCAGAAGCCTGTAATCCTAGCACTCAGGAAGAAGAGGCAGGCGAACCTCTGTAAGCTCCAGAGCTGCTGAAGCACACCCCTTCCTGGTGAGGTGAGCAATTAGGGCACAGGAAGGGGTCAAAGCAGAAAAGGAAGAAAAAAAAAAAAAAATCCTGTTCCTTTAAGATGTCAACCAGTGGGTCTGGAGCCCACACAGTGAGCAACACCTCAATTAGCAGCAACCCCACCTCCACTGCATGGACGAAAGATGTGAGCTTGTGGCTGACAATTCAGAACCAGCAAAAACAGCATCTCCCCGTTTCTCCTTTGTCTCAGTAGCCCAGGAACAGCTTTCTCCCGCACTCCCCCTCATGTCCCCCGCAGGTTCACAGCTCCCATTACTGAGAGCCAGGGAGGCTGCTGGACTGACAACCGGTGCTGTGGCAAGAAAGAAACAGGCTCAGGAGGTGGCCGCAAAGAACAGAACTGTGGTTTTATATGTGGCAAAATATCTCTCCTAAAGGAGTACAGACAAATAGACAGACAGATGGGCACAGGACACTAGACAGGGAGCGAAAGGTTGGGCAGTGGTATCTTCTAACCTGTAAGTGGAAGCTGCACCCCGCCCCCAGGTGGGGGTGGGACAACATTGGCACAGGAGGTGGCGAGACAGGCGTGAGGTGCCCATCCCTGAAGTGGGCAGCTGGGCAGGGCCCAGTCCTCGTTGGCACAATCGGCTCTCTCTGGACCAGCTGTGATGCTGGGGAGGGGGCAGAGCAGCTGGACTATAGGGATGCTGAGGCTAAGGGAACCCCAGGGGACAGGGGCTACCAAGGTCTCTTTGGGGGAAAAGTGGACGCTGGGAAAGGACAGGATCACAAGAGGCAAATACAGAGAAGCAGCAGCAACCAAGTCCCCTAGGGGAGACCCAAGGTCCTCAGGCAGCCCCCGGATGATGGTCACCTCTTGGGCACCGACCCATAGAGCCTCTCCCCTGGGGCCTCAGGTGAAGGAGCAGGGGTGTTTTGTTTTTGTTTTTTGTTTTTTTGGTTTAGAATGAGGTGGACCAAAAAGTACTCATGGTCTCCACACCCAGGTGGCACGGAAATGTGGGGCTCAGATGCAGAGGGCCCCTCTCTTCTGATGGTAGCAGGGCAGGGTATGCTGTAGAGGAAGCTCATTCCTTGGAGCAGGCAAGGGGTGGGGCACCACCTTGAGTTGCTCACTCTTTTAAGGTTCTAGGCCCTGGTTTCTTGCCAATGACCACGGAGGGCAGAGAGTGCGCACTGATGCCCGACAGCTTGCAGCCAGCTCTGCTCCCCAGACAGCTTGCAGCAGCTCTGCTCCCCAGGGTTTCCAAGCTGTGGCTTTCACCTACCCGAGAATGCTGCTAGTAAACTAGGGTTATGGGATAGACATGGTGGGGGATCCTGGGTCTAATGTTTGGGGAAGATTCAGGGGGGCTCTCTTCAGGAAAAGCACCCAACCTTTCCCAAATACCCCTGTGTTGGTAAAAAGAAGCCCCACCCCCACCCCCCATTAGGACCTTCACTTACAGCCCGGAGTAGAAAGAGTTAAGGAAGTGCACCTTTTCTCTGGGAGGGAGAAAGCCCCCAAAGATGGGGAGAGGGGGGCACTTCAGAAAATAGGTATTCCCCCCATCCACCCACAGCATTAGAGAAAAACCTACAGTTGGGGATTAAGAACCTCCCAAGAGTTGGGATGATAACCACCAAAGAAACCCCAAGCTTTGAGCAAAGGCATCTTGAAAAGGAGACGCATAGCGCCCCCTAGAGGCAAGACACGTCTCGGGTGGTGCGCCCCTCTGCCCTGCCCTCCCCGGGGCTCAGAGCCTTTCCTCTTCCAAAACTGCCCCTGCCTCTCAGCGGATGTAGACGCCTTGTCCCCAGCCCTCCAGCTCATTCTTATTGCGCCCCAGAACCGGCCCACCACCCTCCGCACAGTAGCGGGCCTTATTCCGGGCCCGGTTCTCGTTGTCGGTCATCTCCTCCTCATAGTCTTCCTCATCTTCCCAGGAGCCCTGGCGGGCAGGTGGTGTGCCTCCCCCTGCAGGGTCTCCAGGCCCTGGGCCCTCTGAGGGATCTGTCTCCATGTCCACACACGAGTCTCCTGGCTCCGTGTAGGCAGAGTTTCGGCTGCCGGGGGTGTCAGCGTCAAACGTGTCTTGGCGGGATAGTGCCCGCAGGGTGCCTGCCCGGCCAGGTGGGTGGTTGCTGGGGTAAAGGCCTGGGGGCTGGCCCAATTCCCCGGGGTATTCGTGCACACTGGCATGCTCCCCAGTGGCCCGGTCCAGCGGCTGGTCCCCGGAAGCAAGGTAGGGTCCCTGGTTAGCAGACAGACGGCACGCACCATGCAGATCAGGCAAGGATGAGAAAAACACAACAAAGCAAGGCAGGTTAGTGATGGTGCCAAGACACCAGCCTGGCTCCTGGAGGGCGCTGGCTCTAGGGGAGGGGCACCCAGGAGCAGGGCGATTGGCTCTAGAGCTCAGCCTGAGGACAGGCCACAGGCCATTTGCCCCTCAAGCGGCCCGAGGACACCCAACTTCATCTAAGCATCAACTGTCCTGGTAACCATGGTAACAGCCCCCCCCCAGCCCTGAATAATTAGTCAGCGGCCCTCAATGCATGTTAGCAGCGCTTTCCTCCGTTAATCATCGTTAACAGCTCATTAGTACTGCCACACGTTGCTTGGGTTAGTCAATTCCTCCAATTTTTCAAATACACCCGAGATTTCAGCTCGCTGACCCCACCTTCCAATGCCTACACTAGACCTCAGTCACAGGCTTGCAGAACCACACACTTCTCCGGTTCCTGACACAAACGAGTCTCTAAGGTTGATTGGATGTCTTTCCTCCCCCCCCTCCCATAAAGGACTCAAGGCAGCCAATTTGAAGAAGGCTCCACCCTCCCCACCTCCGCACCCACAGCTCCAGGCGGCCATGAGGTGGCCCAATGCCCTCTTCACCATCAGCGGACATGTCTCAAGCTGTGTGAACTGAGCAAATGATACACTCTCTGAGGCGCTTGTTTCCTTGTCAGAGTGTGATAGGAATCACACCAGTTTCCAAACTGCTTCCTGCTCTAAGGCAGAGTGGGCTTGGACAAAGTCTCTGAGGCAGGGGAAGGGAGGCTAGGCCAGGATGGCTCAGCTTCACTGAACAAGTGGGCTCCGTTGCTGAAAACACACTTGAGATGCAGCAGTCTAGAATGACTTCATGGTGTTCTGGCTCTAAGCCAGACCATATACACTTAATGGTGTGGGCTCAGAGACGGCTGCGGCGCCGTGGGAGGAGAGCCTTTCCTGGACTCTGTATCCCTGGGAGACGGTGGAAGGCACATCTTAGCACATAGATGCTGCAGCTTGGGTCCCTCAAGGATTGAGGGATGCTGGGAGGGACAAGTTCTCTGGGTTTGATGGTGCCCCCCCTCCCCCACTCTGTTAGCTCTAAAGTGGGTGTGGAGCTGGCAGCCGTAGTGCTAGCTTGTTAATTCCAGCATCCAGGGTGGCCGAAGCAGGAGGATTGCCTCCAGTTTGAGGCCCGCTGGAACACCACGAATTCCAGGACAGCTACTGCCAGAAGGAAACTGTGTTTCCAGAAGGCAACAATAGTAACAAAAAGAAAAGCGTGCAGAGTCCAAAGAGCAAGCCTATTGGTCTTCCTCAGATTTTCTTCCTAGTTATTAGGAAGCCTTATTAGGGGCCTCATCAGGCCTCAGGTCCAACCGGCAGCAGATGGAGTCCTAAGGGACCAGTCCCAGGGAGGCAGCACCAGCCAGCCCCCAGTCCCACCAAAAACCACAGACACCAGACGCTGCCGCTCACCACGTTTTTTACAAAATAAAACTCTTCCCTTCTTTTCTCCCTGTCTCCTGCGCTCCAGGGTCGGAGGGAAGACCGGGAGGGACACCGGCTACATGGCGTGCTCCTGCGGCTGGGCCACCACGTCGCCTCCCCGCGGTGAGGCCTCCAGCCCGCCCCAGAAGCTGAGATTTCTCCTGAGCGAGGTGAGCACCTGTACCTGGAGGTTGGAGACGGGGGCAGGGCTGGCAGCCAGAGCCGCGGTAGCCATGGTGCGGTTCAGCAGCGGATTGGGTGGCGTGCTGCTGGGCGGGTGTGTGGCCTTCCAGTAGGCTTCCAAGTATTCAGCCAGGTGCTCGCAGGCATCTTCCAATTGGTTCTCGTCCAGTATTATGTCAAACATTTCCTGTGGAGGTGGGGTTAGGGGCGGGGCTGGGATGAGCGGGGGGCGTGACCAAGGGTCGAAGGTGTGGCCTGGGTGCAGTGGGTGGAGTCAAGGGGTTGAAGGACAAGGTTAAAATGCCTCTGGATGTGGAGCAAGGAAAGGACACTCAGACCTAGAGAGGACAGAACTCAGCCTAACTCCCTCTCATTCTAGAGTTAGGGGAATCAGGGCATGGCTCCGCACGTAGTGAGGAGTGCTTGAGCTATTTGCCTAACCCATCAACCCTCTTTACTGAAGGACAGGTCTATACCTAGAGACCTGTCCCTGGTGCTGTTTTCCTTGCAGGCTGAAGGAAGTGGGAGAACCCAAATTCCTTCCCTTCCCTCCCCTGGGTCTGAGCACTCACGGGAGGACACTGTGCCAGCTTCTCTGAGGCTGCTATTTGGACATTGAGGTGTTTGGATTGAGACTTCCCTCTGGATTTGATGAGCCTCTGCAGTACCTGTTTGGAGGGGAAGAGAGGGAACTAGAAGGACACAGGCAATGACTCAAGTCTAAAAGACAGATTCTGGTTGGAGCCAGTGGGGGAATCAGAGTCAGAGCGGTGGAATGTCCCATCATTCTCTGCTGGGAGCACTACTGCCAGAATGAACTGACAAGCTCTATGCCCACTACACAAGGCTCAGGTGTAGGTCAGCATCAAGACAGAGACCGACACAGACAGACAGACAGGCGCGTGTGCACACGCACACACACATACACTCATTGACACTTCATACACACACATTTGCATGTACATATATACTCACACATATACACTCACACACATATACTCACTCACACACAATCACACACTCACACACAGTTCTTGTTTACAGGTTTTATTCTGGAGATTGAGAAATGATCTACACCATGGCTGACCCATGCTGCTGCTGCAAAATACCATTGTCACAAAAATTTAAAGAAAGCTGAAAAGCCACTCCGTATTAAGAGGCCTACATGCAGTGTGACCCTGGGTGAACTCCTGGGTTAATGGAAAAATGGTATCATAAGGGGGATTATTGGGACAATTGAAGAAAGCTGAATATGGCCATGATTTGTTTTGTTCCTTGAGACAGGGTTTCTCTGTGTAGCCTTGGCTGTAGACCAGGCTGGCCTCGAACTCACAGAGTTCTGCCTCCCTGAGCACTGGAATTACAGGCATGAGCCACCACGCCCACCTAAAAGCTCATGTCTTAAGAAATACATGCTGGGGGAGAGAGAGATGGCTCAGCGGTTAAGACTGACTGCCTGCTCTTCCAGAGGTCCTGAGTTCAATTCCCAGCAACTACATGGTGGCTCACAACCATCTATAATGAGATCTGATCATAATGAACAAATCTGTTTTTTTAGATTTATTTAACAGCACTCAGGAGGCAGAGGTGTTGGGGGATGGCCTGCTGTATTTTGATGCTAATTACTGCTTGCTGTCTCTGACCCACCTTTTGCTTAATAAAAAGCCATCCGATCTGGGCAGAGGAGATAGGTGGGGCTAGGAGAGAGAGGAATTCTGGGAAGAAGAAGGACTGCCAGGAGAGGAGAGAGGCATGAATGGAAGAGAGTAAGGCCACCATGGGTTAGCTGGAGGAGAAACGCAGCCCAGATGAAAAACATTAGCAAGTTTATAGATAGATAAGGGGTAGCTTGATAAAAGCTATTAAAAACAGATGGCATGGGATTGAGACAGGGATCCCGTGCCTGAGACGCTAATATAAAAAGTAGTTTAGAGGATTGAGATCTGCCCTGCCCCAGGTTAACTAAGGCTATTTTAAAATATAACAAGTGTCTATGTTTTATTTTTTATTATTATTATTTTTTTGGTTTTTTGAGACAGGGTTTCTCTGTGTAGCCTTGGCCATCCTGGACTCACTTTGTAGTCCAGGCTGGCCTCGAACTCACAGCGATCCGCCTGCCTCTGCCTCCCGAGTGCTGGGATTAAAGGCGTGCGCCACCACGCCCAGTTGTCTGTGTTTTAATTGATCACTAACTGGGCCTACTTGTATTACGTGTAATTTTAAAAACAATACAGAGGCAGGCGGATCGCCGTGAGTTCGAGGCCAGCCTGGTCTACAAAGCGAGTCCAGGACAGCCAAGGCTACACAGAGAAACCCTGTCAAAAAAACAAAACAAACAAAACCAAAAGATCTATTTATTTACTTATTTATTTATTATGTGTACAGTATTCTGCTTGCATGTACACCTGCAGGCCAGAAGAGGGCATCATATCACAGTATAGATGTGTGTAGCCACCATGTTGCTTGGAATTGAACTCAGGACCTCTGGAAGAACAGACAGTGCTTTTAACCTCTGAGCCATCTCTCCAGCCCCATAATGAATAAATCTTTAAAAAGAAGGAGGAGGAGGAGGAAAAGACATAAGTGTCAAAGCCTGTGTGGGAGTTAGTTGTCAAGATTTGTTTATGACTCTTTGATATGACTGGAAGAAAAAATGGGGTTTGGCTTTGTGTAATGTATGTACCAATTAAAAGTTAAAAAAAAAAAAAAAGAAATACATGTGAAGTAAATAAAATGAAGGCACACGATTTGTTTTTAAGTGTGTGCTGAGAACTGAATCCAGGGGCTCATATATACCAAACATATAATCTATTTAAAAATAGAATTAAAAGCTAGAGAGATGGCTCAGAGGTTAAGAGCACTGCCTGTTCTTCCAGAGGTCCTGAGTTCAATTCCCAGCAACCACATGGTGGCTCACAAGCATCTGTACTGGGATCTGGTGCCCTCTTCTAGTGTGCAGGTGTACATGCAGGTAGAGCACTCATATACATAAGATAAATAAATAAATCTTTAAAAAATAAAAATAACGCCAGGTAGTGGTGGCGCACGCCTTTAATCCTAGCACTCAAGAGGCAGAGGCAGGTGGATCGCTGTGAGTTCAAGGCCAGCCTGGACTACAAAGCGAGTTCAGGACAGCCAAGGCTACACAGAGAAACCCTGTCTCAAGCAAACAAACAAACAAAAAAAGAATTGAAAGGCCAAGCCGGGCGTGGTGGCGCACGCTTTTAATCCCAGCACTCGGGAGGCAGAGGCAGGCGGATCGCTGTGAGTTCGAGGCCAGCCTGGTCTACAAAGTGAGTCCAGGACAGCCAAGGCTACACAGAGAGACCCTGTCTCGAAAAACCAAAAAAAAAAAAAAAAAAAAAAAAAAAAAAAGAATTGAAAGGCCAAGGTGGTAGTGTACACCTTTAGTTCCTGAACTCAGAAGGCAGAAGCAGAGAAAGAGGGATCTCTGTAGTTCAAAGCCAACCTGGTCTACCTAGTGAGTTTCACGCTCACCAGGGCTGCATGGTATGAAATCCTGTCTCAAACAAAACAAATATAAGTAAAATAAAATTGCAGTTGGGCAGAACTGCACAGGCCTGTCATCCCAGTACTCTGGAGTCGAAAGCAGGAGGGTCTGGGGATTGAGACCAGCCTTGGCTACGTAGTGAAGATAATAACAAAGATTAATCAATTGAAATAAAATAAAATTGGACTAGAAGGTATAACTTAGTGACATGGCACTTGCTTGGCACTTACTAGACTCTGGATTTTAGCCCTAGCAATGGAAAAATTAAATTAAATTAAATGGCAAGAAGTGGAATTAGGCAGACAAAACACTCAAGATCAGGCTAGTAACTCAGTTGGTAAAGTGCTTGCCTCCCAAGCCTGAAGACATGAGTTGAAACCCCAGAACCAACATAAAAAGTTGGGCATGGTGAACCGGGTGGGGCTGGCATACACCTTTATTATTATTTATTTATTTGGTTTTTCGAGACAAGGTTTCTCTGTGTAGCCTTGGCCATCCTGGACTCACTTTGTAGACCAGGCTGGCCTCGAACTCACAGCGATCCGCCTGCCTCTGCCTCCCAAGTGCTGGGATTAAAGGCGTGCGCGCCACCACGCCCGGCTGGCATACATCTTTAATTCCAGCACTCAGGAGGCAGAGGATCTGAGTAGGCCAACCTGGCCTACAGAGCTTGTTCCAGGACAGCCAGGGCTACACAGAGAAACTCTGTCTTGGAAAAGCAAAAAGAGGTTGGGCATGGTGGTGTTGCTTGTAATTCCAGTGCTAGCAAAGTAGAGACAGATGGGCCTGTCAACCCAGCCTACCAGACCAGTGAGAATCCTGTCTCAAAAAATGTGGATGGCACCTGAGGAAAGACAATGGAAGTTTTCCTCTGGCCTACACACACACACACACACACACACACACACACAGAGCTATACACACACATACATGCGCACGCAAACACACAACAGCTGTATGCACATGCACAGCTGCATGCACACACACACACTCACAGAGCTGCATGCACACACACACACACACACACTCACATAACTACACACCCCAAGAAGTTCAGTGTCATCCTTTGATACACAGTAAGTTTAAGGCCAACCTGGCACATGCCTTTAATCCCAGCACTCGGGAGGCAGAGACAGGTGGATCTCTGTGAGTCCGAGGCCAGCCTGGTCTACAAAGTGAGTCCAGGACAGCCAAGGCTACACAGAGAAACCTTGTCTGGAAAAGAGAACAAAAAACAAAAAAACTGGGAAACAAACAAAAAAAAAAAAAAAAAAAAAAAAAGAAAACCAACAAACATAGCATAGTGACACATGCCAGCATGTGCCTGAAATCCTACCACTTGGGAGACAAAGTCAAGAGGATCAGGAGTTCAAGACCACCCTTAGTTGCATTGTGAATTTGAGGCCAGAGGGGCCTATATGAGCTCCTGTCTCAAAACCTGTGAAGAAGCTAACAGGAAGACTGTAGTCCCTCCGTGGGCACGGAGCTTTTTGCATAATTAATCCGTTCAGTACGTTTTCACAATAATCCTGGAAGCGTGACGAGGTGGAAGATGAGAAAACTAGGGCACAGAGATGGTACATGACTTGCCAGAAAGCGCACAGTACTGTGACAGCCCTGAGTGGGAAACCCGGGTGCTCTGAGCCCACACCCGTGACCTTAGTAGCGAACATGGAACCTCTTTCTGGGCCACAGAATGTTTTTGCATCAATTACGTCACTCGATCTTTGCAACCTCTCCATCTTCAAACACGTAAATCCTGTCGTGCCGGCTATATCATTAGAAACCGAGAACTCAGAAAGGTTAGGAAAAATGGCACAGGGTTCTTAGCTCACAGGACACCGCCATGGACAGACGGTCACTGCTGCTGGCTGCCACCGTGAACTGGATTGTGCCAAGGCCACTTAACCCCCTGACCTCTAATCTCTCCAGCTTCAGAGAGTCAGCTGTGGTGGCCTGTGCCTGTAGCCCAGCCCTGGAGAGGCTACGGCAGGAGGACCATAAGTTCAAGGCCAGCCTAGGCTACAAGGGACCCTGTCTCAAAATTGATTAAAATTTAAGAACAAAACCTTCACCTAGCCGGGAGTGGTGGCACACGCCTTTCATCCCTGTACTCTGGAGACAGAGGCAGGTGGGTCGATGTGAATTCCATGCCAGTCTAGTCTACAAAGTGACTTCAGGACAGCCAAGGCTACACAGAGAAACCCTGTCTAGAAAAACAAAACAACAACAACAACAAAAAAAAAAAAAAGGAAGAAAAAAGAAAAAAAAAATTTTATGGAGTTCCTACCAGTATCCTCTGTACCAAAGTCCACAGGAGGACAGTGCAGCAAACAGGGCCTCACGGAAGATTTAAAACCTTCCAGCCACCACACAGCTGGGTGACACTGCGACCAAACCGTACCAGAACCATTCATTTCTCCGATCCAGTGATGAAACAGAAGAGTGGAGAGGAGACTGACCTGTGTAACCCTAAAAACACTTGCGCTATTGGCTACACAGGAGGTACATCGTGCGGGCTTTCTCTTGAGCACTGCCCATCTATGTTAGGTTGTGCTGTCCCAACGTCCACAAGAGTCTTACAGAGAAGGAAACCAAGGCTATGGGATTAGAAGCGGCAGCTGGAAGCCACGCCGGAGTCCCTGCAGGACCATGGCTACCGTTAGAGCCAGTCTTTTGCACCCACCTTGGGCGACGTGATCTTGATGTAAACAATAATGGGAGCCAGTGAAGTTTTAGAGAGCTGGGCTGGGTGGTTGATGGTGTCCGCATCCAGGGCAACCAGCTGCAAGGTCCGGGCCAGCTCGAAGATCCGCTCAATCTCACTCTGCACCTCAGCTGGGCCATGGGAGCGGGAAGAGATCATAAGGTACCGTCCCCTCCCCCGCCGCGCCCCCACCCCCTCGGGAAAGCTTCTGGAGACTTCCCAGCACTTCGCACCCCACCCACCCTGACAAGCCGGAAGGGGGAGAGTAGGCGGGCGGCTTACCCAGGCTGGAGCGCGTGTTGGAGCGCTCGATGATGATGTGTTTGCTGGGGTTGTTGAGGACTGAGCGCTTGGCCAGGGAAATGTCGGCGGTTACCCGAGTGATGGAAATCCTGAAGGACCAGGCAGGGAAGGAGGAGTCTACGGGTTGTCCACTCACAGGCTCCAATGCCTGCCACCCACCCGTGTCCCTGTCTAAGAGTGCCGGAGTGGGTCCCTTCAGACATCTCGCTCATGCCCAGGTGAAAGGAAGAAACCACAGTCAGGTGGGGGGAGCCAGCTCTTAGCGTCTTACCTGCCATCAAACCGATGTTTCAGGAAGTCAAATAGCGCTTTCTGCATCATATCTGTTACCTGTCATTGCGAGCGGGGTGGGGGGGTGGGGGGATGAGGGGGAAGGGTGGGGGGGTGGGGGGGGGTTGGAGGGAAAGGGAGACGTCAGGCTCTGCAAGCCGCTGGGAGGTCAGCCTGCTTGGGATCTGGACCCACCCTTTCCGCTTTCTTTCAAAATTCTTGAGATGAAGGGGCCTCTAGAAAGGTGGATGCTCCTCGGGGCCTCCAGCACAGGCTGATTCCCACTGGTCTCTTTATGTGGTGTCTCCAAGGGAGCTTTTAAATTTTTTCCTTGGGATATCAGACCCTCCTGAGTGGACTTCCCATGGGTCTGGGCCCCTCTGGGGGTGGGGTGGGGAATCCCGGAAGGTACATGGGCTTTGGGGATATGGGCCCCTGAGGAGACCTGCACACTCCGGAGGTCTGGGCCCAGCACTCCTTAGGACTCCTACCTCATAGCCCTTGAGCGATGGTCCCACCAGGATGATGGGCCTCATGGAAGGCACCACGTCATAGGGGGGCACATGCTCTGTCTGGGAAGGAAACAGGGAAGGGAAACCCCAGAGTAGAGATGGCATCAGCCCCTCTCCCCAGATCTCCAGGCTCCTCCATGCAGCCTTTCCTCCCTTTGACCCCAGAACCCAGATGTAGGTGTCAGGGGGTTGATGGCTGGGGGGTGGGGCGTCGGGGATGGGGTGGAGGGTGGTGGCCGAGCAGGACCAGGAAGGGAGGGTAAAGGGAAAAAGATATGAGATCTGGTGTTAGAAAGTGCTCCTCAGCTCATCCCCAGGTGGGGCAGACACAGAAAGCTGTTATACTCACCGACTTCTGCTTCTGTTTGGCTGGGTCCAGGGATTGCCAGGAAGGGGAAGAGAAAGGGGAAGGCACCAGGCAGAGGGGTAGAGGGGGCCAGGAAGGAGCCAGGACAGGAGAAGGGGCAAGAGAGCGGGGAGACGAGGAAAAATAACAAGCATGCGTGTTAGTGACAGACCGGAGCCAGAGAGGGATAGGACCCCATGCCAACGGGGAGCCAAAGGTGGCCTTGGAGACTGGAGGCAGGACAGAGACGTGGCCAATAGACTTGAGAACTATGGGGCAAGCCTCCTGCCCTCCAGCTCTGGAAAGAGCTGGAGACATTGGAAGGGCCCGCATTCTGCTCCGTTGTGTATCCTCCTGTGTATTTTAAGGGTTTCCCTGAGGACCCGCCCCCTCCGTACATCCACTCATAGAGGCAGAAATGGGCAAAGGATGTCGCTCCGTCCTTTACAATCCAGACTGGGGCATGCATTAGTCATGAGGACAAACACTGAGTTGCGTTCATTACTAGACAAAGCAAGAGCCTCCTCTTCCTGAGGAGTTGGGGAGTGGGGTTTATAAAGAGAGGGATGCTCCCACCCCACCCCTTTACACCCAGCTAGGCAGAAAGCCCAGCGGCTCGAGGTATGGACTGGACCACTCCATCCTCTCTCTTTGCCAAGAGCGGGCTGGGTCAGGACACCCCTCACAGGAAGCCAGAGAGAATTACCTTCTTAAAGAAGGGAATACGCTTGCCATGGGGTGGCGGCGTGGTGACGCTGCTCACGCTAGTCTTGGCAGAGCCGCTCTGCTCCCCTAGCTCTGCCTCCTCATCCTCTAACTCTAGGGGGTCTGGCTCAAAGGCTAAGTTAGTCATTTCATTACCTGAGGCCAGCCGGGAAGGAGGTGAAAGAGAGGAGTGAGGTGAGCATGGAGACACAGTGCAGAACACAAGGATGGGATGGGGGGGAAAAAGAAAGAAGAGGTGAATGGGACAAGGCTAGGAGAATGGCTGGGGGGTGGGGGGTGGGGGATGGGGGATGAGGGGGGGGGGGTGGAGGTGGCGGAGGCAGAGAGATGGAGCTACCGCAGAGAGAGGGGGCAGGAGAGACAGGACAGGCTCAGCTTGGAGGATATCCTATCCTTAGTGGAGGGGTTACCACTGCCTGTGTTTGGGGGACTCAGAATTGGGGTACCTCCTATGGCAAGGAGGAGGGACCACCCCACCCAGGAAAAACTCTCCCTCCCCCCTGGGTTGCAGGCAGCTCTTACCACTGGCAGGGGGTGTGGGGCGGCGGGTGCCAGTCACCACGTCTCCCAGACTGGAACTGGAGTTGTCACCTGACTTGCTGTGTGGGCAGGGGAGCAAAGGAACTGGTGAGCACAGGTGGGCATGTGGGGGCCTCCGGGACTTTCGGGCTGACCCAGGGTGCACACCTGGCAGTTCTCCAGCTCTCCACCCCACCCCACCCCCAAAAAGCCACGGGCAGGTATATGCCCTGGAGGTGGAGGATTGGCTCTGAGGACTCCCCCATCCTCCTGGCCTCTCCAAGGATAGTGGTGCCCACCTACCCCCACCCGTCCAACCCCACAGGCAGGCACCTGGAGCTAAGCCGATTCTGGCGCAGGGTCTGCTCCTGTAGTAGGCGAAGACTGTCCAGTTTGACTGGGCTAGGGATGAAGCCAACCTCACAACCTTCCTTCACCAGCCGCCCAATCCACCAGTCATTGTTGTATTTCTGTGAGTGAGAGAGCAGGAGGGAGGGAGGCTGAAGGTGGGAGCCGTTGCTACCCTCCAGGCTGCCAGCCTTGCCAGTAGATGGTTCCCTCAGAGATCCCACCCACTCACCCTTGGCTTCAGTCTCGAAGGAGAGCATCCCAATTCCCAAAACAATGCCAAGATCAGGGCCCTCTCTGATCATGGACCACCCTCAGTTAGAGAGGAGGTAAGAACCCTGTGACCTCCCTGAAAACCTTGCTGGGCCAGCAACAGGAGTGAAAACAGACACCCATATGCACTGGGCACACGGTCACTCTATCACAGGACTCACAACAAGCCCTCTTGACTTCTCTGTGACCTAGGCATTACCACCCGTTAACCAATGAAAACTCAGGGGTTTAGCTGGGCTGGGTGGCACACCCCTGTCCCCTGTAATCCCAGCACTCAGCACTCGGGGAGGCAGAGGCAGAGGTTTGCAGATTGAGCCCAGGATAGCCAAGGCTACACAGAGAAACCCTGTCTTGAAAAACAGAAACAAACAAACAACAACAACAAAAAACAGAAAGAAAGAAACAAAACTTGGGGCTGGAGAGATGGCTCAGTGGTTAAGAGCACCACCTGCTCTTCCAGAGGTCCTGAGTTCAATTCCCAGCAACCACATGGTGGCTCACAACCATCTATAATGTGATCTGATACCTTCTTTGGCAGATAAAGCACTGATATACAATAAATAAGTCTTTAAAAAAAAAAAAAAAGAAAGAAACAAAACTCAGGAGTACAGAGATGTGAAGAGATCTCCCTAAGGTTGCACAGCAGACTCAGCCCAGCAGCTTTTTCCCACTAGACTTCCAGATACCCCTGTCCTAGCACCCCAACCTACACACCCCTAATTTCCCCACCATCACCCTCCTCCAGGTACCTCCTTGATGTGCAGGAAGTCCTTGGGCTCAAAGGTGATGGCCACTCCCTGCACGGGCACCTCATCCCCTGGAGATGGATTGTAGCCAACATTTGTCCGAACAGCAAAAGCCACCGGCTTGGTCTAGAGGAGACACATGAGGTGGATGAAGGGCGAGGGCTGAGGCCAAGTAGTACCTTGCTTGACTGGCAGAGTGACAGAGTGGTTGTTTGCTTTGCTTTGTAAATTATTCATTGCAATGTATGCTGAATGGGCTGTGTGGTTTTCTGTAACTTTTACAATAAAAAGGAGGAGGGTGGAGCCACTGGGGAGACACTCATCAGGTGATGGCATTTACTGTACAAGCTTGGCAACCCTAAATAGAGGCAATGAAAGAGCTGACCTTACAAAGGTGTCCCCCCTGACCTCCACATGTGTGCTGCAGCATGCACACCCTTCCATGTACAGCACGATTCCCAAACACACACACACACACACACACACACACACACAACTTAATTAAGAAGAAGCAAAAACTGAACTCAGGGCTGGAGAGATGGCGCAGCAGGTAAAGGTACCGCCGCCAAGTGTGATCCTCAGGGCCAGAGCAGACCCCCCAACTCCCACAAGTTGTTCTCTGGCTTCCATATGTGTGCCATGACATGTAACACAAACATGCTAATCCAAGATAAAATTTTAAATTCTTAAAAATGGAATCTAAGCCAGGTGGTGGTGATGGTGCATGCTTTTAATCCCAGCACCCAGGAAACAGAAGCAGGTAGATCTCCGTGAGTTGGAAGAGATAGCCTGGTCTAAAGAGTAAGTTCCAGGACAGCCAGGGCTATTATACAGAGAAACCCTGTCTTGAAAAACCGGGGGAAAAAAAAAAAAAAAAAAAAAAAAAGCTAGGTAGTGGTGGCACATGCCTTTAATCCCAGCACTTGGGTGGCAGAGGTGGGCAGATCTCTGTAAATTTAAGGCCAGCCTGGTCTACAAAGTGAGTCCAGGACAGCCAAGGCTATCACAGAGAAACCCTGTCTTGAAAAGGAAAAAAAGAAAAACCAAAGGGTGGCCTGGGAATATTATTCAGTGGTAAAGCACTTGCCTGGTATGAACAAGGCCTTGGGTTCAATCCCATGTGTGTGTCTGTGTGTCTGTGTGTGTGTATGTAGGTGTGTGTGTATATTTATGTGTTGGGGTGTGTGTGTAAGTGTGTATGTGTTGTAGCTGTGTGTGTGTACTGTAGGTGTGGGGGGGTGTATGTGTGTAAGTATGTATTATAGCTGTGTGTGTACGTCTAGCTCATGTGTATGTGTGGGTAAGTGTGTGTGTGTGTGTGTGTGTGTAGGGGTGTGTGTATATGCATTGTGGTTGTGTGTGTGTAGTGATCTGGGCTAGAAGCTGGGTGTATTCTGAAGACTGAAACAGAAACTTCAGAAGTTCAAGGCAAGTATGGGTCACAAAGGGAGACTTTGCTCTAGAACAAACAACAACCAAGCCTGGGAGTCCAACCCAGGACACTTGATTCTAAAAAGTAGGTTTGTTTTCTCTGTGGTGCTGGGGATTGAACCCAGGACCTTGCACCTGTTAGGCAAGCACTTTACTATTGAGCTACATTCCTAGCCCAGAAAGAAGCAATTTCATCACGTATCAAGCTGCGTGGAAATAGCGTCAGACACTCGGATCGCGTACAAGGAGGAAGCTATCACAGCCCATACTTTCTTCACAGGGCAAAGACACCATGAGGTCTGGAGGCAGACCTCTGTAAGCAACTGGTCCAAAACTTGTCACTGAGTCTGCCCAGACTGTCTCAGGATGGAGGTAGGGAGGGAGTTAGGCTAATGTCCACAGGCCCGCTCCCCTTATCTTCTCACCTTGGCTTTCTCCAGCTGGGCTAAGGCCTGGCGTTCTGCCTCCTTCCTTAAGGCTTCTCGGTCCTCCTCCAGAGACACATCAGAATCTGATGGGCGACTCGTGTAGGACTCGGCTGAGCCCTGAAAGCAGAGGGGGGCCAGCTCAGAGCCAGCTTCTTCTGGCTCCTGGGATGGCACGGAGGCGCCACCTAGCCTAAAAATCTAAAGGCCCATCAGTCCAGCACAATACCACAAGGCCTAGAAAGGAGGTATTATTAGAAAGATGAGTCCAGGGGTCAGAGTTTGCAAGCCTGTGGGATGAGTGTGACCCTAGCAAAGGTGACAACAGCCAGCTGGAGGTTAAGGCAGGTCTAATGACAGCTGCGCGGGGCTTGGGAGGGGTGGGAACCTGATAGGGGCACAGCCCGAGGGAGAAATGCCAGGGGATGAAGCTAGCTCCAGGCCCCTCCTTCCTTGCCCTGCCTCCTGAATGGCCAAGAAGGCACAAGAGAAACTCAAGGCCATCCTCTCCACGGGCTGCAGCCTCCTTCTTAGGCCTGAATCCTCACTGTTGCCTTTGGGTGGCCTGTTGGAATGACAGGGCCACTAAAAATGGTGACGGAGGATCAGGGAGTAAGGGTCTCATCTCCCTTACCCCCTGTCTGGGAACTTCTGAATGAGGCCGCTCAGAGCCAACCCCAGGGTCCCTGATGATTTTCAGAGGAGTGTAGCCTGGGAGTGCGAGTGGAGGGCAGAACATGGACTAGGCCTTTGCCCAGACACTGGGCTGCTAGAGCGCCAGGGTAAAGTGAAGCCGAGAAGACTGAGTGTACCAAGAAACCAACGTGGACCACAGAGTTACCATCCCAGAGGGCAAAGGACCCTGGAAGAGACATGGATGTACGCATGAGACCCACGGAAGATGTATGGATGTCATGGCACTGGTCATGAATGTGCGGATGTGTGCAGATATTTGGAAAGACAAAAGGCATGCTCGAGAAGAGAGTACTCCAGAGTGTGTGCTGGGTGTAAACAACCCAGGGGCCAAGGGCCACCCACCCACGGGGTCTATGTCCCCTGAGGGTGGCAGAGGACAGGATTCGTGGATTTGTTGTGACTTCTGTGGTGGTGGTGGCGGCAGACAAGTCTGGGAGGAAATATGGAGAAGACGTGGAATTCAGGGATGTCAGGGATCGCTCCTGAGGGCAGGATAGAGTTGCTTGGCTAGGAATGCGCACTGGTTTGGCATGGAGTGAGGATGCCAAGACCTACCTCTTCCCCAAGCACCACTGGTCATCAGGTAGCACAGGCATTACCCTTCCTAGGGAAAAATCCCAGAGAATGGGGGTTCCATGGAAGAGCGATGGGCAAGGGATTTGGGTCGCTAATTAAAGCTGGTAAAGAGACACACGCCAGGGGAGGAAGAGGCAAAAGAACCCCCATTCTGCCCTGTTACACAGTCCCCCAAAACAAGAATACAGATGCCCAGATAGACAGAAAGATAAGCAGAGGTGGACAGGCAGAGAGGCACCCGCTAACCCCAAGAGACTCGCATATGCAAGTATACACACACACACACACACACACACACACACACACACACACACACACGCACGCACGCACGCACAGAGAGGGAGAGAGAGAGATAAGAGACAGGAAAGAGTAAGAAAGCCAGGAGATGGGCTGGAGAAAGGCCCTCCACAGAAATTTGAGGGGCTGTTCCACCCGCCCACCACCTGGCCCATCCCCAGCTCACCACTACCAGGGTCCGGCTGGGCACTTCCATCCCTGCGCCCTCAGTGCCCGGCCCTGCCGGCCGAGGGGTGGCCCACACAGCCCGTTCCCCCAGGGTCTCAAGTTACAAGCAGAGTTGCTACATGTGCAAACTGCTAGGGTATATTTAGCTCAGAGATGTGGCAAGGTCTGCCCCCTACTCCTGCCGCCTACTGGGGGTAGGACTTGGGGAGATAAGAGGAGGAAGAATGAGAGACTGTGGGGTCTGACCTCTTGGCTGGCAAGGGGGAAGCTGAAGGCTGTCCCCACCTTGAGTAACAACGGAAGCATAGCATCGTTGTTTCTAGACCTGGCCCTGGCCCGGTTCTGGAACAGGAGGGCTGAAGGAATAATTAAAGAAAGGACTTCTGGTCCGTTTGTGTATTTTAGACACACTCAGATCAAGGTCTCCTGTCAGTGAAAAAAACTAGAGACAGAAGAATCAAAAAAGAAAGTACTCACTCCAGTCAGTGATGGCTCTGCCTGCCCCTTCCATGTCTTGTGAACCCCAGGGGGGCTCACCCCCAGGGGGCTCCTCCTACCTACTGTCCCCTGCCCTCGTGCTCTGTCTATTATCTCCTTAGAACACTCCTTTCCTTGTCTGGTCCCAAGCCCCTCTTGCCTTTTTTGGGTACCAGGCTTTGTTGAGATGCTCAGTAGTCATAGCAACCACATGCCTCCTCACTGCCTCTCCCTCTCCCCAGCCTAAGATGGCCTAGGGTTGAGGGAAGAGAGGAAGTGGCAGTTTTCCCAGCTCAGCATGGGGGCCCAGAGAGCTACTGTCAGCACCCACTTTGGCTAGGGATGCAGGCTACGGCCCTCTAAAATGAAGTACCTCTTCTCCAGCATCTTGCTCTCTCTGTGCACATGGAAGAGTCATGTTTAGAGGTGGGAAGCATGTGTTCCTGACCCATACCTAACCAGGGCCCAGTATCTCAGCTTATTTTCAAGCACCTGTCTCAGCCCCACCCTGCCACAGATTCTGGGGGAGGACATGGAAGCAGACAGCCGGCAGGGGGAGTGGGTGACAGCCCGAAACAAGCCAGGAGGAGGCAGGCCAGGCTGTCCCTGAATGAGATGACGCAGGCAGGCAGCAGGGGCTGGTAGCTGGGGCTGGCGGGGGTGGGGGCTGAGGCTGAGGCAGTGGGTGCAGCTGACAGCACATCCAGGAGAGGTCACGGGGTGCCAGGGTGTCGTGTGGAGGTTTCCAGGCAGATGACAAATGATATGAGAAAGGGTGCCTGGAGAAGAAAGTGGCAAGCCAGCCTGCACCCAACCGGCTGCCTCTCCCAGCCCATCTTCCGTGTTACCTGTCGGACAAAGCTGTTGGAGGTTGTATCCGAGGACGTACTCCCATCTGATCTTTTGAACCGCCCTTTCCTCTTGTTGTATTTGCCCTGAAGAGGTGGGGGTGGGGAGAACAAGAGTGAAATCAGAAAGACTCTTTCCCAGTACATATCCTACCAGGACTGGTGCTACAGCCTAGCCTGTGGACTCTCTTCTCTGCCCCACCCCTATGCTCAGCTTCCCCTAGAGGTGGCCAGCCTGAAAGGAAAGAGCCTCCTCCAACCCCCACCCCCTGACAGTGCCCAGACAACAGCCACCATGAGAGCCTGGGATCCCCAAATCAAGCCGAAAGCTGGGAAGCAGAAAGCCTGAGGAATGGTGAGGCCCACTAGGCAGCAGAGCTAATTAAGATGCTGGGCAGGCTGCAGCAGCCTCCGGGGAAGAGAGAGGTTGCCTGCAGTGCTTGGTGGGGGGGTGTGGAGGAAGAGAGGGGGACATCCTCTCCCCTGCATCTGGAGCTGAGGGGGCAGAGTGTTGCTGTGCCCCCCCCCCGGAGAAAGGAGGGAAAGCAACCTAGAATGCTGGGCTTGGTTTCTCCCCTGAGCTTTCTGCTTCCCAGAGTAGGGAGGGAAAGACACGCAGCTCTTGGGGACCAGGGGAAGGAAAAAGAGGGAGGAGGTACACAACACTATCTGGGAAGTAAACATCCAACCTGTGGGCTGGGGAGTACGGTCAGCTTCCCACTCTCACCTCCACCCTAGCAGAACTTTCTCTCAGCCTCCTTCCTCATAATCAGTGTTTCGAGCCCTCCCCAAGGTATAATGCATTATACTCCCACACCAGTTGCTGCTGTCCAATCCCCAACTAGCCCTGCTCCATCAATCTAAAGGCTCTTTGGCCCCACCCCAAGCTGAGACTAGGACATAGTCTTAGTCAGTACCAGGATAGCTAATCTCTCTTACTGGACTTTAACTGGGGTGGGGGGATCCTGCCTGACCTCTCCGATGCCAAAGGCATGGCATTGAGCATCTCTGTGCTTTCTACAAGGGAGCTGCTTCTCTCTCTCTCTCTCTCTCTCACACACACACACACACACACACACACACACACACACTCCTATACTTGGCCCTTGCCCAGTAAAGAACGGGCAGAATGCCCAAGAGCCCCTGCCCACCCACCCCCCGCCTTTATCCCAGACTCTCTTTGACCAAAGACCTAGAAAAGATTCAACCATACTGCAGGCTCTTGCTCCTGAGACCTGGTAACAAGGAGGCCAGGCATAGGGACTCACACTTGTAATTCCCCATTCTTGTGGAGGGAGAGACAGAAGGATCAGAAGTTCAAAACCAGCCTGGACTACCATAAGATCCTTTCTCTCTCTCTCTCTCTCTCTCTCTCTCTCTCTCTCTCTCTCTCACACACACACACACACACACACACACACACACACACACACACACCACCGGTGGATACATGAATAATAGGACTCCAGTCATCTTCTTTTCTTCTTCTTTCAAACTGGACATACAGCTAAACTGGTTTTGAGGCCTTCCTACAAACCTAAGAGGATCCTACAGTGAACTTCAGACTCTTTCACACCACTACCCCACCCCAGCTGGGCAGAGGGAGTGGCCTTCAGAGGGACAGTGGACAGCTGAAAGGAAGGCATCAGTCAGCTGCCTCCCAGGCTCCAAGGGGCCCCCCGGAGTGGAGGAAAGAAGTATTTTTAGGTCTGACCTGACCCCCCCCCATACACACCCATCAACCACATCAGGGTGCTTACAGTTGCTCCAGGCTGGCCACAGCAATGCAAGAGTTAATGCTATCCTTGGAGGACAAGTCCCAGAGAAATCCCCTAGCATGGCCACCACATACCCTACTGGTCATTCTATGGGGATCTTCTCTGCTCAAGAATGTCCCTACCTAGAGGTAACCCAGTCACATAGGAAAAGTGAGGGTGGGAGAAGACTGAGCCCCTCCCCCAGGTAAAACATCGTCCTCTGCTCCAAGACAGTGAGTTGGCACCCACCCAACTTTCCAAACTTTGGCGGCTCCCACCCCTTGGGGCAGGGGGAGGGGTAAACCAATGTGGGTGTTGGGGGGAGGGAAACATCCAAGAGAGGAATGAAGACCAGGTGACTAGGGGAAGGCCTTCCAGAACTGATCCCTTCCCCACCTTCGAAAGCCAATGTCTGAACCTTCGAAGGCCTGTTGGCAACGCCCTCTGACCATCCGTCTCTGCCTTCTCCCAGTACTACCCCCGCCCCACCCACACCCGCTAGCGCCCCCAAACGTGCTCTGCGTCGCCCCCTTCGCCTGATTAGCTCTCCAGCCTACCTCCAACCCCGCTTCTCAAGGCCTGGATTCCCTCCCCCCCCCCCCCCACCGCCATCAGCATCCCCGCTGTCAGCCTGCTGGAGTCCGTACCCCAGCAGCAAGAACCGGAACACAGGGAAGAGACCTGGAGGCGAGGCTGACAGGCATCCCACCCGCCCCCTCTCCACTCCGCAGCACCGCAGCCCAACCTCAGGCCAAACGTGCATCGATCATTAACCTTTGGGAATGGGTGGTCGCGCAGACACCCCTCTCCCATCCACGTATAGCATATAACCCTTTCCTTTCCGGGGCACCCCGAGCAGACCCCAAGGTCCGCAGGAGCGGTCCTTTCCCTGGAGCCTGGCACCTCGCCTCACCTGTGGGCTGGGGTCGAAGACCTCCATGGGGATCTCTTGGGAAGGTGGGTAAGGGCCCCGGGACATGCCGCTCTTCTGGACCATGGAGAGGATCCTTGCGTCCGGCCGCCCGCCCGGCCCAGCCGGGAGCCCTCAGCGCATGAGAGAGGCCGTCCGAGCCGAGAGCAGCGCGGCGTCGCGCAGCCAGCACCGGGTGCAGTCGCCCAGCCCGATCTCCGGCTGCACGCTCGCCGCCTTGCTGCCCTCCCGGCTCGCGCTCTCCTCTCTGCTGCCGCCGCCGCCGCCGCTGCCGCCTCCGCCCCTGAAGGCTCAGCATCCCTCCCTCCTCCCCCACCCCGCCCCTCCCTCGCTCCCGCCCCGCGCCGCGGCCCCGCCCCTTGAGCCCCTCCGCGGGCTGCGCGCAGACAATGGCTGAGTACCGGAGCCCGGCTGGCCTCCCGAACCCGGAGAGGATCCACCACTGTCCTTCGATTAGCTTAAGATGAGGGCGGCCTGCAGGGGACAAGGGGAAACCGGCCATGAGGCTTGGGTGGAAGTGGGGGGCGTTTACCAGTGTGTGTGCCAATCGCCGATGGGGGTGAAGCACAGGTTGGCACGACTGGTACCGCCTCTCTTTCTGTCCCAAACTACTCTCCCAGTGGGTCTCCCTGACCAACTCCAGCTTGGGCCACCGGAACTTCCCGGTCCCTGTAATCCCGGGACCTCGCTTTAACTCCTTTCTCCCCAGTGTGGAGGCCCAGGCCGCCATGAAACTAGCGGCCTCTTCAACCTGGATCTAGAGCTGCTGCCTGGGGCTTGAGGATGGGGTGAATGTCCAAAGAGAGACGTCAACAGGGTCCCAGGAGTGTTTCTGTCCCAGGACGGTGACAAGGAATAGGATCCTAACAACTTGGTGCCAGTTTGGCTCAGGCTCTTTCTGGTTATAGGGTCCTAAAAAGGTCCTTCTCAAGCTAAGCCATGGTGGCACATGCCTTTTATCCCAGCACTGGGCAGACAGAAGCAGGAGGATCTCTGTGAGCTTTCCAACAGCCAGGGTTACAAACAAAGGTCCTGACTTCAACAAACATGTCGTTCCGCGTGCTTCCGTTTCCTTTCCCCTAAACCGTGTTGCTGATACTATGGTGTCTTTGCCTATTGGAATTATTGGCAAGAGGCGAGGGCCGTAAGAAGTCTGTGATGGCCTGCAGCAGTAATTCCAGCACTCGTCGGGGTGAGGCAGGGTGATCGAGGCTGTAGGCCAGCCTAGACTACATAGTAAATTTGAGGATAGCCTCAGCTACATAGAGAGGTCCTGTCATAAAACATCAATGAACAAATAAAAACGCCTCACAAGAAGCCGGGCATGGTGGGGCTCACGCCTGTAATCCTATCCTCAGGCTGCAGGTGGGAACCCTGCCAGCCAGCGTAGGAGCTCTTGGAAGGAGACAAGATGATGTGGCCAGACAGTGACCATTCACTTCTCAGAATCCAGGGTGAGGAGGAGTCTGAATAGCGCAGGCTCCAGGCAAGCAGAGCACTGGGAAAGCTGTCTTTACTTTAGGGCACTTGACCTTGACAAGGCTCCAACTCCTCAGCTCTCTATGGAGCAGAGAACTGAGTAGAGAAAAGAGAAAATAGTCCTCTTGCCACGAATGACCCCTACACTGCGTCGTATAGCAGCATTCCCGGAACTCCAGCCATCTTTGTTGGTGTTGTGGAGTTTGGTTAGTTGGTTGGTTGGTTTTGGTTTTTCCAGACAGTGGCTCTCTGTGTAGCCTTGACTGTCCTGGACTCGCTTTGTAGATCAGGCTGGCCTCAAACTCACAGAGATCCACCTGCCTCTGCCTCCAATAGTGCTGGTATGACAGGCATGCACCACCATACCCGGTAAATGTGTAGTCCAGGCTGGTCTTGAACTCGTGATCCTCCTGCCTCCGCCTCCTTCAGCAAATCCTACCGGTGTGTGCCACCACAACCAGCTAAGTTGGAAAATGAAGTTGTTTGTTTGTTTTATTTAACTTGGTTGATTGATTTGAGACAGGCTTTCACTAGGCCCTGTCTGGCCTAGAACTCACTTCATAGAGTAGGCTGGCCATGAACTTACAGAAATCTGCCTTTCATCTGCCTCCTGAACACTGAGGTTGAAGGTGTGCACCACTAACAAAATGATGACTTTTTAAAAAAAAGATTTATTGATTTAAAAAAAAAAAAAGATGTATTTATTATGCATAACAGTATTTTGCCTGCACACCAGAGGAGGGCACCAGATCTCATTATAGGAGGTTGTAAGCTGGGAGTTGCTGGGAATTGAACTCAGGACCTTTGGAAGAGCAGCCAGTGCTCTTAACCTCTGAACCATCTCTCCAGCCACAAAATGATGATTTTTTTTTTTTTAAGTTATATTTTTGTAGGGAGTACATGGGTATGTTTCTTGCCCTGCCCCCTTTCCTATGAACTCTCAGCTCTTTTAACATGCCTAGAAAATTCAGGGGAAGAAAACAGAAACCAAGCACGAGGCATAGACAATCCTATCACCGGAGAGAAGGTAGCAGCTCCATAGCAGGACCTTGTCTCTAGAATGAGCAGAGAAGAAGAGAAAGACAGACTCCTGAAGCAAGGAAGGAGGAGAGCCAGAACCCTGATCTAGAACTTCGGTGGGTTTTTGTTGGGTTGTTTGGTTTTGCTGTTGTCATTGTTTAGTTTTATTTTATGTGCATTGGTATGTAGGTGTCAGATCTCTTGGAACTTGGGTTACAGACGGATAAAGCTGCCATGTGGGTGCTGGGGATTGAACCCAGGTTTTTCGGAAGAGCAGACAGTGCGCTTAACCACTGAGCCATCTCTCCAACACCCCCACCCCCACTTTGGTTGGGTCTTGTTGTTGTTGTTTTGTTTTAGTTTTTCTTTTTTTTTTTTTTTTTTTGTTTTTTTTGTTTTTGGTTTTTCGAGACAGGGTTTCTCTGTGTAGTCTTGGCCATCCTGGACTCACTTTGTAGACCAGGCTGGCTTCGAACTCACAGCGATCCGCCTGCCTCTGCCTCCCGAGTGCTGGGATTAAAGGCATGTGCCACCACGCCCGGCTTGTTTTAGTTTTTCAAGACAGGGTTTCTCTGTGTAGCCTTGGCTGTCCTGGACTCACTTTGTAGACCAGGCTGGCCTCGAACTCACAGATATCTGTCTGCCTCTGCCTCTGCCTCTCGAGTGCTTGGATTACAGGCTTGAGCCACCACGCCTGGTGGTTGGTTGATTTTTTTGAGACAAGGTCTCTCTCTCTCTATTATGTAATCCTGGCTGTTTCTGTAATTCTCTGTGCAGACCAAGCTGGCCTCAAACTCACTGAGATCGCCCTGCCTGTCCCTCCTGAGTGCTAGGATTAAAAGCATGCACTACGGTGCCCAGCTCTGACCTAGGACTTTGTTGCTGTTATTTTTTTGGATTTTGTTTCAAGACTGGGTTTCTCTGTGTAACATAAGCCCTGGCTGGCTGTCCAGGACTCGCTTTGTAGATCAGACTGGCCTTGTACTCACAGAGATCTACGTGCCATTGCCTCTCAAGCACCATGTCGGTCACAATTTTTTTTTTAAAGAGGGGTTTATTTTTATTCATGTGCTAGAGACACTGGCAGTTGGGAACCACCAGATATGGGTGTTGGAAACCCAACTACAGTCCTCTGGTGGAGCAGCAAGTACTCAAGCCTGCGCCATGTCTCCAGTCCCACAGCACGTTTTTCTTTCGTTCTTTCTTTCTTTTTAATTCAGGGCTTCTGTAACTCCAGGATGGCCTTATTCAAGGGAGGAAGCCAGCCGCTCTCCTCCAGATCTCCCAATCAAATAACTTTTGCACCCCAGAACATTCTCCTTGGGACTTTCACTCCCAAAGCTGTTGGACTTTCTGGTTTCCTCTGATAACCACTCATTTACTCAGCAGATGTAATTGTCATGTGATGGGCTTGCTACAGTAGACTGAGCCATAACGAGATTGGTCCCGCTTGCTTGTGCTGGCGCCTTTCTTTGTAAAAAAAAAAAAAGTAGATGCATATGATTTTCACAAGTGGATGACAGAAATAGTAGGATTAGGTCCAGACTACAATGGAGGAAAATTGAAGCTTCGAGAGATTAGGGATTTGCAGTGGTACGAGATAAACCTCTTGGTGGTTTAGCTTGCACACCAGTTCTGACTCTATGAGAGTGAAAGCAGAGCAGCGTTTCCTTGCTCCCTGCTGTCATTACTCTCCAACGCTTTTTTCGCTAATTTTCTCCCAGAGAGAATGAGAATTTTCCACAGACGACAGGCCACCTCTGCAAAGACTAGGCCACACCAGCCAAGCCCTCCTCACGCCGCCTGCGCGATTTAGCGTGACTTCCGGCCACCCGGTACCCACGTGATCAAATAGCCTCACTGCGCATGTGTGCCGAGGAGTTGGACCGAACCACTTTGCCCGACGAAAGGGGTATGCCTTTTGTGTTTTTAAAGTTTAAAACCGATCCTCGACCTTGAACATCCATGATAGCCAATTTTTAGAAAGGATGTAAGTGAATGTGATGGGGAAGAAGACGAAAGCGCCTAGCGGAAGTGCAGATGAGCTTGGAGTAGGGCTTGGGCTCTCCCCTTCGCAGATAATGGGAGGAGCCGGCGCCGGGCGAGCTCTTTCCTTTCGCAGCTGCGTCCGCAGCCATGAGGTGAGCGCTCCTGGCTCTCGGTTCCCGGCCGACAGGGCCGGCGGGGCTTGGCGGGGATCGGGGCCGCGACCCCGGATGGCAAATAGGAGCGGGAGGCGGGTGTGATGTGGCCGCGCCCGGAGCGCGGGGAGGACGCGAGGACGCACGGCCCGGGGAGGGTGGGTTGCGGGACGCCCAGGCCCGGAAAGGCCCTCCCGCGGCCTCTGCTCTCCGCCCCGCTCGCGTCGTGGGCGAGCACGCGGGGAGAGCGGCGGCGACTGGGCAGTGAGTGGCTCCCTGCGCGCCTGAAGCGTAGTGGACCTTTGGCCATGTGACGTGGGGGCAAGTCTCGGGCAAGCCCGGGCTCCTGCCGAGGTGAGGCGCCAGGCTGGCTTCCACCCGGACGGTGTAGCAAGCTGGAAGGACGGCTGGACGCGTTTAATACTGTGACAAAGGAGGCCAGAAAGCAAAGGGGTGCGCCTGTTTTCCTGGGTAAACAAGTTATGTCACAGTCCTGGTCCTTAGTAGTAAAACCTTCCCACAACCAAGTAGTCGGAAGGGCTTAACTCCTCTCTTTAGATCCCAAATGGCTAAGGAGTAGTTTGGACCTACGATTTCTTCCAACGTGTCTACATTCACTGCCTAGGGCTTTTAACGTCTTGATTTGGAAATGGTTATTAGGGAACACGGAGTGGTCGCAAAAGTCTTACGGCGAGGGAGTGTATTTGGCTATAATAGTAATGATGTATACACATTAATGTGTATTTTGTTCGTTTCCTTTAAAAAAACATTAAGACGGGGAAATTTTTCGTTTGGGATGTTTGTTGTTGCCTGTAAGTGGCTCCTGGGGCCTAATAGTGCGTTTTGTGTACCCTAGTATGCTCAGGCTACAGAAGAGGCTTGCCTCTAGTGTCCTCCGCTGCGGGAAAAAGAAGGTCTGGTTGGATCCCAATGAGACCAACGAAATCGCCAATGCCAACTCCCGTGAGTATGGTCCCTTGCCCTCACCGCCTACCTGCATCAAATGAGTGACAACACAAACGTGTTTTTTGTTTGTTTGTTTTTTTATGGACCTAAGAAGACTGGAGTTCTAGGGAGACTATAAAAGGTCCTTTTACTGGTATTAGGATAGAGGATGGAAGTTACTGCGACCATCCTGTGTTATATTAATAAATTGTGAGTATTTTATAACTGGTTGGAGGTTGTAGAAAGATTAAGGACTAGAATGTTGTTGGATGAGTCTTGGGGCATAAGCAGAATCTTGGGGTTTTTTGTTTTTAACGACAGGTATTCCAGGATTTTAGCTCCTTTTGAGAGTGTTGGGTCAAGGATAAAAGTGATGTCTCTCTGAGTTTGTGGCCGGCCCTTTGCTAACTAAACAGGTGTGTTGTGCTTTCCCAGGTCAGCAAATCAGGAAGCTGATAAAAGATGGGCTGATCATCCGGAAACCTGTGACAGTCCATTCCCGGGCTCGGTGCCGGAAAAACACCTTGGCTCGCCGGAAGGGCAGGCATATGGGCATAGGTGAGCATGGTCCTCCCTTTCCTCGGCCTCTTAAATAGTGGGTACAGAGATCTAGCTCAGTGGTAGAGCGCTCGCTCGCCTAGCATGTTTAGGAACGTGGGCTCCGTTCAGTCATTGTCAAAGACTGTTGAAGTCTACATTAACACTGATTGGTGGACCTTGTGCTGTTATTTTACTATGTGGTATCTTTGGCGAGGATATGAGTTGGTACTGACTGTGCTGTGGTTTATACTGGGTGTTTTCTGGCTTAGAGGTTGGGGACACTTCTCATGCAGAGGATGAGAGAATGTTCCCATATAGTTTGGGAAACCACTTTTTAGGGCCATTAAAGGGAAAAGGGTCACACTCTAAAGCCACCAGTACATCCCATCGTAACCACATGCTTAGCTAAAGCAGATAGATCTCACTGTCAAGACTAGCTTTGGTGCTGGCCCCTAGCCACCAAAAGAAGAGAAATTGTTTGTTGGGGCAGCCTGCTGTATAGCTCTGGCCGGCCTGTGCAGAGTTATCTGCCTAGAGTCTGATTCCTAATTGCCGCCCAGGGAAGCGGAAGGGTACCGCCAACGCCCGCATGCCCGAGAAGGTGACGTGGATGAGGAGGATGAGAATCCTGCGCCGGCTCCTGAGGAGATACCGAGAATCTAAGAAGATTGACCGCCATATGTAAGCCCACCCTCTGGTGGCTTTGTCTTTGTTTTTGTTTGCTTTTTGTTTTGTTTTTTGAAACAGGGTTTCTCTTGTGGTCCTGGCTTTCTTGGACTTACTATGTAGGCCAGGCTGGCCTTGAACTTGGATTAAAGGAGTGCACCTCCCACCATGCCCAACTTTGATGGCTTTTTTCATCCATCTCAGTGGCTCTGGGTAGAGAGTCTTACCAACGAAGTGGTCTAATTCTCATGGGTTGTTTAGTTTGTTCTCCCCTTGCACCATCCGAATAGCCCAGGATTTGAATTTGCTGGGCAGGTTCTGTGTAGGAGCTGCCCCCGAAAGCCTTGGTTTGGGAAAAGTGGCACTGTAGTTACATGGAAGAGGAAAGAAACACTGAACGGGCTTAGTGACCTTGGGGAGAGGAACAGCCCCCTAGAACCGCCCTCTGCTTCGTTGCTAAGCAGAGCCTATGTCCCTGTCCCCATCCCCACAGGTACCACAGCCTATACCTGAAAGTCAAGGGGAACGTGTTCAAAAACAAGCGGATCCTCATGGAGCACATCCACAAGCTGAAGGCGGACAAGGCCCGCAAGAAGCTCCTGGCGTAAGTTTCTTCAAGCATTATTGGGCGGGGATGGGACAGGACAGAACATGACAATCTCACTGTACTAAAAGCCCTACTACCCTGTGCTGCTTGTGAGCAGCCTGTCCAGGCTCAGGTGTGCCCCCCCCCCTTCCCTGTACTGGCTGGTGCAGCTCTGAGGGTTTAGAGGTCTGGGGGTGTCCCTAGCTGTTCATTTGTGCCCAAACTGACCGTCCTCTCTTCCTTGTCCTAGTGACCAGGCTGAGGCTCGCAGGTCTAAGACCAAGGAAGCACGCAAGCGCCGGGAGGAGCGCCTCCAGGCCAAGAAGGAGGAGATCATCAAGACCCTGTCCAAGGAGGAGGAAACTAAGAAATGAAGCTTCCCTCGTGTCTGTACATAGTGGCCTGGCTGTGGCCTCACGTGGATCAGTCATTAAAATAAAACAAAATAAGCCTTTGTCTGCTGCCCTCTTGAGCTGCATTAATGACTTGAGGTCCAGAGCTGGCCACATGAGCCTGGGTGTCAGCCATGTCTTAGGTCTTGTGAACCATTCACAGGAGGGTATTTTTAACCTTGTTTTTGTGGATTGGGTCAACTTAGAAGGGGTGCAAGGAAGGGTGGGCATGGTGGTGCACACCTTTAATCTCAGCACTTGGGAGGCAGAGGCAGGCAGATCCTCTTCGAGTTTGAGGCCAGCCTGGTCTACAAAGTGAGTCTAGGGTAGCCAAGGCTACAGAGACCCTGTCTCAAAAAAAGGGATGCAAGGAGTGGTTTCTGCCCACTCCTTCAAAATACTGTTATTTCAAAACTGACCTTTATGGGCCTGTGGCAATTTAATGCCTGTGATTCTAGCACTTGATATAAAGATACTGAAGGCCAGCCTAGCTTCAGTCCTGCCTAATTAGAACCAAGTGGAAGCTGGCTCAAGCACACCCATCTGTTAAAAGGACAAAGTTAATGGCCTACAGGGTAATACCCTGCCACACCCTCTGGGGAAGTGGGGGCACAAGTTGGAGATGGCTTGGTGGATAGTTGTGCTTGCTGCCAAACATGAATGTAAAACAACAACAAAGCAAGAAACTGGTGTCAGGATATTAGGGCTGATTGAGGGGTTTACTTATTTCTGAAATTCATAGGCACAAGTTCATTTATCCGTTCTCCAGACTGAGGCTTAGAGCATCCATCTAGCAGCCTGCCTGAAGGCCGAGTCCGCAACATGCTGGTATGCCTTTGTTCATTCCACTGCTTGAAGCCTGCCTTTGGGCCTTTGGTTTTTTGAGACAAAATCTCTGGCCTTGGCTGTCCTTCCTGTACTTGTTTTGTAGACCAGGTTACCTCTGCCTCCCCAGTGCTAGGATTAAAGGCATGTGCCACCAGGACAGGCCACTTTAAGTCCCGGTATTTACCCACATATCTATATTAGTAACTGCCAAGTGCTACTTGATTTACATCTATACAATATGATAAAGCAGGGTCAACCACCTCCATTTTGTGGGTGACACATGAAGTGACAAAAGCAATGAGGCGAACTGGAGTTGTGGGGTTGTGTGGGCTGAGACAGTTCAGCCTGATTCCCAGGTGCTAAGACGGCTTCCAGAAGGGGAGAGTGGCAAAACGGACAAGTCCACTTTGAGCTCTGCTTTACAAGTTGGGTCCACCTTAGACTGGTAAACTTGGGGCCTCTTTGCCCCTGTCACTCTTGCTCTCCTAGGGTGACTGCTCAGCAGCAGAGCCTTTTAAGGGGGATGTGGAGTGATGGGAGAGACAAGTGGAGGTCTGCAGAGGCACAGGGACCAATAGACCACAGCTTTACCCGCTGTATATCCAGTTCTGGGCAGGGTAGGAACTGGGTGGTAGACACCTATAGAGCCCAAGCACAGAAACACAGGACCAACTCTGCATCTGGCCATGTGCAAGGCCGGACATAAAGGGATGCTGACTTCTGGGCTCCTTTGTCCATTGGCTGCCTTGGGCTCTTGCTGAAAGACTTTGCTAATAGTAAAGCTTTTCAGGACCTGGAAGAGGACTGTGGCCTTGGCTAAGCTCTCAGCTTAGTACTGACGTATCTCCAGCCCAACTCAGGGAAAAGGTGGTGGAGACCACCCCGTTGGCCGTTGGGACCACTCTGCCTTCCATCTAAGGGAATGCAATCCGAAGCAGACGGGTGTTCCTGGTCCTTGGTTCCATTCCAGGCCAGCAGGTGGTGCTGCTTGCTCACTGGTGGTTGCTGTATTTGTATTCTCTGGCTTCACTGGTTTTTTGTTTTTGTTTTTTTGTTTGGTTGACATTGGGTTATTTTGAAAGGTTATGATGGTTTGTTTTAATGTCAACTTGCCACAAGTTAGAATCAACCGAGTAGGGAGCCTCACCTGAAGAATTCTGATTGCCTTAATAATAGATGTGACAAAGACCCGCCCCCCTCAAGTGTGGGTGGCACCCTTGAGAAACTGCCCAGATAGAAAAGGGCCACAGCAGAAGGAAAAGTATTCTTCTGCCTGTTTGCTCTTTCCTCTTCTCATCAAGTTAATTTACCCTGCTGCTGCTGCTGCTGCTGCTGCTGCCTTCATGGATGCCAGCACCAGGCTACCAATCACCAACTAAGAACCAGCAGCTCTTTATGAACTAGGTTTTCAGCTGGGTGGTGGTGGCGCACACCTGTTATCCCAGCACTCAGGAGGCAGATGCAGGTGGGTTGCTGTGAGTTCGAGGACAACCTGGTCTATAAAGTGAGTCCAGGTCAGCCAAGGCTATACAGAGAAACCCCGTCTAGAATTTAAAAGAGGGGGGTGGGCGTGGAGAGATGATTCAGAGGTTAAGAACACTGTCTGTTCTTCCAAAGGTCCTGAGTTCAATTCCCAGCAACCACATGGTGGCTCACAACCATCTATAATGAGATCTGGTGCCCTCTTCCTGCATGCAGGCACACATGTGGGCAGAATACTGTATAAATAATAAATAAGAAAAGAAAAAAGAAAAACAAAAATGAAACAAAACAAAGCTAGGTTTTCAGTGTCAGAGTGGAACCGCTGAGGCACCCAGCCTTACGTCACGAGCCACTCAGGGAGCAGCATTCACCTATGGTCTCTGCTTCCATTCCTAACCCCAGGTTCCTACCCTAAGTTCTTGCCCTGGCTTCCCTTGCTGATGGGCCACGTAAACCCTGTCATTGGTCACTGTTTCTCACAGCAACAGAGGAGCAAACTAAGCAAAGATGGAGGGAGCAATCAACCAGCTGAGGAGTCTCCCCTCAGGAAAACCTTGGTTTCACTGACTCACTGACTTCTCGGTCCACTCATGACAGACCATGCTCTGCCACTGAGCTACACTCTATCCCACTGTCATTTTTTTCCTCGACCTTCCTCATTGCAGGCCTGGAAGGTATGTCGCTCCTACCATGGGCTCTGACCCTTTTTTTTTTTTTTGGTTTTTCAAGACAGGGTCTCTGTGTAGCCTTGGCTGTCCTGGACTTGCTTTGTAGACCAGGCTGGCCTTGAACTCACAGCGATTTGCCTGCCTCTGCCTCCAGAGTACTGGGATTAAAGATGTACACCACCATGCCCAGCAGGCTTTGACACTTACAGCAAAATATATGATGGGGGTATAATTTTCAGGGAGCCTCATGCACAGAGAAACCTAAATATCCATCAAATTCGCTCTAGGCCCTAGGAATCCAATAAACTTAGCACTGAACTGTAGCTCCACAGCATAATGTGCCCTCAGCATGACGGCCAGCCCCTGAAGATGTGCACTTTCATTCAAGACTGTGTGACCTGGTGCTGCAGAGATGGGAAGCAGTTTAGAGCATTCGCTGCTGTTCCTGAGGACTTGAGTTCAATTCCCGGAGCCCACACTAGGCAGCTCACAGCCACCTGGAACTCCAGATCCAGGGCTGCTAGTGTGTTCTGTCCTTCAGGGGCACCCACACACACCAATCAAAAATTAAAACAAAACTTTAAGGGCTGGAGAGATGGCTCAGAGGTTAAGAGCACTGTCTGTTCTTCCAAAGGTCCTGAGTTCAATTCCCAGCAAGTACATAGTGGCTCACAATCACCTGTAATGAGTTCGAGGCCAGCCTGGTCTACAAAGTGAGTCCAGGACAGCCAAGACTACACAGAGAAACCCTGTCTGGAAAAACAAAAAAACCAAAAACCAACCAAACAAAAAAAAACTTTAAAAAGTATATGACTAGGGGGCTGGAGAGATGGCTCAGTGGTTAAGAGCTCTTCTAGAGGTCCCAAGTTCAATTCCCAGCACCCACATGGTGGCTCACAACCATCTGAATGGAACCTGATTCCCTCTTCCAGTGTGCATGAAAACAGAACACTCACCAGGTGGTGGTGGTGCATGCCTTTAATGCTGGCACTCAGGAGGCAGAAGCAGGAGGATCTCTGTGAGTTTGAGGATGGCCAGGCCTTCACACAGAAAAACCCTGTCTTAAAAAAAAAAAAAAAAGATATGAACTAGCCAGGCATGGTAGTACATGTAATCTCAGCACTCACGAGCCTGATTGCTCAAAGTCAGGCTACATAGCAAAGCAAAAACAAGTATAGAGCCGTTCCCATCACATAACTTTATACATCTTTCTAAGGGGCTCACTCTCTTCAGATAAACAGGTAAAGACCCTTGAAGGAAAGATAAACCTGTTTTTATTATGATCTCAAGTGTGGGATGGTCTTGTGAGAACAAGTGAGGTTAATCCACTAGAAGACAAACCACATCATGCGGGAACTTGATTGCTGCCAGCTGAAAAGGTCTGTGAACAGACTCTGGGAGGAGATATATAAATGAGCCCAAAACTGGAGGCGGGGCCTTTGGAGACTTGGGATAGTTTTGGCTGTTCATTGCTCCACTTTGAGACGCTGCTAGAGAAAACCACTGGAGGGAAGGCTTCAGGGCTCCGGGCTCCTGCTGAGGTCCCGGGTTCTGGTTACTCCAGGTTCCAGCAGAAGAAATCCTGCTGGCAATGCCAGGAGAATTGTTCCTTGGAAGTGATATCCTTACGGTTTTGTTATTCTTTAATCCTCTTTTCCTATTGTTTCGGTTAGTTGGGTTATAAGGGATGTACGCTCAATTAATAAGTTCATAATAAAATATATTGGTTAAGAAAACTGAGCCTAAGCTGGGCATGGTGGGACACGCCTTTAATCCCAGCACTCGGGAGGCAGAGGCAGGCTGATCGCTGTGAGTTCAAGGCCAGCCCGGTCTACAAAGCGAGTCCAGGACAGCCAAGGCTGCATAGAGAAACCCTGTCTCGAAAAACCAAAAAAAAAGAAAACTGAGCCTACACATCCTGAACAAACCCAACTCACTCTCCCCTCCCTCCTTCCATTCCTTTCACTGCCCCCTCCACCACCTAAGAAACGGTTTCTCTGTATAGCCCTGGCTGTCCTGGAACTCACCCTGTAGACTAGGCTGGTCTCAAACTCAGAGATCCATCTGCCTCTGCCTCCCAAGTGCGGAGATTAAAGGCGTGCGCCACCATCACCAGGCTACCCAACTCATTTTCTAGGCCAGGAAACCAAGGCCTCCATAACTTCCCAGAACCTCGCCATTGTCTAGTTACCAGTACCACCCCAGTCCAGGCTCCCAGCTGTAGGACACAGAATGAAGACAGGGCTGCAGCAGGGCTAGGAAAGTGGGGCTGGCTTTGGCCTCCTCCCTGGCGGCACAGTGAAGCTGAGACAGGGACGAGCCAGGCCATCTCTCATAAAGCACAAGAGACTGAGTCTATTCTGTTTTCTTTTTAGTTTTTCCAAGACAGGGTTTCTTTGTGTAGCCTTGACTATCCCGGACTCACTCTGTAGACCAGGCTGGCCTCAAACTCACAGCGATCTGCCTGCCTCTGCCTCCTGAGTGCTGGGATTAAAGCCATGTGCCACCACCGCCTGGCAAGAGACTTGAGTATAGAAGTACACAGCCAGCTGCCTTCCTTGAGTGTCTCAGCAGGCCCCTAGTTGGTCTAAACCCTAGGAGGCGGAAGAGAGGGGCATGGGTTAGCAGGGTGCTGGGATTACACAGAGCGCCGGCTGACGGCCTGAGAGGATGAGCTGGATGCCCGTCTTTAGAGTCTATCCACTTGTCCTTTCAGGCTTCGCTGGCTCCAGCTCCTACTTTCTTCTTCCTGCATCTCCCCTGAGTGCAGGTGGGATGCACCAGGTGATCTCAGGCAGAGGGCAGAAGGGCGTGTGTAAGGTCAGAGATGGTACTAGCAGCAGATTTCTGGGCATCCCCAGGCCAGTCGTTTGCTGGTCCAGATACCCAGGAACAGGCACAGCTGAAAGCAGAGGCTATGGTGGGGACACCAGCTGTTCCCAGCCCCTAGGCTGTGAGCCTGCTGTCAGTGGCTCAGCCACCCGTAAAAGCTGCTGTGCTCAGCAGTGCGGCAAACAGACTGGGGGGGGGGTGGGGGGGGGGTGGGGGGTCCAGGCCAGATGCTGGCTGGTGGCAGAAACTGGATATCCATAAGGCTTGAATCCAACATTCTCACTTGTCCGCGGTGAGGTGGGAGGGTCCATTTCTGGAGACCCTGACCCAACGTCTCGTGCTATCTATCACCGTGGCTGAAGGTACTGAGGGACACAGGGAAGGACAATAAAATGTCTGGCCCACTGATTACTTGATAATGCGGGACAAGTCATTGCCTTCCCTAGGCATTAGTTTCCTAAGTGTCAAAGGGGGTGGGCTGTGCTGTATAAGGTAAAGTGTATGACCTTCAGTAAACCATGTAACCGGCATCTCTACCACAGCGTCCTCATCTGATAAAGGGTTCAGCATGGATGGATGGTTTTGGTCACTGAGTGGACCAAATAGTATGAAGTTCCTGGCATGCTCCGCATGCGATACACCATGTGTTTAATTATGTGAACTCCTTTCAAGGCAGGCAGGGTGCCCACCTGTAATCTCAGCTCCTCAGGAGGAGATTAGAGCATCAAGAAATTCAGGACTGCCTGGATTACATAATTCTCTCTATGCCTCCTGACCCAGGCATACCCCTGCCACAGGCAATCCCAGCACTTGGGAGGCTGAAGCAGGCTGATTACTGAGTTCAAAGCAAGACCCTGTTTTCAAAGCAAGATGCAATTTTTTGGTTTTGGTTCGGTTTTGTTTATTAAAAAGAAAAATCTCGAGAAGAAAGAAAGAAAGAAAGAAAGAAAGAAAGAAAGAAAGAAAGAAAGAAAGAAAGAGCACACAGACTGGGACAAGCAGGTGAAATTCCCAGTTCCAGGGCAAGGGATTCTAGGAGAGGGCTGCCCTTCTATCTTACCCACCCTCAACCTCGTTTACTTTCACGGATGAAGGGGCCCAAAGGATGCTCAAGGAGGCGGAACCCCAGTCTGGCCCCACCCAGCCTACCTAGCTCAGAAGGTGGAGCCGGGGACCCAGACAGATTCCCACCTTCTGCGGTCTGGCAGCACAGTCACTGCCCTGACACCCCCACAGTAGCCTCCGACTCGCCTGCTCCTCCCTGAGCCTATAAATAGCCCAGGACACGAGAGCCGTGCGAGTGACGCGGCCAGGCAGGCGCGGGAAGGCTGGCTGGAGCAGGTGGGCGGCAAGGCCCGGCGGGGCGCGCGCGACCCCTCCCGCGACCGTTCCTTCCTCCCTCCACCCCCACCCGCTAGTGCCAGGCTTCTGATGACGGACGCTGCTGAGTCATCGCAAGGCCCCAGCGTCCGCCAGCCACTGTCCCTTCCACCTCGTTTGAATCTCAGCCTTGGGGGGCTGCAGGGAGAGGTTGAGCCCTCGCCCTAAGGCGGCCTGGGAGGCTGAAGCAGGAGGGGCTGCGTCTGTGGGTCCGCCCCCTGCGCGACTCAGGAGTGTGCAGAACCCCGAAGTGACCTTGGCCCCACCTCCCTTGCCTGACTCTGTTTCCTTTCGTCCTCCCCACGTCTTTCCGCGGTTGCCGAGCTAGCACGTCCCAATCGGACGCCCCTCCTTTCAGAGGTCAATGACCTCTTCCGCTCTCAGCCCATGCCCCAGCTCTCTGCCCATCTTCCATGTCCCATCAGATACACAGGGCAGACAAGCTGAGACAAAAATCTTTTAATTATGGGCCTGGGGGCTCAGCAACGCCCCCACAGACCCGTCATGCAGCCTCGTGTACAGTGGGCATTGGGCCCGCCCCGGGGATTTTGCTGAGGGGGGGGCCTCATGGCAGCAAACAGGGCAGTGTGGCTTTAGTCCCCTCTTAGGGGGAAAAGTGGGGCAAGGTGTGTGTGTTGGGTAGGAAAATCTGTGTCCTCTCACGGTATGGAAGGCATGACTGTGCCCACAACTGGGGAGTGGCGTTGGCTGACATGATCAGGGCACAAAAAGGAGACTCTGAGCTTGGAAGGAGGAGGGCTGGCACCAAAGGGGAAAAAAGCAGCCAGAGAGAGAGAGAGAGAGAGAGAGAGAGAGAGAGAGAGAGAGAGAGAGAGAGAGAGAGAGAGAGAGAGAGAGAGAGAGAGAGAGAGATCCTTTGTCCTGCCCCAGGAGGACTAGGGGGTTCCTAGACCATCACTTGGTGGTAGCCAAAAAGAACTTTCCATATCCTTCCTCTAGCTCTCAAGGTATTCCTCCCAGGGATGACCTCTGTAGAGCCCACTAAGAAGGTCATTTGATCCACCTGAGGGGCAGAGCTTACAACCACAGACTCCCCTAGCTGGCTGCTTCTGGTGACAGGGATTCTAGAATCTTAACAGTGAAATGTTTTGACCAAGCAGGGGCCAGGGTCTCGTTCTCAGTGGGGTTTTTGTCCAGCCTGCTCTTGGACACCAATTTCTAGTAGACAAAGGTAGAAGCGAGGCTGCCCTGTGAGAACTGCCCTTGATGGAACAGTCTCCTACATGTCACATCCCTTCCAGCCCTCAGCTTTGCCCTTGCTCCTTCGCCCACCCCCGACCCCTGGGGAGGGGGGTTTCAAGTAATGGGAAAGATTCCTGAACTTTCCTGAGAATTGAAGGAATGACAGGTGATGAATTCAGGGCTCCCCCTCGGTCCTCAGCCCCATCTCAAGCCAGAGAGGAGGACCCAGGAACAGCGCAAAAACGCCCTCCTCTCACAAGGCCCTACTTGCAAAGGGGTGGATACACAGACCCAAGCAAAGGCCGTGGGCAGAGAAGATTCAGGCATGCAAAGGCAGTATGGGTAGGTGACGTCTCTGAGAGACAGCAGGCGACTCCCTAGGGTGGGACTCATTGTGGCAACCCAACTAGGTGGTACTTGGGCACTGGGTGGGCCTATACCTGTTAGCTTCCTCGTTTCTTCCCACTTCTGACGCCCTTCCCCAAGCCCCAGAAGATCACCCCATTCAGGATACCCCACCCAAGAAATAAAACCTTCCTCAGTGCAGAAGGCTCCCAAGTGGGGGGGTGGGTGATGCTTAGGAGAGAGACGGGGAGAGGAAGGGTATGGCCAGGATGCTGGCCTCCTTCTCAGGCCAGAAGCAAGAGCCAGGCATGGGCAGGGGTGGCATCTGAGTTCTCTTGGTTTCTGTCAGATCTCTGCCAGGGAGTCGGCTGGCACCAAGCCCCGCTTCTTGCCACTGCTGACGCGGATGAAGCCATCAGCATCCTTGCTTCTGCCCACGCCTACACAGATCTGAGTGGAAACAGAGAGGTGAGGCCTGGAATGGCTGTTGCTGATGGCATGCCCCAAGGGAGGATGGGGCTGGTGTCTCTGGTATGGATAGAGCTGAGGCAAGCCGACCCTAGGAGGGATCAGCAGCGAGACTAGGACCCAGGGGATAGCAAGCAGGACGTCGGTCGGCGTCGGGGCTGAACCCAGTGATCCGTTAAGCCAGCACCCCATCCTCATCCCACGTCACAAAAGAGGTGGCAGGAGGAAAAGGGAGGTTACCCAGCAAGCCAGAGGGCACAGTCAGTGCGTAAATCTAGTCAGGGGCACACTAAGTCCTAGCACTTGGGAGGCACAAGTGGGCAGATGTCTGCGAGTTCAAGGCCAGCCTGGCCTACATATTGAGTTCCAGGCCAGCCAGGTCAACATAGTAATACACTGTCTAATAAAAATAAAAAGTGGGGCCTGGTGTGGTGGCGCACACCTTTAATCCCTGTACTCCGGAGGCAAAAGGCAGGTGGATCCCTGTGAGTTCGAGGCCAGCCTGGTCTATAAAGTGAGTCCAGCACAACCAAAAAGTGGGGGCTGGAGAGATGGCTCAATGGTTAAGTCTCAGAAATTCTCAGCATGTGGGTTGAGGCCACTTTGGGGATTGAATATTAGATATCCTGCATATAAGATATTTACATTATGATTTTTTTTCTGTTTTGTTTTGTTTTTATTTTTCGAGACAGGGTTTCTCTGTATAACCTTGGCTGTCCTGGACTCACTTTGTAGATCAGGCTGGTCTGGAACTCACAGCGACCCACCTGCCTCTGCCTCCCTGAGTGCTGGGGTTACAGGCGTGTGCCACCTCACTCAGCTGATATTATGATTCTTTTGTTTTTAAAGATGTATATATTTATTATGTATACAGTGCTTTGCCTGCATATACACCTGCAGGCCAGAAGAGGGCACCAGATCTCATTATAGATGGTTATGTGCGAGCCACCATGTGGTTGCTGGGAATTGAACTCAGGACCTTTGGAAGACCAGCCAGTGCTCTTAACCTCTGAGCCATCTCTCGGACTGGATAGTAAGATTCTTTTGTTGTTTGTTTGTTTGTTTCAAGACAAGATCTCTCCGTGTTAGCCTTAGCTGTCCTGGACTCGCTTTGTAGACCAGGTTGGCCTTGAACTCACAGCGATCTACCTGCCTCTGCCTCCGGAGTGCTGGCTTATTAATGGCATGCGCCACCATGCCCGGCAGATATTATGATTCTTAACAGCAACAAAAGTACAGTTATGAAGTAGCAATGAAATAGTTTTATGGCTGGGGGTCACCAGAGCGTGAGCAACTGTGCTAAAGGGTTGCAGAGTTAGGAAGGTTGAGAGCCACTGGCTTAAGAGCACTCGCTACTCTTTCAGAGGCCTTGGCTTGAATTTCAACCATCAACATGGCACCCTAAAACCATCTGTGACTCCAGTTTCTGGGGACCCAACATGCTCTTCCTGCTTCTGTAGGCACCAGGCATGTACACGGTGCACAGAAGTACATGCAGACAAAGCACCCCTGCACATAAAAAATAAATGAAAAGCAAACAGAAAACAGCCGAGCCTCTGGCTTCATCATTTAGTGCTTTGTTTTATTCTAACTGCCTCTGATGTCAACTGCCTACCAGTTCAAGTCCCCAGGGAGAGCCTTACCCTCCTATCCCTTGGTTTGCTTTCATGTTTTTGAGATGGGGGTCTCACTATGTAACCTTGGCTTTCTCCGTATAGCCCTGGCTGTCCTTGTAACTCACTCGGTAGATAGACCTGGCTGGCCTCTAACTCACAGAGATCGCCTGCCTCTGCCTCCTGAGGGCTGGGATTAAAGCTGTGCACCACCACCGCTTGGCTGCTGCACAGCTTTTTTTTTTTTTTTTTTTTTTAATTTTATTTGCATTGGTGTTTTGTTTGCATGTATGTCTGTGAGAGCATGTTGGATCCTCTGGAACTGGAGTTACAGACAGTTGTGAACTGCCATGTGGGTGCTGAGAATTGAACTCAGGACCTCTGGAAGAGCAGACAGTGCTCTTAACCCCTGAGCCGTCTCTCCAGCCTCGCTACACAGTCTTAAACCCAAGACAATCCTCCTGCCTTAGCTTAGGTTACAGGTCTGTGCCAACAGGACCAGCTCATGTACTACTGAGATGGGACCCAGAGCAAGCACTCTACCAACTCCAAGGTCTTCTTCATGTCTAACCTACCCCCTCACTTGTGCCAGGCCTTCAGACCCTCCTGCAGGGCACTTGATACCCTCACTGAATATGTATCCCATACCTCAACCCCAGCAGGGCCCTGGTACCCACCTGGTTTTCCTTGAGGCTCATGTAACCCTGTTCCTTGTTTCCAGAGAAGGGCTGACAGCAGCGCCAAACGTTCTCCCCTGGTCTCACCCGCTGCACAAAATTGGCTGGGAAGAAGCCAACCCGGTCACCAATCTTGCCCTGGGGATGAGGTTGGCAATGAGCCTAAGCGCTAGCTTTACCTCACTCTTTCTCTAGACTCAGTTCCTACTCAGAGCCAGTACCACTGTCCTCCAGACCTTGGGCTCTCATTATTCCAGCCCCCAGCTGGTGGTGGCTTCTGGCCTTGGAAGGCCATATACAGCGAAAGGGTGGGGGTGGGGGGAGCTAATGTGGGAGAGGGTGAAACTGACAGCAAGACCCAAGGGTTGTCCCTGGGCTTGGCCTGGGCAAGCCTCCTGAAGAAGGGGAGGTCTTTGAGCCCTGAAGGGAAGGTCAGAGTCTCCCCCACCCCCACCCCCCATCCATCCCATCCTGCCCTCTCACCTTCCACCAGTCTTCGTTAGAGTCATCCACCAGCATAATTCGATCACCAGGTCTGGGAAAAAAAAGAGAGCCGGGGCATGCCCCTCTTAGCAGAGAGAAGATTCCCAGGGCCCTTAGAGGCCACTGAGATCACAGGTCCATCAGGCTCCCTGGAACAACCTAGAACTGGCCAGGAGACAGGACACTACACCACATCACTCTGGGCAACTCCAGCCCCTCTGTGGGTACAGTATACAAGAAGAACATTCCTGAAGGTCCCAGGCACCTTACGTTCCAAGGTCAGTAGGGGGTCAGGCAGGACCAGTGGGGCTAGGCCACCGAAAGGACTCACTGCAGAGCCAGGTCGTTGTTCTCCTGGGGCAGGAACTTGTAGAGTGCCACGTAGGAGTACATGGGCCCCACGTCCTTCCGCAGGGGCAGCTTTGGGGGCTGTAGGAAAAGTTCCGGGTCAGTGATGGTGAGCACCTCCTTGCTCTGCCCACTGTCCACTTACTGTGAGTGTGCCTGTCCTGGGTGGCGGGGGTGGGGGAGTCTGTGAGGTAGGTCAGAGTGAACTGCTGGTAAGTAATGGGGCCTAAGGTGTATCTCTCTAACCCTCGGGGGAGGGGGCTGGGCTGCTTTAGATAGAGAAGATACCCCCTGTCTGCTGCCTTCAAGAATTGCCTGCCCCTGGGAGAGCAAGTTTGGAGCAATGGACAGTGGAGAAACCCCCCCCCCCCACACACACACACACAAACCTCCATGCCTCTTATCTTTTTTTTTTTTTTTTTTTTAAGATTTATTTATCATTTATACAGTATTCTGCCCACATGTGTCCCTGTCCACCGCAAGAAGGCACCAGATCTCATTACAGGTGATTGTAAGCCACCAAGTGATTGCTGGGAATTGAACTCTGGACCTTCCGAAGAGCAGTCAGTGCTCTTAACCTCTGAGCCATCTCTCCAACCCCCATGCCTCTTATCTTGACTGTTGCCTCCCCCTGGGGACTGAGGACACATGAGGGAGGAAGCAGGGAGTGCCTCAGGGAGTGTGCTCTTACGTATGTATTGATCAGTAACAAGAGTGACACTGTTTCCTACCCTGGCCTGTGGGCTCCAAGCTAAGGCCTGGCTTACCTGCTGTCCAGGGCTCTTCTCCTCCGGTCCCGATCCTTCACTCTCAGCTGGGGCTGTGAATACTGGGAACAGCAAGGTGAGGCCAGGGTGTGAGGCTTCAAGGGATGCAAGCCCTACCCTCTTCTTGTCCCAGGGCCTCTTCTCACTCTGGCTTACCACTGTCACCAGGCCCCTCTTCTGAGCTGCGGATGCTGCCTTCCCCATCTTCTGTGAGCTCATCACGCTCACTCTGGGGAGACACGTGGAAGAGGAGGAAGATCAGCCCCTCGGCCCACAGCATGCTCAGCTACCCTCCCGCTAGGGCTCCCCTTGTGTGCCCAGTGTGGGCACATACCAGGCTCCGTGTGGGGGATTCAGATGTGCTGCTGAAGCTGGACCGGTTCATCAGTGCCAGGGAGGTGCCGTAGCGCAGGGTCTCATAAACTGGGTCCACCTTCCTGCTGCTCCCTGCTAAGCACCCACCTTTCAGTGCCTGGTACCTGGCTGCCAACCCTGAAGCTCCATCATATGAGTCCCAGGGAGAGAACTCAGGTCATCAGGTTTGGTGGTTAAGTGCCTTTACCTGCTGAGCTAACTTAACCCTAAACCTAACCTTAACCAGCGTTACCTATTTATTTGTTTGTTTTTTGAGACATGATTTCTCTGTGCAGCCCTGGCTGTCCTGGAACTCTCTCCATAGACCAGGCTGGCCTCGAACTCACAGAGATCCACCTGCCTCTGCCTCCCGAGTGCTGAGATTAAAGGTGGGCGCCACCACCGCCTGGCCGCATTATTTGTTCTTTAAGACAGCTCAAGACTCTATATATAGCCATGATGGCTTTGAACACCTATAACCTTCTGCGGCCTTCTGAGTGCTGGGGTGCCTGGCACAGAGCACCAGACCCAACTCAGCCTCACATTCATTACTGCTGTCTCTCATTGTCTGCCTCAAACTGAGCAGGTACTCAATAAATTGCTGGGTGAGAGATGAATGAATGAAAGGACGAATAAATGGCGCCTACATCCAGCACAGGAGCATCCAGGGGAAGGAAGTAGGGAGTACCAGGACTAGGCAGTGCCAGTGTGACTCAGGCGTGAAACTGCGGATTTCTTACAGGACCTCTGGGAACCCGGGCCATGGGATGCGGGGCACGTACCTGTAGGCGGGGACTCTTTGCTCATGGCACAGGCTGGTGGTGGCTCATGCACCAGGAGTGGGGAGCTGAAGTTCCGTCGAAAAGAGGTGGACTGAGGCAGAGGGAAGCAGAGAGAGAGAGAACACAGAACCATAATGACCTGTGGAGGGCTTGGCCCCGCCCAAGCCCAGGGCCATCCCACAGGAGGAGCTGGCCAGGAGGGGTTCATTCACTCATTCCTGTCACATGACAGCTCACACTCACTGTCTTGCCCGGGCATTGCTGGTGGGAGATCTCCTCGGAGCACCAGAGGTGGACGCTGACTTTGCATGTCTTACATCGCAAGCCCTGTTTGGAGTTTCCTAGGAGAGAGGTGGGTTCAGCAAGAGGAAATGGCCAAGAAAGGACAGTCCCCTGGAGGACAAGGAACCAGTCAAGGAACAAGAAGAACAGCAAAGCCTGGCTAAGGGCCAGATGGTGGCCCTTACCTGCCTCTGAGTTCGAGGCCAGCCTGGTCTACAGAGTGTATTCCAGGACAGCCAGGGTTACACAGAGAAACCTTGTCTCAAAACAAAACAAAACAAAAATCTGGGCACGTTGGCGCACACCTTTAATCCCAGAACTCAGGAGACAGAGGCAGGTGGATCGCTGTGAGTTCGAGGCCTGCCTGGTCTACAAAGTGAGTCCAGGACAGCCAAGGCTACACAGAGAAACCCTGTCTCGAGGGGGGAAAAAAAGCAACAACAACAACAACAACAACAAGACAAAACAAAACAAAACAAAAAGACTGGGTGAGAACACAGGGGAAATGCAGATGCTTGATAGTTTTGTGCTGGACTTCAGAGCCTGGCACCTCTCCCTCCTACAGTAAAGATGTCAGCGGCAGCAACGCCAACAAAAAAGCGAGCAACAAAGGGTATAACCACCACTATTGCTCTCTCCCAGAGTAAGGCTTGCTAGGCAACTGCTCCGGGCAGTGAGCGAAAGCCCAGCCCCAACCCAGCACTCATCTGTCTCCCCAAGGGAAAGAAGCACAGTTAGTCATGGGACTCCCCCACCCCCCATTGCAGACCGCCACTGTTAGGCAGTTCCATGGCTTATTCCCTCATGCCTGCCACGGGGCTCAGGCACCTACCTACAATGAGCTGGTGGCACAGCTCACAAGGGCTGGCTCTCTTGAAGACATGTTCCTGGAAGCTATGCAGCCTCACTGGTTTGAGTGGTGCCAAGGGGCGTGGGGCCGGGCAGGGGGAAGGCGTTGGGGTGGGTAGACTTCTGTCTGTGGGTGCAGGCGGTGGAGAAGGAGGAGGCAGCGGGGTCGGCGGCGTCAGCAGCACCTCTGTTGGGCACTTCAGCTCAGAGCCTGAGCGAAGGAAGAAGTTCTCCACACTCTTGCTTCGAAGGATGGTTTTGAGGGAGAGGGACCGCTTAAATCGCTGGAGCTGGCAAGAGAGGGAGAAAGCTGTGAGTGCGAGGCTGGAGGGCTGGCCAGTGAAGGCTTCCTGCGTATCTTGTGTGGAGGCAGCACTAGAGCTGAGGCTTGTAGCCAACAGGAAACTACCAGAGACTTACCTGCTCCGACCATCCAGCCCCCCAGAGCCCGTGGGAACTGGCAGGGAATTTTATGGGAGTTCTAGCTGGTCAGGCCCATGCTTAGAAGTGGTGGAGACTACAGAACCCATGTGGTCAAGGAGCAGCTGCTGGTCTCCTCCAGCCAGTTAAGGCTGACCCAATGAAACCAGCACACACACACACTCCTGCCCCCTGCACTTTAAACAAAACAAAACACTACACTTTTGGCTGGATGTGGCAGCAAACTTCTGTAATGCCAGCACTCAGGGGAGGGAGGCAGGAGGGTCAGAAGTTTGAGGGCAGCATGGGCTACACAGCAAGATCTTGTCTCAAACAGGCAATAAAACGGGACGTTTTGCAGGGTGTGATGGAGCACGCCTTAAATCTCAGCACTCACGATGCGGAGGCAATCCTGCTGGCCTTGTACCAAGGTAATCTTTAGTTTAGTTTTGTTTTTGTTTTTTGAGACAGGGTTTCTCTGTGTAGCCTTGGCTGTCCTGAACTCACTTTGTAGACCAGGCTGGCCTCGAACTCACAGCAATCCGCCTGCCTCTCCCTCCCAAGTGCTGGGATTAAAGGCATGTGCCATCATGCCCAGCTTCCAAGGTAATCTTTCTAGCTTTGCCTTCCAGGTGCTGGGCAGCCTGACGACTTCTTCTTCTTCTTCTTCTTCTTCTTCTTCTTCTTCTTCTTCTTCTTCTTCTTCTTCTTCTTCTTCTTCTTCTTCTTCTTCTTCTTCTCCTTCTCCTTCTCCTTCTCCTTCTCCTTCTCCTTCTTCTTCACAGAGTTTCTCTGTGTAGCCTTGGCTGTTCTGGACTCACATTGTGGACCAGGCTGGCCTGGAACTCACAGTGATCCGCCTGCCTCTGCCTCCCGAGTGCTGGGATTAAAGGCGTGCACCAACACGCCCGGCTTTTTTTTCTTTCTTCTTCAAATAAGGTAGGGTCTCACTATGTAATCAAAGATGACCTTGAACTTCTTCTGGTCCTCCCACAGAGTGCTAGGATTACAGATGTGTTCCACAAGGTCCAGTTTTACCTTATGCTCTGGATTAGATCCAGAGCTACAAGCATGCCAGGTGAGCACTATACCAACTGAGCTACCGAATAACCAGTACAACAGCCCTCAGTTTGATCTCCAGCTCTGAATACAGCAAGGGTAGCTTTACACGACTGTGAACCCAGCACTTAAGAAGGCAGAGGCAGGAAGATCAGAAGTTCACGGTCATCTTCCTGGGCTACGTAGAGAGCTTGAAGCCAGTCTGGGACACACGAGACCTGATCTCAAGAAGAAGAAAGTCAAGCTGGGTGGCGGTGGCCCATGCCTTTAATCCTAGCATTCAGAGCAGGAGCAGAGGCAAGCGGAGCAGAGGATCTCTGTGAGTTCGAGGCCAGCCTGGTCTACAAAGCAAGTCCAGGACAGCCAAGGCCATACAGAGAAACCCTGTCCTGAAAAACAACAACCAAAAAGAGGAGGAGGAGAAGAAGAAGAAGAAGAAGAAGAAGAAGAAGAAGAAGAAGAAGAAGAAGAAGAAGAGAAGAAGAAGAAGAAAGAAGTCTAGTATCATTTTCCGTTTTGTATCGAGACAGGCTCTCACTATGTAGCCGTGGCTGGCCTCGAACCCATAGAGATCCACTTGCCTCTGCCTCTTGAGTGCTATAATTAAAGGCATGCTCTATTACTACCTGTAAAAGCCTACTTTTATTGTTGGAGACAAGATATTGCTGTCTTCTCCGACAGGTGGGGCAGGTAGGAAGTCAGTCAGGGGACACACCTGTATCCATCCTCAAGGCTGATTCTCTCCCCAAGCCATAGCTCCGGTCCCTCCTCTGCAGCCAGCTTATCACCATAATTATCTTGTCTTAGTTCAAAGTCTAGCTCAGGACCCCTGGCCAGCTCCCAGGGCCATGACCCCTGACCTTGCTAATAAACGTTTTCTGTGGCTGGATGGCTCAGTGGTTAAGAGCGTGCACTGCTCTTACAGGGGACCAGAGTTCACTTCCTGGCACCCACGGGGGACGGTGGTTCACAACCCGTTGTAACTCCGATTCCAGGGCCTCCGTGCCTTCTCCTGGGCTCTGTGGAGCTCCTGAGCTCCCATGCCCATTTCCACACATAAATTCATGATTAAAAAAAAAAAAATCCTATCTTAAAGAGAACAAACGTGGGCTAAAGAGATGGCTCAGCGGTCAAGAGCACTGTCTGCTCTTCCAGAGGTCCTGAGTTCAATTCCCAGCAGGTGTGCATGGAGATAGAGCACTCATATACATAAAATAAAAATTGAAAAATAAAAAAAGAGAAAGAACAAACCTGTCCTAGATCCTCACGAGACAGTCCAATACCCTTGCTCCCATGGGGATCATCCCTGACAGGTGGGTAGATGCTGTCTGTCCTTCCTGGCAGGTGAGTAGACGCTGTCTGTCCTTCCCTACTTACGTCTTCCTGCAGCCCAGGCACCAGGAATCTCAAACTTACCCACGCTCTTCTGCCTGGGAGCCTTGGTATTCATATCCTTTTCTCTGCCTTCCACACTTCCAGAGGCCCTGTCTGTCTGAGGAAGAGCTTTTCTTTCCCCATAGAAGCTTCTAAGTAGACCCATTTCCTCATCTGGTGCTTCCCGGCCCTGCCCAAGGACAGAACCGCACCAGCTCAGGTTCCTCTCGTCAGCTTCCAACTTCTCTTGAGACTGAGTGAGGCAGAGGCCTGTCACCTCTAGTCTTCAAGGGTCCCAACACTCAGTACCCAGTCACTGTGCCTCTGCTGAATAAGTCAGCGACACTGTGGAGCCAGGGCCAGTTCTGCTACGAGGTCAGACGGAGTTCTTCGCACTCCTTGCTCAAATACACCCTCTCTAACTCCTTATCCAGAGCCTCGTCGTTCTCTCTTCCTATGGAGAGTTACCTTATTGCTGGCCACTTCTTTCCACCAGCAATAGAAAAGAGGCGGGGGGGGGGGGGACGCCTAGGCCTGGCTCCAGGCAGGGAGTCTTGGCCAGGGTTCCCAGCTGGCATGCCAGGCAGCCTGTGTGCTGTGGCTGTCTGCCTAGTACCTGTGTATGCCAAAAGGATGGAAGTGGTGGCCCCTCCAGCCTCCCAGAGGCCAGCGGGCAGCAAAATGGAGGGAGAAACAGAGGGGATGTTGGGGCACTAGACAAGCTCTGCTGTGCCAGCTGGGAGGCCAGAGCCCTGGGGTGTCTGGCACGCTGAGCTGTTCCTCTCCTTCCAAGCTCAGCTTCCTGGACAGCACTGTGGGCTTCTTTGTGCGTCCATGAGAAGCAAGGCCTGGGGCCCTGGACACCTGTGTTAAGGAGCAGCGGTGGCGAGCCAGAAGGCTAATGAAGACCTAACTAGACTACGCATAACTGCCCAGGTCAGGCTGTGGCCGCCAGTCCCAAACAGGACTGTAGGGCTTTGATGGGGAATCCAAGAGGAAGATGAACACAACTGCCACCCTTCCTGCCCTCACTTCCTGCCACCAATGTTCTGCTTAGGGACACAGAGCACACGCGAGGCATAACTCAGAGAGTTATGCTGGGGAGAGGGCAAATTGAACATTTCATCTGACTGAGTGTAAATCACTTTTCTTCCTTTCTTTGAGCCTCAGTTTCCCCACACCCAAGAAGGAGGAGGCGACACTGGGTACTCTCTGGGGTTCAGATAGATCAGCCAGGCAGACATTTGGCTCCCGTTAAAGAGCCTCAGCTTTAGGACACTGTCACAGTCTCCCACTGAATCCAGGGCTGCCCTCTGGGGCAAACTGTCATTGTCCCATGGTTCAGATGAGGGTTAAAGCTTAATGGACTTAAATGACTCCGGCTCTGAGTCCTCCTCGGCTGACAAGGAACAGAGTCAGGACCTGTTCAGTTGGTGCGGGCTGCTCAGATCACATAACCAGATCAAATCATCAGTGCTTTGGCCCGTGCCATCCTTCAGCTGGTCCACAGACTTGTCTATTGGCTCCATCAAGGAATTCAGGGCTAAAAGGGACCAGAAAGACTGGACACCTGGACCAATCCCCACCCAGCCCCATTGCACTGCTCTGGCCACTTGGTCTCTGGATGAATGGCTCTTGGTCACGTCTTGTGATTGGGAAACACTCCCTCGTGGCATAGTCACTCCATCTTTGGGCAACTGCAGTTGCTAGGAAGTACTTCCCTATATAGCCCTGAAGCGCGCCTCCCTGTGGCTTTTGCCTATCAGCCTCTATTGGTCTCTGGGCTTTGGCTAGACTATTCCCTCCTAGTCACACCAGACACGCCGCTGTATGAAGGCATCTTTCAGGCTCCCCTCCTGAGGCCATTGCTTCCAGAGCGATCCCTGTAAATCTAAGGTCCTCTCCCCAACTCTAGCCTGTGCCCTTTGTTGGTCTACCCTCTCCCCGGGATGCAGTGCCAACAGCAGCCTCTGCGAGGGTACCAGAGGCGTCAGGAACACAATGTTCCCAGGCACCAGGGCAGTCTCCGCTCTGCCTGCTGAGTTCCTAACTCAGCTGTGGGCCCCAGGTCCCAGGCAGGCAGAGGCGAGGGCAAGAATGGAGTTGCCACGTGGGGGTGATTGGTATATGCCAAGGGGTTTGGCCAGAGGGTAGGACATAGCTGTCGAGTGGCTGCCTGTTTACCCCGCAGATGTCATTTTGGTGACTCTACTAGGCTAGGTAGTCCAGCTTTTTGTTATGTTCTGTTTTTTGAGACAGGGTTTTTCTGTGTAGCCTTGGCTGTCCTGGACACTTTGTAGACCAGGCTGGCCTTGAACTCACAGAGATCCACCTGCCTCTGCTTCCCAAGTGCTGGGATTAAAGGCGTGTGCCATCACACCCGGCTCCAGCTTTTTAGATTCCTGCTGTCTGCAGTGGCCCTCAACATTTTACATTTGTGTGTGTGTGTGTGTGTGTGTGTGTGTGTGTGTGTGTGTGTGTGTGATCGTGAACGTTCCACGGCACATGTGTGGAAGTCAGAAGACAACTAATGGAAGTTGCTTATCTTTTTCTACCATGTTGGGGGATTCTGGGCATTGAACTCCAGGCATCAGGATTGGTGGTAAGCACCTGATGTGGTGGTTTGAATAAAAATGGCCCCGTAGACTCAGTGAGTTGGCACTATTGAAGGTATGGCCTTGTTGGAGTGGGTGTGGTCTTGTTGGAGGAAGTATGTCATGGGGCTGGGGGTGGGCTCCCCCCACCAGGGTTTCTCTGTGTGGCCTTGGCTGTCCTGGACTCCCTTTGTCTGGCCTCAAACTCACAGTGATCTACCCAACTCTGCCTCCGGAGTGCTGGGATTAAAGGCGTGCTCCACCATCGCCCAGCTGGGTTGGGTTTTGAGGTTTCAGTAGCCCGAGCCAGGCTCAGTGTCTCTCTTCCTGCCACCTGCCAACCCAGAACTCACGGCTCCTTCTCCAGCACCATGCCTGCCTGCATGCCACCATGCTTCTCCCCATGACAATAAGGGACCAGACTTCTGAACCTGGAAGCCAGCCCCAATCAAATGCTTTCCTTTGTAGGACTTACTCATAGGGCTAGAAAGACGGCTCAGAGGTTAAGAGCACTGTCTGCTCTTCCAAAGGTCCTGAGTTCAATTCTCATGGTGGCTCACAACCAACTATAATGAGATCTGATGCCCTCTTCTGGTGTGCAGACACACACGCTGTATAAATAATAAAAAAAAAATTTTAAGTTAAAAAAATTTAACAGTTAAAAAAAAGGAAAGAAAAAAAAAAAAAAAAAAAAAAAAAAAGAGTTGGCCATAGCTGGGCTTGGTGACACATACTTCTTTAATCCCAGCACTCAGGAGGCAGAGGCCGGTGGATCTCTGTGAGTTCGAGGCCATCCTGGTCTACATGAGTCCAGGACAGCCAGGGCTACACAGAGAAACCCTATCTCAAAAAACCAGCAACAACAAAAGGCCAGCACAGTAGTGCACCCTGTAATCCTAGCACCCTAGGAGGCAGAGGCAGGTGGATCTCTTTGAGTTCCAGGCTAGCCTAGTCTACAAAGCTTTTCACGGACAGCCAAGACTACACAGAGAAACCCTGTCTCAAAAAACAAACAAAACAAAACAAAACAAAAAAAGTTGATCCTGGTATCTCTTCACAGCAACATAACAGTGACCAAGACACTGACAAGCATCTCACTAAACCCTAGTAACTATCTTTCTTTCTTTTTATTTTTTTTATTTTTTTGGTTTTTCGAGACAGGGTTTCTCTGTGTAGCCTTGGCCATCCAGGACTCACTTTGTAGACTAGGCTGGCCTCAAACTCACAGCGATCCACCTGCCTCTGCCTCCCGAGTGCTGGGATTAAAGGCATGTGCCACCACGCCCGGCTCTTTCTATTTTTGAGACAGAATTTCTCTGTGTAGCCTTAGCTGTCCTGGAATTCACTCAGCAGACCAGGCTGGCCTTGAACTCACAGAGATCCATCTGCCTCTGCTTCCCAAGTGCTGTGATGAAAGGCGTGGGCCCTCACCACCCAGCCCCACCAGCTATCTTGAGTTCTCCACTGCAGGGACCCATTTGTGCCCTGCACTTTAGTAAGCTGTTTCATTTGGGTCTGGTTCCCTCCCAGTGCACCTGCAGACTGTCTGGCATGGGGCGCTGGACACCAGGTCTGTTCTGAACTCCCTCTCAGGGCAGGAGCCCCATCTGCCTGTGTCCTCTCCCTCAAAGCTCCCTGGAGGCTCCTTTTTTTCCTCAGTTTCCCATGCCATCTCCTGAAACAGTACTAGGCAGCTGGCAGTGGGTGGTGTCAGATGTGGCAAGAGATGACTCAGATGGCAAAGCAGGCATGGTTGGGTCTTCTAGGATGACACTAAAGAGGGTGGTAAGTAATATTATGGGATGAATGAGGCTCCTAAGAGAAAGTGGGCCTACCTAGGAGATTGCTTGCTGAGTAGGCTGGATACAGGGCCAAGACCCTGAACTGGGTTCAGGTTGGTGAGAAGTGCCTGGGGACACCAAGCTGATGACTAAAAACAGAATGCTGACTCCTGGGCACCCAGGCCCTTGTTGAACCTGCCTCACACTGAGTTGGATGGGCAGCATGCTTCTTTTCCATCTTTCCTTCTATGGAGTCTAGAGGCACAAGCTTTCTTTGGTGAGGGGCTGAAGGAAGCTGACACAAGCCCTGAGTTCTCTCCCTGCCCACCTCTGCCCCTTGACACACTGCCTTTAGGGTCATTTCAGAATCCTCCCCAAGGATGAAAGGAGCCAAGGCTGAGGACCCAAATGGCCTGGCACGGGGTGGGCTCAGCTGCGCAATCTCTCCCCTCAACCCCTCCAGACCCTTCTTGCTTCAGACCCAGATCGGATAACACTGGGGAGTCCTTGCACCGGAGGAGGGAGCTACAGCTCTCACAAAGTCTGGCCCCCCTCCCCACACAGCTGAGCTTGCAGCCTGTGGGATTGCTGAGGCAGCACCATTCCAGGCTCTTGCTGGCCTTGGGGAGCTCCTAAAGAGGGCCAGGAGCAGACAGATTCTCATATGACAGGCACTGGGAGCCCCTCCAGTCCCTGGGGGAGACAGCAGGGGCACTGTCTATCTGCGCAGGTGACAATAGGGCAGATGAGGAGGTTGGAGAATTTGAACTCATTGTGAGGCCCAGCTGCCAGGATCTTCCTTGTATGTCACAGATAACCCAAGCAATAATCTCCCATTTCATTGCTTTTCAGGAGAGATTTGGCACCGTAAGGGGTCTAAAATGTGGGCCAGGAGCCAGAGTCTCATTTTTAGAAGGAAGCAGAAGGCCAGGTGTGTGCTGAAGCCTTGGATGTGAGAGACCCAGGTATGGTGGCTCTCAGCTGCGATTTTAGCTCTCGGGAGAGCTAAACAGGAGAATGTTGGAAAGTTTGAGACCAGCCAGGGGTATACAGTGAGTTCTACCCCAGCTAAAGATACTTAGCAAAACCTCTCAAAAGGCCAAGAGACTTGGACATGGAGAGCAGCAAGGGTACGAACCCGAGTGGTACCCAGGTGCCCGCCACCGCCACCGCCACCAGTAGCTACCTGGAGAGCTTCAGTCAGACTTCATGCTAAGCCTGTTCAACTCCCTGTGCTCGCTGTGGTGATGACCTTGACCTTGAGTTAACCTCATATTCCGAGGGGTCATCAAGATGAACTGAGAAGGAAGATGGTCGGTGGGAAGCCCTGTGTAGGAGGTTGTGATGCCCAAGGAGCCCCAAGACACCACCCATTTCTGGTTCTCACCAAGTCTTTCCTGGTCACAGGATCAGGATGGAAGGGAGAAAGGAGGAAGTCTTGGCCTGAAGTCTAGGAAGGGGAAAGGGCTGCTTCCCACAGGGTCCTCTCTTCCCATTCCCAGACGATTGGGTAGCTACCCACAGAACTTCAAGAGTTGGGGAAGGGGTAGGCACCTTAGGGGTAGGAGCTGGAACGCCTCGGCTTCCCCCACCCTTTTTAGTGCCTGCAGTCTGGGCTCCGCCTGCCTTCATAGGAGAATAATTTATTCATTGTGACTCCCGCAAGAGTAACAATCATACATAATTAGGGTTAATTATGACATTCATTAATTACGATGACTCTTCTTTTGATTCTGCCCTCTCTCCTCCCCTCTCCCGGTTCTCCAAGCGGGGGGGGGGGGGGGCGGGGAGGGCGCCTCTGGCTCTGGAACTGCAACACTCCCGGTCCCCGCCCGCCACCGACGGCCCGCGCTGCCGCAGCCCCCAGCGCCAGCTCACATGCTGCGTACCCGGGGCCGCAGCCTTAGGAGACCCCAACCTAACCCGTCCGCGAGGTGCAGGCCAGGCTGCTGTGGATCAGAGAGGGACGTCCGAGACACACAGAAAAGCACGTAGTGAAGCAGAGAGGACCGGAGAGACGCACGCCCAGAGAGAGGAGACAGTTGTGGAAAGGAATTCAGAGAGACAGGAGAGAGGGGTACAGGGGAGCCGCAGACACGGTTCTGGCGGCCACGGGAGGGGTGCGTCTCGCACGCAAACACGCGCGCGTACACCGGCCCACACCCGCTACACACGGCCACACACGCCCTGCGCCTCCGCTGCGCCGATTCCCTCCAACAAAGCCGAGTTACAACCGCCCAGGAGGGAGCCGGAGCGCGTCGGCGCCTCGCGCGTTCTGGCGGGTCGTGGTCGTGTGATCTGCTTCTTGGGTCCCCTCGTCGCGAACCTTCTCCTCCCTCCCGGGCACGGCGCGCAGCCTTAGGAGTCACGCGGACTATGTTTAGCTTCCGTGACCCCATAGGGACCCCGCCACTGTGATCAGCGTTCCAAGTCAGAGATGCCCAGGCGGGGCCAGGCCTCGCGCCCCCCGACTTACCTTGGTTTCTTGGAGGGTGGAGACGGTCTCTGTGGGGGAATGGGTGGCCGCGTCATCCGGTTCATTCTCCTTCTCGCTCATTTCGGTCATGGTTGGGGTATAAAGAGGGAGAGGGTGCGGAGACCCGACGGCAGGCCCGTTGGGGGCAGGCTGTGGGTGACAGGCGTCTCTTTGGGACTCTCAAGCCTTTCTCCAGTGGCTGCTCTCCAGTGACCCCAGGAGATACCCTCCCAGGCAAAGCAGCCCCCTAGCCCCAGGCACCAGAGGAGAAAGTTGTGGCGTGGGAGAGGGAGGCAATTACCCCGAGACGCGGAAGCGGGACGACCCGGGGTGTGAGGACCAAGGGTCTGCAGAGGATGCTGCGCTCCACGAGAGGAGGAGGGAAGTGGGGATGCGCGTATGAGCAGAGCGAGGGAGCGTTGGAGCTGTCCGAGTCCGGCCGGCTCCGTCGTCCTCTGCGCCCGCCCCCCATCTCCCTCCCCCTCCCCCCGCCGGCCCCAGCCCTGCACCCGGCGGCCCCTCCGCCCAGTCCTAGCCTCCCAACTTTGATTTAGGAGGTCGCCTGGTCCCTCCCCCTTCCCTCCGCCGCGCCCCCGCGCAGCTATGCAAATCAAGGTTCTCAGCTATTGGCTGCTGTAGTGGCTAGCTGGGTGGAGTCTTGGGGGGCTCGACAAGATAGGGAGGGGTTTGGAGGGTAAAGAAGTGGAAGGGTAGTTTTGCTGAAAACCCCCGAGATGGCTAGGAGGGGGTCGGGGGCTGGGGGCGGGGGAGGCAAAATTGAAGGAAGTCTGGAACAATGATAGTAGCGTCTGGAAATACAAATAATTCGGGGCTGCAGCAAAATAGCCCAGAGGAAAATCAAAGTTACAGCGTTCTAATAGTGCACGTGGGAAGATGCCGCACCTTGGCAGAGGAAAAGACCCGTTTACCCCATTAATTTTATGCTTTTCTAGGATCTCACCACATGTACACACCGCTACTAGACTCACAGGCGACTCTTGAAGCAGAGAATGGGCTGCACCGTGTCGTGTGTGTTTGTGATCCTCAGGCTCGTATAGCTGAGTGTACGCGTGGTGCGTGAGTGACACGTGTGTGGTTGCCAGAGGTCAACTTTGGGTGTCTTCTTCAGGGGCCAGCCACCGTAACGTTTGAGTCAGGGTCGCTGATTGTAAGCTGAATCTACTGGGCTGGCTGGCCGCGGAGCCCCAGAAATCTTCTCTACCTTGCCAGTGCTGTGGGTTTGGCCTTTTAAAATGCTGAGGATTAAAGCCAGGCCTTTACTTCACCACCTGAACTCTCTCAGCAGTACCTTTTTTTTTTTTTTTTTTTTTTTTTTTTGAGAGAGGGTCTTTCAGTGTAGTTCTGATTGGCCTGGAATTCACTATGTAAGGCAGGCTGGCCTCCTCAAACTCATCATCTTCTTGCCTCAGCCTCCTTAATGTTGAGGGTGACTGAAGATACTTTAATGGGTCAAAACTGGAGCCAAACCAGGCATGGAGGTACATGCCTAGAATACCAGTTATTGGAAGTCAGAGGAACTCTGTGAGTTCAAGGCCAGTCTCATCCACATAGTAAAACCAAACCAGACCTTGTCTCAAAATAAAAATAAAAGTACAACAAAACTCCTCAGGTGTGGTGGTGCGCACCTTTAATCCTAGCACTCAGAGAGGCAGAGGCAGGTGGATCGCTTTGAGTTCGAGGCCAGCCTGGTCTACAAAGTGAGTCCAGGACAGCCAAGGCTACACAGAGAAACCCTGTCTCAGAAAACCAACAAAACAAAACAAAACAAAACAAAACAAAAAGCCGGGCGTGGTGGCGCATGTCTGTAATCCTAGCACTCGGAAGGCATAGGCAGGTGGATTGCTGAGAGTTTGAGGCCAGCCTGGTCTACAAAGCGAGTCCAGGACGCCCAGGGTTACACAGAGAGACCCTGTCTGGAAAAACAAAACAAAAACAAACAAACAAGCAAACAAACCCAACACAACACAACGAAAACCTCAAACCAAATAAAAACCTAAGGCAGAAGGTCTTCCTTGCGGATGGAAAGTCAGGCAACTATGATCCTTCCTGGACTTCAGCAGAGATGGGTTTCCATCCTCATCCCGAAGTCCCCAAACTTCTCTACTATGGGCCCTTCTAAAACGCTTCAACAGCGGGAATTCTCCCCCACAGAATCTGAAGGGGCTTCCTCTGATGCCTGGCCGTAAACTGGGGCCTCTTTCACCGTGCCTTCCAGCACCCTTCTGACCCTGAGTCTAACTTCATCCCTTGGCCTCATCAAGGAAAGAGAGCCGCTATGTGTGGATGCAGACACTTCCTCTGCTGTTGGCAGTGGCACTCAAGGACCCAGGTGGTGAAAGTATCCAGTTCCCTGTGAGGCCTGAAGGGCAGAGTGGCTATCCTCTCAAGGATGAGGTCACCCTTGGAGCACTGCTCAGGTTACTGTGTCCAGGAATAGAGAGACTTGTTTGCCAATGGCAGAAATAGGACAAGGACGGGGTTCGGGCTCATCGTTGTGGGGACTTGGTCCCTCCCTCTCCGGCTTTATTGCAGCTACAGGATTCCTCTGGCTCCTGGCTCTCCTGAAAGGAGCCAAGGTAGGAACTCAGCCCTCAAAACTGCCTGCCCAGAGCCGGGCGGTGGCACACACTTTTAATCTCAGCACTAGGAGGAGGCAGAAACAGGTGGATGGCTGTGAGTTCCAGGCCAGCCTGGTCTACAAAGCGAGTCCAGGACAGCCAAGGCTACACAGAGAGACTTTGTCTTGAAAATTCGCCCCCCCTTAAAAAAAACCCAAAACCAAAACAAAACCCAAAAAACAACAAAACCCGCCTCCCCAAAGGAACACTCGTTATCAGCCTTTGAAGACCTTCTGCCCCTCTGAGGATTGTACTGCAGTTTCCCCTCCCTGGGCACCTTAGACTTTGGATGCTCGGGACGGTCTGCGAGAGTCATCAGCGTTTACAGTGGAGTAATCCCAGCTTTTCAGGATGCTGAGGGAGAGAGATCTTAAGTCCAAGGCTGCCTGCCTGTGTTGAAGAGAGAGTTTAAGGCTGCTGCAGTGGTTTATCGGGACGCTATTCCTCAGTGTACGGTAGTAGACTACTTGTCGCCTGCCTAGCATATACAGGTCTCATAACTCATCCCCCGGCACCACAAAACACGAACATGTTTCTTGTTTTAGAATAAACAGAGAGCCAGACACAGTGTTGCATTCCAGCACTCAGGGAGACAGAGTCAGGAGGATCTCTGTGAGTTTGAGGCCAGCCTGGTCGACAGAATGAGTCCAGGACAGCAAAAGCTACACCGAAAAGCCCTGTCTTGAAAAACGTAAAAAAGAAAAAAGAAAGAATAGAATAGACAAAGGTCTCTTCTATGCCTCTGGGGGCAACATAACCCTGTTTCTTCATAAGATCTGAGTCTCACTAAGTAGTCCTGGTCAACCTGGAGCTTGATATATAGACCAGGCTGGCCTCAAACTCAGATATGCTTGCCTCAGCCTCCTGTGTCCTGGGATTAAAGGTACATGCCACCAGTCCTGCTTTTTTTTTTTTTTTTTTTTTTCAAGACAGGGTTTCTCTGTGTAGCCTTGGCCATCCTGGACTCACTTTGTAGAGTCCTGCCTGCTTTTTTTTATATCTTTATTTCTTGTTTCTTCGAGACAGAGTCTCTCTGTGTTAGCCTTGGCTGTCCTGAACTTGCCTTGTAGACCAGGCTGGCCTTGAACTCACAGCGATCCGCCTGCCTCTGTCTCTCAAGTGCTGGGATTAAAGGCGTGGCCACCACCTGGCCTCCTGCTTTTTATTTATTTTTTAATTTAATTTATTTTATATGTATGAGTGATGTTCACCATGTTCGTGCCTGGTGCCTTTGGAAGCCAGCAGAGTATGTAGGATCCGTCTTACAGATGGTTGTGAACCCTGAGCTACCGTGAGGGTGATGGGAATTGAAACTGGACTCTGCAAAAACAGCCACTTCTTTTAACCATTGAGACATCTCTCCAGCCCCTTAAAAGTCTGGGTGGTGGTGGCACATGCCTGTAATTCCAGCTCTCAGGGAGGCAAAGGCAGGCAGATCTCTGCGAGTTTGAGGCTAGCCTGGTCTACAGATCGAGTTCTAGGACAGCCAGGGATGTGGCTGGAGAAACCCTGTCTCAAAAAAACCAAAAACCAAAAACTAAATACAAACAACAAAGCAAAAGCCCCATTAAACAAAAAGAAACACAACCACCAAAAAAAACCAAAACAGCTTTTGTTTTATTTTATGCATATGGATATTTTGCCTGCATATATGTCTGTGTACAGTGTGTGTGTGTGTGTGTGTGTGTGTGTGTGTGTGTGTGTGTGTGTTGCCTGTAGAGGCCAGAAGAGGGCACTGTATCCCCTGAGATTGGAGTTGCAGACATTTGTAAGGCCCTCTGTAGGTGCTGGGTCCTCTGGAGAGCAGCCAGAGCTCTTGAGCCGTGAGCCATTTGTCCAGTATGGGCATCTGTGTAGTCTATTCCTTGTATACTCAACAATTAACGGGAAGACCTCAGGCATGCAACTAAGTCTTTGGTTCCTTGATTTTTCTTTTGTTTGTTTTTGTTTTTGTTTTGTTTTGTTTTCCAAGACAGGGTTTCTCTGTGTATACTTGGCTGTCCTGGACTTACTCTGTAGACCAGGCTGGCCTCGAACTCATAGACATCCTCCTGCCTCTGCCTCCCCAAATGCTGGGATTACAGGTGTCTGCTACCGTGCCCAGCATTTATTGATTTCTTTACCTGCAAGATGTAACCTCGGGGCTGGGTGTTTAGCTTAGTTGAGTGCCAGCGTAGCATGCAAGAAGACGGGTACCACATAAACAGAGAGCGTTGGCATATGCCTATAGTACCACCAGCTCAGAGGCAGAGGCAGGATGATCAGGAGTTCAAGGTCATTGTCCCTACATTCTAGAGCCTGCCCTACATCAGACTCTGACTCAAAATAAGGCAGAGTGGGGGGAGCGGGACAGAGGACTGGTACAATAGCTCAGCTGATGCCTCAAATTCGGATGCTCAGGTCCCACACGCTGGGAGGAGGAGAATGAACTCCTGAAAACTGACCTCTAACGCAGGCAGTGGTGGCACACACCTTAAATCCCAGCACTTGGAGGCAGAGGTAGGCAGATCTCTGAGTTCGAGGTCAGCCTGGCTTACAGAGTGAGTTCCAGGACAACCAGGGCTACACAGAGAGGAACCTTGCCTCACTCCAAGCCCCCAAAAAACAAAAACAGAAAATTGACCTCTGACCCTCTGAGCTCCATGTACACACACACACACATACACACACACACACAAATGAATAAATAAATGCAATAACGATAAAAGATGGTGACTGTGTCACTGTGTGCCACCCTCATCTCACACTGTTGGAGAATAGAAGAGTGACCAGGACTCAGAATAGGCCAATCCAGTGAGGAGGGCTCACTCCCCCTCCCCCCTTCCTCTCCTTTCCTCAGGGCGATTTGTGCTTTTCCAGTACTTTCCCTGAGGGAGAAGAAAATGCACGCTCTCCTTGGCGCCCTTGCCTTGGCCATTTGAAGCCTGGTATTCTAGCCTGTGGGGACAGTGACCAAGAAGTGGCCATCCATATGCAGAGAAAGTCTGACTAACCATAGGGAAGAATTCCCAGGGGAACCATCAGCACCACTCGCCAAGGAAAACCCCCGGGGGGGGGGGGGCTGGGAGTCGGTGGGCCCCCCAGGGCCTTTCTGGTCTAGGCCTCTGTAGGGCCACAGTGGAGGAGGTAGGGGGCTGGATCTCATGACCTCTGGATGTCCTTCCTGGCTGCAGCTTTTGTATTTCAGAGCAGTCTTTCATGAACCAAGTGTGAGTCATTGCTTTCAGAGCTGACTACTCCCACTGCAGTGGCTCAGGGACAGGCCTGAAGCAGCCACGTCTGCCTCTCCTAGGGAGGAAGGAGAGCCAGTGTCCCTGCTCAGATGTGGAGTGGGCAGAGAGAGAGAGAGAGAGAGAGAGAGAGAGAGAGAGAGAGAGAGAGAGAGAGAGAGAGGGGGGGAGCACACTTGCGCCTAGCGAGCCAGGAGCCTGGGAAGGCCCCCCCTCAGAAGGGGCAAGGGGATTGGGGCCCCTGGGATTGCTGGCTGCTTCTTAATAGGACAGTAGAGCGATGCAATGCGAGTGGCTGAAACACTTGGGAGACCTGAGACACCACGGGGGTGGGGAGTGGGTGGGCTAGATGACTTCAGATCCATGTAAGGATGCAAGGATGGCATTCTTATTCCGTTGTTCCCCCATTTGTTTAAGGCTTCAGATAAATTCTTGATTTGGGAATACCTTTTTTTTTTTTTCAAAAAAAATTTTTTTTTAAAGAGTGGCTGAACTGGATTAGGTTGGAGTGAATTGGATTGGAAAGATGGGGTACTGAGGGTGGCGGTCCATGCTTGCAATCCAAGAACTCTGGAGGGGAAACAGAGGCAGAGGACTGTCGTAGTCTAGCCTAGTTTACTCTGATGGCTAATCTTAGTTGCTGGCTGGACACACCTGGAAAGAGGGACCATCAATGGAGAACCTGCCTCCGTCAGATGGACAGGCACGTCTGTATAGCGTTTTCTTGAGTGCTGATTGGTGGAGGAGGGTGTAGCTCACTTAGGGCAGTGCCATCCCCTAGGCGAGCGGCCCAGGGTTATATAAGGGAGCTGGCTGAGCAGGGGCAGGGAGCTGTCCTGTCTTTCCTTCAGTGCCTGGCTTCCGTTCCTTCAATGGTGGACTGTAAAGTGTAAGGTGAATCGACTCTTTTCTTCCCCAAGTTGCTTATGTCATGGTGTTTAATCACAGCAACAGGAAGCAAACTAAACTGGTTATAGAGTGAGTTCCAGGGTAGCACAAACTAGAGAGTGAGATTGTGTCAATCTTACCCCTCACGTACATGAAAGATAAGATGGTTTGTGTGTGTGATAATGTTGTATATCTTGGCATTCTTTTTAAGAATTTTTGCCAGGTGTGGTGACGCACATCTATAATCCGAGCACTCGGGAGGGAGAGGCAAGTGGATCACTGTGTGTTCGAGGCCAGCCTGGTCTACAAAGTGAGTCCAGGACAGCCAAGGCTACACAGAGAAACTCTATCTCAAAAAACAAAAGCAAACAAAATGACAAAACAAAAAGCTGGTTCTGGGAAGAACAAGGTGAGTGGCTAAATTATTGTTATTCTTGGGAAGCCTTAGTCTTCAGCTTATGGTTGAGCTTCAGGGTGTCTGCGAACCCCTTGAAGCTGAGTAGGTTTGGGGGAGCTAGTAAACATTGTCTGGGAGGAAGAACACAAAATGAACAGCAGGTGACCTACCTGCCTCTGGGAATCCAGAGCTTTCTACCCGCTCCTCAGAGAATCTGAAATCCTTGAAAGACTAAAAATCTCTGGGCAAGAGCCAGCCATGGTTACATTGTGACATGGTAGCCCACACCTTTAATCCCAGCATTTGGGAGGCAGAGGCAGGCGGATCACTGTGAGTTCGAGGCCAGCCTGGTCTACAAAGTGAGTCCAGGACAGCCAAGGCTACACAGAGAAAGCCTGTCTCAAAAAAAACCAAAAACCAAAAACAACAACAACAACAAAAAAGGGGGGGCGGGGTGGCTGAAAAGATGGCTCAGTACAGTAGCTAAGAGCACAGCCTGCTCTTTGAAAGGGCCGGGGTTCAATTCCCAGCGCCCACATGGCAGCTTACAACTGTCTGTAACTCCAAGATCTGACACCCTCACAGCCTTGCACCAACGCACATAAATTTAAAAAAAAAAGAAAAGAAAAGAACACCTCAGGAGACAACAGTTTTTTTTTTTTTAAATGGGTGTCTAAACTGGAGAAGTTCATCCTGGCTGGGAGTGGCACCCGAACGAACTCCATCTCCCAGCTGGGGAGAAGACAGTGTAGAGAGTACTGAGCAAGGCTTGGCCTCACCCCAACCTCCCCTACCTTCCCCACCAGCTGGCCTAGGACCCCAGAGGCAGATACCACTGTTATGAGTTGAGGCCCATGGCAGCCAGCGGTAATTATGATTTTATGGGAACACAGAAGGCTCTTACGCAAGTACCTGACACACTTCCCGGTTGTGGCATCTGGGACAGTCAGGTCCCCAGGGGCTGGAGGAGGGCCCCTGCCAGCTCCTGCTGCCACCAGCCTCTGGCACTCGAGTTATTGGCTCAGAACTGCCTTCCTACTGCTTGTGGCACTGTCCCTAACCCAGTGTGAGTGAGCTGTCTCTGGGCCCCATGTGCCCCAGGCATTCTGAAGGGAACAACATGAGCGCCAGTGTACAAGCCCTCCCATCCTCCTCCCTGCTGCCCCCACACTCACCAAAACTTCAGGAGACAATGTTCTGTGTGAGGGGACTTGGAGGTGGGGAAGTTTCCTTCTCAGAGAAACAACTCCCTCTCTCCCAAAGATGTCTGTTGCTGTTTCTATTTTCCTGAGGCTCAGGATATAGGCTGACAAGGCTGTATGGGGTCATTGTCCGAGCAGCCCTCCCCTGGCCTGGTGTTGGGATGCTAACCCCAGTTCCCTGTGCTTTTAAGAGTGTCTCGAACCACAGCCTTCTTTATTTCCCCCACCCACCCACAAAGCATCTGTTACCAAGGTAACAGCCATGTCATCAGTTTGAGGGTAGTGAGGGAGGAGAGCCCTGTGGAAGGGGAGGGAGGTTAGGGGCTAGGTTTTTGGGGGGATGAGCACTGTGAGGATGATCTTGTGCTGAAGAGGTGGGGGGTGCTGGGACAGCCTGGGCTGGGTCACTTCCAGTGGACCAAGAGAAAGGAGGAGGCTATGTAGGTGCAGACAGGCTGTGTGTTAGAGGTGAGGGTGCCTCCAGCCAAGTGTGGGGCAGAAGCTCGGCCATCAGGATGCCTGCCTTCGATTCCTCTCTCAGCCTGCCTCTGCAGGAAGGGTTCCAGGCATGGCTGACAGGGTCTAGGCCCAGCTGCAGCATCTTAGTGCTTGAGGCCAGTGCTGGACAGCTCAGCTAGGAGGTCCTAAGTACTAAATGGAGAGGTAGTGGTAGTTGGGTGACTGGTGCCTGTATCAAGGCTCTCCTATAGACCCTGAGCCAACAAACATGATAGAGGCCCTTTTGGGCCATCCTGGGCACATAGAGCCAGGCTGAAAGATGCCATTAGGGAATTGTAAGGCAGACGGAACCAGAATAATCTGGGTATAGGAAACAGCCTTAGCAGAAGGAACTGGCGAAGGCTCAGGGTATGAAAACAGAACGGTCTGCTTAATTTAGTTGCTAGTAAGGAAGGCTGACAGAAAGGCTGACAGAAGGGACAAAGAGCTCCGACTGTTGGGTCAGGAGGCTGCCTTTTCCCACGTGAGGACTTCTTCCCTGACCCTCTGACTCTCAGTGGGGTCTTACACAGTCCAGGCTGGCCTTGAACTCAAAGCAACACTCCTGTCTCTGTCTTGCAAGTGAGTGCTGGATTTATCGGCTTGCTGTAAAGGAGTTTTACAAATTCACTTCCTGGAACCAAGGACATCCCTGCGTTCCATGTTAGGGGGGAAATTACCCAGATGATGGTGGCACGTGCCTTTAACCTTGGCACTCAGGGGGCAGAGGCAGGTGGACCAGCCAGGGCTACACAGTGAGATCTGCCACCATACCTAGCTCAAATCCTGTTTTCTCAGCACTGTTCCCGTGCGTGTCACCGATGGCTTGGCAGTGACGGTGGTCCCTTGTAGTTTCCAAGGCCCCAGGTAAAAATGGTTCTGAAACTGCTGAGTGACCACAGTCATGAGCCACCTAAAGGCCGCTCAGCTGCCTGGTATGGTGCCACAGAGGAGGCAGAGGCAGGCGGAGCTCTGTGCATTGGAGGCAGCCTGGTCTACATAGAAAGGTCCAAGCCAACCAGGGCTACACAGTGACACACACACAGTGACACACACACACACACACACGTAAATAAGATTTTTTTTTTTTCGAGACAGGGTTTCTTTGTGTAGCCTTGGCTGTCCTGGACTCACATTGTAGACCAGGCTGGCCTTGAACTCACAGAGATCCACCTGTCTCTGCCTTCTGAGTGCTGGGATTAAAGGTGTGCATCGCCGCCGCCGCCGCCGCCGCCACCACCACCACCCGGCTAATAGGAAAGAATAGTGTTTAGTGACTAGAGGCCACAGTGGGTTCTCTTCAGAGGAGTGACGTGGGCAGTCTTTCAAGGTGGTCATTAGCTTATGACTTTGGACAAGATGAGTACCTGTTTCCTTGACTGCCCTACCTCATTGATTGGTTGAAAATATACACTGGGTCTGGGCTTCTCCCAAGATGGTGTAAGCTGACCCTCTCAGGGCTCCCTGTTCCCCTTGCCTTCCTGCCCTGCAATGTCTCTCCTATATGCCACCCAGGACCCCACCCCCTAGCCTCCATCCCCCCCACATCCTGAGGGAATCCCTGACCCATTCTAGCCACTAGAAAAATATGCAAATCTGCTCCTCCAACCCCCACCCCCTCCCATCATTGTCATCTACCCTGTCCTGTATTACTCACCAGCAGGGCTCACAGCCCAGGAACAAAATGCAAATATTTTGTCCTCATTTTGCAGCTAGAGAGGCTGATACTTGGTGGGTTCCCCCAGGGGCTGCCATCGCTGGGTCTGACGGTTCTTTGTAGATTTTTTGAATGAATGAGTGACCAAGGGAGCAAATGTGAGACTTAGTGAAGGAGGGGGTGGATGAGGGAGAGAGGGAGTGGATGAGGGAGGGAGGGAGGGAGTGGATGAGGGAGGGAGGGAGAGAGTGAATGAGTGACCAAAGCAGTGAGTGAGTGAGTGATTGAGGAAAGGTGTGAGTGAGTGAGTGAGGGGGTGAGTGAGTGAGAGTGAGCGCAGGAGAACTATTTCCCTCACTCTCCAGTGACTGGCACTGGCTTCAAAGCTCTACTTGTAATTGTCTGACAGAGTTGGGCAAAGGGAAGGGACTAGGAGCTGGGGTGGGGCTGGGGGTAGGGCTGGGTGGGGATTGGGGGGGGAACTGTAGCTCAAAACCTGATTCCTCCTAACTATGTAAGCTTGAGCTTGCTACTGAACTTCTCTGGAGCCTCAGTTTCCCCATCTTTGGGGAAGGTGAATGAAGAAGAAAAAAAGCATCTGTGAGTTTGAAAAGAACTCTGGCCAGGCATGGTGGTGCAGGCCTTTAATCTCGGCAGAGGCAGAGGCAGGAGGATTGTTGTGAGTTCAAGGCCAGCCTGGTTTACAAAGCGAGTCTAGGGCAGCCGAGGCTACACAGAGAAACCCAGTCTCGAAAAACCATAAAAACAAAACAAAGCACAACCTCTGAGATCCTATTCCACAACAAAGGAAGACCCTCTTATTAACCAAATAGACCCTTATGAGATGAAGGCTAGAAAAACACATATATACACATACAGATTTTTGAAAGGAGTCTTGCTATGTAGCAGAGGCTAGTCTTAAGCTGGGCATCCTTCTGCCTTCACCCCCTGAGTGTAAACACACACACTTTATTATTATTATATTAATTAATTTTAAAACATTATTTACTTATAGCAGGGCATGGTGGCTCACACCTTTAATCCCAGCACTCAGGAGGCAGAGGCAGATGGAGTGATGGGTTCGAGGCCAGCCTGGTCTACAAAGTAAGTTTAGGTAGTCAAGGCTGCACAGAGAAACCCTGTCTCGAAAAACAAAAACAAAACAAAAAACATTATTTACTTTACATCCCAATCATAGCCTCCTTCGTCTTCTCCTCCTGGTCCCACCCTCCTTTCCTCTTCTCCTCTGTTCCCTTCCCCTAGTCCTCAGAGAAGGGGAGCCCCTTTCCCCTACCAACCAACCCCAGCCTATCAAGTCTCACCAGGACCACTTGCATCCTCTTCCTCTGTGGCCTGGTAAGTCTGCCCCACCAGGGGGAAGTGATCAAAGTGCAGGCAACAGAGTTCATGGGACCTTACTAAGGAGCCCACATGGAGACTGAGCTGCCTAATACATCTGAGCAGGGGGCCTAGGTCCTTCCTCTCCATGCATGGTCCCTGTTTGGTTAATCAGTTTCCACCAGCCCCCCTGGGCCCAGGTGTGTTGCCTATATTGGTCTCCTTGTGGAGCTCCTGCCCCCCCCCCCAGGTCCTTCTATCTCCCCTACTCTTCCAGAAGACTCCCTGTGCTCTGCCCTAAGTTTGGCTGTGAGACTCAGCATCTGCTTCAACCCCCTGCTGGGTGGAGTCCTACAGAGGACTACTATTGTAGGCTCCCCTCCTCAACAGCCTCCAGGGTCTATTCTGTTTGCCCTTCTGAGTGAGAATAAAGCATCCTCGCTAGAACCCTCTTGGTTACTTAGCTTCTTTAGGTCTGTGGATTGTCCTACGGTTATCCTGTATTATATGGCTAATATTCAGTTATTAGTGAGTATAAACCATGAATGTCCTTCTGGCTCTGGGTTACTTCACTCGTGATGATCTTTTCCAGCCCCATCCATTTTCCTGCAAATTTTATGATGCCTTTCTCTTTAACAGCTGAATAGTATTCCATTGTGTACTGGAGCTAGGGGAAGCTGCATTGGCGGAGAGGAGAGGATTTAAACTTGGGAAAGGGGCTCAGGGTGGGCTGGAAGGGACACACGGGCTGTGCCTCTCAGCATGGGGCTCATGGTCAACTAACCTCTCCCGGGTCAGTCCTATGAGATGCCCATTCACTATTCCAAGTTGGGTGATGCCACTTAGCACCCCCAGCTGCTGTAGGTAGCTACCCGCCCCCCCCCCCATCCCCTAGAGTTGGCAAATGCTAAGTATGACTCTTCCTCTGGGCAGGAAGCCAATGTCACCACTGTGATGTCACTGTGATGTCGAACTCTCTGGAATCGTTATTTAATTTGACCCTTGCTGTAGCTCAGAACTGGGTGGGCGGGTGGGAGCTGTTAAGGAAATGATGCCAGAAACGTTGAGGATTTTTCTCAAGGACACGGAGTCGGTCGGGGAGCAGAGCTGAGATTTGAAAATATGCTGACACAGAGATACACTCAGGCATGGCCTAGTTAGTGGCCATTCTGTGTCACATTCTGGCTGTCCCGGAACTCACTCTGTAGACCAGGCTGGCCTTGGTTTACACTCTGTGTTGTTCTGTGATTGAGGGACTGGGTCGTAAGGAGGGAGGTGGTTCTGCCCTCAGGAGGCCTGCTCTCTATAAAGATAGGGGAGCAAGCACATGAGTGGGACATAGTGCAGAGAAAGAGGCAGGATAATAGTGTGGGAGGGTGAGCCGGCGTGGTGGCGCACATGCCTTTAATCCCACCACTCGGGAGGCAGAGGCAGGCAGATCGCTGTGCGTTCGATTGAGGCTAGCCTGGTCTACAAAGCGAGTCCAGGACAGGCAAGGCTACACAGAGAGATCCTGTCTCAAAAAAAAAAAAAAAAAAAAAAGTGTGGGAGGGTATAACGCCTCCACTTGACAGAGGACATGGACACTCAGGGGGTCCAGGTTATATTGGTCATATTCCCAGTAGCACAGCTCCTAACTGAACATGGATATGGGGACCCAAGTCTCAATATTAGCGACAGGGTCAATGTGGGGAGAAAGTGGGAAGGTTACTGTAGCAGATTGGTGTTTCCCAGGCAGCCACCAGTCACTTTTTTAGGCCACTCCCTCCTGTGCCTGCAGAAGCAGAGTGCCTGTGTTTTTCCTGCAGCATTGAATGGGCTGAGGTGCCCTTCCTATTCCCTGGCTCGCAAATCTTTGTGGACAGGGCAGGCTGAGTCTTGGCCCCTTGGCTGTCACCCTGTGCCTGCAGATGTGCCACCGCTGTCTGTGGGAGTGATGGAGAACAAATGCCACTCTCTAGACTCAACGTGGCAGTGTGGTAGCGGTTCACAGAGACCCAGCTGAGGGGACTTCCCTGTTCTTGCAGGTGAGGCTGAAGGGTCAGGAGAAGGCTGGGGCCAGAGGGGGAGCAGCAGGGCAGGATAGAGGGGGAGCAGCAGGACAGGATAGAGGGGGAGCAGCAGGGCAGGACAGAGGGGGAGCAGCAGGGCAGGACAGAGGGGGAGCAGCAGGGCAGGATAGAGGGGGAACAGCAGGGCAGGATAGAGGGGGAGCAGCAGGGCAGGATAGAGGGGGAGCAGCAGGGCAGGAGAGAGGGGGAGCAGCAGGGCAGGAGAGAGGGGGAGCAGCAGAGAAGGACAGAGGCGGAGCTTGTTGGAGCTGGATGAAGATGAGGGAAAGCTCATCTGTGAGAGTGCCCTGGACTGAAAACAGGCCGACTGAGCCTTAACACGCCTGAAATATATAAGCAGTGGAAGAAATTAGGAAACAAGGTAGGAGTTAGCTTGATTAAAAGGTCAGTAAGTCAAGAAGGCTGGAGGGATGGCCCAGTGGTTAAGAGTGTTTCTTGTTCTTGCAGAGGCCCAGATTTCTGTTCCCAGCACCCTTGGTGAATGGCTCACAACTACTTATTACTCTAGCCCCAAGGGATCCAACACTTTTGGACTTCTCAGGTACCTGAGCACACATGACCATATTTGCACATAACTAAAAATAATATCTTAAAAATATGTAGTTTGGCTCTGTGGTGGTGGTGGTGGCGGTGGCAGCGGCACACACCATTAATCCCAACACTTGGGAGGCAGAGGCAGGTGGATCTCTGTGAGTTCAAGGCTAGCGTGGACTAGAGTGAATTCTAGGACAGCCAAGGCTATGCAGGGAAACCCTGTCTCAAAAAAAAAAAAAACAAAAAACAAAAAAACCAAAACCAAAACAAAACAACCAACCAAACAACAAATCCCCCAAAACAAAAAACCCCCACACAACCTCCCTCTCCCCCCAAACAAAAACAAAAACAAAAACAAAAAACAGTTTGAAAGGCTGGATGTGGTGTTGAAAACCTGTACTTCTACCATTCAGGAGCCAGAGGCAGGAGGATGGCTGCAAGTCTGATACTAACTTGGACTACATAGCGAGTTTCATAGTAGACTGGGCTAATTGACAGACGGACAGACACTCCTATCCTGTGCCCAAAACCAAATAAGAATGGTATAATTGGGTGTGGTAACAACACCCATCATTCCAGCACTTGGGAGGTTGAGGCAAGAGGCTCAAAAATTTGAGGCTGGAGAGAAAGCTCAGTGGGCAAATGGTTGCTGAGGAAGTTGGATTCCCAGGAGCTGAGTAAGTGCTGGCGGGTGTGGGGGCCACCTGTAACTCCTAGCACTCTGGAGGAGAAGATGGAACAAGCTAGCTAGACAATGAATTGGTGTACACTGGGTTCCAGGGAGAGACTGTACCTCAAATGTAAGGCCGTGCATGAGTGATCAGGGCAGACAAACTCACATCGTTTGCTTCTTTTGAGACAGGGTCTTGTTAACCACTCATTGTGACTTGGAACTCACTACAGAGTCCAAGCTGGTCTCAGAATTGCAGCTAACCTTTGACTTCCACAAGTACACCTGTGTAGACACACACACACACACACACACACACACATACACACACACACACACACACAGATATGGTGGTCTGTATTTGTCATCTCAGAGCGGGAGAGGTTGTCTGGGGCTCACTGGGCAATGACTCAGTCTTTTTTTTCCTTCTTCTTCTTCTTGTTTTCAAGACTGGTCTTCCTTGGGTAGCCCTGGCTGTCCTGGGACTCGCTCTGTAGACCACCTGACTCTGCCTCCTGAATGCTGAGAATAAAGGTGAGCACCACTATGCCCAGCTGACTCTGTCTTTAAAAAATAACAAAACAAAACAAAACAAACAAACAAACAAAAACCAGGGGCTGGAGAAATGGCTCAGCGGTTAAGAACACTGTTTGCTTTTCCAAAGAACCCAGGTTTAATTCCCAGCACCCACATGACAGCTCACAACTGTCTGCAGCTCTAGTTCCAAGGGATCTGACACCTTCACACTAATTCACATAAAATAAAATTAAATAAATTATTTAAAAAAAAAAAAAAAAACAACCAAAAAAGCGTGCTGGGTGATGGTGGCCCAAGCTTTTAATTCTGGCAGGCAAAGGCAGGAGAATCTGTGAGTTCAAGGCCAGCGTGGTCTACAGAGTGAGCTCCAGGATGCCAGCATGGTCTACAGAGTGAGTTCTAGGATAGCCGGAACTTCACAGAGAAACCCTGTCTTGAAAACCCAAATACAAACCCAGGGTTTGTCCTCTTAGTGCTCATCCAATAGAGGCCCCCTGCGGAGAGGTGTGGGCAGGTCAAGCAGGCAGCTAAGAAGTCTTTGTCACTGATTGACCTGGAGATGCTTGGGAAATAGGCCTCGTCTGAGAGACAAGCATCAGACAACCTGTGATGGACTTTTAAAAAAATTTTTATCTTTCGGTTTTTTAGAGACAAGGTTTCTCTGTGTAGCCTTGGCTGTCCTGGAACTCACTCTGTAGACCAGGCTGGCCTCGAACTCATAGCGACCCACATACCTCTGCCTCCCAAGTGTTGGAATTAAAGGCATGCGCCACCACTGCCTGGCTCTGTGACGGTCTTCTTTGGGGCCTGCCTTCACTGCAAAGGCAGGACAAAGGTCCTCCCTGACATGGAGGCCCCCAAGACTGTGGCTGCCAGAGGACTCTTCTGCCCCTCAGTTCCCCTCTCACCACTCTCGTTCTTTATCCACGGCTGTGCTATTCCTGCAATGGACAGATCCTATTTCCCGAGGTTTCCAGCAGCTGAGCCTTCAGGAGGCCAGTCCTGCCTCCTGCCACTCCTTGCCCGTTATCACTTCTTGGCTCCCTCCTCAACTCCTGGACTTGTGGCAGGTTGCCTCTTCCTGATGAAACCTTGACCTGGCCCCTGGTATTCCTTCAGAGACCCCACCGCGGCCCTCGAAAAGTCCCGGCCCTCCGTGCTATTTGCCACCTCCTGCTTCTGTGGCCATCCCCTACTGTGGGGGCCCCCACCTGGCTCTGAGCTCTTCTTCTCCGACTTGCAAGGTCATGGCTCCAGAGAGGTGAGAGTGGGATGCCCCTGTGTTAGCCCCTGGGGTGTGAGAATGAAGGCTGGACTAAGGGAGGGCAGGGACTGAAGCCTGACCCAGGGTGGGGGTGGGAGTGTGTGCCAGGGGTGTCTTGGATCCTGGCTGGCCGCACTACTCCACAGAGGCCCTGAGACACAGGCTCTGGTCTTTTGAGGTTCACTTGGATCCTTCTGGGTGTAGTCAAGCTGAACTGCGGCCTCTCTTGCCAATTTCCCAAACCCTATCTTAAAAGCCATAAGGCAGGCTGGGTGTGGTGGTGCACATGTTTAATCCCAGCACTCGAGAGGCGGAGGCAGACAAATTGCTGTGAGTTCAAGGCCAGCCTGGTCTACAGAGCGAGTCCAGGACAGGCCAAGGCTACACGGAGAAACCCTGTCGGGGGGTGGGCTGGGGTGGGGGGGTGGGCTGGGGTGGGGGGGGTGGAGAGCTATACGGCATCTTCTCATTCTCCAGAGCAGGTTGTTTCTGCCGCCTGGTGGTCAAATATGGCATGGCCACAGACTACGCCAAATGGCAAGGATACAGCATGCCTCTCAGGCTTTTGAGTCTCCAAGCGTGGGAGCAATCTCCATCCCTCAGTTAATCCGGGGCTCCTAGGGTTACCTCAGCTCCAGAGACTCCATTTCAGAGACAAAGCTGTGCTGCATCCACACTGGTTCTCCAGCTACTGAGGGATAGTGGCCAACTTTACTGGTGGGGTTGGCGTCTCACCGAGACTGGAACTATAAGCACCCAAGGGTGGGCACTCAGGAAGAAAAGCTCTCTCTCGGGCTTGCTGTGTATCCTTCAGCTAACCTTTACTGAGGACTATGGGCTACGTGGCAGTACCGTGCCTAGCTTACTGTCCATGTGTTATATATAACATGCATTATCCCTTGGGGACAAGGTCCAGAAATGTTAATTAACTCAAGGACATACAGCTAAAAGTGGCTGATGACCTTGGATTCAGATCTACATCTTACCTCCTTGTCTGGACATGTTAGGGCTCCCTGTAGGTTAATGGACTGTGTCTTACCTCCCATCCTCAACCCCAGATTCCTTCCCCCAACCTGGTCTGTTGGAAACTCTGCTGTTTGAGGTTGCAAGTCACTCTGAGCTCAGTTAGGTGTAGGACTCCCTCTCCCCAGCAGGGCTTTCTGCCTCCCTCCATAAGAAGAGTGTCTTTAGACACAGGTGCCCAGAACTACATTTGATATATGGCCCTTGACATAGCTTCCCTGCTAGCTCTCCCCTCCCTGCGTGCTGTCAAATGCAAAACAAGTTTATTTATTTATTTATTTATTTAGTTTTTGATGCAGGGTTTCTCTGCATAGCATCCCTGGCTGTCCCAGACTTGCTTTGTAGACCAGGCTGGCCTCGAACTCACAGAGCTCTACCCACCTGTGCCTCCCGAGTGTGGGATTAAAGGCATGCACCACCATGGCTCGAAACAAGCATCTTTAAAGTGCCTGGTTCCAACCAATTATGAATGCCTATCCTGGAAGCCCCCACCTACTCCCCAAGGCCTATATATGTATATGGCCTTTGTTGTCTCTGCGTAAAGTTAAACTATCTCCTGAAGTGGTTCCTGGAGTGTTCTGTCTCTGTCGTGCTTATGGCCTGCCAGGCTCTGTGTCTCATCTTCTGCACCTCTTGCCTCGGTTGGCTGGTGGCTATTAGCCCCCCAGAGAAGAGGAGAACCACACTGGTCCTGCCTGACTCTGTAGGAACTGATTTGTTGAAACTCATTTGCTGGGATCTCATTCAGATGGGTGATACTGTCTTTTTTTGTTGTTTGTTTGTTTTTGTTCTTCTTTTTGTTTTTCGAGACAGGGTTTCTTCTGTGTAGTCTTGGCTGTCCTGGACTCGCTTTGTAGACCAGGCTGGCCTTGAACTCACAGTGATCCGCCTGCCTCTGCCTCCCAAGCTCTGAGATTAAAGGCGTGGCCACCACCTGTAATTCTGTCAATGGGACACACCTTTTTTTTTTTTTTTTTAAGGTTTATTTATTATGTATACAGTATTCTGCCTGCATGTAAGCCTGCAGACCAGAAGAGGGCATCAGATCCCATTATAGATGGTTGTGAGCCACCATGTGGTTGCTAGAAATTGAACTCAGGACCTTTGGAAGAACAGCCAGTGCTCTTAACCTCTGAGCTATCTCTCCAGCCCCTCTGCCCTGCCCCCCCTTCAATACTCTTAGAGTCAGGATCTGGGCACTGGCAGCCACGGTCTCCTTCCCACTGGAGTTGTCATTACCATCCAGGCTAGTAGGTGTTTCATAAAATGTTTGAGGCAGAAGGAACCTTAGTGGTCACTTAAGAGTCATGCCCTCATCTCCCCAACAGTCTCAGGTAGCCCAGGCTGACCTCAAACTCACTATGTAGACAAGGATAGCTTTGAACTCCTGATCCTCCTGCCTCCCTCGGCCTAGGCCTGGGATTATACAGTATAAGAAGATTTCTCCTTTGTTCTTGTAGAGGAAAAAACTCAGAGGCAGTCCGAAGCCACAGAGCAAGGCTGGCAGGGGTGGGCTGAGAACTTAGCTCGGGGCTCGACACTCAGCTCAAGAGCGGAGTGTATGCTCAGGACTTTCTCGGGGCCCAGGCTTTGATCCTCAACACTGACAACTAAAAGGACTCCACGACTCCCCTTTTCCTGTAGTCTCACCACTGGCATCACTTGGGGATGGGATCTTCTTGTTTTTCCTACATCCCAGGGTCAGCATTCATCAAATACCCAAGAAGCCACTCAGTAAGGTCCTTCCCTATAGTGATCTGGGAGGTAGAGTCTCTCTTAGGCACAGCAACTGAGCAGTGAGTGGACGCTGTCCAGTTCGGAAGGGGCTGATGGGCCTTTCCTGGCCCAACCCCACCTGGCACCACTGGCGTTCTCTGTGGCTTCGGAGGCCCCTTGACAAGAGAACAGGCTCTGGAGACATCCAGGCCAGGTGAGGTTTTCATCTCTTTACAGAAGACACTCCTTCTGGGTTGGAGAGAGGGGGTTGCCCCTCCTCCATTCCCCATCTCCTGGGGTTCTCCGCCCTCCCAGAATGTCTCTGCAGTTCATCCCACTGTGACACTTTCCTACCACCTTCTGACTGCCAGATCTCACTGTGCCTGGTGTTCCGTCACTCACAGGTAAGCGTCCAATCTCTTTGGGGGGTGGGGTGGGAAATAGGGGAGGGAGATGACATTAAAGTTGCTATCATTTTTCTCATTTATCCTCTTATCTTGCCCTCACTCCCCGAGGTGAGGTGGTCACCCTGACCCCTCCCCCCCCAGGAATCACCATCCTTCTGGCCTCTCTGCTTGAGCTACCCATCCCCCAGGCTTCTATCAAGAGGTCTCTCTGAACTCAGTGCTATAGAGCTGGTTGGAAAATTGGCTGAGGGCCTGGCCCTCCCGGCTAATCAGATTCACCACCTTTTTGACCAGGGCCCTGGGGGCATCCTTGTTCTCAGGATGCAGGTAGAAGGGCAGATGGCAGCTGCATGTTCCCAGGGAGGCCCTGGTCCCTTGCTGACTCAGGCCCACCTTTCTTTCTTACTTGGACTCCATTTGGCTCCAAAGATGTATCTGTCTCCTCACCTCTTTGCTGTTTCAGGTATTCCTGAGCCCTGAAAGATGAATCTCACTTTGTGGCTGTGGTAAATTAGCAAGGTCAAGGTGCCCTTCAGCTGGGTTGACTCCTGCGCACACCTGGATCCTAGGACCCATGAGGCAGAGGTGGGGGGCGAAGGATCCTGGGTGCAAGGCCAGCCTGTGCTGCCCAGTGAGACTGTTTTCAAGAACAAAATAAGTGGGTTTTAGAGGGAGAGGAGTGTCTGGCCTAGAGAGTGTGACAGGGCCATTTAGCCTCTAGGATGACACAGGGAAGGTGAGGCCTTTCCAGCCCTTATGGCTGGCAGTGTAGTAGGGAGGCCCCTCGGAGCCTGCCTGTGAAGACTGCCCCTGCTGGGCTGGCAGTGCATGGATGAGGTTAGGAATAGGGCTGGCTCTGAAGGGAGTCTGCAATGCCCTCGGTTCGGGAGAGCATCGGGGTCCATCACAGGTAGCGTGGACAGTGCAATGCTATTTTGGGAGGAGAATTTAGATGACTTGGTACTAGATTCTGACCTGAATGCAGAGTTGATGGCAGCGCGCCTTGATTGTGTGCCCAGAGGCCCTGTTAATGTGCCCAGCTGACCCCCAGGTGCCAGGTCAATCCTGGAGAAGACATGGAGCCTCTAGGTTCCTTTTGCTTTCTGCGCAGGAGAAACTGATGAACTCTGGACACAGCCTCCCTTGTCACTGTCCTCTGAACTGTCCAAGCTGAAGAGGCAAGAACCCTCTGGCAACACAGACCAAATCAAGAGCATTTCAGATGGGGAGTATTGGCTATTCAACACTGTGTTAGCTAAATATTTTACTTACTCATTAATCGTAAAGTTTTAAATTAAAAATTAACATTTGGGGGCTGGAGAGATGGCTCAAGAGGTTGCTGCTCAGGCCAGGCGGTGGTGGGGCACGCCTATAATCCCAGCACTTGGGAGGCAGAGGCAGGTGGTTCGCTGAGTTCGAGGAGAGTTGGCTCAGAGATTAAGAGCACTGACTGCTTTTACAGACGTCCTGAGTTCAATTCCCAGCACCCACATGGTGGCTCACAACCATCTATAATGAGATCTAACGCCCTCTTCTGTCATTTATGCAGGCAGAGCACTGTAAACATAATAAATAAAAGACGTAAAGCAAACAAACAGATTTTGCTGGAATGTTTCTCTGTGCTCCACATGCATGCCTGGTGCCAAGCGAGACAAACTGTCAGCTCCCAGGGAATCAGTTACTGACAGGTGGGAACCATCATGTGGGTGCTGCGAACTGAACCTGTGTCTTCTGCAAGAACAGCAAGTGCTCTTAATCCCTGAGGCATCTCTCCAGTCCAACCCCCCCCTCCCCGACAGAGTTTCTCTGTGTAACCTTGGCTGTCCTGGATTTACTTTGTAGATCAGGCTGGCCTCTAACTCACATCGATCCACCTGCATCTGCCTCCTAAGTGCTGGGATTAAAGGTGTGCACCACCACACCTGGCTCAAAAAGTTAACTTTTTTTTCTCCCCAAGACAGGGTTTCTCTGTGTAGTCTTGGCTGTCCTGGACATGCTTTGTAGACCAGGCTGGCCTCGAACTCACAGCGATCCACCTGCATCTGCCTCCCAAGTGCTGGGATTAAAGGTGTGCACTGCTATGTCCCGCTCAAAAAGTTAACTTTTAAAAACCGTAATGTTCAGTTTTATTGGCTTTAGACTCTTTAAGGCAGAGATGTGGGTCAGACCCAGGCTTTGCACATGCGACTGCTGAAGCCATCGGCACCTACCTTTAACAGAGGGAGGCTGTGAAATGTTTTCAAGCCCTAAGCAATCATTCTTCCTATTAAGGCTGTAAATATGGCTTCCTATGTGCCATTCTCTTTGCAGCTTGGTAGACTGGACACAGCCTTGGAGGTGCTCTACCACTGAGCTACACACTCAGCCTCATGCATTTTTTCAACTAGAAAATTTAAATTATCTTTAGTGGGTAGTGTGTGCATGTGCCACAGTGTGGCAGTCAGAGGACAACTCATATGAGTTGGTTCTCTCCTTCCACCATGGGAACTCAGATTGGCAGGACTGGCAGCAGGCACCTTTACCCCTCCGCCCCCCGAAATGCTATCAACCATCTTCTGAAACATTCTTAGGGCTCGAAAATAACAGGTTTCATTACACTTCCTCTGCTCATATTCACTGCCATGTTGTATCTTAAAACTTGGTGGGCTCTGGCTAGGCAAAGCAGGTGGGAAGACAAACAAATCCTGGCTGGCTTGACAGAGGGGAAGAAAAGTTTGCCTATCATGACTCCGGCAGAGTCTCCTGAAAACTAAGGGATGACTGAGTTAACAGCCAGCCAGGCGGACACCTCTGCTTGCATCCCTCACAGGGACTGCACGGCCCACAGATGACTCATTCAAACCTCATCTGCAATTCATGCAGCATACAAAATTGATGTCACACACCTGTTAATTCCAGCAATCAGCAGGCTGGGTCACAAGGACTTCATTTTGAGATTCACCTGGGATACATAACAAGAAACTGCTTTTAAAGGTCTGTGTGCGTGCTGAGTGGTGGTGGTGCATGCCTGTAATCCCAGCACTTGAGAGGCAGAGGCAGGTGGATCTTCATGAGTTCGAGGCCAACCTGGACTACAGAGCGAGTTCCAGGACAGCCAGAGCTGTTACACGGAGAAACCCTGTCTCAAAAAACCAAACCAACCAACCAAAAAAGTCTGTGTGAGGTGCGAACGTCAAATGGATTTATGATTTCATAGGCCTCAAGGGACTTTCATGGTACTCCAGATGACATTTTAAAAATGTTTATTGAATCAAGTGTCTTTCACGTGCTAGGCAAGTGCTCTGCCTCCTCAGAGCCCCCTTTTGTGGTCTGAAGTAGGGTGTCATGGAGCCCAGGTTCACTTCAAATTTGTCACACAGCCTAGGATGACCTCCTAACCCTCCTGCCTCCACGTGAACCAGTTTTGCTTTTCCCGCGTTTGAGTTCTTACACTGTGTGAGCAGAGGGAATGAGACAACACCTGATCTGCTGGAACGGAAGCCACGGGTGGTTGTGAGCCCTGGGTGTGGGTGCTGGGAATCAAACCCAGGTCTTCTGCAAGAGCAACAAGTATTTATTTATTTTTTTCCTTTTTCCCCCCAAGGCAGGGTTTCTCTGTGTAGCTTTGGCTCTTCTAACTCGCTTTATAGACCAGGGTGGCCTCAAACTCACAGTGATGCGTCTACCTCTGCCTTCCAAGTGCTGGGATTAAAGGCATGCGCATCATGCCCAACTCAACCAAGTACTCTTAACCACAGAGTCCTCACTCCAGGCTCAAGCCCTTGTTTGTTTTTGTTTTTTCTGAGATAGGATATCTATTAGCCTTGGTTGTTTTAAACTTGCCTTGTAGACCTGGCTGGCCTCAAATTCACAGCGATCCGTCTACCTCTGCCTCCTGAGTGCTGGGATTAAATGCGTGTGCCACCGCTCTCAGCTTTTGTTTTAAGAAAGGGCTTCACTCAAGCCGGCCTCATGATCCCAACCACCTCCACCTTCCAAGTGTCAAGAACGCAATCACCTTGCCAAGCCAAGAGCAAATCTGACCTAATCATCTCTGCCGAAGTGTCAGAGATCTGCTTGACTTACCTGAGTGTCTCTTAAAACCTTTAGCACACGCTGGCTACTGGAATACTTGCCAAAACGAAGCCAATTAAAGCAGCCACTACACTGGTGTCAGCCTTGTGCCATTTACTTCCCAGACCTGTATTCAATACTGCTAGTGGAGCCAGGTGTTGTCTGAAGTCACATGGGCAGCGCATGCTACCAATCTTCGGAGCTTGGACATTCCAATGTCTGCACCTGCATGCATCTCTGCCCCCACACCATCTGAACTCACCCTTCCTCGACAAGGGAAAAGTAAACCCTGCATAGAAATCAGGGATTGAGGTCAAGGGATTCTTTTGCAGGGGCCTGTCCTGGGGCTGAACCCAGACATACACAACCACACTGACATTACACTGCTTTACATACCAAGACTTCAGGTTCAAAAAAAAAAAAAAAAAAAAAAAAAAAAAAAAAATCAGGTGTAGTGGGGCACGCCTTTAATCCTAGCACTCAGGAGGCAGAGGCAGGCAGATCTCTGTGAGTTCAAGGCCAGCCTGGTCTACAAAGTGAGTCCAGGATAGCCAGAGCTACACAGAGAAATTTTATCTGGAAAAACCAAAACCAAAAAACCAAAAAAAGTACTAAGGCCAGGGATGGTGGCACACACCCTCAATCACAGAACTCAGGAGGCAGATCTTTTGAGTTTGATGCCAGCCTGGTCTGCGTAGTAAGTTCCAGCTAAGTTAAAGCTACATAGTGAGACTGTGTCAAAAAGGGGGTGGGGTGGGGTGGGCGGAGCTGGAGAGGCAGCTGAGAGGGTATGAGCACTTGCTGCTTTTACAGAGGCTCCACAGGAGGCTCACAACTGTCCACATGAAGGAGCGCACATGGTGCTTGTGCAGGTCAGCAGAGAGCATCAGATCCCCTGGGAATGGAGTCACAGGCAGTTGAGCGCCACCCTGTCCCTGTTTCTTTGCAAGAGTAGCAAGCGCTCTTAACTGCTGAGCCATCTCTCCAACCCTCTAGGTAAACCTAGTTAAGGCAGCTCCATGTCCTTTATATTCCTTGAAGTCTCCTGGAGTTGGGACATTAAATAATAGTTATTAGAGGGGTATGACTAAGGTTCTGAAGTGAATTAATGAGATTTAAGTAAAGACAGTAAACAGTATTTAAAAAGCAACAATGCAGCCGGCATGCCTTTAATCCCAGTACTCTGGTGGCAGAGGCTGGCAGATTGCTGTGAGTTCAAGGCCAGCCTGGTCTACAAAGTGAGTCCGAGGCTACACAGAGAAATCCTGTCGTGAAAAATCAATAAAATAAAATAAATAAAAAATAAAAACAAATAAGAAAAGACAATGCCCCTCGCCCGCCCCCCCCCCAAAAGCTCAAGAGCCTTTGTAGTTCTAGGATCCACATTTAGGAATCACAGCTCCAAGTCAGGCTGTTTCCACAGGAAAATAAAAAGTCTTCACAGCTTATTTTCTTTAATTACATCATAAAACAAAAATTAGAACATACAGGAAACAATAATAGTTACATAACAATTTACTTTATATATTTATATATATAAAAACATATCTTTAGTCCAAAGATTTTAAAGCAAAAAGAATGGTCTACTGCCTCCTTAGATTTTATTTAAAACAATCCTCCTCACCCCCACATCCTTGGATGCTAGAAGTATGAGGTGTACACACACAGTCACTTAGCTAATGGAACATGGTGTTAAGTCCCCACTGGGGAACAGTGCGGGGCCTGGGGAGTGGCTGAGTGTCAGTGCAGGCCTGGTGACAACAAGCAAGCAGCAGCCCCCATACAACACAGTCCAGGTCAGGCCCAGCAGCCGGGGCACAGGGATCATACCGAGGTGACCGCCCTGCTACCCAGCAAGGAGGCAGCAGGAGTGGGGGTGCAGGAGTGAAGTCCACAGTGTCCCGCAGACAGCACCAGGTACCAATCCACCTCTGTCCCTGAGCAGCCTGGCAGGAAGTCCTCACAGTGCTCTGAGCTCTGCACAGGCCACATGACCCAGGTCTGTGCTCTCAGGACCACTGGAAGGGGGGCAAAGGCGAGCAGAACCACCAGGGAACAGTAACTGGAAATAATTCCTGGGAGGAAAAAGGAGGCAGCCAGAGCGGATAGAACAGAAACGGAGGAAGTTAAGTCGGAGCCTCCTCCAGATGCCCTTTGGCGTAGGTGATCACTGGTTCTTGGGGTCAGGCCCAGGGAGGAAGAGCTGGCCTAAAGATTCTGGGATGTGACAACAGGATCTAGGCAGTTAGCGTGTCATACGTGAGTGTGGTAAGGAGGAGTCAAAGAAACCAGGCTATTTCTTGTACTTGTTGGAAATTAACAGTCGTCAGTAATATGGGAGAAACAACCCTGACAGGGACACCCAGAAAGCTGCAGCGGGCTCCATTTGCTGAAGTCCTGCTGCAGCCCTCTGAGGGTGCGGGGGGGGGGGGGGGGGGGGGGGGAGAAGAGCCACACCACTCACAGTTGGTTTCAAGTTGATTTTCTAAAGTGAGTAGATGAACATTTTCAGGAGCTGAGAGTTGTTAGGCTATGGGATGAAACAGGGATAAGCAGCAATGTGGGCGGGGCAAAAGGATGTAACTTCAAAGACTCCATATCTCGTGGGATCTAATAGAAGACACCTGTCTCCCATGACCTCTTCCTGGGGGGAAAGACTGTTGTCTACTGTCCCACACTCCTGCCTGTTACTAACACCGTGCCCAGAAGCAGCAAGGAAGCCCTTCTTGCCGTGAAAAGGGCATGGAGTTGATGAGATGAAGGAAACAGTAAATGTGTCATATGGGAAGCAACAGTCCTATGAGTTCAGGACAGATGCTCTTCCTGAGTCAAACCATCCCAGTTCTACAACAACCCTCGCGAGCCTTGTCCGCCATTTCTCCATGGGAGAATACAGTAGAAAGGCTCACTATATTTCTGCTTGCTCATCGTTCTTGTTCTAGAAGCCACTCTGGCTGAGAAGCACCAACAAGCTTTTGTAAATGCAACTCCACAAAGCCTTAGATAAAACACCCAAGTGGCAGAGATCAAAGAATTGCAGCTTTTTCCTCTTGAATATCACATGTAACTTTCTTTCTTTTTTCCGAGACAGGGTTTCTCTGTGTAGCCTTAGCTGGACTCACTTTGTAGATCAGGCTGCCCTCGAATTCACAGCGATCCACCACCACGCCTGACTACATGTAACTTTCTTGAATCTGCAAGACTCGTTCAGACTCGTGAGAGGCTGACGACTGAAAGCCTATGGACCAAAGCCTCCAGAGATGCAGGACTGATGTGCTGACAAATAAAGTGGCCAACACAGCAGACCTGGCTCTAATGGGAACTGCAGAAGCCCTTCAGATAGAAACCTGCCTGCCTCCCATGGCAGTTCCTGCAGGTACCAGGAAGAAGGCAGGGTCACAGCAGCCGGTGCTTAAATAACCTATGTTCTTCGCTGGAGAAGGAAGATGCAAAGCCAGGACATTTGGATACAGCATTTACAGGCAAACTTTATTCTCCAATCACCCTATTGATAAACTGCTTTCTGTATCTTCCGATGCAGATTGAAGATAAAAATAAAGGTGAGCAAGTGCAAGATTCCTACTCCCTCTCATCCTTCTGATTTGGAATTACTTTGTCTTCGGGTCATACGAGAGTTTCTGCTTCAAGGCCTCCAAGCAAACATGTGCTAGCTCTTTTCCCTGCAGGAACAGAAATCCACCTGCACAACACAGAAAAGCCCCAACAGCACCTTTCCTTGTCCACCTGCTCACTGATATGCTGCCTGACCTTAAAAGCAATAAACTTTATTCTTAATAACCTTCTATTATTATCTATTGTAGTGGATGTGTGCTTGTGTGTGCACGCATGCACTCCAAGGTGTGTACAAAGAAGTCAGAGAACTACCCTGGCAGCCAGTTCTGTCTTCTCTGTCATGACTCAGATTGTCAGACTCGTCCGGCAAACAGCCTTATGTGCTGAGCCATCTCAACAGCCAAAGATCAATCTGGGTTTATGAGGCCTTCAAGCCTCAACAGTCACGTAGGAGGCTGCCCATGCAGCAGGAAGTAACTCTCCTCTTTCCAGTGACAACCAACACTTCCTAACTACGACAGGTCAAGGCATGTTGCAAACAGGACACCTGAAAAAAAGCAAATGGGTCTCAGTGGCTCCCAGCTCCAAGCAAGACTCTACACAGCCCGGCGCATTCCTCACCAACTGTCCCTGGAAAATGCTTCAAATACCATTTCTGACTCACATGCCTGTAAATCAACCCAGTGGACATAGAAATCCAACCAGAAATTTATAAAAAATTATTTGATGGATACTTTTATATCCAGAAAAGCTGTAAAGGTGAGAGTAGGAACAGTAAAATGCATGAGAAAATTAAGCATATTCCAAATACTGAGGGAGACAAAGTCAGGTCTCTTTATTCCTTGGAGCCAGCTTGACCTCAAATTCAACTCAAACCCAAAAACCAAACAGCAAGGAAGTCACCTAAGAAGTGACCCCAGCCGTTTCCACCCGATGGGTACCGTGGTCAGTGCTGTCCAGGACAACTTGCTGTGACCAGGGCGGGCGCTGTAGGGGCTAATAAGGATGAAGCAGCAATGATGGTGGGATGGACGGACACAGGGGACTGCTGCCTACAAATGAGATTATCTACATATTCAAGAACTTTCTCCAGACATTTTCCAGTAATCCCTCTTGTCCACCCAGAGGCTTGGGGTACTTTGAGGGTACCTTATTCTTTGTTCTTGGCTTGCCGATAGGGAATATTACTGTACAGCCAAGGCTGACCTCAAACTCAAGAGCCTTTTCATCTCAGATCTGAGACTGCAGGCACCATCTCAACTAAGCCCATTTCATTCTAGATCATTTTTGCCATTGATCCCCCCTCCCCATGTAAAAGGCATATTCTGGAGTGGGTGTAAAATTAGACAAATGGACCAATGGTCCCCCTCTCCCAGACAATCCCTTGCTTTGTATCCCAGCCTGGCCTAGTACTTGCAGCAATCCTCCTGCCTCTACATCTTTTGTGTTGAGATCCCGGCACAAACCCCCACACCTGGCTCCCAGTGTTTTTAGTTTCTTCCTGACTACCTTCTCACTGCAGGCACACACATGCCACACCTTGTATAGAGGTCCAAGGACAACTTCCTGGAATTGTCCCCTCCATCCACACCTTGTTAAGGCCAGTGCTGTGTGCTCCAGGATGGCTGGCCTCAAGCTCCTGGACTACTCTCATCTCCCCTTCCCGTCTGGGACAGGCATGCCAGAATTACAGACACACAACACTACACCCACATCTTTTGGGGGGTTCTGGAGGCCAGAGTCTATTAGGGTTACATGGAACACACTTTTACCTTCAGAGCCACCTTGGAAGTCCCTAATAGGCTTTTTCCTTTTTCTTTCTTTCTTCTTTTTTTTTTCTTTTGCTTTTTTTGAGACAGGGTTTCTCTGTGTAGCCTTGGCTGTCCTGGACTCGCTTTGTAGACCAGGCTGGCCTTGATCTCAAGGGATCCACCTGCCTCTCCCTCCAGAGTGTTGGGATTAAAGGCGTGTGCCACCACACCCGGCTCACAAAGGGGAAAATTTCAAATTAAGCTTCATTAGGGCTAAGTGGTAGAGCACTTGCTTAGTTCATGTGAAGACCTTGGGCTTCATCCACAGCCCTAAAAGCAACCCCAAATCCATCCAAGCAAACCAAGACCCTACCGAATCCTTAGAAGTGTTCTTCAACATCTGAAAAAAACACCTATTTTCCTCCAAGTACGGTGGGCCTGATTTTACTTGAGAAAGAAACATGCCTCTGCCTGACCACATGCAGCCACGGCTGTACACTCATAGACATCCTCCTTTTGACTTGGGTTCTTGGCCCAGAAAGGTTGGAATCTGCCTGACCAGCAGGGGCCACCAAGATAAAAGAACCTGCCTGTGGCAATACACTCTGAGAAGACAAACTCATTTTCAAGACTTGACATACTGGTGAGTAAGAGACTCAATCAAACTTTAATGGAAAACAGAAGTCTCTGGATGACTCAGACTAGAGCAGCTTCAACTCTATGCCCATTACTGCTGGGACTCAGGGTCACTGTCAACTTGTTAGGCACTTAGGGGAAGAAAAACCGAACAACATAGTTTAGAGCTCACAGTCCCTCAATTTCTTCTGGCTTTGTTTGAAAGATCTAGAAATATAAATCTAAACATATTTGGAAGCGTGTATACAAGTACATGTTCACTAAGTCTAACTTTAAAAGTATAATGAATTTGGTATGGTTGCTCACACCTATAATCCCAGCACTTGGGAGGCTGAGGCAGAAAGATAACCACAAACTCCAGGCCAGACAGGGCTACAGAATGAGATTTTGTCTTGTGTGTGTGTGTTTGTGTGTGCGTGCACACACAAATATTCCTGCCTGGTAAAGTAGTATCAGCTACCGCAGTCCCATTCACTCAGGGTGCTGGCTGAGGTGGAGGGTAACTAGAGCCCAACTGCCTGAGACTAGTCAGCTGGGCAACTTAACAAGTCAGTCTCAGAGGAAAAGGTAATTTGCAAGGTAATTTGAACATAAAGGAGAGAAGGAAAAAAAAAAAAAAAAAAAAAAAAAAACAAACCACAAGTAATTTAGCTTTCAAAAGAGCATAATAAAATAAGATTTTAAATAAGTTTAAGTTTAACACCATAAATAAATCTGGGAAATATAGAATTCTAGGACCTTTTCATCTGATTGTTTTCTATATTAATGGAGAAATAAATCAGACTATGTTCCTATATATTCTGGCAGAACCTGTACCCACACATTAAAACAGCCCCTCTAGCGTCCTGGGATCATAGGCTTGCAATTTATGCTCTAAAAGCCCTTTCCCCCGAACCCTAGTAAATATCACACAAGGCCCCTACCACTGGGGTTTAGAAATATGCCTTAGAAACTCACTTAATTTTGCTCATTTTCTGTGAGTTTCTTTGAAGAGGCTTTTTCTTGACTCTGAGCCACAGCTATTAAACACGTTCCCTCAGCTCTGGTGTCAGATGCACAGGCGTGGTATAAACACTGAGCTGTTACTCCCTCTCTGGGCTCTCTGGCTGCCCCAATGCCCCTACCTGGCTGCCTTCATACCCCATTCAGAGGAAGTCTGCAGAGAGATGGCCGGTATGCTCAGGTCTGCTGAGGTGCCAACACCGTGACCCTGTTACACACAGGCAGTCAGCCATCACAGGGCTCTTCTTGTATCCGTAGTGGGATTAACTGTGGGAGGGGCTCAGGGAACTAAGTGCAGCCCCCTCCCGCCAGCAGCACTGCTGTAAATAAAGCAAGTAACTCAAGTAACTCCAGACAGGGCAGAGAGCACACTCACATTCCTGTTAGCACAGGGCAACGCTGGTCATTTGTGCTTGCGCTTGGGGAATGGGGACATCCAGGCTCACTTTGGGTCTTGGCCATCACTCCACGCTAATAATGCACTTCTGTATTCTTAATAAGCTCAGCGAATTTGTAAGAAAGGAAATGTGCAGGGGGACAATGAGCATACCATGCAAACGAGTGTACAGCATAAGATACAACAGAAACCAAAAGGCAAAGTTTCTTTTTATCCAAACAGTTCAACTATTTATCATAACTTTCCTGGTTTCCTAAAAGTTTCCTTCCAAACTGGCAAAGATTCAGGCAGGGTCCCCTAATGGTAATATTTAGATTAAAAAAATAATTTATTGATGTTTTCTTTTAAAAATGTTTGGTAACCCCAACTAATCATCCAAAATGCAAACTGTAAACACAACAGCAGAAGAGTAACAATTGAGTGTGAGCAGCGGACTGTGATCAGGGACAGGCTGATCGAGAGCGCAACAACCAGCAGGAGAGTGGAAGACGGGTGCACAGTGACACACAGTGACAGACTGGGCAGAGAAGTAAGAGAAGTCATATTTGGACCCCAGTGATTTCCAGTGAAGCTGCTAAAAAACAAAAACAAAAACAAAAAACCCCACAAATCCCTGGGCCAAATACTAACACACCAGATGAATGGACAAGCCTTCTTCGTGAGCGTGCTCAGCATGTTGGCATGGAAACAAGGAAGCACAGAAACAGTGTAGGCATCTTCCAATGGATGGCTACCATTTCTGGGATGCAAAGATATTTTCTTTCTGGTCCCTGGATACATCATATATTGTTTTTCCATGCTATCATTCACCCTGGAGGACTGCAGTTACTGTTTCAAAATCCCCACGGAAGCCCCTTAATAAAATAAAGAAACCACAGTAGTGGAAACACTGGGTTTTGCTGGAATGTCCCCTCCCTCTCCCATGGCCTAGGATTTCTTCTGGGCATGTCCAACAGGAATGGTTAAGTTTTACCAATCCACTTGTTATAGCCGATATGAACTTCAGTGCCATGGTCACAGAACTACAGCGGATGGGGGTGAGGGCGTGTGCCTGTGTTATGTGTGGCTCTGGGGATCTGGACGCTGCCCTCGCTTTGTAACCATTGCCCAGAATGCTGGGGTCAGCTTCCACTGGAGAGACTCCACGGTAAGTCTAGAAGTGTCATTAAATACTCAGTTCACAGAGTTGACCACCTCCATTGTCATAGGATGATGCAGCATCTGCAGAAGCGCTGTCTGCTGCCCCCTACTGATGGGGGTGGAGTGACTGGTGCGAAGTAGGCGTGGACTTTAATATTGGGTAAATGGGTCTGAAACAAGACAGAAACATTACTAAGAATGCGCTTACACAGAAGGAGCACTGTTGAATGATGGGAGAGCAGGGGCGCCAAGCACTACTTAGGGTGTGTGGAGGCCTAGGTGCTACTCTGTTCTATGGAAGGGAAGGATATTAAAACAATTTTACTTTTTCAGCTTGCACCAAAGGGATTCCCAGTTGGAATCCTATAGCTGGAAGAAGCTAGACAAATTTGATATAATTACTTTAGAATGAAAATATGTTTCTAATCTTTGTCTTAATACTTTAAGACAGTTTGTTCCTTATTAAGTGAGAGGATGGGGAGCCTATGTTTAGGACCTCATTATCTTTAGACACCTCTCAATAGCTAAGTAAAAAAAAGTTATTCCAGGACTCAAAAAATGAATCAGTCTGAAGACTCAGAGGGACAGTCAGGTCTAGGGACCACACAGGCAGCCACGGAAGAGGATCTAAGCCAGGCCTGTGGTGCAGCCTGGAGTCTCAGCACTAAGAGGAGGCAGGAAAAGTATGTCAAGGTCACCTACCACACACTGGATCCAAAGCCAGCCTGGGCTACATGATACCCTAGCTTAAAATGCCAGTAAGCAAAGGTGCTTTAGCCAGCTGGTGACTGATGTCCTGTCCACGCAAAGCCTCTGCTACGTCTCTACTGTGGGAGTAGCCATCCTGAGGCAAGCGTGGAGCTGCACCAATCTTCAATGTCTATCTCCCCCCACCTCTCCCTTGTCTGTGTTGGGCAAACTGTTTAGCTCTGAACTACATCCCCCAACCTCTCTGGATGGTGAGCTCCCGCTAGTCTCCCCTCAGCCTCCTGGTTATCGGGGTGCACACCAGACCTGCCAGGCATTTTCTATGTCCTGCCTCTCTTTCCTTTAGAACCATGGGGTCTTTCTTGGCTGTTAGTTTGGTCTGTGCTCAGGGGACTGGTGAAGGCCTGGACGTTACAGCACACATTCCCCTGGGTGAGGCCTTGCTTCCCTTCAGTCGACACTTCCCTACTACCTCTAGCTGAAGAACGGGCGGAATCTACCCTGAGGCTTACTTGCTGTATATCCAAGTTAATTAAAACAGAGAAATCATGAGAATCTAAATCTGAAAAAAGAAAACAAAACAGGTGAGACAAAACAAACAAACAAACATGGGAGAGGTGAGGGAAGGCGGGGCCGCAGCCGAGTGGCTTTACCCTGAGTCTCTTGATTCCAGCCCGCGTGATCTGCTGGCAGTCATAGAGTTCTATGCGCTCAAGGCTGTGACAGCTCTTCAAGTGCTCTAGGGATGCATCGGTGATTAGTGGGCAGTTGTCCAGCTCAATCACCTCCAGCTGGTCGTGGGCGCAGGCCCCGTTCCCTAGGTGACGAATCCCATCATCTGTGATGAGCTCACAGTGAGAAAGACTCTGAAACCAAAGACAGCAAAGATGGACAACCAAGTAGCTTCTAGCATTCCTCTCACCACAGACTTATGTCAAATCTGAGCCCAGGCTTTTCTGGTTGATCCTGCTGAATGCAAAGCCATCTACAGTTATTGACGATTGGCCTTACGCTTTCAGCATCTATGGTTGACTCCACCCCCCCCCTTGGTATAATTCTAAATTTATTTTGTGAATTCATAATGAATGTGAACTATTTCACAGGCAAAATAAGACAGCTTTAAAAATTACCCACCTCCACGAGGTATGGAGGCAAACACCCCTTTAATTTCAGCGGAGGCAGAAGGAACTCCTGTGAGTTCAAGGCCAATCTGGTCTACATAGCAAATTCCAGGACAGCCAGAGCTACATACATAGTGAGATCACGGTGTCTCCAGGAAAAAAAAAAAAATCCATTCCCCAAATTAACATTTTAACACTTTTTTTAAATCTAAGGAGCAAAACTGGACTCAAGATTCTCCTATACAGAATTTTAGGAAATTGGAACTAAATATTGAATATCTGATTCAGGACACAATCAATAATTAGCTAAGATTATTTCTGTTTTATTTTCAGACAGGGTTTCTCTGTGTAGTTTTGCCTGTTCTGGACTCACTTTGTAGACCAGGCTAGCCTCGAAATCACAACGATCCTGTTGCCTCTGCCTCCTGAGTGCTGGGATTAAAGGCATGTCCCAGCATGCCTGGATGCTAAAATGATTTTTACAGCTATGAGGTGCTAGTGTCTCACAGATACTCTGACCAATTTTCCTTAGACACTAGTGCTGAGAGACTCAGACCACCTGACCCAGTTTTGGATAGTACTGACTCAGGAAACATAAAAGTGTTCTGTATTCTGCTCAGGATAGAACCATCAAGCAAAATATGGCCAAAGATGCACCCCAGGTCAGAGCCAGAGGAACTTGTCCTATTAAAGATCGGTTCATTCTAGGCTTTTGTTCTGCAAATGCACATTACTATACAATCCAGGTTGCTCTCAAACTCCAGGTTATCCTCCTGCCTCAGCTTCCTGAGTGCTGCAATGACAAGTGTACACCACCACTAGAACTCGGGGAGGCAGAGGTAAGCGGATCTCTGTGAGTTTGAGGCCAGCCTGGTCTACAGAGTCAGTTCCAGGACAGCCAAGGCTACACAGAGAAACCCTGTCTCAAAAAAAACCAACCCAACCCTCAAGAAACAAAACCAAAAAAACCAGTAACACCTAAAACACTGTAAATTGGGGATAATGAGATGACTCAGTGGGTAAAAGAATTTTGCTTCCTAGCCTGGTGACCTGAATTTGTTCCCTAGAACCCACATAGAGGTGGCAAGAGGAAATTTACTCTATAGAAAGTTCTCCTCTGACCATGTGTCCGCACACACATTATGTACATGCACACACATACACATTAATATATTAAAGAGAGCCTGAATTCAACTCCCAGCACCTACATGGCGGCTTACAACCAGCCATAATCCCAGTTCTACAGGATCCAACAGGAAAAAACAAAAATGGTGCATATCCATGTGTGCAGGCAAAAAACCACAAATATAAACAAAAAGTTAAATAAATAAATCTAATTTTTGGAATAAATAAATTTAAAAGCAAAACCGTGAAAGTCAAACTTACCAATACTTGAAGCCGAGGACAGTGTATAGAAAGCTGAATTAATGTGCTATCTGTGATCTAAAAAACCAAGTAAGTTTGTTGTAGGTAAAACTGTGTATCAATTGAGGTACAATTCATGAATTATACTCTACACAACTATACTTCTAGTCAGGCACCATTAAATAACAGGCCCTTAGGCTTTAAGTCCCAGGAGCCACAGGAGTAGGTAAAAACACTGAGATGATGCTAAAACACACCCAGGACTTCCTTATCTTCATCTTTATTTAAAATGCAGTAGAGGCAAAAATTAGGACACGAGGTCCATGAAAAAATTAATGTCAAAGCACCCTTAAAATTTTAAGAATCTGCCACTCTAAAGGCACTGCCACATAGGACAACTGGAGTCACCTCTGAAACCTGGTCGCCTATGAACGGAACAGGAGGAAACCAGTTTCCAGACCTAGAATCCTAGGACTAAAACTAAACCATGCCTCCTTTCAATTTCCTCTCCAACCTTTATTTCTACTACCCAGGGCACTAGATGATCTGAGAAATGGTTAGTGTAGAGGGCAGATTCAGAGGGATTAATAGCAGAAAACACACAGAGAGCACTTAGGCACAAACAAGAGTGAAGAGATGAGGGCGGATAGTAATCTAATAGTAAACAGTAGCTGTGATGTACTGTCTGGCTAATGATTTTATTTTTGCACACACCACACCCTGGTGTGCCTGAAAGATGCCTCAGTAAGTGGAGGATCAGCGCCACTGCCAGGTGCTCTGACGGTCTGCACACAAGTGGGTTAGGCATTCTGCAACATACACAGTTTCCATCACAAACTTGCTGTGAATTAAACAGTCTTACCTGAACACATTCTTCTAGGTCCATCTTTTCAAGCTCATGGCAATTCTAGGAAGGATAGCGCCACATAATTCAGTACAAAGTTTTAAAATATTGACAAATTATAAAAGCACCCCCCAAACCCACCAAAAAACAAACAAATAACAAACCCAAACCCCTGAGAAACTGCATGAAACAGATGGACCAAATCAGAGCAGCTGTTGGCCTACTATACTTTGTTCTTTAAAATAGGGTCTTTTTCTGTGGTCCAGGCGTCTTCAAACCCAGAAAGGCTGAGGCTGATTATAAACCACCATCCCTGGGATTAGTCAGACGTTCCATAAGGGTTTTTTTTTTTTTGGCTTTTTGAGACAGGGTTTCTCTGTGTAGTCTTGGCTGTCCTGGAGTTTGTAGACTAGGCTGGCTTTGAACTCACAGAGATCTGTCGGCCTTGCCTCCCGAGTGCTGGGATTAAAGGCACATGCCACCACTGCCTAGCACACTTCACTATCTTAATGAAACTGTGGAGAACTCAAATCTCACCAAAGAACATCACACTTGCTAACAAATGTCTGCACATACAAGCCCGCTTGTTGCTTCCGCTAGAGCCAAGTCTGTGGCTTTAGCACAAGAGGCTCAGGCAGCACATGTGGTCTCCTGCCTCACACCTATTTCTGTTGCCATGTTTAGTTTCTCTTTTTGCTGCTTCCTCTGAAATACGACTCCCCCTCAAAAAACCCTATGGAAACCAACCACAGAGCCTAGAGAAGTACTTACCCTGGCCAGGGTAGTGAAGCCCACATCTGTTAACTGGGAACATCTGGCCACTTCTAATATTCTGTACAAAGAACAAAGTGAAAAAAAAGTTAGGCTCTTGGTTCCTGAACCTGGTTTTATTACAACAGCAATAATTTGAGAAAGTAATCTTTGATCCTCTGTCATCTCATAACTACACAGGTTTGTCTACAGATCTTGCTGTTTCCACATTTCATGCTGGTGCAATTAGAGAACATAGAGGAATTGTAGTTAATGCCGGACTGCATTGAAAGCCTTGACAGCCTACTGCTTACCCACAGAGGGCAGCCTGCTCCTAGAAACAAAGAAAATGGAGGGAAATACTCGGTTTCAAATCTGTTGCTGAAGTAACTACTTTCTGACTTTCATGTAGGTCTCTGCAAAAGAGGACTGCTGGAGCCCAGGTCTGTCTCAATATACAACTCTATGATGGAAGCTCTCTGTCTCCTCCCACAGGCTCCTGTGGTGTGCACAAGGAAGGCAGGATGGCAGCCATTCTGTTCAGCAACTGTTCACCACTGCCTCACAGCACCCACAGGACTGGGAGATGAAATCTGCTCTTTCTGTGTCAAGTCTGGTAATTGCTGTGCTATATAATGGCACCAAAGATTAAGTTTCCTTAAAAACCCTTCAACTAAAGTTAAAAGGTAAAGCCAAACACAATAAATCATAGCCAAATAGCCAGAAACTAATGTTATAGGATGGACATGGTCTGACAAGACAGCCTTTGACCATCACAATGGTCTAAAGGCTCTCAATGCATTAAGCTAGGCTGTCTGGCTAACAAATCTGTGCTAAAAGATGATAAACATGGTTAAGGATGGTGGCACATGCCTTTAATTCCAACACATAGGAAGCAGTGGCAGGTGAATCTCTGAGATTGAGGCCAGCCTAGTTTACATAATGAGTTTCAGGACAGCCAAGGCTGAATAACAAAGACCCAGCTTCAAAACAAAGAAACAAACAAAACAAATAATAATAATAATAAAAAAAGGATGTTCTCCTGCAGAACTAAGTTAAGATTTCTCTCTGTAGATTACACCAGCACAAAGGCCTTAGGATGGGCTTTTAAAAAGCGGAGAAAGGGGGCTCAGAGGTTAAGAGCACTGGCTATTCTTCCAGAGGATCTGAGTTCAATTCCTGGCACCCAGATGGCAGCTCACAACTGTCTTAACTCCAGTTCCAGAGATCGGACACCCTCTCACAGACATGCATGCAGGCAAAACACCAATACTAATAAAATAAATAAAATAAATCATCTTTTAAAAAGCGGAGAAAGGAATTTAAAGAAAGTATTAAGCTGGGCATGGTGGCACATGCCTGCAATCCCAGCACACAGAGGCAGAGGCAGAGGCAGGTGGATTTCTGTGAGTTTGAGGCCAGGCTGGTCTATAAAGCAAGTCCAGGACAGCCAAGGCTACATAGAGAAACTATGTCTTTTTTTTGATTTTTTGAGACAGGGTTTCTCTTTGTAGCCTTGGCTGTCCTGGACTCACTTTGTAGACCAGGCTGGCCTGGAACTCACAGCAATCTGCCTGCCTTAGCCTCTCGGGTGCTGGGATTAAAGGTGTGTGCCACCACCGCCCGGATGAGAAACCATGTCTTGAAGAGAAAGAAAATAGTGTTATTTCTTTCTACTATGACCAGTGAGATCTCTTCTTGATTTGTCATTTACATGTCACAGTACAAAGCCAGTAGGCAGTCAGCTAAAAGGTGGTGGCATTGTGGTGAGCTTGAAGAGTCAAAACTCCAAGGGAAAACCATGAATGACAACAGCTGCTTCTCCCTTTGATTTTTTGAGCTAAATAAACAATGTTTACCTAAGCCGAGGGCAGTTCTGCCCTAGAGCGTTCAGGATGGCATCTGTGATATTGGAGCACCCAGAGGCACAGAGGGACTGCAGCTTATGACACCCTCTGCATATGGTGATGAGACCTTCATCTGTGATTTGCTAAAACAAACACAAAAGTGAGAAAAATCAATGTGTATTACTTACAGAAAAAATAAACAAAAAAACTCAACCACGTCTGGGAAGCAGCAGCACTCAGAGCCCCAGCCCCAGCATCCACTACACACCTGAAGCCTAAAGCTAAATTTTCTCTTCCTAGCTCCTGCTGGACTCTTCCTAACCTAATGGTGCTGGGAACAGCATGGGGGCATGTCATGGTGAGGGTGCAATAAAAAGCTTTAAAACCTAGAAAGTGATTGAGAACAGTCTTTTCTCTGTTTCTCTGTGTAGCTTTGGCTGCCTTGGAACTCACTCTGTAGATCAGGCTGAATGAAAACTCACAGAGATCTGCCTCTGGAGTGCTGGAATTAATGGCATGTGCCTCTACGCTCAGCCAGAACAGTAGTTTTTTAATAGTATAAACATATTTACAAGTACAGTTACAATTCCCCCCCAAGAGACAGGGTTTCTCTGTGTAGCCTTGGCTACTTTTAGAATATCACAATTTATGCAACTAAATAGATGTGTTTAGTTCATTTTAAATAATTTTGAACTGACAGAACAGTTTGAAATTTCAAAAATGTTATAATTAAGTAAAAGGTCAGAATTGTATGTATGGGCATTACACCAATGACCAAACACTGGAAGGACAGAGCAGGAGGGTCTCAAGTTCAAGGCCATCCTGAGCTACATAATAAGACTATGAGGGATATAGAAACATTTGTGTGGGTCTCACTATGTAACTCGGGTTTGCCTTGAATTCTTGGCAATTCTTCTGTTTTAGGCTTTCAAATGCCAAAGTCACAGGCGTGAGTCATTACGCCATTCCACTATGCAGCTTTGTCTGGTCTAGAACTTGCTACCTAACACAGGCTGGCTTTCTACTCATGATCCCCTTGCCCCAGTCTGCTCAGTGCTGGGGTTTCAGTCTGGGGAATACAGATGAGCATCACTGTGCACGTAAGCCACTGTGCACGTAAGCCACTGTGCATGTAAGCCACTGTGCATGTAAGCCACTGTGCATGTAAGCCACTGTTTGTGATGAAACTTTTGTAATAATGTTACTAGGAGGAATTACTATTACAGAAGCATTCTGGGAAGGGAGTGCTTACTAAGCAAGTTTGCAAGTTCAAAGTCACCAGCTCAGGGCAGTGTGCACCTATGTACTTGAGAGCTTCATCTTCCAGCTGCAAAAATTAAAAAGACAAGAGATTACTGATATTGTTTCAAAGCGGAAAGGCTGTATACATTTATCAGTACATTCTCAATATAGGTAGCCCCAAATCAAAACCAAAAAAGGCCACACCTCATTCCTAATAGTAGTAGTTGCCAAGACTTTCAGCAGTCAGTTCTTGTCATAACGAAATTCTTATTACTAGTACCAACGCAGAAAAGGGCTAAGCAGGATGTGAAGGGTCTGACTGTGTAGTCCTGGTTGCTCTGGACTCCCTTTGTAGACCAGGTTGGCCTTGATCTTTACTCCTGATTACAGGCTTGTGTCACGTTTGGATATGTATTTTATTTCTAACAAATTAAGTAGCCATGATATGTTGTGGAAAGATTACAAAGGCAAAGCCATTTTCACACTTCTACAACCCACATTCAGTTTTTGCTTTCTTTTTGAACAAGCTTCTGGGAGGAGGTGCTAAGACCAGACTCTCCAGTGTCTAGCTATGGTGAGGATCAGTGGCAGACCCGCAGGCTGGCAACAGATGGCGAGGAGCTGGTCACAGTGAAGCATCCCCATCAATAAGCTACATACAGCTCAAGGCGCTGTTTGAGGCAACCAGACAGCCAAAGTTCTGTTTCAAACAGCGGGATCCTTCTCTCATGACAAAGCATGGTGCTGCTCTAGCAACCACCGGTAAGAGGCCAGTCACATCTAACTCCATCCATGCTCTGATCCTTTCTTTTTTTTAAGATTTATTTATTATTTACACAGTATTGTGCCTGCATGTGCATGCAGGCCAGAAGAGGGCACCAGATCACATTATAGATGGTTGTGAGCCACCATGTGGCTGCTGGGAATTGAACTCAGGACCTCTGGAAGAACAAACAGTGCTCTTAACCTCTGAGCCATCTCTTCAGCCCTATTTCTTTCTAATGGTGTTTGATCAGCTTACTTTTTTTAGCCAGAGAAATTGAGTTTTATTATTACTTTTTTTTTCTTGAGTCACAGTCTTATGATGTAGCCCAAGCTGGCTTTGAACTCAAAGGGATCCTCCTGTCTCAGCCTCCCAAATGCTAGGATTATAGGGATGTACCACCATACCTGGGATTGTAAAAAAAAAAAAAAGTTAAAAAAAAAAAAAAAAAGATTTATTTATTTATCATGTACACAATGTTCTGCCTGCATATACACCTGTAGGCCAGAAGGGGCACCAGATCTCAATTTAGATGGTTATGAGACACCATGTAGTTGCTGGAAATTGAACTCAGGACCTCTGGGAAAGCAACCAGTGCTCTTAACCTCCGAGCTATCTCTCCAGCCCTGGTTTGTGATTTTTTTTTTTTAATTAAAAAAAAAAAAAAAAGTATTATATTTGTGAGATTACAGCAAGAGGTAAAATGAAGCCTTTAAAATGCAGTTGCCATATACTGCATACAATTCCAGCTAGTTATATAAGTGTAAACTGCCAGGATTGCCTTTTTTGCCTATTCAGAATAGAATAAAGAGTAAATCAGTTTTCTTTTCAGTACAGATAAACTGCACTCTCTCCACTCTGTCTCTTCTCCCCCATTTACCCTTCAGTCAGATGTTAATTCTTTCCATTCTTCAATTCTAAAGGAGACATTATAACTTTTGGAAGGATGTGTCTTCACAGTTAGCAGCATCTACAACTCCCACTGTACTTCAGAAAACCGTCTTGGGAATCCCTACAAGAAGGGCATGGCTCCTCTGACTTTCACGAGCACTACACGGAGTATTACCTGAGTGCAGCCTTTTAAGAATAAGGCCTTGAGACCCCCACAGCCTCTCACTAGTGCTTGAATGCCATCCTTGGTTACTTGGTCACACCAGGAAATGTTCAACTGCTCCAACAGTGGACACCCCTCACTTAGGATAAAACAAAATAAGACAAGCATGTCACTACCTCCAATCCCAAAGCTGCCACAGGCTCATCTTTGTGGTGGTCACATAGGATCACATCAGTAGGCAGGGTGTTTTAAGTCCAGTTTACCCAACAAGTACAAAACACATATTGCTTTTCAGATATGGATTGGAAATGGAAATTAAATGACTAGTTTGAATTTATAGAGTAACTAAAGACAATTCAGATTCAAGCTCAGATTTTCCATCAAGGAATTTTACTAGTATCACAGTTCTATCACACTTTCAAAAAAAAAAATTTTTTTTTTTTGTTTTTGTTTTCTCTTTGTAGCCTTGGCTGTACTGGACTAGACCAGGCTGGCCTCGAACTCACAGTGATCTGCCTGTGTCTGCCTCGGACTGCTGGGATTAAAGGCGTGTGCCACCACGCCCACTACACTTTCAAACTTTTATTTAAAAAACAAAAAACTCACAAAGGTTCTATATACTTCTTCATCTGGGTCATTTGCAGAGTGCTGCCTCTGCAGGCTGAGGTAAGGAGACCATGCTCAGCTTCTGTGTGCAGCACAGCAGCTTCAGCATTGAGTGTCTGCTCTGCTGTTTAAACAGTCCTACCCAGAACACAGACGGCTTGAACTGCTTGAACGGTTTTAAGTATTCTGCTTATAGAAAAGAGATTACATAAAGCCTAGGACTAGGTGTAAGCTCATCTTCAACATAAACAGGGTCACTTAAGCCTCTCTGAACCTTTCAGTATAAGATCAGTGTTCTGGTCCTGGGCTCATACAGATGGAGACACGCCCCTCTATCCCCAGCTAGCACAGTATATGCTTATAAGTCCTTTCCATTGTGGCCTCTGCGAAGCTTATGGGCACATCAGAGTCACATTTCATGGCTGTTTCAGTAGTACCCAGCACATTACAGGTACTTAGAGTTTTTAAAAATCTGTAAATGCTCGTCCTATCTACTGCTTAAAGTCTTCAATAAATGAGACCATCTTTCTTTCTTTTATTTATTTGAGACAGGGCTTCTGTGTATGGTCTTAACTGTCCTGGACTCACTTTGTAGACTGAGCTGGCCTTGAACTCACAGAGATTTGCCTGTCTCTGCCTCCCAGCGTGCTGGGATTACAGGCATGTGCCACCGCGCCTGGCTGTGTGAAAATACCTTATCAATGTTGTGTCATCATACTGACACCTTCCATGGCAAGCAGCTTCAGATAGACAGGTGTACTGTGTACTCAGGAGGAAGTTTGAAAGGAGCCATGTGTTACATCACTAATTCTCTTTCTGAGCAGGTCTTGATAAGCAGCCTTAGCTGGCTTAATACTCTGCAGGCTCGGCTGGGACTGAACTTGCAGCACTGATATCGCCTCAGTCTCCCTTAATAACAGGATTATAGGTAAGCAGCACCATAATATAAAAGCTAACAGCTTAATTCTTTTTGTTGTTGTTTATTTTTTTGCTTTGTCCTGGACTCACTTTGTAGACCAGACTGGCCTTGAATTCACAGAGATCCACCTGCCTCTGCCTTCCTGAGTGCTGGAATTATAGGTGTGTTCTACCATGCCTGGCTGTAACAGCTTAGTTCTTAATGTGTGTAAACAGAACCAATACACAGTGGCCTAATTATTTAGCAAAGTCTAGTTAAAAAGTAGATTTCCAAGTGGAGTGAATATTTCACTCTTTTAAAATACATTTTTATTTGGCAACTGAGGCAGGAGTTTCAGAAGTTCAGTGTCATCTACAGTCAAAATGTTCAAGGCCGGGCTGGAATATCTGATGTGCTGCCTTAAATTTTCTTCCCTAAATTGGGCCTGGTAGTGCTTTGTAATCTTAGCTACTTGAGAGGCTGAGACAAGAGGATCATAAATTCAAAGCCTTCCTGGACTATAGAGTGAGTTCAAGGCCAGCCAGTCTACATAGGGAGACACAATCTAAAAAGTAAATAATAAAACCAAACAAAACCCCCAGAAGCCTCTGGAGGCAGAGGGCAGGTGTATCTCTGAGTTCAAGGCCAGCTTGGTCTACATAGTGAGTTCAGAATGAGACCTATCTGAAAACAAACAAAAATGAGAAAGGGAAGAGAAGGAGGCTGGGCATGAATGTTAGCAACAGCACTTGCTGTGCCCGTGCACAGACCTAGTGAAAACCTGTCTGTGTTCTGGACTCTCTATCATTAAGTTTGAGAACATCTATCTCACTTTTAAATCCATGCTGGCCTTGAACTGATGACCTTTTTGCCCGAGCCTTCCATGTGCTGGGATTATTGGTGTGAATAAACTCCAGCTTTAAAGTATGTAAACACGAGAACACTGAAGCAGTGACCAGTTACTGCCATATTCCAGGGGCCTTTAAAGCACTTTATAAATGTTAGGCTAAAGCACAAGGAGGCCTTCAACCTAAAAACTTAAATACAGGCACAACTTTCTACAGTTCCTACAGTTTGTCATGTAACCCTAGGAGCAGTGCTACAAGATCACAAGGAAAGCTCTTTGGGGCTGTGTTCAGACGACAGCCTGGCTCCAGACTCCACTTTAACCGCTAAGCTGTAGCAACACACGCCCTTTCTTTTCTTTTTAAAAAAGCAGTCCTTTATGAACGTCTGATCATTAATGGATATCACATACTGTTGTTCAAATCCTAGTTATCTCTGGATACTTCTATTCATGTAGTAGCCTGTGATTTTACTGTGAGCAGGGGCAAGAGAAAGGGTCCCCTGGGAACTACAGGACACAACCATAAAACATCGCTGACGTCAATCCCAACTGTATTATCGGTTATTCTTTTCAAAGTACTGTATGTATTATAGAAAAGTTACCTCAGAGCTTTGAGAGACATATTTGTTATCGATGTACAGGAAGCCAAGTCAAGGTGCCTGAGTTTGGAGCAGAACTTGCTAAGGCTAGTACAGGTACTGCAAACAGAAAAAGAAATGAACACACATTTAAAATAAGAACACATGTGGGCATTGGGATGGTTCAGCAGGGAAAAGCACAGACCCTGGTTCAGTCCCTAAGTCCCATGGAAGCCCCTCCCCAAAGCTGTCCTCTGCCCTCACGGTTTGTGCTGTAGCAATTGTGTGGCTGTACTCCCAGACACATAAAAATTAAATTGAAATAAGACACTTGATGATATATATCCAAGTCCAACAGCTTAAATGTGTAGTGTATCACACACCTTTCTCAGTAAATATGTGTGTGTATATCAGAACTGTAAAATTTTCATAGCATATAAACCCTAGAATCTTACTGTAGAGGAGAAGCCAGATAGCAATCATTTACAAGGCAAAAGATAAGCTGTGCTGTATAATTTGCACCACAAGATAAGGGTGTTTAATTTAGATTTGGAAATTCAGTGAGCTAGGGACAGCATACTAAATATGTAAGTGAGTGCTAAGAGGTCTATAAACCCAGAAACACTGGAAACCTAGCATCCAAAACTCTACTTCTGGGGCTGGAGAGATGATTCAGAGGTTAAGCGCACCATCTGCTCTTCCAAAGGCCCTGAGTTCAATTCCCAGCAGCCACATGGTGGCTCAAGAGCTTTTGTAATGAGATCCGGCGCTTTCTTGTGGCGGGCAGGATACTGGATATACAGTAAGTAAATCTTAAAACTAAACCCAAATCCTCTACTTCTGTTCTCACCAACCTTCTACTCAGAAAAGGATTCACAAGGCAGCAACGAAAGAGATGGACCTGGCTGGGTGAGGTGGTGCACACTTTCATTCCAGCACTCGGGAGGCAGAGGCAAGCGGATCACTGTGAGTTCGAGCCCAGCCTGGTCTACAAAGCAAGTCCAGGACAGCCAAGGCTACACAGAGAAACCCTGTTTCGAAAGGATCCCTCCTCCTGCAAAAAGCTGGACTTTTACAAGGTACACAGAGGAAAGATTGGGATCCCAAATTAACAAATTATAGCATTACTGTACTGTTTATGATTTCTGTGTGTGTGATGCTGGGGATCCCCAGGATGTTACATGTGCTATGGGGATGTACCCAATACCCTATAGGAATATATTTAATGTAAGCTCTTCATTTACTATTGTGTGTGTATATGGTGTTCATGAGTGTGCACACATGTGTGAAAGCAGACCTACAGCCTATAGGCAGAGGTCAGAGGTCAACCTTTAGGCGTGGATTTTCTGTTTCCACCATGGGCTGAGCCCATGAATTTTGTAAAAATATAATCTTGGGACTGAAGAAATGACTCAGCAGTTAAAAGCACTGGCTACTCTTCTAGAGGACCTACGTCCAATTCCCAGCACCCACTCATGAAAGTCTATAATACTAGTTCCAGGGGATCTGATGCCCTATTCTGACCATCATAGGCACCAGGCTCAAATGTGGTCTAGATACTGCCTCCCTGAGTGCTGAGATTAAAGCAAAACACCCATAAAAATAAACAGGAGCTCACAATTTTTAAAAAAAATAATAAAACTGACTTAGAACTGCATCAAATGCTTCCATCTTTTTGTTTTGTTTTGTTTCTTCAAGACAGGGTTTCTCTGTGTATCCTTGGCTATCCTAGAACTCACTTTGTAGACCAGGGTGGCCTAAAACTCATGGGATCCACCAGCCTCTGCCTCCCAAGTGCTAAGATTAAAGGTGTATGTTTGCACTGTTGTTGTTGCTGCTGTTTTTGTGTGTAGTCTTGGCTGTCCTGGACTCACTTTGTAGACCAGGCTAGCCTAGAACTCAGAGATCTGCCTGCCTCTGCCTCCCTAATGCCGAGGTTAAAGGTGTGCGGCACCACGCCCGGCTCTTGTTTTTGTTTTTTGTTTTAAGAGGATCTCCCTGGCTTTCTTGGCACTCACTACGTAGACCAGGCTGGCCGCTACCTCTTCCTGCTTCTTCCTCCTAATTGCTGGGACTCCATGCCTGGCTTGGTTTTATATGTTTTTGTGCTTGATCCATTATAAGAAAATAAAGACCCTTTTATGACATGTAAAAATTCTATTTAGTTGATATCTTTTTGTTCTGTTTTTCTTTAAGATAGTTTCATAAATTTGTATAAGCTGGGCAATCACTCAAACTCCAGGCAACAGTCCTGCCACAGCCTCCTAAGTGCAGACCACAGCTGTGAATCATCATGTCTGGCTATCTTGGTTTTTTTTTTTTCTTCTTCTTCTTCTTCTTCAAGACAGGGTTTCTCTGTGTGATAGCCCTGGCTGTCCTAGACTCACTTTGTAGACCAGGCTGGCCTCGAACTCACAGTGATCCACCTGCCTCTGCCTCCCTAGTGCTGGGATTAAAGGCGTGCGCCACCATACCTGGCATGTCTGGCTATCTTATTTCCATCCAGCTGAAAAGATTTAAAAAATTTTTTTTGTCTTTAACTTTTGGGTTATTTAGATGTATTATGCCTTAAATTTTTAATTGTTGGCCTTTTCTGAGATTTTCTTCTGTTAAAGACCCTCCACCTTTTTGGTTTTGCAAAACAGGGGTTTCTCTCTGCATAGCCTTGGTTGTCCTGGACTCACTTTGTAGACCAGGCTGGCCTTGAACTCACAGAGATTCCCCTGTCTCTGCCTCCTCAGTGCTAGGAGTAAAGGTGTGTGCTGCCACCACTACTTTTTTCTTTTAGATTTTTTCTTCTGCTGGGTGTGGTGGTGCACGCCTTTAATCCCAGCACTCGGGAGGCAGAGGCAGGCAGTTCTTGGTGAGTTTCAGGCCAGCCTGGTCTACAAAGTGAGTCCAGGACAGCCAAGATAACATAGACCAAAACCAAAACCAGTCTTCTGGGACTGGGGATAGAGCTCAGGAGTATAGTGCAAGACCCTGGGTTCATTCCTAGTATCATAAGCCCGACATTCAACATGGTCAGTAGCCGACAGTCAAAGCTAGAGTAGGACAGACTATAGATTATGATATATTTTCCTAAAAGCCAGTACTCACGCATCTGTCGTCTTTGTACATCCATTGAGACTCAGCACTTCAATATTCCTACAGTTTTGTGCAAATGTCCTTCATGGGAGGGGGAGAAAAAAAGGTTACAAATACTCTGGGCAAGATTTTAGATATTGAAAAATGCATAAAATAATACTGGTTGTTGACTTCTATGATGTCATAATATGCAAAATACAGATTTGGTTTTAACCCTAGTTTCCAGGATAGCGATCTTAAGACCTTTGTAATTTCCTGAGTAACAGGAAATTTGTTCTCATTTTTGATCTTTGTAATACAACCCTGAACAACGGGACCTGAACTTCCGGGCTGGTGGCATGCCAACCCCATAAGGGCAGGCGCTCCTGTCCAGACACTTGTAACCTTGCCTTGTGTAGCACTTCCTCTAGCCATTTACTCAGGGGCTTTAATTAAACTGTCAATAGCACCTAAAGTTCTTTCCTGAATTATCAGGCTCATTCTGGCAAAGCAGAAAATTTGGGGAAAGAGACCTGGTAGCACCTGCTTGTGTGGGCTGTTCACAGAGAAGTGCAGTCATGTGGGACTTGCACCTGGCATCCAAGTAGTGGCTAACTACTGCGACTGACTGGGCTGGCAGCCTGCAGGGTCTGACCTAACTCTGGACAGTTAGTATGGGCAGTGAGTGGAAACACCTAGTCAGTATCTGGGGGAAAACATCAAAGAACTTGCTGTTGGGAGTAATAAAAACAAACTTATGTATCTGTTGTGTGAGGTGTGAATTCAACAGAGCACCAAGCAGCTGGTGGGTCTAAAGAAATTAATTTCCCACAAACTGTTTTTCTGTTTTCGAGACAGGGTTTCTCTATGTTATCCTGGCCATCCTGGACTCGCTTTGCAGACCAGGCTGTCCTCGAACTCACAGTGATCTGCCTGCCTCTGCGTCCCGAGTGCTGGGATTAAAGGAGTGTGCCACCACGCCCGGCTCCAAACTGTTCTCTTTTTTTTTTTTTTTTTTTTTATTAATTTATTCTTGTTACATCTCAATGGTTATCCCATCCCTTGTGTCCTCCCATTCTTCCCTCCCTCCCCTTTTCCCCCTCCCCTATGACTGTTCCTGAGGGGGATTTCCTCCCCCTGTATATGCTCACAAACTGTTCTTTTTATTTTTCTTTTTGTTTTTTCAAGACATGTTTTTTTCTGTGTAGTGCTGCCTGTCCCGGAACTCACTCTATAGACCAGGCTGGTCTTGAACTCACAGAGATCTACCTGCCTCTGCCTCCTGAAAGGTATACCCCACTGTACCAGCTCCACAAACTGTTCTTTACAGCTGTAAACATTTTCTTCTTTCAGTCACCTCAGAAGGGTCTCACTTGTATGTAGCCCTGGCTGACCTTGACTTGCAGTCCTTCTGCCTTAACCTCTCAGTTTCTGGGATTAATCATTGATTTTCATGTTAACAAAAGCTGAAAATGAAATTCATCTTTGAGTTAATAAAAGCCTAAAAAATCCAACTTATTCAAGGTCCCCAAAGAACTATTTTACCAGGGAGCATTTTGAAACCTCATCTCTTTCCTATTCTGCTGGCTATGTAGCCCAGGCTGCCTCAGCGTCTCCTCCCTGCACCTACTGTATGCTGGGATTATTAGGGTACACTTCTATGCCCTGGGTCCCCACTTCCTACTAGGTATTTTTGTCATAACCAATATATATGCTTGCATTTCTAACAGCTTAGAAATTTAAATGCTACTTTAGTGTTTTGCCTTTTCTCAGACAATGCTGTTTTTTACTTCAATCGAAGAGATTAAAAGTTATTTTTTGTTTTTGTTTTCTGAGAATGGGTTTCTCTGTGTAGCCTTGGCTGTCCTGGACTCACTTTGTAGATCAGGCTGGCCTTGAACTCACAGTGATCTGCCTGCCTCTGTTTGGGATTAAAGGCGTGTGCCACCACACCTGGCCAAAAAAAATTTTTTTAAGTCTTTTTTTTTTTTTTTTTTTTTTACCTTAATGCATTGTCTCCTACTCCAAGACACCCACGAAGACTTAACTTCCGTAAAAAGCCTCCACATCGTTTTGAAATATTTTCCACTACTCGGCCCTATAAGGAGACAGGCAAAAAGATAGCCTAGGTTACTTTTGACAAAAATACATCTTTTAAAAAACCACTTAGAAACAGAGAGAAAGACTTCTTTTTTTGTTTTTGTTATTTTAAGATGGGGTTTCTCTGTGTAGCCCTGGCTGTACTGTAACTTACTCTGTAGATCAGGCTGGCCTCAAATTCACAGAGACCCACCTGTTTGTCTCCTGGGTAGTGAGATTAAAAGCGTGCACCACCACTATCCAGGAAGAGAAAGACTTTTAAGTAAGAAAATGTCAATTTACTCCGAGAAAGCCTTTCTGATTACCCATCTACTCGAAACACTGTTCTACAGTCTATACTCTTATTTTGTTTAACTTGTAGGTAACCTGTATTTGAGGATTGGTGCCATCTTGTTCTTGAAGAATCTATGTGCTGTGTGTGGTTCACCTGGGGTAGCCACAGCAAGGCAAGGCTATATATAACCTTCCATCTTTACTTTCCTGTCCTTTCAAAGAACTAGCATAGCATTCATTCCGCACATAGCAGGAACTCAGTGAGCACTTACCATCTTGATGAATCAATCTATGGGTCACATTTTAAAAGTAGATAGTATCTTTGAGACCAGAGAATTATGGGGTAAATGCAGTATGTTGGTGAGGTTTTTAAATTTTATTTTATTTTTAATTGTATGGGTATTCTGGTTACATGTATGCCTGCACAGCACATGTATGCAGTGCCTGTGGAGGCCAAAAGAGGAAGCCTGGTTCCTTGAAACTGGAGTTACAGAGAGGTCTGAGCTGCCATTGGACGCTGGGAATCAAGCCAAGGTCCTCTAGAAGAGCAGCCGGTGTTCTTAACTGCTGAGCCGTTTCCTCAGCTCTGCGAGAGCTATGCAGAGGAGGGTGACCCTGCATGCATGTGAGTAGGTGTGCACAGAGGCCAGGGGCTGTTGTTGGGGTGCCTTCTCTAACTGCTCTCCTTCTTCTTCCTCTTTGTAACAATAGGACTCCTCTCCTCTCTGAACCTAGAGCTTCCACTATGGTAGACTGGCTAGCCAGCAAGCTTCTAGGATGCATCTGTCTTTTTTTTTTTTTTGGTTTTTCAAGACAGGGTTTCTCTGTGTAGCCTTGGCTGTCCTGGACTCACTTTGTAGACCAGGCTGGCCTTGAACTCACATTGATCCACCTGCCTCTGCCTCCCGAGTGCTGGGATTAAAAGCGTGCGCCACACGCCTAGCTGGATGCATCTGTCTCCATCTGCCCTCCCTCAGTTCTGGAGTTATAGAACCTCCAGTCCTGACTTGTACACAGATGCTGGGGATCTGAACTCAGGTCCTCATGCTTATATGGCATGGGCTTTACCATCTGAGCCATCTCTCAACCCCACCTTACACTTCTTTCTTTTCTTCTGGGCTCTCTATGTGCTGGGAGTGGCATGCCTGGATGCACACTTTTATTATACTTCTGTATTTAAAGGTACCAGGCTATAGGAAAAGGTTAAATGAGAAAAAGCAGAACCTTCACATGCAAGGAAACTGCCTCATTATAAAAACAATTTTAATAATTTTAGCTTTATCCATTCTTCATTTTCTATAAAAATTATCAATTTTGCTCCCCCAGGAATCAAAACACACATTAAAAAACAAACACAAATACCATTCCAACAAGTTTAAGCCTACCTACTACACAATAAACAAATATAAAATAGCCTGCTTTACATGAACAAAAACTACAAACAAAACCCTTGGTCTCAGTTCAGGATTAAAGTTATTAAAGAATTTAGTGTTGTTTCAGAGAACTAATTCTACTTGTCCTCAAAAATTGAAGGAAATTAGGGGCAGACAGACAGGCCAGTAGCCGAGTGTGGCCTATCTACCGTGCATGCTGCCTAGGTTTGAATCCTAGTACCCTCTTCCCAAAGCTCAGGAGACACTTTGTTGTTGTTGCCATCATTTTGTTTTGAGACAGGGCCTCCAGCTCACATTGGTTTGCCTAACTCTACTGAGATTAAAGGCCATTGCTACCACACCTCACTAGGAAAATCCTCTCTGAGAACATTGGAGGCTTCCATGAAGCAAGCTCGCTGTACCAAAAATAAAAGCTTCTTCAGTGGAAAAAGATTTAATGGCTGGCATTAGTGCTGTAACTACTAATGAGATAAATGGGGCCACACACCACATACCTCAATATCCCTCTGGAAATCAAACAGGTCAATTCGTTGCCAGTTACTGCCATCCAGAGCTAGGACATTCCAGGCCTATTTTGAATAAAAAGATATGACAGATGAACAGAGGTTGAAATCAAAACGGAAGCTGTAATATTTAATTTCACAATTCAGCCAACAAATAATTGAGATTGGGCAGCGCCGTCCTCACTCCTTGCCAGTGTCCCCCATCAGCCAGCAGCGTGGTGGTGCGGCCCTGGTGGCAGCGGCAGACAGCCTGGTCGGCGCCTGTCTTTCTCTGATGTGTTCTCCTCACCAATGCACTCACTCAGCTATGCTTTGCAATCAATCAATATTCTGTCCAACTTGACTCAGCGACAATGTTATTTTATTGTTTGTCTCACTGGGGATCAAATCCAGGGCCTTGTGGCCCTGTACATGCTAGGCAAGCATTCTACCCCTGAGCTACACCGAGCTGCTTGTTTAGGAAAGGTCTTATTGTGCAGGCCCGTCCGGCCTCCAACTCTCGGTCTCCTGCTTCAGCCTCAACCGTCCTAGGATGCCAGGCCCAGGGCTCATGTTCATTTTAAAACTGCCAACTTAAACCTGTTTAGATGTCTCTTCCATCAACTGGAGGAAGCAAGAAAGTTTATTACATTTTCCAACATTCAGCTCATTTGTTGTGGATTTTTTGGTGTTTTAAAGCCTTTAAAAGCTTCACCTAATTAGGTAACAGAAGCCACATATTGTTCAGAACAAAATGGGCAGTCTACTGTGTGTGTTTGAGACGAAGTATCACTATGAAGCCCAGGGTGTCCTCAAACCCAAGACACTCAAGAGCCAGGACTAAAGGTATAAGCCACCATATCCAGATCTAGAGTGCTCTTTATAACAACAAATTTAAAAAGCAATTTAATGAAGGTTATACTTATAGCCATTTCTCTGAAAAACAACTTTTTTTGGAGATAGGGTCTCACTGAACAACCGGGTGAGCTGGAACTCTTTAGAGACCCCTCAGCCTCTGCCTGCCAACTAATGAGATTAAGGGCTTGGGCCACCATGTCCCACTTTTCTCCAAAATTTCCAACACCAAAATTCTGGATATTCCTAGAAACCCAAGGGTAACTTACAGGGAGTGAGGGTAAGCAAGCAGGTATTCTAAAGCTAGAGACGTTTCTCGCACAGTCAATGTTGCTTTTTTTCTTTGTGGCTTTCAATTCTCCTAGTGTTATTTTATTCTTTTAATTTAGATTTATTTATCATATATACACAGTGTTTTGCCTACATGTACACCAGAAGAGGGCACCAGATCTCATTATAGATGGTTGTGAGCCACCATGTGGTTGCTGGGAATTGAACTCAGGACCTTTGGAAGAGCAGTCAGTGCTCTTAACCTCTGAGCCATCTCTCCAGCCCTCCTCCAGTGTTATTTTGTTGTATGTTTTGTTTTTTTTTCTACTTCTTTTAAATAGTTAGCCATGGGAAGTAACAAATAAAACTCTTAAAAAACCACGTTTAAGAGATTCTTGGGCTAAATATATCTGATTATGTGCTAGTCCTTGCCAGGTTCTTCACTGAGGAGGAAATGGGCAGAACTCAGCCTAAAGTTAGAAATGACAGGTTCCTCCCTAGCGTCTGCATTAAAAACAAAACAAAAAACCCTCAAAGTACTGGCAGTATGGCACAAGAGTAAGTGTCTCCCTTCGATACAATCCACATCAGAACAGAGACCAAGGCACCAACACTCCAGCGTTAGTGAGACTTGGCACAGTTCCCTCCCTCCCTTCCGTAAGTGAAAACCACAATTAAAGCTCCCTTGCGCACACCACTGCATGACTTCAGTTTGTATGGAGTCAGAGAGGAAAATGTGCCCGTTTGTAAGGATGCTTAAAAGACCATATAGCTGCTGAAGAAATCACAGCACTGCTCACTGTTTCTAAAACAGTGGACATGCACTTAAGTATAACTTTTAGGATGGAGAATTTACTCTAAAATTACCATAAAGAGGAAATTTCTACATTAAGGTCCTTGGTTTTTCAAATACAATGGTGGCAGCATTTATACTGACGGCGTGAAGAAGCACTTGGGTTTACCTAACATGGAAACTGTACTTTATGGACCTTCATTAGTGCTGCTCCGTAACTTTTTCCTCCCTCCTGTCATTTTTGAAGGAAAGACTATGTGGTGATAACGTGAGAATTAGATGCTCAAGAGCCTTTAATATATTCATGTGTGTGTCTATGTATTGGTAGAAAATGAACTTTAAAAAGTAGCAAAATTTGATTCCTTAGTTAACTGGCAGAGTTCATGCATTCAATGTAAAGCACCCTTATACAAATGTGACAACAGTGCACACAACAGAAAGCAACCAGAGTCACATCGCATGGATGTGGTTTTGAGTGAAATAGTATCTTCTGTAAAATATATAAGCAACACCTAAAATAACAGCCGCTACAGAGGCTACCAGCCCCAGTGCCAGGAAATGGTCCTCTGTAACCATGTCAGCCATCTTACCCTTGAGACCTGAGCACAGCGACACAGGGTGACAACATCCAGGAAAGAAAATATCCTAAGAAGAGAAGAGAGGGGAACAAGATTTTACCATTTCTCTCTCTTTTAGGTATTCTGCCTCTTCCACAGTCTCTCCAGCCCACCCCATCTTGCTGTCCAGGATGACCTTGAACTCAGGGTCCTCATGCAACAGGAGTGGTGGGCATCCAGGTGTGCAAACACAGTGTCTAGGGTTTTTTTGGTGTGTGTTTTAATTGTTATAGTGTGCAAAATAGGTGTCATTATCTTTTCATCTACAAAAATCACTGTCCATGGCTAGCAGCCATCCCTCTAGTGCCCTCTCTTGTCGGCCTCCCCTTTCTATCCCCTAACAGTTGATTAGAAGTTTCTCTTGGATTTAGCCTATAATGACGAATACACAACACCATACACACAGGAACACCTCCAGCACCCAGAGGCAGGCCTTTCACACAAATACAAACAAACCTCGAGTCATTTGCAAAGCCAGCTTTTCCTACACTGAAAGATACAGCAGTTGAGGGTCAGCCTCCAACCTAACTATTTGAAGTGTATATAGCTTAGCAGCATTGAGCACTGGCTCCTACTGTGTAATCATTACCACCAACCTCTAAAGCCTTACGTGGTCTATTCAAAGCTTCATATTTAATAGTAACTTGCCATTACCTCTCTCTCTCAGCCCTTGGCAACCACCATTCTACTTTCTCTCTGGACAGGTACTTGGTATTATTTCATTTGTGAGGACAAAGAATCGTTTATTATATACAAATACCACATTCTGCACATGCATTGGTGAATACCTGGGTTACTTTCCTCAACTGGTTATTACAAATTCTGTTATTATGAACACAAATACCTGTTTTAATCTCTGATTTAAATTATTTCAGATATATAGCCAGAAGAAGAACTTCTGGACCACTGTTTGTTTCACAGAACTCTTGTTCTGCTATGTTATCAGTTGTACCATCTCATCCATCCATCCATCCATCTTCGAGACAGGATTTCTCTGTGTAAACTTGGCTGCCCTCAAACTCACAGTGATCCGCCAGCCTCTACCTCCCTGAGTGCTGGGATTAAAGGCGTGTTCCACCATGCCTGGATAGTTGTACCATTTGAAACACCTATTTACCAGTGCAAAAATGTCCTAATCCAAGCAGGGTGTGGTGGCACATGGCTGTAATTCCAGCACTTGGAAGGCAGAGGCAGGCAGATCTCTGTGAGTTCGAGGCCAGTTTGATCTACAAAGTGAGTCCAGGACAGCCAAGATAACACAGAGAAATCCTGAGTTCCAATAGCTCCATCTTTGTTATCATTTATTATTTCCTCTTGGTTTTTTTGTTTTTGTTTTTTACAGCCACACTAATGGCTGTGAAATAAGATCTGGCATCTCTATGTGCCTTTGTAGTTGATGCTATAGACTAGCTTGGCCTCAAACTCACAATTCTCCTGCCTTGGACTCCTAGGCAGTACATTTAAGTCACCACACAAAGCTTGAGAATTTCTGATGTGCTTCCTGGTTATTTGTACATTTTCTTCAGAAAAGCACCTACTTGTGCTGGGCGTGGTGGCGCATGCTTTTAATCCCAGTACTTGGGAGGCAGAGGCAGGTGGACCGCTGTGAGTTCGAGGCCAGCCTGGTCTACAAAGTGAGTCCAGGACAGCCAAGGCTACACAGAGAAACCCTATCTTAAAAAACCAAAACCAAACAACAGTAACAGTAACAAAAACCAAACCAACCAACCAAACAAACAAAATATGTAGAGACTTGTCTTAAAAAACAAAGACAAGACCAGAAACCCACCTACTTATGTCTGGTAGTCATTTTGCTATCACATGGCTTGTGGGTTTTGTTGCACTGTGAAGTTCTTTGTGCATCCAAGACTACAGTCTTTCATCACACATGCATTTTTCTTCCATACCTTGTCATTGTTGCAGCCTCTTGGAATGTGTAAAAGCTTTAAATTACAGTGCAGACCAAGTTACATATTTTTCTCTCATTTCCTGAATTTGGGGTATCATATTCAAGAAATCGTTGCCAGGTACAATGGTATGGAGCCATCCCTCTATGTTTTATTGATTTTTTTTAAAAAATAATTTTACCTATTATGCTGAGGTTTGGGGGGTGTACTAGAGGTAGACACTGGCTATGGTAAGAGTGTAACTTCACTCTGCATGTGTGCCGCTGGGTCAGACACAGGGCCTTGCACACGAAACCCACGAGTTGCCGCTGCAGTGCATTTAGATTCTCCAGCCCCTCTTCATCCTTCTGGTGTGGACAGCCGTCTCCCAACACCATCTGACAAGACTGTGCATGCTTGTTGGAGAATTTGTTCTAACCACCTTTTCCACTGGACTTATGTCTTCTTTTAGTATCACACAACTTTAAGTATTTTTTAGTTCTGAAGGCAGCATTGCTTTCTTGCTCTTTCTTCTGTAGGACAGGACTTCACTCTACAGCCAGGGCTATCCGTGAGCTCATGAGCTCCCACCCCATCTTCCAGAATGCTGAGCTGCAGGTGTGCACTGGCCACCCGGCTGCAAGAGGTGGTTTGGATGGTTCAAACGCTTGTACAACATCAAAGAGGAAACAAAGGGAAAACAGCAACAGCACTGAATGGTTACAAGCAATTTCCCTGATATGAAGGCTCTGCGCTTCTGTGTTAACCCACAGTCCTCTCCACTTTTTGACACAGGGAACCTTCGACTCACCCTGGCTTACAGAGTGAGAGTCCAGGGACAACTGGAGACTCTTGGACAGACCCTGTCTCAACCTCCCTTCCCCCTAGAAAAGGCACACATGAGGTGGGCTGGAGGGGTGGCGTGGCAGCCAAGAGCACTTGTATTCTCACAGCACATGCACGTTTGACTCCTCAGCCTTCATGCACCTGAACAACCAGGCTCATCTTAGATTTCTGATATATTTTTATATGTTCCACATGAGAAACTGACTAAAATTGGTACTGAGTTGGAAGGGTGAAACTAGGAGCCACAGAATAAGCAAACATAATTTCTCTATATACTGCAGGGTCAGCAACAACACCCAACAAAAGCCCAGGAAATAACTTCGATAAGATAATAAGATGGGGGGCTGGAGAGACGGCTCAGAGGTTAAGAGCAACCTTTGCTTGCTCTTCCAAAGGTCATGAGTTCAATTCCCAGCAACTACATGATGACTCACAACCATCTCTAATGAGATCTGGTGCCCTCTTCTGGTTTGCAGGCCAGAACACTGTATACACAATAAATAAATAATAAATCTTAAAAAAAGAAAGATAATAAAATGGGAATAGGTGAATAAGTAATAAGGCCCTTCCTTTGTGTTTGACTTCTTTCAAACACACATAATTTTTGACTATTACTAGTAATGCTGCTATAATCGTTCCAACTATTTCATCACATTTATTTATTTATTTGGGGGCAGTGGCTCCCAGAGATCCAACACAGGTCTTCACGCGTGGTGGCAAATACCTTTGTTCACTGAGCCTTCCCACAGGTCCTCATTCCAATTATTATTACATCATTCTAACTATAAAAGTGGAAATGCTGATGATATGGTATTTCTAAATTTAGCTTTTTGAGAACTGCCAGGCTGTTTTTTCCATGGCGGCTGTACTAGTTTTACATTCCTACAGGCAATTTATGAAAGCCAATCTCCCTCTTTTATTCCATGTCCACCCAACTGGTTTTTTGTTTGCTTGCTTATTTATAGATAGGGTCTCTATATGCAGTTCGGGCTGGCCTCAATGTCATGATCTCCTGGCCTCAGACTCCTGGATGGCGAGATTACAGGTGGGTGAAGGTATCGCCATATCCAAGGGCGGGGGGGGGGGGGGGGGGGGGGGAGTTTGGGGTTCTGTACTGTAACTTTTCTGTAAGCTTAAAATTACTCAAGAAAATTTATTTGCTTCTTTTTGGGGGGCAGGGGACTGGTTTCCTTGAACTCCATCTGCCTGCCTCTGCTTCCCACCTGCTGAGATCACAGGTGTGCACCACCACACCCTGTCTACCCTATTCATCTAAATGATTCATGCCTAGGGTGTTACTCTAATGAAATAATTAGAAAACTTTCAAGGAAAATCACTCAGCTGTGTTACTATAGCAAATGAGAGAAAAAAACCAACTAGAAATCTGACAGTTGGTAACTGATTGTAAAAACTGAAATACAAAGCCAGGCATGGTGGCACACACCTGTAATCCCAGCACTAGGGAGGCAGAGACAGGTGGATCGCTGTGAGTTCGAGGCCAGCCTGATCTACAAAGTGAGTCTAGGACAGCCAAGGCTACAGAGAAACCCTGTCTCAAAGCAACCACCACCACCACCACCCTGAAGTACAGTGACAAAGAAAAAAAAAAAAAAAAAAAAAAAAAAGACATAAAATTCTACTTATTTTTCTCTACCTATAGGTTCACGATATGTTATGTGAGCAATGCTCTAAATTAATAGGCTAACACGTGGGTCAATGTTACTACTCCTGGCTGTTGGGTTATTTATTACATCAAAAAAGCCTTTAAAGTTAGAAGCAAGACAGGAATCATCTTTGTTCAACATGACTTGAACATTCTACCTAAAATAATGAAAAAAAATTACAGTAAAAATTACAAATGACAAAAGTTTTTTCATAGGTGACATAAGTACATAGATAAACTATGAAACAACTCAAGCTATCAAGACTTGCAGTAAGCTAAGTATGGTGACTTAGCTTATATATAGTCTTAGCGCTGGGAGATCTATACAAGAAGACTGTGCCAGTGTGTGTACATCCTGATTATAGCCCCTCTCTAGTCTCCTCCAGGTCTCCTACCCTCATCCTGCCTCCCTCTCAGAAAGGGGGAGCCCTCCTCCCCTAACATCTGACCGCAGCCTACCAAGTCTCATCTGGACTGCCTGCATTCTCTTCCACTGTGGCCTGGGAAGGCTGCCTCGTCAGGGGGAAGGGATCAACAAGTGAGAACCAGAGTCCATGTCAGAGGCAGCCCCTAGTCCCCATATTATGGGACCCACAAGGAGACTGAGCTGCCTATCAACTACATCTGAGCAGAGGGTAGAAAGGTCAGATCTTGTTATTAATTAAAACAAAACCATGGAGTTGGAGAGATAGCTCAGTGGTTAAGAGCTCTTCCAGAGGTCCTGAGTTCGACTCTCAGCAACCACATGGTGGCTCACAGCCATCTATAATGTGATCTAATGCACACTGTATAAATAATAAATAAATCTTTAAAAACAAAACAAAATAAAACCAGGCTGGCAGATGCCTGTAATCCCCGCACTTGGGAGATGGAGGTGCGAAGATCAAGTACAGAGAAGCAGGCTGCAGTGACACCCTATCTCAAAAATAAGCCAAGCAAAGAAACAAAGCAAGCCATTCCCTATGACAGAATTACATAAAAAACAATAACAAATACAAACAAACTCATTTAAAAATTACATTAGTAGGATGTGTTGAGACTTGCGTTGCAGCTCAGGACTTGGAAGGCATAGGGAGGTGGGTGGCAGGACCTGTGAGTTTGAAGCCAGCCTGGTTTGCACAGTGAATTCCAGGATGCCAGGGCAATCCTGTCTGTCTTAAGATCAAGAAACAAACAAACAAACAAAAAATCACATACAAATCATCTCAGTAATGATGTAATGCGTACAAATGAACTGGGCTGTGGCTCACTGGCAGAGTGCCCGTCTAGCACGTTTTACGGTCGTAGGTTTGAGTCTTAGCACTGAACAAGAGAAGCAAAAGGCAGCAGAGGTTTCAACCTTTGTTTGTGCGGGTCTGGCTGGCCTGACACTTGCCTCCAACTGAAGCCTATGTTTTGAGGTGGAACTGTACTTTCTCATCCTAATTACCAGCCCTCCTCCACTCTTTGCTTTCTTTATGGAGAGGGTAACAAAAGCAAGAAGGTAAGTGGTATGCTGAACTCACAACATGGTTGACCATCTTTGGACCTTAAATCTTCCACATAAAAGCATTAGTTCTAGAAGCCTTTTTAAATCTTTTATTCATTGTGTATGACTGGGGGCCGGAGGGGGCATGCTATGGTAGCCTGCTTGTGTATAGCTCATTCCCTCTTTCTACTTCTGCATGTGTCTGGAGACCAAACTCAGGTCATCAGGTTTGTAGCAAGGGCTGAGCCATCCTGTTGGTTCAGACATGAGGAACGAATAAACAGTCCACTGGGAGTATCATGCCTGCCAAGTGGGGTGCTGTGTGCCTCTAATCCCAGTACTGTGAAGGCAGAGTTTTAGGCCAGCCAGGGCTATGACCCAGTCTCCAAAATGAAACAAACAAACGAACAAACAGATGGACACTAATATTAAACAACAAAATGTGCCGTCTTATATTAATTTTTTATTTTAGTTTCATGTTTTGAGAAAGGGTCTTTGGCCCAGGCTGGCCTTGAAGTTATTGCATAGGCAAGAATGGCCTCCAATTTTTGCGTCTTCTGGCTCCACCTCCCAGGTGTCATCATCACACTCAGCTCAGACTGATTTCTCTTTGTTTCTTGAGACAAGGTCTCTATAGCTCTGGCTGTCCTGGAGCTCACTCCTAGACCAGGCTGGCCTGAGATTCGCCTGCCTCTGCCTCACAGTGCTGGGAGATCAAAGGTGTGGTCCACCACACCAGCTTCAGATGGACTGTAATGGATCCATGTCCATGATGTCTAAACAAATATTCAACAACAGAAAGTGACCAACAGCCACGTGTAGCATGGAGGACAACAGAGACAGACGGTTGCACTCTGGCTTCCAAAACTGTGAGGATTTTATCTAGTGCACCCCAACCTACCCCAATACCACACAACCCGTGTGATCATTGCCCTATGTAAAGCAGAATGACAAAGACATTTTAGGGTTCTTATGCCTTTTACCCTGAAGATAAATTATCAGGGGGCGGGAGCATTTAGAAAGAAAATGCAGATAACCACAAATAACGGAAAGTAAGAGATACAGTGAGGGAACATAAATTCTATCCACACTTGACTGACTTCTGGAGACTGCATGCAAGCAGTTCAGGCTAAAAGAACTGGAGATAAGCCAGGTGTGGTGGTGCACACCTTTAATCCCAGCACTTGGATCTCTGCGAGTTCAAGGTCAGCCTGGTCTACATAGTGAATTCCAAGACAGCCAAGGCTACACAGTGAAACCTTGTCTTGAAAAAACAAAAACAAAACAAAACAAAACAAAAAAAGGGGCTGGGAGCAACGACTTGGGAGGCAGAATGGGGAGGAGGGATTTCTGTGCGTTCAAAGCCAGGCTGGTACGCAGTGAGTTCAAGGCCAGCCAGGGCTACAAAGTGAGACTGTCTACAAAGGTGGGGGTGGGGAAGGTTAGACTAAGAAACAGCTGAAGAGCTGTCCTTGAGCACAATAATTTGTTAACTCTCCAAAACAAAGTATATTTTCCTTCTCAGTTATGATATCCTATAGAAATGAATATACAAAATATGCTGATTAAATACCTAAATACAGAAGAGGATCTATAAATAACTCATTCCCCAAATGCAATTTTTTCTAAGTAATTCTTTTGTTTGATTGTTTTTTTGAGACAGGGTCTTTCTGTGTTAGCCTTGGCTATCCTAGACTCACTTTGCAGACCAGGCTGGCCTTGAACTCACTGCAACCCACCTGCCTCTGCCTCCTGAGTGCTGGGATTAAAGGCGTGCGCCACTACGGCCCAGCTCTACTATCTTGACACAGGGTTTTTTCTGTGTAGCCTTGGCTGTCCTGGAACCTTCTCTATAGACCAGGCTGTACTTGAACTCACAGAGATCAGCCTGCCTCTGCCTCCCCGAATGCTGGGATTACAGGAACCTGCACTGAGCCTGGCACATAAGTAACTCTTAAATCAAATATCTCAGGTATGGTGGTGCATGCCTGTAATCCTAGAACTCAGGGAGGCAGAGGTAGGCGGATCTCTACCCAGAGAAACCCTGTCTTGAAAAAAAAAATCTCTAAAGTGAAGGTTGTATTTTGTGACATGGATAATGCTACAACACAGTTTCACTAAGTTAAAAAAAAAAAAAAAAAGGTACTGTAAAATCCTAACCCTAAATATGGTCCGGGGAAGAGAAGAAACACTGATTTTTAACTGGCTGTCCCAATAATCACTCTGTATAGACCAGGCTGGCCTCGAACTCAAGCATTCCTCCTGCTTCTGCCTCCTGAGTGCTGGATTAAAAGCTTGCCACCACCGCCCAGCTGCTTTTTAGTTTTAGAATAAAGAGCCGGGGCTGGCGAGATGGCTCAGAGGTTAAAAGCGCTGACTGTTCCTCCAGAGGTCCCGAGTTCAATTCCCAGCAACCACATGGTGGCTCACAGCCATCTATAATGTGATCTGATGCCCTCTTCCAACCTTCGGGTGTACATGCAGGCAGAGCACTGTATACATAATAAATAAATAAATACATCTTTTTAAAAAAAACAAAAATAAAATAAAGAGCCAGGTGTAGTGATGCGCATCTTCAGATCTAGCATTTGAGAGGCAGAGGCGTAAGTATGTGTGTGTTCAAGGCCAGCTTAGGCCACATAGAGAGATCCTGTCTCAAAAACCGCAAGTAAATAAATAAAAAGTGTAAGTCTGTCCCACAGCAGCATAAAGATGCTTTAAAACAGGGAGCAGCAGCTCATCTCCAGCACAGACAAGATTTTAACACAAACACAAAGCAGGAAACGGTATGACCTAGAGCTGCTCTTTGAGGAACTGAAATTTTTCTACCTGTTTTACAAGGAGGCAAAAGCAAAGGCAAGAAGCAAAATCATATGCAGGTCTAAGTTGAAACACTGCTGTTAAGTTTTTAAAAAATTGTTACAATAAATTTAAAATACCAGATAATATGGACAAGCAGGTAAAACCTGTGACTTTCTGATGCATGATCCAATGAAGGTTGTGAGCGCAGGCTAACACACTTGTAGATGATGGTGTCAAAAGATTGGATTCTCACGATAAATATCACAGATAAAAACCAGCCAACAAGGCTTTACTAATACACAGACATGGCGCCCGCCCTGAGTGAAGCGGGACTGGCTTCGGCTTACCTCAGTAGGAGTTCTTTGGGAAGCTTTTTATTGATTACAGCTTCATCGCTGTTTGAGAACATCTGTAAAAAAGACAAGACACAGAAGTCATTGCATCAGGCATTAACATCTTACCACGCTCACAAGTCCCTCAGGAGAAAGGTTTAAAAACAAACAGTGGGGACCCAGCAAAACTGCTCGGGAGGTAAATGCTGCCAAGCATCTCTGGTAGTCGTGAGGTAGGGGAGAAGCAATGGCTCAAGGCTGTCCCCTCACCCTCCTCACAAGTCCACGCGTATTAAGGTGAGGTGGGGACTGAATAGGTGGCTCAGTGAGAGCAAATGGCAGGCCTCATAAGCCAGACAATTTTATCTCAGGAACCACAGCCCCAAGGTAAGGTGGGACAATACATTAACTTCCTAAATTACAACAGCGCTGCATCTAATCTAGTGCCTACAGCAATCTACTAAACCCCTGCCCTCTAAGGTCAGTGGTTCTCAGTGGATCTCAGAAGCATCTCCTGGCCACAGTGGGTGAGAGGGACCTTCTTTGCTGAGTTGCTACTCCAGTTTCTCCAGCTGTGGGTGTCTGGGGTTATTAGAAGACAGGACTAACTGAAATCCTGAGCTTGTCTTGAAACTGAGCTTCCTGAATCCTGGAATGTTGTCTGGCCTTGAACTCCCAGTGCTGGGATTAAAGGTGTGCACCAGAACAAAGCCTCCTCTTTCTTCCTGTTTAAAAAAAAGATTTATGTGTGTGGGTGTTTTGCCTGCATGTACAAATAAACATGTGCATCACATGCATGCCTGGTGCATGGGTCCTCTGGAACTGACAGGTGTGAGCTGCCATGTGGGGGTGCTGGGGATTGAACCTAGGTCCTCTACAGGAGCAGCCAGTGCTCTTAACCAAACTCAGCTCAGTTTTATAAAAAATTTTGTTTTTTGTTTCTCTGTGCAGCCCTGGCTGTCCTGGAACTTGCTCTGTAGACCAGGCTGCCTCTGTCTCTGGAGTGCTTCCTTATTGTAGTTTAAAAAATTTTTTCCTCTAATATTTTGTGGTTTGGTTTGGGTTTTTAAAACAAGGACTTGACCTACAGCCCAAGTGGGCCTTGAACTCACATGCCCCGAGTTTTGAACAATGTCCTTGGGTTCTCTGGCAAGTCTCAGTGCATGTCTGTGTGTCTACAGAACGACAGCAAGCCACTCACACTGGGGATTACTACCTTACAGAGATGGCGCCCAGAAGCTCTGATGTCCATGAGCAGAAAAGGAATGCTTTAAGTTTAAGGGGGTTGGGGGGGGGGGGCACCACCATGCCTGGCAAATATTTTATTTCTTATTTAAGTTTCTACAAATCCCCTAAAGCTGATGCATAAAGTTAGCCACCATAAATTTATTGGCAGTTAAAGATTAAACACAGGGCCTCACATATACAACACAAGCATTCCTCATCTCCAGTCCTTTAAAAACTCTTCTCAATTAAAAACAAAACAAAAAACAAACCAAACCAAACCAACCAAACAAAAAACCATTAACTTGAGCCAGAGTGGATCACTGTGAGTCCGAGGCAAGCTTGGTCTACAAAGCCTGGTCAGCCAGGACTACAAGAAAACCTTGTCTCGAAAGAAAACAAAACGAAAACAACAACAACAACATTTACTAAGCCAGGCGTGGTGGTGCACACCTTTAATCCCAGCACTTGGGAGGCAGAGGCATGCCGATCTCTGTGAGTTCCAGGCCATCCTGGTCTACAAAGAGATTCCAGGACAGCCAGGGCTACACAGAGAGAAACTGTCTCGAAAAAATAAAAAGCAAAAAGCCAACCCATTTACTTATTTTCTTATGTGCATGAAGAGGTGGACGCCATAGGAAACACGCAGGGGTCAGAGGGCAGCCACAGAAGCTGGTTCATGTCTTATACTATATAATGGAGTCCAGGGACTCAGTCATCTTAACTGCTAAGACATCTTGTTGGTCTTTGTTTTTTATTTTTAAGACAGGGTCTCATTGATGTACCCCAGCTACCTTCTTGCCTCCGGGTCTTGAGTAGAAAAGATTGTAGGAATGTGTCACCACATTCACTCAACTTTTCTTTTGTTTTTCTCTGTAGCCCTGACTGTCCTGGAACTCATTCTGTAGACTAGGCTGGCCTCAAACTCAGACGTCCATCTCCTTCTGCCTCCTGGGTGCTGGGATTAAGGGCATGCACCACCATGCCTGGCTTTCACGCAAGTATTTTCTGGCACCAACTTTTTGTTCCTTTTGTGAGACAGTTTCTCTATGTTGCTCTGGCTGTCCTGAAACTAGGTATGTAGACCAGGCTGGCCTCAAACGCAGATCTGCTTGCCTCTGCCTCCTGAATATTGGAAGTGAAGACATGTGCTACCATGCTCTGACTCTATAAAGCCGCCACCCCCCACCACAGGGACAGGGTCTTTATGGAGCCTTGGCTGTCCTGGAACTAGCTCTGTAGAGCCGGCTGGCCTTGAACTCAGAGATCCGCATACCTCTGCCTCTGCTGCAACCAAAGGTGTGTGCCACTGCTGACTGCCTCTAAAAGGCTCTTTTTTAAAAATTCACATAGCAAATCATTTTGAAGTGTGCTTTTGAGCGTACTTAAAGCTGCTGGGCTAGTACAGTCTCCTAGTTCCCAATGTGCTTAGCCCTCAGAACACTCTGTCCATCAAGCAGCCACTCGCACACTCTGCTGCTCCCTGATAATCCACAACAGCTACTAATTTTCCTCAGATTATGAATTTTTCTGGGCCTGGTTATTTCATATAAAGGGAATTGAAATGTGATGCCTCATGCATCACTGATCCCCTTTTACAATATTTCTGGGATTTATTTACACTGTAGAAGTACTTTCTTTTTTATGGCCAAGTAATAAAAAGATTCTCTGTATGTATCACATTTTGTCTGTTCATTTGTTCATTCATTCATTGTTTAGTTCTTAACAGCCTTTTGGATATTCAGAATACTGTTGTGTTGTCTTGGCTGTCCTGGACTCGCTTTGTAGACTCACAGTGATCCACCCGAGTGCTGGGATTAAAGGCATGTGCCACCACGCCCAGCTTGGTTTTTGTTTGTTTGTTTGTTTTTTGCATTATTATGTATGTATTCGTGTAAATACTGATTTTTAAATCATCTAGGAATGGGGTTATGGTCATATGACATTTTGATAAAATTTCAAAGGAGCCATTAAATTGATTTCTGAAGCGGCTATGGCAGTCTACCTTTCTATCACTAACAAGGATTGCTATTCTTCTCTATACTTCTGCCTACACCTGTTTGGGACATAATGCCCAGTGCTGGGGTAGAATCCAGGCTTCCCTTACTCATAGCAGCTGAGCCTTCTACCTCGAGCCCCAGACTTACTGACTATAAGGGTTCTATGTTACTTCCTACACACTAAAGCTTTACTTAGCACACAACTTACACATAGATGCCTCCACTTTTTAAAGGCTGTCTGTTTACTCTCACAGATAAGTGATTTGTTCTGCTCCTTGCTGTTTGAGGCAGAGTTTCACTGTGTTGATAGGGCTGCTTTCTAACACACGAGCTCACAGCGATCCCACTGCCTCACTTTCCTTTACCTCTAGTCTGGTCTACAAAGTGAGTCCAGGACAGCCAGAGCTACACAGAGAAACACTGTCTTGAAACATCCAAAGACAAAACAAAACAAAATACTTAACTATACAGATCAATATTTTCTTTTTCTTTTTTTTTTTACAGATCAGTATTTTCGTCAAGCACCTTTTATCAAGTACTTTTAATCCCGGAACTCAGGAAGCAGAAACAGGCAAATCTGTCAGTTCGAGGCTAGCTTGGTCTACAATGACTGCTAAGCCAACCAGGGTTATACAGAAAGATCCTGCCGGAAAATAATAAAATACATGTATTTTCATCAAACTGTTATACACAGTTAGGCTCAGCATTATTCCCAGTAGCCCAAAGACAGATATAACCTAAGTTTCCATCTACGAATGAATTGATAATAGAATGAGCTACATGCATGTAAGTGAAAGTTCAAGATGAAAAGAAGCCTCTGGGATCCCAACTTTCTTTATGAAAATACATGCTGATGAAGTTACTTCTCAGCTAGCTATGGTGGTTCTTGCCTGCAACACCAGTATCTGGGAGACAAATGAAGGAGGACCATGGGTTTGGAGCCAGCCTGGGGTAAATACTAAGACCCTATCTACAAAAAGCAAACCAAACTAAACACAAAACAAACAGCAACAACAGACACAAGACAGGCTGCCGGGACTGCTCAGTGGCTGGGACTCTTGCTACCCAAGCGCGAGGATGTGAGTTCAAACCCCCAGACAAGCAATGCACCTGAAGTCCAGCACCTCATGGTGGATGGGCAGACGGCTCACGAAACAGCCAGCCTGGTGTATAAAGTGGCAAACAATGAAAATGGCTGACTTCTAAGGTTGTCCTCCAAACATTCTCAAGCCCACGGTGGAACCTGCACAATCATATGACACAGGCATAAGCAGAAAGACGAACGTGGCAATAGGTGTGCCCAACACACGCCTCAAACACATATGGGCTAAAAACAAACACCGACTATGAATGACTTCCAAAGCAGGGCTTTAAACACTAAAGCACCTTCCTGAATCATTCCTGCTGTCACTGTGGAAAGAGAGTCAGCTGGGAGGAAAACCAGCGTCTCAGACTCTAATAATGGCCTATTACACACTCCAGAAGTAGCCAAGATGCCAGAGGGCCGCGGCCTCCTGAGGGACCTTTAAAAAGAGGACTGGAGCTCCCAGGGCAAACTAATTCTTCTAAGCTGCTCTACGGTGACTGAGGTTAAATGTAGGATCGGGCAGTGTTGGACAGCAATTACTGTGGGGAAAAAGGTTCTTCATTGGAAAAAATGGATGTCTGGTGGTCTCATTTTCATAGCTTTGAACAAACTTTGTGACATCCGATGGTAGGTCAAATCTTATGGCAGCAGGAACACTCTGGAGAGTTTAAGATGGAAGCCCACACCTAAAGCTGGATGTTTCTTCCTTCTTTTTTTCCTTTCTTTTTTCTAGACAGGGCTTACTCTGTGTAGCCTTGGCTATCCTGGAACTAATTCACTCTATAAGCCAGGCTGGCCTTGAATCTACAAAGATCTGCCTGCCTCCACCTCCCTGAGCGCTGGGATTAAAGGTGTGTGTACTATTACCCTGCTGAGAAGACTTTCTTAAAAACACTTTTCCTGTAAGTAGTTTTATAATGTTATGCCATGCTCTCACTCAGCCAATACCAGATGTTTTTCCAGTTGGCTGGCTTTCTTGCCAGTATCCAAAAGGGAGAACATTTTTGTATGCTAAATAAATCTGAAGTAAAATAAGCTTATAATTTCTCCACCCAAAAGTTTTCCTCAGTAGAAATAAATGTAATTGCTCTTTTGAACAAATTATGGAGCCAGGAGGTGGTGGTGCACACCTTTAATTCCAGCACTTGGGAGGAAGAGGCAGGCAGATCTCTGAGTTCGAGGACAGCCTGGTCTATAAATCGAGTCCAGGACAGCCAGGGCTCATGTTACACAGTGAAACCCTGTCTTGAAAAACCAAAAAGAAGAAGATGATGGAGGAAGAAGGAAGAAGGAGGAGGAGGAAGAGGAGGAGGAGGAGAAGAGGAGGAGGAAGAGGATGAGAAGGAGGAGGAAGAACAGATGAATGTATTTCAAGTTTGGACTTTAGTCCTATCTCAAAGAAATTTCACATTTGAAAGTATTTCATAGCAATCAGCCTCCCACTGCCTTGGGGTGGCAGGATTAGAGCCATGTACCACCACTACTGCAAGCAAAGGGCCCTGACCTGCATTGCATGGCCAGGTCCCAGCCATTTCTCTCTATCTTTACTACAATCATTAGATATAAAATATCACTGCCTCTGTCTAACTTCTTACAGTAGTCTCGAATAATGTTTCATATAATTATGTCTTCAGAAAGCAGCAGCGTGACTTTAATTCTGAGGCAAACCTTGGGCTTTGTGCATGCGAGGTGGGCAGTCTTATACTGAGTTTCATCTTGAGATCAACATGGTATTTTCAAAGAACAAGTGGTATGATATTCCTCTTCTGCTCAAACAGATAGTTGCAGTTTACTTTATCAGAAACAAATCCAGAGTTTAAAGGTCAAGGCCGTTCTTCAATCTTCCCTAACCCTCCATGCCCCTGCCCTCACAGCCGCAACTCCCACTGCTAAGTCTCTGTCCTTGGTTTTGGTCCTAGAAATTACTAGCATTTTACATATCGTCCTCGATTTTAGACTCCACCAGGACAAGGTTTTGTTCATTTTTACATTTTTTTTGTTTTTAAAGATTTATTGATTTATTATTATGTATACAGTATTCTGCTTGCATGTACACCTGCAGGCCAGAAGAGGGCACCAGATCTTGTTATAGATGTGCTGTGAGCCGCCATGTGGTTGCTGGGAATTGAACTCAGGACCTTTGGAAGAGCAGGCAGTGCTCTTAACCTCTGAGCCATTTCTCCAGCCCCCTCTCCTGGTATTCTTAACTGCAGGCACATCCAAAATACTCAGGCAATACTCGATGACTGCATCAGTCATTAGCAAATGTTACTGAACTGGATGTGGTGCTGTGTGCCATAATCCTAGCACTTGGGAAGCTGAGGCTGAAGGATCAGATGGACCACAAAGCATGACCACCGTAAAAACTGTATCGCTGGCTACAGAGCTGATGACTAAGCAGGTAAGAGCCTGTCTGACAATTGGTGTTGGGTCCTGGACCCACTGAGAAAAAGAGGCTTTCAAGTTGTCCTCTGACTTTCACATATGCCTTGTGGCACACAAGTCTCCAGTTCCTCTTACAGACATCAAAATGATATAATGTATACTGTATGTACAAATTAACAGCACCTCAAAATACGCGTGCTGGGTGTGGTGGCACATACGCCTTTAATCTTAGCACTCAGGAGACACTCAAAAAAAAAAAAAAAAAGTATGTGTGGTGAGCCCAGGAAACCCGAGGCAACGTAAAGGCGACAGATGGAGCCCTGAGTGAACGTGTAGTACTGACAAGGACCGAAGCCTCAGACTCACAGAACTGGCAACACTTCCTCTGGGTGAGTCTCAGAGGCACGGCAGATTACAAGTGTTTTTGAACCAACTGCCCAGTGTGTGTAAAACTGCGACGTCTTCCTCCAAGATGACTGCAGCCTGAAACTGCTCCCTACAGAGAGCTGCTACCCTTCCATCTTGTACCGAATGCTGAGGTTCCTTCCAGGATGCTGAACAGTTGGTGCTGCTCCATCAGAGCAAGCGTGACCCCCCTGACCCCAGCTTTTCTGTATGTGTCTGTGGTTTCTTCATTATCTTGTTGCCCCAGCAGGTTTCCAGGACCAAGCTGTGCTGAACAAGTGGACATGCACATTTCCCCTCCCCGTGTGTGTGTGTGTGTGTGTGTGTGTGTGTGTGTGTGTGTGTACACACATTAATTTATTAGTACCATTCTTTTAATGGCTAAAGCCAGTTAAGGGGCCTGACCTGTAGCAAGCGGTTCTGGCTCTACCTGTGTAGTGTAAAAGCAGGGTGCTACACCATGCTGTGATCCCACACCAACACTTTGAATGTAAGGTAGAAAGCCAGGAGCTCAAGGCCATTCTTGGCTCTTTAGCAAGTTCAAAGCCGGACCACAGTACAAAGAATATGTACTATTGGTAACTGCACAGGTGGCTATCCTGGGTTCACACTGGGAGACCCAATCTCACAAAGCCTGAAAAATAAAAAGGGCTGGAAATTGTCACATAGTCCTGTAATCCCAACACTTTGTAAATGGAAGCCCCAGCATGAGGAGCTCAAGGCCAGCCTCAGCTACACTGACTTTGTGGCCAACCTGGGCTACATGAAACCTTATCTTAAAAACAATACAGGGAAATTAGATTTTCGGAGCATCAGTTTTCTGAGTAACAGAGTTAGGGGCTGGAGAGAGGTGGCTCAGAGGCTGGGAGCACCTGGTACTCTTACAGAGGACCTGTGTTCTGTTTCCAGCTCCCACATGGCAGGGCAGCTCACAACTGCCTGCCAGGCACATATGTGTTGCATAGACATACATGCAGGCAAAATATTCAAACACAGAAAATAAAAATAAAATTTAAAGTATCCTTTACCTAAGAGATATTTTTAAACTAAATTCAATTAAATCATAAATAGAAACACACTAACGTGTAGCACTTACACTCATAAAATAAACTATTCTCTAGAGTTTTAGTTTTAAGATTTAATTATTTATTCAGTATTCGACCTGCATGTGTGCATGCACACCAGAAGAGGGCACCAGATCTTGTTATAGATGGTTGTGAGCCATGATGAGGTTGGTTGCTGGGAATTGAACTCAGGACCTCTGGAAGAGCAGCCAGTGCTCTTAACCTCTGAGCCATCTCTCCAGCCCTAGTCTCTGTTTTTACAAATTAAATTCAAATTAAATCATAAACGTGAACATGCTGTTTAATGTATCAAACACTATTAATTTATTATTCAAGGGCTTGAGATATAGGCCAGTAGAAAAAGGTACATACATTTGCATTTACACTTGCATGCACTCTGTGTGTGTGTGTACAATGCTTGAAGCTGTATGTCCAAATTACCAAATAAGTTAAAAATATTGTTACCTGAGCTAAGAGCTAATTGTTTAAAATAGCTGACTTTCTGGAGGAGAATCAGCAAAATATGCTGTGTGTGAGGTTCATCAGTATAAATAACAATTCCTAAGTTGTTTTAATAAAACATACTCATTGGCTTAAAAAAAAGCTCAGTGGTGGGGCAATTGTCTCGTGTGCTTGAAGCTGAAAGTACTTAAGACCAGAAAAAAAAACCCCAAAATACTACACAAATAACCACACACACACAACGTAAACGACCACATACACCATGTAATAGATTTTTCTAGAATCACTAGCGAGTGAGAGCTGCTCCTTGGCACTCTTTTCCTAAAGCTGTTCTTTCTAGTTACATCTCAGGTCAATGTCTAGCCTCAGAAGCAGCTGCTTTAATTAGCTGTCTCATTAAAAGTGTGGTGTTTTAGCCAGGCACCGTGTTGCATGCCTGTAATTCCAGCACTTGGAAGAAAGAGGTAGGTGGTCCTCTGTGAGTTCAAGGCCAGCCTGATCTATAAAGTGAGTCCAGAACAGCCAGGGTTACACAGAGAAACCCTGTCTGGAAAAACAAAACAAAACAGGAAAAAAAAATGACCTGGGCATTGTGGTTCATGCCTTTAGCCACAGCACTTGGGAGGCAGAGGTAGGTAAATATCTGAGTTCAAGGTCAGCCTACTCCACAGAGTGCAATGGTTCTCAACCTTATTAATGCTGCGACCCTTCAATACAGTTCTTCATGTTGTAGTGACTTTCAACCACAAAATTATTTTCATTGCTACTTCATAACTGTAATTTTGCTAATTATGAAACATAATGTAGGGCTAGAGAGATGGCTCAGAGATTAAGGGCACTGACTGTTCCCCCAAAGGTCCTGAGTTCAATTCCCAGCAACCACATGGTGGCTCACAGCCATCTATAATGAGATCCGGCGCCCTCTAATGTAAATACCTGATATGCAACCTGCACCACCTGTGGAAAGATGGTTCGACCCCCAAAGAAGCCATGACCCACAGGTTGAGAATCACTATTTCACGGGCTAAGCAAGTTGTAAAAGACTTGTGTTGGATTTAAAGACCACACAGTTTCCCCATTTACTTTTTTTTTTTTTTTTAAGTTTTGTTTTGTTTTTTGAGACAGGGTTTTTCTGTGTAGCCCTTGCTGTTCTGGAACTCGCTCTGTAGACCAGGCTGGCCTTGAACTCACAGTGATCCACCTGCCTCTGCCTCCCGAGTGCTGGGATTAAAGGCGTGCGCCACCACGCCCGGCTATCCCCATTTACTTTGAAAAGTAGGAGAGTTACAGCGAAGAAATCAATGCTCAACTCTTTCTCCTTCTTTAATAGGACTTACAAAGATACTTAAGACAGTGGCAATGGATTAATCATCTCTATGCAGAGAATCACAGTAAAAGGAACTTTAGCGTTTAGACAATGAAGTCTGTAAAGGGAACGTACTCAAAAGTAACAGTGATATGAGGAATACTAGAATTATGTAGAGTAATATTTACAAAGAAACACAAAATACACATATAAGAATTCTTCTCTGGAGCCAGGCTTGGTGGCGCACACCTTTAATACCAGCACTTGGAAGGCAGAAGCAGGCGGATCGCTGTGAGTTTGAGGCCAGCCTGGTCTACAAAGTGAGTCTAGGACATCTAAGGCTACACAGAGAAACCCTGTCTCAAAAAACCAAACCAAACCAAACAAACAAAAAAACAAAAAACAACCCCCCCCCCCAAAAAAAATTCTTGGGGCTGGAGAGATGGCTCAGAGGTTGAGGGCATTGGCTATTCTTCACAAGGTACCAAGTTCAATTCCCAGGAACCACATGGTGGCTCACAACCATGTATAATGAGATCTGGTGCCCTCTTCTGGTGTGCAGGTGTACATGGAGGCAGAGCACTGTATATATAATAAATAAATAAATCTTTTAAAAAAGAATACTTTTTAAAGAATTCCATTGTTATTTTGATTATGAATGTCTCTGTGTGTACATGTGTAAACGCACATGAGTGCAGTGCATGAAGCAGACCAGAACTGGGGCTGCAGCTGGTGTGAGTCACTGGATATGGCTTTTAAGAACTTAGATCCACTGGACGAGCAGTGCGTGCTCCCAGCCACTGAGCGCCACACACATTTGTAAGCCTCAGTGTAGTGACATACTTGAATCCCTACCTATTCGGGAGGCTGAGGTAGGAGAATGGTGTGAGCCCAAGAACTCTAACAACACAGGGAAATCCTATTTACACTACATTTTAAACTTGTTTCAAAAGAGGTTAGACTATGGTCTAGTCCTGTTATGTTCCTTGAGACAGGGTAAAGCTCTGTAGCCCAGGCTAGTCTATAAAAACTCTCCTACTCCATTGTGCTCGGTTACAGGCCTATGTGCCACCACACCTAGCAAAAGTACATTTTATTAATTCACAACTAAATAATTTCTTTTTATAAACTGTATGATACATTAACATTTTCATTTTCCTACTAAATTTAATTTCAAAATCCAAATATTAAAAGATATAGATGAGCTGGTTCAAAAACCAGGATAAAGTGAAAACACTTTTTGTGCTTTGTTTTCTGAAACAGGTCTTCCTCCTTTGGATCTTACATGTTAGCTCAGGCTGATCTAGAAAATGCGGTGAGTCTACTGCCTCAGCCTCCAGAGCACGAGGATTACAGACCTGAGCCATCACGCTCAGCTTCCCTCTCCCATGATTCCTGTCTCCCCATGCATGAAACTTCGACAACCCACTGCTGTGCCAGCACAAATCTGCAAATCCTGGACTTGGCGTTTTGAGCTAACTGTTCATTAGTAGGAACTACAAATCATTTCCTTTTTCTTTTCTTTGAGCCATCTCTCCTGCCCCGTTTCCTTTTAATGAATATGAGTATTTTGCCTGGATGTATGTATGTGCATCACTTGTGTGCCTGGTGACCATGGAGGCCAGAAGGGGACACTGGATTCCCTGAAACTGAAGCTGTGTGTGGGTGCTGGGATTGAACCCAGGTCCTCTGCAACAGTAGCCAGTGCTCTTCTTAACCTCTGAGCCATCTCTCCAGCCTGTCTTCACCCACTTTCAAAGGATGAAGAAAACAAAGTAGAAGCAGCTTTCTTTCTTTTGAGACAGGGTTTCTTTGTGTAGCCTTGGCTGTCCTGGGCTCCCTCTGTAGACCTTGAATTCAAGAGATCCGCCTGCCTCTGCCTCCCAAGTGCTGGGATTAAAGGCTTGCGCTACCACTGCCCAGCTAAAAGTAACTCTCTGAGTCACATGAAATCAGGATATATTGAGTTGGTAATAACTTTGTTGTGCCTGCCAACAAAGGGCCACATAGGTATAAGAACTAGTAGTACATTTCAGTTCTGCGCTAATCCAGCAATCTTTCTATTTTTGCTGTCCTTCCAACCAACAAAATCACTTTGCAAACATGAAGCACTAGAATAAGCTCTGTCTACTGTATCTGGTTACTGCAAATGTTAAGTACATCTTAGTTCTTCTACCTGCATCCTTCAGTGGATCAGGGGCCAGCGAGATGGCTTGGCAGGTAAAGGGGCTTAGGGCCCATCACCAGGACCCATATGTGATGAGAGAGAAATGACTCCTGCAAATTGTCATTTGACCTCTAAGACCTCCCAACCCCATAAATATAATTAAAACACACACACACACACACACACACACACACACAGACGGATATGTTCCATAGTTAGCCAAATCCTTGTCTACTATAATCTAATGTAACAGGTGATTTTTAATTTTAAAACAGTTTACAGGACTAAGCAAACACGTTAACAGCATTTTAAACTGCAACTGTCAGCTTTGGCCTCAGTAAGGCCAAGACAATACTTTAATATCAAGTTTGTAGAAATATTTAGATAATAAAGAGGCTATTTACCCATCCCTGTAATTTACATGCTATCAATTATTTATATGCCCCCCCAAAAATTATCCCTTAATGTCATTCTGTTCATCTAAAGTCTTCAACAGCTAATGCACGTGGGCAGGGACAGAGCTCAATGGAAAGAGTTCTCGCCGTGTGTGTGTGTGTGTGTGTGTGTGTGTGTGTGTGTGTGTAAATCTTTGTTCTTAAAATTGCATAATTAAGAAAAATGAATCAAGCATAAATTAATCCCACAATCCAATATAACCCTATTGTTAGCTATGACTACATTAGAATCTTTTTTCTTGTCCCAAAACAACCACCACCACCGCCCCCCCTGCTCCCCCCTCCCCCGACAACAACAACAATCAAAACAGAAGAATTCTCTTTTTTTGTTTTGTTTTTCAAGACAGCTTTCTCTGTGTAGCCCTGACTGTCCTGGACTCGCTGTGTAGAGTGTTTATCAAGCAGACTGAAGGGCTCTAAGACGTAACCGTGTGAGACTGCAGTTGCACGTCTTGTTACTTCTGAGTTAATGTCTGGGTGAGACCCGCCCCACAGCTCACCGAGCAGAAACACTCAAATAAGCTCAGTGGGGGAGGGGGAGGGGGAAGGAGGGGTGGGCAGGAGGAGGAGGAGGGGTGGGCAGGAGGAGGAGGAGGGGCGGGCAGGAGGAGGAGGAGGGGGAAGGAGGGGCGGGCAGGAGGAGGAGGAGGGGCGGGCAGGAGGAGGACCCTTTCTCCCTGCTCTCCCTTGGATTTCCCTGGTTTCTTAGAATACTTTGAATATCTAAAAATACTGCTCCAGAACCACAGCGCTATCCTAGCTGGAGTACTGAAGTTTTCAATTCAGTTTCTAACTTGTCACAGTTAGGACACAGCATATCAAGGGACAGGAGCGGATCTTTAGCCAGTAACAGAAGTGCCCGTTGATGTGCAAGTAAAATGAGGCCAAGGTTTGAAATGGAAGAACTCTAGAAGTTAGAACTGTTTTTTAATTTTTAATTTTTAAATAGTAGGTATTGAACCCTGGCTTCACTCATGCTAGGCGAGCGTTTTCCCACTGAGCTGTACACTCAGCTCAGGGTAGAAGGTCTTTCAGGAGAGCTTGCTGCTCTTCCAGAGGACCTGGGCTCAGAGAAAAGCTTAGTTCCCAGCACCCATCATCACACCCTTTGTAATTCCAGCTTTAAAGGATCTGATAATCTCATCCAGCCTCCTCGGACACTGGCACAAGCGCGTGCACACGCAAGCGCGCGCGCGCGCGCGCACACACACACACACACAAAGTAAAAATAAATTTACATAGAAAAGGTAAGGGGCTACGGGATCCTGGGGCTTCTGACTGTTCTGAAGAAGGTGAAGCAGAAAGAGCAAGAGCTGCGGCTGCTCATGCCTAGAAAACCCAACCATCCTCAGGGGTTCAGTACAGAAGCTGTGGACACCATCTCCCCAACACTGGGCTTCAACATCAAGACCCTGGAGCACCAGGGGTTCAAGCTGAACATCTGGGATGTGGGTGGCCGGAAATCTCTGCGCTCCTATTGGTGGAACTACTTTGAGACCATGGATGGGCCCATCCGGGTGGTGGACAGTGCTGACCGCCAGCGCGGGCAGGACTGCCAGCACGAGCCGCAGAGGCTGCTGGTGGAGGAGGTGCACCCGGGGCTTCCACCTGGAGCCAGGACAGATACCTGCCACATGTGCCATCTACCGGGACACTTGGGGAGGGAGGGGGTCCCTTTGTTCCCTGGGCCCTGGGCTGAGATCTGGACTTGTATCTCTCTGGCTTTACTGATTCACCCTGAGTTTCAGCCCTATCCCTGCAGGAGCTGCCTCAGGGCCAGGACAAGGGCAGAGCTCAGGGAGGCCATGAAGCCTGCACAGGGATCTAGCTTTGTTGTGAGGCTTCAGGGAGACACACAACCTAAAATTGTAATTAGGCTGATCTTGCAAAATAAATAAATAAATTAATTAAAAAACATTCAAAGTCAGGGCATGGATGGTGGTGCACACCTTTGCTCCTAGCAATTCAGAAGTAGAGGCAGGAAGATCTCTGTGAGTTCGAGGCCAGCCTTCTCTACATAGCGAGTTCCAGGCCAGGCAAAGATACACAGTAAGACTGTTTAAAAAAAACAAAACAAAACAAAACAAAACAAAGAGCGATTCAACAGCATCTCCTGCCCAGCCCGGTGGTTCAGGTCTGTAATCCCAGTTTCTGAGGAGTACATGAGGGTCCATGGTTCATGCATCCCAAGAAGACTCAAGGCCAGTCTGAACAACTTAGTACGACCCTGTCTCAAAAGAGAAATAAGAGGGCTCAGTTGCAGAGTATTAGAAGAGCAAGTGCATGGTGCGGGGAACAGATTTGACAGCGTCACTAATCTTAACAGCATACTGACAAATGGCCTAAAATAAAAGGATACTAAAGTTTGAAAATGTGATTACTTCTAACATAAATAATGGTTTATTTGAGCATGGCAGCTCACATCTTCATCACAGCATTTGGGAGGCTGAAAAGAGTATCATGAGTTTGTAGCCATTTGGGGTATACAGTGAGCCCAATGCCAATCTGAGCTATGGAACAAAAAAGCCCAGCTAGGAAACAAAAGAAAAAACATGAGTTGGGCACAGTGGCTCACACCTGTAATCCCAGCACTGAGGAGGCAGAGCTCAAGGCCAGCCTGGGCTACAAAGTGAGTCCAGGACAGCCATGGCTACATAGAGAGACCCTGTCTCGAAAAACCAAAGCAAACAATGACAGAAAAAACAAAAACAAACAAACAAACAAACAAACATCACCACCGCCGCCCAACATATTGTAGAGTTTTTGCCCAGTGAAGACAGTCAGATAGTTGGGGAATCCAGTTCAAGGCAGAAAGGACTTCTAGAATACATGAGGTCCTAGGTGTAACCCTGGTACTGAAGAAAGAAAGGATGAGCAAATGGACTGTCAGAAAACGGTTTTCAAAATTAATCTCAACAGGCAGAGTGTGGTGGCGCACGCCTTTAATCCCAGCACTTGGGAGGCAGAGACAGACAGATCTCTGTGAGTTCGAGGCCAGCCTGGTCTACAAAGCTAGTCCAGGGCAGCCAAGGCTACACAGAGAAACCCTGCCTGGAAAAACAAAGCAAGCAAAGAAACAACTAAATAATTTTCAAAATAAATTGGTGGTGCACATCTTTAATGTCAGCACTCTTGGAGTCAGGTGTAGGCAAGTAAATCTGAGCCTGAGACCAGCCTGCTCCCCATAAGAGTTTCAAGGCTGCAGCACAGTGGGACCCTGCCTCAAAACAAAACATAATACAAAATAGACAACAAACAACAACAAAGCCAGGCATGACAGTTCATCCTTGGCTTGGGAGGATGAGGCAGGAAGACCAGGAATTCATGGCTTTGGCTACACAGTATATTTTGAGGCCAGCCTGAATTATATAACACCATGTCTCAAAAACTCAAAACCAGGGCTGGCCAGACGGCCCAGTAAGAGAAAGTGCTTATCCATTCCAGCATCGCAATTTAAGTTCGACCCTTCAAACCTAGAACCCACAGTAGGAAGAATCAACTGACTTCTATACCTACACCGTGGTACCTGTATTCACACAAAGACACTATATGCAAGTATGCACAAAACAAAAGAGGAGGCTGCAGAATTGACTCAGAGGTTAACAGCACTTGAGAGGACCCAGGCTCAGCTCTCAGCACCTCCATGGTGATTCACAGTTGTGCAACTGCAGATCCAAGGGATCGGATGCTCTCCTCTGGCCTCAGAGGACCCTGGCACACCTGTGGTCTATTGACATGCATGCAGGCAAGGCAATCATACACATGACATTAAGAACAAAATTTTACATCAGTAAGTATGGGTAGTGCGCAGAGTGCTCTTCAGAGGGTATAAAACCTTAAAGGAACGCTTTGAGGTTTTGTGTTGTTTTGTTTTTAAACCAAAGTCATAGTAGTACTGTTAAGACTGAGGTGGCAATTATAATTTTGGGGGGGAGCCTAGGTCTGCTGTCCAGGCTGATTTCCAATTCATGCACTCCAGTGGTCCTGGTACCTCAGAATCCCCAGTACCTCAGAAAACAGGTGTGCACCACCATGTCAGCTTGAACCAAAATACTGGGAGGTTGGAGAGGAAATTATCAGGGACATCTGGCTTTGTACATACAATTTATTTATTTTTTTTTAAACCACAGATTCATAGGTTACTGAACTAAAAGTTACTTAAATAATTGCTTTTAGCTGGGCGCTAAATTTAGGTGGCGCATGCCTTTAATCCCAGTACTTGGAGGGCAGAGGCAGGTGGATCACTGTGAGTTCGAGGCCAGCCTGGTCTACAAAGCGAGTCCAGAACAGCCAAGGCTAACACAGAGAGACCCTGTCTCAAAAAACCAAAAAAAAAAAAAAAAAAAAAAATTGCTTTTAGCTCCATTGTTTAGTAAAAGAGGAAAATCACCAGGCCAGATGAATTAAGTGTCAATAGTTCATGCAAAACCTAGATTAATAACCAGGTCTCTTAAACTGGTATAGTATGTTCTTTTAGCATGCAATATTATGACTTTGGATATTACTTTGGATAAAATGAACTGACGAAATAACAAACGCAGACCAAACAAACAAAACCAAACACTAAAGACAGCCCTACGGACACTTTAGCATGGAGCACTATGTATTTATATGAAAATAACTGAATATAAATGGAAGATAGACTCAACAAAATAGAGCCTTTCATCCCCTAGTTTATGGTCTTAACATCTCCAGGCACTGATTATAAAGTATCTTAATGTCAGCTTAACACTATGGCCTTTTAAAAATGCTAATTAAGGGGCTGGAGAGATGGCTCAGAGGTTAAGAGCACTGTCTGCTCTTCCAAAGGTCCTGAGTTCAATTCCCAGCAACCACATGGTGGCTCACAACCATCTATAATGTGGTCTTGTGCCCTCTTCTGGCCTACAGGTGTTACATGCAGGCAACACTGTATACATGATAAATAAATAAATCTTTAAAATTTGTAAATTAAAAAAATTTTAAGCCGGGCGTGGTGGCGCACGCCTTTAATCCCAGCACTCGGGAGGCAGAGGCAGGCGGATCGCTGTGAGTTCGAGGCCAGCCTGGTCTACAAAGTGAGTTCAGGATGGCCACGGCTACACAGAGAAACCCTGTCTTGAAAAACCAAAAATAAACCAAAAAACAAAAATTTTAAATGTTAACTCAAGTAAGAACTTTCCCCAGTACTATATTATCTTTATTATGGACCTATTAGAAGCATGACATAATAAAGACTGTACTGAAAAAGTAAAGACTGAACTGAAGAAAAAAAATCTCAATTTGGATCTAAGGGCAAGACTAGATATTTAAATGTGTTAACCTGGCTGAATGTAAAGTTAATGTCGGTTAACACAATTAAAATGAAAGACACACTCATTAATTTGACAGTACACACAAAATAAAATATATTCAATACATTTTAGGAAAACCACTTCTCCACACATTTAATAGGCTTTATGGAACTTATACTAAAAACAGAACAAGATAAAAATATTGAGTGTAGCCAGGTGTGGTGGCCCAGCACTCAGGAGGCAGAGACAGGAGGATTCCTGTGAGTTCAAGCTAGCCTGGTCTACAAAACAGTCCAGGACAGCCAAGGCTAACACACAGAAACTCTGTGTTGAAAAAAAACTGAGTGTAAAAAATAAAGTCAGGAAGTGGTGGCACACGCCTTTAATCCCAGCACTGGGGAGGGAGAGTTGGGCTGATCTCTGAGAGTTCAAGGCCAGCCTGGTCTACAGAGCTAGTTCCAGGACGGCCAAGGCTACACAGAGAAACCCTGTCTTGCAAAATGAAAACAAAACAAAGCAAGGTAAGAGACTGGGAGCTGGAGAGTGGGCTCAGTGGTTCAGCTAAGATAACTTAACTGCGCTGGGAGGGGAGCAAGCCGTCAGGGACCTCGGTCTTCTATGACTCTAGATCCAGGGAGACTCTATGTCTCTGACCGCCACAGGCACTTGCACTCCCATGCACGCACATGTACATTCACACACATACGTATGTATTCGCAAAAGGAAACTCTAAGCAAACAAACAAACAAACATCCCCAGAGATTCGAATCCCGGCCCTCTACTGTTAAACCACACAATTCAACACTTTTTTTTTTTGGTTTTTCGAGACAGGGTTTCTCTGTGTAGCTTTGGCTGTCCTGGACTCGCTTTGTAGACCAGGCTGGCCTCGAACTCACAGCAATCCGCCTGCCTCTGCCTCCCGAGTGCTGGGATTAAAGGCGTGCGCCACCACGCCCGGCTCCAATTCAACACTTTAACCGTAACCTCTTGGGTCCTAACTTTCGTTGAACGTGAGACAGAATCATAAGGATGAAAATTAGACAGCACATGTGGTAGAGTCTGAGGTGAGAGGGCTGTCGGAAGTTCCGTGCCGGCCTGCGTTACTCTGAGTTTCTGGCCATCCTGTGCTATGCGTAAAAAACAAAGTAGAGCTGAAGAAATGACGTGCTAGTTAAGAGTACTGCCAGCTCTTAGGAGAGAAGAGGGGCTCAGTTTCCATCACCCACATGGTGGCTCACAGCCATCTATATAACTCTAGCTCCAGGGGATCCTGTGGGACCTCTGTGGACACTAGGCAGGCATGAGGCGAACACACATACATGCAGGGAGAATAATCATAAAATAAAAACATAAAGTGTACCTTTAAAATGTACAGTACAGTACCAGAGTAACAAAGCAAGGACCATGGAGTTCTCTTTCATTCTCTACCCTAATATTACATGGATGCTGCAAATCTGGCTTACATAACCAGTGATCTTTCTAGGTTTGAACTTTAAAGTTTTCCTTAGGGACAGTAGAGGAGGACACAAGGTTTGAATAGGGTCTGGCTCTACAGCTCAGACTGGCCTGAAACTCTCTGTAAACTAGAGTGACTGGAAGTGGTGGTGGTGGTGGTGGTGATGATGACAATGATCAGGGACCGGCTTCGGTCTCCCCAAGTGCCAGGATTTCAGTTTCTGTATCTCTGGCTCTGCGAGTAAGATATAAAGCATGTGGCCTCTGATCTCAACAGTCAAAAGTATAGAAAACATTCCTAAACTGGACACTGTCTCGTGTGCCTGGAATTGCAGCACTCAAAAGGCAGAAGAAGATCACTGAAAGTTCTAGGCCAATTTGGGCTAAATACTGAGAACCTGTCTCAAAACAAAACAAGGGCTGGGGGATGTAGCTATTGCAGGGCCTTATGCTGGGTCCCCAGTATCAAGAAGGCAAAACAAAACCACTCAAAGAGAATATTAAAGCATTCCCCATAAAAAGGCTATAATAATGCACCAAGTATGCAAAGACCTGAGTCTCTCATCTTGGGTGGGGCAAGAGTCTTTCACTTGTATTAGTCATGATCAGAATCTGAAATCAGCTATTATTTTCTGTGCATATTTCCCGAACTCACGAAAAATTCTCTTCTGCAATCACCTACTTACTTAGAAATAATCCACCTTGTAGCCAAATGCAGTAGCACACACCTGTGATTCCAGCAGTCAGGGAGGCAGAGGCAGGTGGTTCTCTGTGAGTTTGAGGCCAGCCTGGTCTACAAAATGAGTTCAGGATAGCCAAGGCCATTACACAGAGAAACACTGTCTTGAAAAACCAAAAACCACACCAAAACACAACAAAAAGAGAAAGACCTGGGCCTTTATAACTGAGGATTTTTGTTTTGTTTTTCTTTTGTGGACAGGGTCTCTCTATGTATCCCTGAGTGTCCTGGATGGAACTCCTTATGTACACACTAGATTGGCCTGCCTCTGACTCTGGAGTGCTGGGCTTAAAGGTATACCAACAATGGCCTGTAATTTTGAGGGTTTAAAAATTCACAAAGCAGCCATGCGTGGTGGCGCACGCCTTTAATCCCAGCACTCAGGAGGCAGAGGCAGGCGGATCGATGTGAGTTTGAGGCCAGCCTGGTCTACAAAGCAACTTCAAGACAGCCAAGGCTACACAGAGAGACCCTGTCTTGGGGAAAAAAAAAATTCACAAAGCAAGAAGGATGGTGTGGCACTCCAGCGGCAGAGGCAGAGGCAGAGGCAAGGGGATCTTTTCTGGGTTTGACACCATCCTGGTCTACACAGAACAAAGTTCTAGGACAGCCGGGGTTACACAAAGAAACCCTGCCTAGAAAAAAACAAAAACAAAACAAACAAACAAACAAATAAAAATCATGAAGCAGAGCACTTGGGAGGTGGAGGATCACCTCAAGGTCAACATGCTGCAGGGAACCCCATCTCAAGAAAAACCAAACAAAACAAGCATTTGAAAATAAGAAACAGCAAAGTAGTTTTAAAGCACAAACGACAATAAGTCTTTCCCAATAACCACTCTACAACTTAAAAGAGAATAGCAAACTGGTAGAGGACGCACTTAAGTTGAAAAGGTCCCACCCCAACCCACTCAGTCGCCATCATTTTGGACTCCTCTGAGAGCACCCCTAAACCGGCAAGTGTCGTTAGTAACTTCAAAGTAAGGACTTCTACAGTAGCACTGAATTTGAAACCACCATAAATTTACCTTTTCTGGACTTTCTACTTTAGGGCAATACATCGTCCTATCAGGTAATTTTAAAATATTCACTTATTACAAATACAGTGCTCTGACTGCAGGTACATCTGCAGGCCAGAGGAGGGCATCAAATCACATTATAGACGGTTGTGAGCCACCGTGTGGTTGCTGGGAATTGAACTCAGGACCTCTGGAAGAGCAGTCAGTGCTCTTAACCTCTGAGCCATCTCTCCAGCCCCGTATACAGGTAATTTTTATTATGCGTCTTCCCTCCCCTGTATTGCCCCCCTCATTAAGCTACACAGGAAAACTCTACTGTATCCAGTGACTGATTTTCTCCTGTCCTCACTGCAACTTAGTCCTGTAAGTGTGAACTGAAATTTCCATCACATCTGCCACACCTTTAATCTTTCTTTGTAACTCAACTTTTTCTTCATACTCTTCAAAAACACAAAAGACTAAACAGAGGTTTCGCCCCTACGTAAGACTTTCACCCCCAAGCCCATAAACTTTTGTCTTATCTTCATCTTTTAAAGGGAGCTGAAGGAAAACACTGGATGTTTAAAAAAAAAAAAAATACGAGAGAGGGAAGGAGAGATAGAGAGAAAAATACCAAATGCACGCTGAGCCTGGAGTGACCCCAGCGTGAGTCACTGCCAGGAAAAGGCCAGGTAACATTTCCCCTTGTTGTATAAGTTCCTTTGTCTCTCAGTCGTCTTCTTGCACATTACTACACTATTGTATTTCACCAGTAAGTTAAAATACTTCCCAGAGGAATCCCTTTCTCAGTGCGTGAATTCTCTTTAAAGAGATTTCTGACGGTCTACGGTTCAATTCCAAGACTACAAGCCTCCCTTTCCACGGGACAAACTTAAGCCAAAACCAGGAACGGGTTCTCCGAAGGCTCTTAGACCTTCCTCGCATTCTCTTGAACAAATATCTAAGTTACCAACAACAACGAACCACAAAAGTATAGACTAAACGGGGAAGAGGAAGTATTGGAACACTATCCAAACAGCACCAAAAACCCCACAGTCGCTTCTGATCATCCCAGCTTACCGCCCCCAACTTCCTACTTCCATCGAGGACTCATCGATTCCCGCTCGGGAGGCGATAAACCAGTTACGAAGGCAGCAGGCGCTGGCCAGTCGGGGACCGGGTGCTTTCACTGCGTGGTGGAAGGAGGCTAGCCAAGGGCTGGGCAAAGAATGGGAAGCTGGGTGTTATGGGGGGGGGGGGGAGGATTTAGGGCGCCAGGGCTAATCCCGACCGGGGCCCGCGGGTGGAAGAGGCAGCAGGCGAACCTCCTGGAAGGCGAGGCGAGCCGGTGCGCGGGGCTTTCGGGTCGCCAGCAGGGAAGGACACCGGGGGCGGGTGGCGGGCCGCACAAGGGAAGCGGCTCCCGTAGGGCGACTGTTTGGGGGTGCGAGAGCTGGCCTTCCTCGCCGCCCGAGACCCCTCCGAGCTCACACCTCAAACCTGCTCTTGGTCACTCCGTTCACGTCCCTCCTCATGGGGCCAGCGGGTGCGGCCCGGGCAGGGCGCTGCGGCGTGCGGAGTGCAAAGACAGGCCCGGGAGTTCCGGGAGCGGGAGGCGGCGGCGGCAACGCGAGGCCCGCCCGTCCGACGCGGAGGAGAGACCGCTCGAGTCCCGCGGGGCGGGGGGTGGGGGCTCCACCACCGCCCGCAGCGTCCGCTGCCGCGACGACTGCCAGTCTCTAGCTCGGTCCTCTCCAAAGCCTCAACTTCAACCCAAAACAAAAACACTCCCCACCTGCCAGCAACGCCGCTCCTCATTGGGCAGAGCCGCCCGGGCCACGGAACGCCGGGGGAGGGGAGGAGCGCTCCGCAGCGGCGGCGGCGGCGGCGGCGCGAGCCCACCCCTCCCCCCACCGGGCGCATCCCCGGACGGTGAGCCCGCGAGCCGCAGGAACGTGGGGTGGCCGGGCGCAAGCCCACCAGGACAAGGAGAGGCAGGGAAGTGCCCAAGTGTGCGTGCATGAGGGGGGGGGGCGGTGAGGGTGAAGGGGGGGTGATCAGCTGTGGGGCGGGTGCGAGTGCGCGCGTGCTCGCGGACCGACAAGAAGAGCAAAGCAGGGACTGAACATCACCGGACCCCTTCCGCCTCTGCGAGGATTTACTGGCACGCACCGACCCACGCGGAACCTGAGCTTCCAGCCTAGTGTCCCCAGTCCTAATCCAAGTCACTTCCCCGGCGGCCTGAGCTGGCACCCAAATCTTCCTGACCACCCAGCTCCCACCCTCTATCACTCACTGTCGCCTTGAACCCAAAGTGCAGCAGGCGGTCCCTGCTCGGAGCCATTTTCCTCGTCTTTCTAGACGTCTCTAGGTTGGGGCAGTGCTGCTGCCGCCGCCGCTGCCGTAGGTGCTGCCGCCGCCTCCCTGGCCCCGGTGAATTGCATTACGGGGTGCTGCGGGGAGGCCTAGGGGGCCGCTGCGGGGCGGCCGGCTCTCAGTGCCTGGCTCCAGAAGGCAGGAGCTGGTTGCGCCAAGAGGCGGACCTAGCGCCCAGCTCTGCCCAGGAGCTGGCAGCGAGACTACACCTCGGGGTCAGGGGTGTAGTGCCCCAGCCTGGCACCCATTCCTTGGGCCGGGGGAGGGGCCCGCGCCGGTGGGGCTGGGGGCTGGCTAGGCACAGGGGCCACTGGCTTCCCCGCCCCTCTGACCGGTGGCGCCCAATGGACTGTAGTGGCTGCCCACCCTCCAATCAGGGCGCTGGTTGGTGAGAGCCTCAGCCTGACGCCATTTAGGCGGGAGAAACAAGCATGTAAGAGCGAGTAGGCGGGGGCGTTTGCCCATCGGAAACTCAGACTTTTATTGGACTAGGTTCCTAGTATAGAAGCTAGTCTGTGCCATCTTATTATTTATGTTAACCCCAGCACCCAAGACTACTAAATCTATGACCTATTTTCCACGAATTATTAAAACGAGAGTGAAATTGCTCCTTCAAAGAATAAATCACATACTAAGCCTGCAATATTAAAACCTGTCACAAATCCCAGCCATCCTTGATTATGCCGCAGTACTGCTTCTGATTGTATATTCAACGCAGTTATTCATTTGTATGAGTTTGTCCTCACATTCTTTATAATTAGTTTCCATCAGAATCTGACCAACATGAACATTTAAGAGCAAAAAGTGCTGCAAACCTTGTGTATTGCCCTTAAAAGTACTTTCAATACAACCCCCCCCCCCATTTTGTGACAGGGTTTACATAGTCCCAGCTGTCCTGAAACTCTGGCTGGCCTCGAACTCAAGAGATACCCTTGCCTCTGCCTCCCCAGTTCTAGCATTAAAGACATTTGTATTATGTCTGGCCAAACTTTCTTTTTTTCCCTTAGAGGCAGCCCTAAACACACTAGAAGTTAGTTCTTGGACACACAAAAACGTAGGCCCACGTGTTACATCCTCTTTTGATTCTCACATGCTCTTAAGCATTTACCTCAACCTCTTAGAAAACAGCCAAGTTTAGTGGCATCCAAAAGCTGTTTTCTCCCCATCAAGAATTAATGAATTTGTAACAACTGCAAAAATCCAGGGAAGAGTGAGAAATCTGGCACACAGGGACAAATAAAATATGGAAAGGCAAAAGCAAAACCCACTGGCATGCGCCTACCAACTGTGCATTCCTGTGGACCCATTTAGAATAGTGCCCAGGGAAACTACTGTTTCTAATTAACTTGGCTTTTTGAGAAGCTTAACAAATAAAAACATCCAAAGGTTTTATGGTGTTGATTCATCCTGTAATCCTAACACTTAGGAGGCTGGGGCAGTATGGCTTACTTGAGTTCAGGATCATCCCGGGCTAGAGATACTGTCTCAAAGATACAAACCACAAACCAAAGCCCATAACCCCAGCACTTGGGAAGGGAAGGTAGGAAGACAAAGTTCAAGACCTAGTCTCAAAAATCAGGACAGCCATGTCTACACAGTGAGTTCCAGGACAACCAGGGCTGCACAGTGAGATCCTGTCTTAAACCAAAATGACAACAAAAACCTACACAGAGGCATATTACTTTTTATCAAAGAAGTTTATTTGCGTGTAAAGAAAGTTTTATTTTGTATTGTTTTAGGGGGGAAATCCCACAGATTTTTGTCCACTTTCAAAAAATGAAAAGAAAAATAAAAACAACCCAAAATATTTACAGAACAGTCATACATACAGAAAATCAAATTAAAAATACTTTTAGGAAAAGACCCTTCCCACTGCTCCTGATGTACATTTTTAGACTCAAACTTTAATTTCTCAGCTCTACAGTTGAGCATGTTTCCCAAACTAGTCTCTTAAGATAATACTTCCTGTCCCTCCAAAAGTTAACTTCAAGACACATAACTGAGGGGCAGGCTAAAGATGAATATAAAACAGAATATAAGATTACCAGGGATTGTAAATGTTGTCTATACTGATATCTGCTGTGATCAATGTGGATACTATGTGACTCACTGGCTCTTCTGAAAATTCATGAAATCGCTGTTCTAGATTTTCAGATCTTGGCCTGACAAAAGGAAAATCCGATTCAAAAGTTACCAACCTCAAGCTGGCTTTGGCAATTACATCAGGTCCCCTTCCTCACCTGGAAAACACTTGTTTTAAGATACTCTGAATGAGATTCTGAAATATTCTTGTACATCAGAGCAGACTTTGTCCAGAGACCCTTAACATGAAGCCGAAAGACGGACGAATCAGGTCAGACTAAAAATACATCAGCTCCAGCAGCAGCAGTGGGTAGCCGTTGACTTCATGTCCTTGCAGTCTTTTCAAACAGGAGAGTGAGTACACCTGGAGGGAAGGAGGTGTCCCAGGCGTGGTTTATGCTGCCTCTTCTCCTCCACCCTGTGGAGAAATGCAGTGCTCCCCGGTTCCCAGGCAGGGTGAAGCAGTTTAGCCCCGGCTCCCTGTTAAGCAAGTTCAGATGCTGGGTCATTGTGTGGGGTGTGCCCATCGACAATTCAGGGGCTTATCCTTCATCCAGATCCTAACTCGGGATTCTTTGATCTGGGATGAAGACAGAAAGAGAGAAAAAGCTTCCCAGTTTACTCATTTTGGTATTTGTTGGCTCTGCTTGGGGGGACTGAGCCCCTTATACTATGCAGTACATTTCCCCATGAGATCATCCCCGCCCAGAACAAACTCAAACACCATATAACTTTAATTTTCCTGCAGAAACTAAGAGGATTGGATTCAGAACCAGGTGGCAAACTTCTGAGAAAGCCAACCTGGCTGCATATCTGAGACAACGCACGGCTACTGTGTCAGCACCACAAGAGAAAGCACTCCATTGTCACCCTGCCTGTGTCCTCGATGGTGTCACCCAAGACACTGGGCTCTGATAGGGTAACAGATACTTTGCAATGTTTTGTTTCCTATTTATTGCCTTGGGACATGGAAATAGCAGAGTTGTTGAGAACCAATGACCAGAGAAGGGAGAACGCCAAAGGAAATGAGAAACAGTCAGGAAAGAAAGCCACAGTAGATTTTCCAAGTCTATGCTAACTCCAACGTGCAGTGTTGGATATAGAAATTGTCCATATCTGATGAAGTCATCCACTTGTAACACATACAAACATGAATCACCTGGCTTTTTTTTCTTTTTCTTTTTGTAATCCAGAAGAGTTGTGCTGGGGATTATGCCCCATCCCGCTGATACAGATCCTAAACGGAAGTGTCAGGAATGGCACAGTGCAGGTGGCAAAATCAAAGTAAGGCCGCGGATTTTTGAGAGGACCCTCCAAACACTGAGAACTTCTGTTGCACTCAAAATGGTCTCCTGGATTTCTGTATTTATGAGAAGGGCTCCTTTTGATGTCCCTCCGAATCCAGACTCAGACCTGTTTCTCCAAAAAGGTCCAATTGTGTGCTACATGGTAGCAAGGCTCATCTTCATGCTCACTTAGCAGTCCAGGCCCCTAATTACCTCAAGTGAGCTTGAAATTGTTTTAAGTGAACTATGGCTGCTTTTTCTTTTTAAACTATTTATCTTGGGGACACACAGTGGAGTGATTTAAGTCTGAACTCCTCCTCCTTGTGATGAAGAGAAACAAAGAGTCCAGCTCTTAGGAATGGCATCAGCTTTCCTGCAAACAAAATGCTGGGATGTAGACTTTTGGCACATTGTGGAACTAGGAGAACTATTAATTCTGTAATGGTTTTTGTACCATAGGGTATAGATTCTGAAATATATATATATACACCCCAAAGCCACCCTTCCTTTTTAATGAAAAAAGATACGTCTTTTAACTGCATAGGGAGGTTACTCCTAATAGTCCTATCACGTCTGAACCCTGTGAAAAACCTCCAAAGATAATAGTTTTGGTTTTTCTATTTAACTCCAAAGCTCTGATCAGTGCCTGTCGGCTTGATGCTACAGCATCAGCAAGAGCTGCAAGCTTCCCACCACCACACAAACCTTGCCCTTCCTGCCTCCTATCATTCTGAACATAACCTTCATAGATTTAGGAACAAACATTGCATAAAAACAAACATTAAGGATTAAAATATTACAAATAAATAGCTAAAATAATTTTCCCTCCCCCAATCACTCCTATGAAACAGACACCAAACATTGCTTTAAGTGTCCAAAACTGCCAAAGTCCTTCCCTTGCCCATGCTTCAAATGGACAACTACCAAAGGTGAACAACCTTCATGCGAACGCATCAAGGAATGTATTGCTTTTTTCATTTCTGCCCAGCCCTTCAAATACATGCACTAAAATGAGTTTAAAGCATGTCCTGAAAATGGAAGAAGGGAGAAAAAATATATATGAATATTTCCCACAACAGTTTCCCCACCCTTCCCTCTCTATACCCTCTCCCACCACCCCCTCCCTTTCTTAAGCAAGTATTTTTAAACATTTCTTTCTGGCAAAGAAATATGACTTGTTGGTGAACCACCAAGCCCATGGTCCCTGTAGCAGGGTCTAGATATACTTTTATAGATGTACCCAGCTTGGTGTAGAGGCCATGCCTGTTGGGTTCTTAAGCACAGATCAGGCCTGTCTGACTCACCCCTTTTGTTGGTTTACATGTAAATGTATCAATTTCTTCTGTGGACATGTCTGTTTGGAAAATAAGGTTAATTGCCAATCAGGGCCACATCCATAAGATCATCATCTTCCTCCCCAATCATAAAGTCAGGGCTGAGCCTGGAAGGCCTGTCTCCAGGTAAGATCGGGTTATTTGTCATAGACATTGTCTGGTCTGACGAAATGGGTGATTTAGACCAATTCTCTGGCTTGATATTGTGAGATTTTTTCTTGTCTCTGTCTTTGTCTCTGTCCCGGTCTCTGTCTTTGTCTTTGACTTTCTTCTTTTCCTTTTTGTGCTTCTTATGCTTCTCTGTGCTGTATTCTGGAAGTGGTCGGACGCCGTCATCTGAGCTAGGACTGTTCTGGTAGGATTTCTCTGCTATGGAGGATCCTGACTCACTTTCACTGTCCACATTCTGGGGTGTATATGCTGGTGACTTACTGTGGCTAGGAGAACCCCGTTCATGCTTTGGAGTGGAGCCACTTATCAGTGGAGACCCATAACTTTTTGAGGAGGCGATCTGCGGCCTGAGGCCTTCTGAGCTGTTTTCCCCAGGCTTCTGCAGGGTCACTTTGGCTTTGATGCTAGGGGAGCCCCCGTCATGCTTGCTGATGATAATTTTGGCCACACCCGTGCTCCCCACACTTTTTGACTCTGAGGTCTTCTTAGAGGACTCCACTGATCCTCCCGAAGTGGAGACCTTGGATTTGTCTTTATCGCTTTTCTCACGCTTGCTCTGGAATTCCCCCGACAGGTTATGTTTGGAGGACATGGGATGGCTAGAGGAGTTTGTGCTCACCCCCATCTGACTGTCTACTGCATCCTCACCCCCAGGCCCACTGGTAACAACCCCATGCTTTAGCTTATCTATGACCGCTGTCAAGGAAGGCTTCTTATTCCTACTGGGAGATTTTCCTTTGGAACTCCCATGCTGATTCTGAGAAGATGACATGGAAGAACCACTTGAGGAAAATGAGGAAGAGGATGGTGTACAAGAATTAGATGCTGGGGGAGTTTTCTGAGACAATGAGCCTGAGGATCCTGACCCTGAAGATGACTTCATACCAGAGCTTGAACTAGTTCCTGACATATGGGAACCACCAGAACCTGAACTGATAGGGGACTTAGCTTTTGAGGATGGGGGGGTGCCAGGAACAGGCTTCATTGGGGAGGCAAGCTTATCTGAGCCTCCAGGAGGCCTTGAATGAGAAGGGGATATGTTTGGTTTACTTATAGAAGGGTTCATAAGTGATGATGGCTTGCCTTGAGGCTTCATCTTGGTGCTACTAGAACCACTGCTCAGTCCATGTTTGGTAATGGGAGAGGAGCCTGGCTTCCCCCCGGTCTGAGATGAATTTTTGGACTGGCTGGATCCAGAAGACCCTTGGCTGGAATACATACTGCCACTTAGCTTGGAACTTGATGACCCTTCTGATTTACTGCTTTTCATCTTACCTGAGGTGGAAGCAGAAGATGAGGAAGAGGAAGAGGAAGAATGACTATGGTGGCTTTTGCTGCCAGAGGAAGACACAGAACCACTGCTGGTATACTGACTATGAGAGGAAGGCTTGCCCACCATTACTGTTCCTTTAGGAATCTGAATAGTGATTTTGGGGATGGGTGGTGTGGCAACACCTGGGGGAGTCTGAGATCTTCCTGAACTGCCTGGAGATTTGGACCCACCTGTACTGGTAGGTGGGGTGAAAGGCCTATTAGAACTGTGAGATGGGGACTTTCCCTCAGTGTCTGCCTTCTTTCGCTTTGGAGGCTTATCTTTGCTCTTCCCATCATTGGAAGGGGTACGGCTGCGCTTGCCTGGTTTGCTGTCTGACCCCGGGCCTGGTACACTGCCAGCACCAGTACCGTTGCCTTCCTTTAGCCTCTTTTGAGTTTTTTCTTTCCCTAATTCTCCAGTGGTCAGTAAAGGGCTCTGACTGCCGCTGTGACGCTCTATAAGATCTGTAGGACCCAAAGCCTTGCCAGCTACTGATATAATACTGAAGTCAACTGTGTCAGCTTGGCTGCTGCCTTTAAATTTTGACTCCCCATTATCACCTCCAAGCATTGGCATCCCCAAAGTATTTAATGCCTGAGATGCAAATCCTTTGAAATCATCATTATCCCCACTTTGACTACTTTCATCAAAGTATTCTTCTCCAAAACCACTTTGGCTTTGGCTGTTCAATAAATCAGGATTGAAATCTACTCCATCGGGGAAAAAATGATTGGTAGGAGAATCACTACTGGGGCTTCCAGCAGCATCTGCAATAAGGTCAGCTGGATCAGTATATGGATTTTCATTATTATTAGTTTGAAAGACATCAGAGTCAAAGAGGGCACTCTGAGAGTGCCCAGAACTTGAAGAATCTCGAACAGGGGTGCCAATGGGTGGGCAATCATCGCTAGTGCTGGGAAGCTTGGAGGCTTCTTCTGCAATGTCTGAAAGGATATCAGTTACATCTGGGCCAATGCTGTCTGAGCTGGATAGTCGGACCATCCTTTGAATACTGGGTTGGGGGTGAGGTACTGGTTGTGGATAAGTTGTTGGGGGAGTACTACACTGGCTGGGAGCTGGAGTGATATGAGGTGTATCCAGCGCGTCAGCTGTCATGCTGACATCAAACATGGGGTTCTGTGAGTCGACATCCATTGAAAAGAGCTCCCTCTGAAAATCGTCTTCGGTTTGGTGCTTGGGTTTGTCAGGTGGTACTCTTGATGACTTCTTCTTCTTGGTCTTGTTGCTTCCTGAGCACATTTCCATCCGGGGTGATCCGGAAGAGGAGTTCTGCCTTTCTAAAGGGCTGCTTCCATAAAGGGTTGAGAAATCCTGGGCAGGGTTATCTTTAAGAAGGTTCATGAGCATCGGGTGGTTCTTGGTGTTGCCGGCCATCGAAGAGACAGGTGGCGGCGTGTGATGAGGAGGGGTCGGACTCGAGCCAATGGTAGACCCCCCGTTCCCTGTGATTTGCAACAAACTGGTAAGAATTGGGTTCTGAGACACCTTGCTGAAGTCCTCCCCATGGCCCACCGACTCATGCCGATCTTTGATGCTCATGCTCATATTAAACAAGGTGGTAATGGGACCCCCCGGAAAGGTGTTGGTTGGTGTAGTGGTACCACTCATTGGGTTGTTGCCTGTGCTCATGCCATACCCTGGGCTGCTAGCCGGGGGCAGGTTCTTTTTCACCATGTCTTCAACTGTCTCTGCAATGAGGGACAGTGCTGGGGTGTCAGCCTGTATGGTTTCAGCCTTCCTCCGAATAGCCCTCATCGTCACAGGGATGGACATACATCTGTAAAAAAGTGGGAAAAAAAGCTAAGTTAACACTGCATTTACTTGGAACAAAGGGCTCTACTTTTTTCTGTGACTTAGCTAAGCTTTACAAGCTTGCAGTTAGCAGTTATCACATAAGGCAAGCAATCTGTAAGACAAGAGTAATTTACCAAATGCCAATGCTTTCTGAATACTGATTCTAAAATGAATTGTGATCCAACAGGTAATTAATAATTGCTTATGAATCACACAGAAACCAAATCAGAGTCCAAAAACATTTTACTCTGAACTAGAAGAAAGTCCTCAGGCTCAGGTGGCACAAAAACTATGAGTTTGGACTACAACAACCAGACCCTGTCTCCAAAACAAGGAACTTGGAAGAAACAAGGAAAGAAATGTAGTAATAATGGAACTTAGTAAGAAAACATATTGCTGGGTGTGGTGGCGCACGCCTTTAATCCCAGCACTCGGGAGGCAGAGGCAGGTGGATCAATGTGAGTTTGAGGCCAGCCTGGTCTACAAAGTGAGTCCAGGACAGCCAGGGCTACACAGAGAAACCCCATCTCAAAAAACAAACACACAGACACACACACACACACACAAATAAAAAATAAATAAAAAAAGAAAGAAAAGAAAACAAACTATAAACATACTTTTGAAAACATTTTGCTTTACTATGTATGCCAGCAAATTTTGTTCTTGGCCAAACAATTGCATTTTGGGCATGATCAACTGTTAAGTGTTCTATCTTAAAGACATTTTTACTTGGAAGCTGTCAGAGACTGTAAAATGAACAGAGTGCTCAATGAAATGAATGTGACTACATTAACAGCTACTTTGAGGCTCAGGATGTGATTCAGTTGTTACAGTGCTTGCCTACCACGCACTCCGCCCTGGGGTTCATCTCTAGCACCCATGAAGTTGAGGCAGAGTGAGTGTAAATTAAAGGTTATTCTTGGTTACATTATCAAGGCCAGCTTTGAATATACAAGGCCAGGTCTCAAAACTTAAACAAGGGGCCAGTCCCTCGAAATCAAAGCTTCAGGGGCTCCATGACACAGAGCAACAGCAGGCTATCTGAGAGGAGCACCAGTGAGGATCCAGTATTGATGGTGCAGCCAAAGACAGAGAGGCCTCAAACCAGACCAAGGACTCCTGGCAATGAACATTTTCAAGTGAAGCTGTTTGTGTAAAAGGGCATACATACTGTGTGACACGCCCGAATGTCACACAGTGACATGCTTTTTTTCCCCCTTAATATTATTTTTCTTTTTCTCTTTGTTTTTGTTTTACTTTTGGGGAGTAGGTTACAAGGGCAGACGGTGGGTGTCGAGGGATAGGGAGATGAGTAGGGTTGGGGTACATGATTTAAAGTCACAAAGAATCAATCAAAAGTTTTAAAATTTTCAAATAAATAAAATCTACTTTTTAGAAATAGGCTGTGAGCTCCCTACTTTAGAAAGAAAAATTTCAAAATTACATGTTAATGTTTACAGGAAGCTTCCTGGTTCAAATTTTAACTTCCCACATAGTACACATGAAGAGGACAGGCCAAAGAAAATAATAATTTAGGCAAGGCATGGTGAGGCTCACCCTCTCATCAGCACTCACAGGCAGAGGCAGGCCAGTCTCTGAATTCAAGGCTGACCTGGTCTAAACAGCGAGTTCTATGTCAGCAATAAAATTTGGATTTATCTATTTATTATGTATACAAGTGATCTGCTTGCATGTGTGCCTGCACACCGGAAGAGGACGCCAGATCTCATTATAGATGGCTGTGAGCCACCATGTGGTTGCTGGGAACTGAACTTGGGAACCTCTGGAAGAGCAGCCAGTGCTGCTCTCCCCCATGAGATCCCATCTTAAAAAAAAATAAATAAATAAAGTGCATTTTTCCAGCTCTCTCACATCTTAAAGTATAAAAAGGCTTAGAATTACCAGCCTAATCCCTATTGCTTTCATAGTGATATTTAAATAACAACTAATGTTCACATCTTTTTCTTTTTAACCCAAACCATAATGCAGAGAATTCAGATAAATGGCAATGTTTCTATTTTACTTTTAATTCATGTTAAAAATGAAAGCATATAACCGGGCATAGAGATGCACATGGCCAGCCTGATCTACAGTTAGTTCCAGGACAGCCAGAGAAATCTTGTCTTGAAAATAAACAAACAAGCAAACAAATAAATAAAAAGCATCCACACTTTGTACAAATCTTATGAGAAAAAGGTCACTACTACCTTTGAACAACTTTAGCAATGAAGTCATCTGTACAGATTAGTGCATCTGACAGCCCCTTGTAGAGTTTACAGCTCACATGTGTTGAGTCCTGTACATCCATCACCACTGAAAGACAAGATGTAGAAGAGACAGCTGTGAAACACTCAGGGTCTCATCTTAAAAAACAAAGATACACAGCCAGGTGCAGTAGTGCACGGCTATAATCCCAGCACTCGGGAGGCAGAGGCAGTCGGATCTCTGTGAGTTCAAGGCCATCCTGGTCTACAAAGTGAGTTCAGAACAGTCACAGCTACACAGAGAAATCCTATCTTGAAAAACAAACGAAAACCCAAGAGATGTTTGCCAGTCATACAACTCACCACACACAAGGGAGTCATTCACAGGGTGCTGAAAAGATACACTGAATCGAGATTCTGACAGAGGACACACTTCAAACTGGAGGAGTCCAGGAGAATCTAAAAAAACAAGAGAAAAGATCATAACCATGTTTAAGACATTAAACAAATAAACAATTGCCTTTATATAGACAGTGAAATAGCCAGTTAGGCACCAGGCACACACAAGTTACACATACACGAAGGCAGGCTAAACATTTGTGTATATAACATAAATAAAATGCAAAAAAAACTTAAACAAAAACAATAATAAACATACTACTTTGAGAGTCAAACCTGAATACAAAATTGGCCAAGAAAAGATTTTTGCTTTTTGCTTCATTCTGTAACTTATGATATGGTCTTGTTGCGTAGCTCAGGCTATCCTTGAACCCATAATCCTCCCATCGGAGCCTCTCTAGTACTGAGTCCAGGTACTCAACACCAGGCCCAGCTTTCAAGAAGAGTACCTTTTTTCTTTTCTTTTCTTTTTTTTTTTTTTTTAAAGACTTACTTATTATGTGTAAGGGGACATTAGATCACATTATAGATGGTTGTGAGCCATCATGTGGTTGCTAGGACTTGAACTCAGGACCTCTGGAAGAGCCATCAGTGCTCTTAACTGCTGAGCCATCTCCCCAGCCCAAGAAGAGTACTTTCAATCCATCTGAGAAGTAGCTACCGAGCACTACTACCATAAACTTTACTTTTTTTGGTTGGTTGTTTTTGGTTCTTTTTTTTTTTTTTTTTGAGAGTTTCACCACAATGCCCTGGCTGACCCCAAACTCAATCTGTAGATCTATATCTGCCTGTCTTTGCCTCCTAGTTCTAGGATTAAAGTAACACAAAACCTTAGCCAGAATAAAACCTACGTTCTTTTTTTGTTTTTTTTTGTTTTGTTTTGTTTTTCGAGACAGGGTTTCTCTGTGTAGCCTTGGTTGTCCTAGATTCACCTTGTAGACCAGGCTGGCCTCGGACTAACAGCAATCTGCCTGCTTCCACCTCCCAAATGCTGGGATTAAAGGCATGCGCTACCACGCTTGGCTAAAACCTACTTTCTTTTCTTTTTTTCTTTGTGACAGGGTTTCTCTGTTTAACAGCTCTGGCTGTCCTGGAATTCCGTCTGTAGTCCAGGTTGGCCTCGAACTCATGAAGATCCACCTGCCTCTGTCTCCCAAGTGCTGGGATTAAAGGCATGCGCCACCACTGCCCAGCTTAAAACCTATTTTCTATCAAGGTATTTAGCTGTCAGTTATGTAGCATTTTATGTAGTAAGCAGAGAGGGAAGGGCTACAATCTAAAATGATAAATTTAATTGGGCATGGTGACACACACTTTTAATTTCAGCACCTGGGAGGCAGACCTCTGTGAGTCTGAGACCAGCCTAGTCTATATAGCAAGTTCTGGGTCAACCAAGGATATACAGTAAGACCTTTTCTCAAACTAACAGCACACACGCACAAACACACACATATACTAGATACATGAAATCCTGCCATTAGAGGTTTTAGATTTTTTTTTTCTCTTTGTTTTTTTAACAGGGCTGACAACTGAACCCATGACCTTACCAATGGTAGGCAAGAACTACACCTACAAGATATCGCTTTAGCCTATTTTATCTTTATTTCTTTTGAGACAGGGTTTTACTGTGTAGCTCAGAGTTCCACCTACGTCTGCCTCCCAAGTGCTGTTAAAGGCATGTACCCCCCACCAGGCAACCTAGTTCTTAAGTCAAATATTCTAATGGTACAGGCCCAAATACCCCGCCCCCCCTCCAAACACATAGTAGTTTTTTATTTCCTTCTAATTCTCATTTTTAAATGGAAATGGTAGTACATACCCATTATCCCAGCATGTGAGACTTGGAGGCAGGAGGATGAGAAGTTTAAGAGCAGCTTTAACTGCATACTCAGCTCAAGCATGTCTGGGGCACCTGAGGGCCTGTCAGTAGCTCTCTATATTGAGCATGCCCATTTCTCGTTACCACAGCCTCCACTGACACCAGTCTAACACTAGACAGCTGTCACTAGAGTGCTGTGTGACCAAGGTGAAAAATGAACCGATCAACTGCAGTAACCAAAAGTGGCATCAAAGCGTCAAGTAGCCAATTATGTTTAAAAAAAACATTCTTTTAGGATCCAGGAAGAAAAAGAAAGGGTCACAGGTCTTAGATTTTTATAGTTATATGACTAAACTCTCCAAAGAATGGGGTGGGGTGGTATTTAAGGACTAGATCTAGCACTGATAACAGGGTGAATTTCAGTATCAAGAAACCATCTATCTCAGTGCAGCCAAACAGAAAGTAGAGACCACCGTGCAGTTATGTCTCTATTTAGAACAAGTGGACAGATGTAGTGGTACAGACTTTAATCTTACACATGAGAGGCTGAAGCAGGAGGATAACCTCAATTTCAAGGCTAGCCTGGAGAACATAGTGAGTTCAAGGCAAGCCTGGGCTACAAAATGTGCTCAATAAAAACAAAAGAAAAAATATTTTAAAAATATAGAAAATGCTAAGTCCGTCTGTCTCTGTGTCTCTCTCTCTTTCACACACACACAGAACGAGACAGTGAATTTTATTTTAAATGCCCATTATAACAAATTATTTTCCAAGTATTCCCTATTGTTTACATTGACACTAATTCTTTTTATGTGGGTTTGGAAAGCAAACATCTGTAGTCTTTAAAGCTACATGGGTATTTCAATGAACTACCAAATTCAAAAGAAGTTAGCAGCAATCTTTAAGTACGTTTATCACAAGGAGAGAGAGTACCTTCTTCTAAAATAGTTCTCTTGACACAGCTTCCAATTAAGGTGTTGTAGGCTACTTGATGTCTGATAATATTCAAGATAAGAGGAACCCGGCCAGGGTGCTGAAAGGTGATCTTGCTGACCAGTGTTCCCTGCAGGCTGTGGCCATCTGGAAGAGGAGCATCCTTATTGAGGAAATAGCAGTGCTGCTGACCTGGAAGAGCCTAGGCAAAGAAAAGAACATAAGTGAGTGATATTTGCTTACTCACTGTCCCAAGTCACACACTACCCTGGAGGGGCAGGAGGAACACTAAGGGGGAGAAAAGGGAAGTGGTAAACATCACCTAGATATAGACACATGGAACTCCTTCAGTAACTGATATTAGAATGCCAACTATTTCTCATTTAGCTAAAAGCTATCTGTTTCTAAGGGTACTGTTAAGGTGGATTCCTGAGGTACCTAACACAAAATTATCCCAAAAATTTACATCAGTGGTTCCTAAGAATTATAGAAACTGTATTTTAAATAAGGCATTCTATCTAGTAACAATCCAGCTAGAATTGAAGAGCTTCTATGTTGTATTAACTTAAAACATTCATATGAAAGCCAAGCCCAGATGAGGATCGGAGCCTTTCATAACTTACGTGTGTCAGCATTTGTTCTCCATATGTATTTAAAAGATCCTTTTCTCATTCTAGCACTTAAATGAGCAGGAGCTGAAGAGACAGCTCAGCAGTTAAAGCTCTTGCTGCTCTGACAACTGAGGTTTGGGTCACAGCACCCATTCAAATGACAGTTTACACAATCTGTAACTTGAATTCTAGAGGAAGCTAATACCCTCTTCTGGCCTTCATGGGTGCACAAATGTAGTACACTTAACACACGTGCAGGGGAAACACTCACAGACATAAAAATGGTGTGAGATAAGGTCTCTGTCTTCACACTTGGCCCAAGAAACAAGTCTTTTTAAAATTTTTTTATTTTCTGAGACAGGGTTTCTCTGTGTAGTCCTGGCTGTCCTGGAACTCACTCTGTAGACCAGGCCGGCCTAGAACTCAGAGATTCCCTGTCTCTGCTTCCTGAGTGCCAAGATCAAAGGTGTGTGGCACCATGCCCTCAAAAAACAATTCTTAACATCTTTTAACCTTCTAAAAGCTCAAGATAGCATTTTCAATTCTGATTAAAGCTTTAGTGGGTTTTTTTTTTCCTTTTTCTTTTTCCCGAGACACAGTTCTCTGTATAGACTTGGTTGTCCTAGACTCAATTTGTAGAACATGCTGGCCGCACAGAGATCTGGCTGCCTCTGCCTCCCTCAGTGCTGGGATTAAAGGTGTGCACTGTGGCCGAGCCCAGCTCAAGCTTGGTTGGTTGGTTTTTCCTTTTATTTTTTTGAGAAAAGGTTTTGCTAAATACACAGCCCAAGTTGGCCTCTTAAGTCAAGGGAATCCCTAAGCCTGTGCCACCAGTCCTGGCTTTCTCTGAAGACATCTCAGCATGCATAGTCATGGCAGTCTAAGAGGACTGGTTTAAGATGATGCTCTGCTAAGTTCAATATCAGCCTGGGTCACATGAGAATGTACCTAGAGAAAAAAGGAAGGAGGACAAAAGAGAATGCTCTTGGGCAACAGCCACTTGCTTCTCTTCCAGAGGACCCAGGTTCAGTTCCCAGCACCCACATGGCCACTTACAAGTGCCTACAACTCCAGTTCAGATGACTTCTTCAGCCACCAGGCATGCATGTGGTGCATATACTTACATACAGGCAAAACACTGGTGCACATAAACATAAATAAATAGGTATACACCGAAATGTACATGGTTGCATCTTAACGCAAAAGCTCATTCCCTTTTACTTTAGTATGTTTCAGGTGACTTTTTCCTCCAACTGAGGATGATTAAACAATCTGAAACCAAGTTATCAGACCTCACTAATGCTCTTAAGTGGCCAACATTGTTCTGATCCACGGGGCCTACTTACAGCATAAAATCGCATGTTGTGATTCAAGGGTAGTGGGTCAGGATCCTTTGACAGCTCAAATTGAGTGATGAGTTCATAGAGGGGTATATAAGTTGGTGGAGTCTCAAACACAGGGATTCCTAAAAATACAAAGACTGATTATAACGATCATGTTGAGTTCAAAATAGTGACAGCTCGCTTCTCCTTTTATGGTTTTTCTATTTATCCACCCACATATTCTAAAAGTACTTACAAAGTACTTAATAGTATTTACCTAGTATCTCTATTCATCTATACTTCTTTGAGGCCTAAAAGACTGCAAGTTGTTTAAGATAATCTGAAGTTTCTCAATCACATTTATTACAAGTAAGTTCTATCTTAGTGGCTAACACCTACCTTTATTACAGTTTATTACAAGTAAGTTTTATCTTCGTGGCTAACACCTACCTTTATTACAGTTTGGCAAACATTTTTAAAAAACAGAGCTTACCTGTGCAGTTCTGCAGTTTCTGAACAAATGCTTTAGACACTGGTATTGGCTGGGGAAATTTCAAGAAGAAACAAGCGGGAAGATCAACACTGTTGGCACTAGTGACTGCAGAGAAAGAAGGGGTCCTTAAAAAAAAGGAGGGGGGGGAAATTTTCTAAATTTTCTATTTTGAAAACTATGAACATCTTTTCTTAGGCATGTATATATTACATAGACCCATAAAGTCTATTAAAAGCTCATTTTTCTACTATGCTTATCACAATTTCAATATACATCATCTTGTTAATTATGAAGTACTTAATAAAATATCTGTAATCGGGCTCAGGGTCTAGGTCAGCATGAGGTTGCTTCTCGTGTGCAGCTCTAGGTTTAATCCCCAGTACCAAAGCCAGAAGCAAAATCCAGTTAGTTTATTAAGAGCAAAGAATGTGATTTATAGGAGATGCTGACACAGCTTGGTGGTTAGGAACACTATCTGGTATTCTAAAGGACCAGTATTTGACTCCCAGTACACACATGGCAGCTTATACCACTGTAACTTTAGCTCCAGGGGATCTGATGGGCTCTTCTAGTCTCCAAGGGCCCCAGGCACAAAGATGGTACACAGGCACACATGCAGGCAAAACACATGTATGCAGAATTTAAAAAGTAAATTAATTAAAAACAAGCTTATAAAAGTATGTGTTCTGTGAGCAGATGCTAAATAGACGATAAAAGAGGAATGAGTGGATAGAAGCAAAAGGACAATATAGAGAAACCCAAGTAAGAGGAAAAAGCCAAGCATGTTTCATACTGAGTTTGAGGCTAAACAACGAGCTTTGCTACTTTAAAACTATGCTTGACTTACCACTTGTTGTCAGCTGGGTGTGACCCCATAATTAATGGGGCAATTGGGAGTTTGTGCATAGCAGAGGTTCCTTCAATTGTTACTGATGCATTCATGCCCAAAGATCGAGGAACTGGGAATAGAGAAAAAAAACATTCTTCCTCATAATGCAGATGATAAGATTGCAACACTAAAGAACAAACAATAGACAGGAATGGTGGTCCTGTGTCTGTAAACCCAGCATTCTGGAGAAAGAGGAAAGAAAATGAATCTAAATTAGAGGCCTCTCTGAACTACTAGGTTAGACCTAGTCTCAAAAACAGAACAAAACACAAGGGGAAAGAGGCCAGCCAGAAGGCCGAGGGAAGATCACAAGTTCAGGACCAACAAGGGCTACAGGGTGAGTTAGACACCTGCCTGAGGAGCAAGACCTTACTACTTTTCAGAAGAACCAAAATAACACAACAACCAACAACTACAATGTTAAAACAAAACTAAATGAAACAAAAGAAAAGCCCTGTATTATCAATCACAGTTAATCCAGATATTCTAAATTCCACAAAATTTAGAAAGTCTGCAAGCTTGAGCTCAAGAGGGCCAGGGTTCAATTCCCAGCACCCACATAGCAGATAACAGCTGTTTGTAACTACAGTTCTAGGAGATGTGACAGGCTCATATAGACACACATGCAGGCAAAACATCAATGCACATGGAAAAAAAAGGAAAAAAGGCAGGTTGAGTAAACCATGAAGAGCAAGCCAGCAAGCATTCCTCCATGGTCACTGCATCAGTTCCTGAGCTCCCCAAAGAAAACCAATTAACAACCCCCCCCCCAATCCAAAAACACTATGTTCTACAGGCAATCAGCATTACTTTCTGCTAATGATTGAACCAATGTAGCAACCAATGTAGCCCAAGGTTTTGGGGGGCGGGGGGCTTAAAGAGCTCACTATCAATATTCACTTTCACTCACAACTTCACAATATATTTAAATGGCTTATAATTACAGGATAAAGACTATAACTGAAGTTATATGAGGTCAAATAAAGTGCTGGGCTAGTTCCTCTGCTCTTGGCTGTATTAGTCCAAACACAAGTCAAGCGTGGTGGTCCACACCCAGGAACCAAGAGGAACAGAAGTCCCAAGTCCACCATAGGTTACATAACAGGTCTGAGGCCAGTTGACTCCTCACCCCACCCAACCCCTGCCACCCCCCCGCTGGGGCTACATGACATCCTGTCTCAAAATAACAAAAACAACAAGTTAAACACAAAGTGCCATTTATTGCCACAGTTTTAGCCACATTTATTTATTTGTTTGTTGTTTTTTCATTTATTTATTTGATCACTGGGAGACTGTCACAACATAGCTTAAATTAGCCTTCAGGTAATAAGGAAATCTGGTTACTTTGTCTATAATCTGTATTTCATCATTAACTCACTTACTAAGCTACTATTGTGCACACACACACACACAGAGGCTTAAGTACATACACATGTATATATGTGAGGAACACACACATACACATATATGGATATGGGAATATGATATATGTTTGTGTTATATCTGGTACACAATATAAAAGAAAGGAAAATCATTTAAAAGTACCAAATTATGAATATTAGTGAAGGTGGTTGGGCACTCAAATTTTACAAATATTCTTAACACATTGGAGAAAGCTGAGCATAGCGATGAATACCTATAACACCAGCACTTAAAGAGGTTGAGGTCACCCTGTCACAACTCAACACAACTAGCTGAGTATGGCAGCTCACACCTATAACCTCCATTCTTGGAAGGCTGAAGTGGCGTGTATGCTCGAGCACTATGCTATAGGTTTGAGAGCCAGCCTGCCTTACATGACGAGTTCCCAGACAGCTAGGTGACAGAAAGAGAGCTGTCTCAAAGTAGAAGAAAAACAACAACAAACACTTACCATTCTTTTCATGCAAAATAATAGGAGATGCAGTCTTATCATCCAGCAGGTCAGAAGGAGAGGCATAGTATTTCAGATTCATTAAATGACCTACCATAAATGAAACTTATTAATTAATGCATCCTTATTAATAAATTCACATTTAAATAAACATTCACACAAGTTGTAGTGGTGCTCACCTATACTCTTGGCACTTGGAAGGGACAAAAAACAGCTAAGAGTCTTGACTATATGAAACTTTATCTCAAACTAACAAAAGGCTGGAGGTAGCTCAGTGGAGCGTGCTTAAATCCCTAATAACTCTCCCACAACTCACACCCAAACACACACACACAGTGTTTGGTAGCTCACACTAGCCTGGGATTACAGGAGGAATTCCAGGCTGTGTTATATAGTAAGTTCAAAACCACCTTGGGAGACAGTGAAACACTGACTCAACCGTAAAAAAAAAAAAAAAAAAAAAAGTGGGAGCCCAGTGTATTAGCGCACACCTTTAATCCCAGCACTTGGGAGGCAGAGGCAGGTGGATTGAGGCCAGCCTGGTCTACAAAGCCAAGGCTACACAGAGAAACCCTGTCTCAAAAAACCAAAAAAACCAAAAAGTGGGTAGAAATGTAATTCAGTCGATAGCGCATTTGCTGAGCACACCGGAGACCCTGGGTTTGAGCCCAACCACTGCAAAAAACCCAGAACATGGGGCTGGAGAGAAGGCTCAACAGTTAAAAGCACAGGCTATTTTCCAAGAGGACACAGGTTCAACTCCCAGCATCCATCAGGTGGCTCACAATCAAGTGCAATTCAAGCTCCAGGGGATGGAATGCCCTCTCCTGGCCTCTATGAAGACAGTATAACAGACATCCTATACAAAAAAAAAAAAAAAAAAAGCCCATACACATTTAAAAAAAAAGAAGAAAAGGCAGAAATGGTAGCCCACATCCATAAACCCTATGAGGTGGAGGCAAGAGAACCGGAAGTTCAGGACCACATGCACATAATGAGATTGAGATCAGCCTCAGCTACAGGAGAGTTCTTTTCTTTTTTTTTTTTTTTTAGACAGGGTTTCTCTTGTAGCCCTGGCCTCACTTTGTAGACCAGGCTGGCCTCAAACTTACAGAAATCGGCCAGCCTCTGCCTCCCAAGTGCTGAGATTACAGGTGTGCATCACTGTGCCCGACTGAGACTTTGTCTTTAAAAATCATGGGCTAGAGAGATGGCTCAGAGGTTAAGAGCACTACTGCTCTTTCAGAGAACTTGAGTTCAATTCCCAGCAACCACATGGTGGTTCAGAACCTTCTATAATGGGATCTGATGCCCTTCCGGGCATGCATGAGTACATGCAGACAAAGCACTCAAAAATAATTAAATTTTTTAAGTCACATTTTTAGGGGGTATGGTGGCACATACTTTTAATCCCAGCACACAGGAGGCAGAAGGCAGATCTCTGTGAGCTGAAGGCCAGCCTGGTCTACAAAGAAAGTTCCAGCACAGCCAGAACTGTCTGGAAAAACCAAAAAGGGAAGGGTGTTACATTTCTATAAGCCTATACGCAAGGAAAAAAAAAAATCAATAGGGCCAGTGAGCTAACTTAGCAGATAAGGACATTTGCCCCCAAGTCTGACAACTTGAGTTCTCAGGGACCTATTATCTCTAAGGACAGAACTGATTCCCATGAAGTGTCCTCTGAGGTCCCCATACTTAGCATACACAGATGTGCACCCATACCCACACACAAGTAAATGTAATAAAATAAATAAAAAAGAACTGCATAGGGGCTGGAGAGATGGCTCAGCAGTTAAGAGCACTGACTGCTCTTCCAGAGGTCATGAGTTCAATTTCCAGCAACCACATGGTGGCTCACAACCATCTATAATGTGATCTAATATCCTCTTCTGGTCTGCAGGTGTACATGCAGGCAGAGCTCTGTATACATAATAATAAATAAATAAATCTTAAAAAAAAAGAACTGCATAGATGTAAAAAGTCATGTTCTAAGCCAATTTATGAAATATGACAAATTGATTCTGGAATATTGATTCTGGAAACATATTTCACAAAAATAAAGGGAGAAAGCAAGTATTAACATCTTAGAAATCATTACACACTAATGGTAATTTTCTCATTGAGCTTATGTCTTCATAATGAATTCAAATGAATTCAAAATCAATTCCCTCGTGGCTGGGCAGGTGGTTCAGTGGTGGAATGCCTGGTCTAGCATGCACAAAGCTCTGGTTTTGATGCCCAGCACTATATAAGAACAACAAAAAGGCAGTAAGAGTGTGGGAGGGATGGGTGAGTGGGTGAGAGTATTTGCCATGCAAGCACAAACACCTGAGTTGGGATCCCATCACTCAGGTAAAAGTCAGGCATGGCACTGCACACAAGCACTCTCAGCACTGCGTAGGGTAGGAACTGGAAGGTGACTGGCACTTACTAGCTGCCAGTCCAGGTCCAAGAATAAGGCAGAGTGGGGAACAGGACACCTGTCATCCTCTGACCTCTACATAAAAAGTGCACACCACGCTCACATAGATCTTAAAAGTGACCTTTAAACTCAGTCTAGATGTTTTCTAAATAATAAAGATAGGATGACATACCCCCACTCCGAGGAGTAAGATAGCCAACACTTCCATGAAGAATCTTATCCAAGGGAGTAGCGTTAGTTGCTTTCCTACAAGACAAATATATGATCTGTGTGTGACTGAACTCAGCACCTGACAGTTGCAGTCAACCGTTTGATACTAAGTTAAGCTCACACAAGTTTTATAATACTATCAAAACGACTACCTTGTAATTGCACATGTGAAGTGCATTTCATCTTCAATAAAAGGGCTATTTTCCAGAAAACATCAGTATGTAATGTAGTAAAAAGTAAAGCTAACCCAGGTATGTACATTCCCATAATTCTGTATAGCCGGAAGGGTTGACAATGGTGCATCCCACATGTCAGCTAGCCTGGGTGTCCTAGAGACACTCTATTCCAAATTAATAAAAAAACACACTGTTTATCAGATAATGAATCCACATTTGAAAATATTTCAGATAAAGTCTATGGAATAACAACCAACAACTCAGTGATATTTGAGTTATCTTTCAATTATCAATGAATTTCTGAATAAACATACTCAGAAAAAGCATGTAATAATCATCTGGGAAGCAACAGCAAATGACAGGTGTGTATAATACAGACATACACTGCACAGTTATATGCAGACATACGTAATCACATGTACCCATAGCACACCTGTAAATGTAAAAATCAAGATGGTAAAAATGCCCTGGATGAGAAACTAAAGAGAGCACGGAATGGCTTCTTCAGCCAGTCTTACCAGTACATAATTGCCATTTTAGAAAGGTCCTGTTCTAAGGATTGGAGAGCCAAATACATTTTAGTCTTCAGTTTGCTAGAGTAGAAGAGGAGAAAATGAGCTAAACAGCTGAAAAATTAAGTACATACAAGTACTGCTAAGGGCCAGGCATGGTGGCGCACACCTTTAATCCCAGCACATGAGAAGCAGAGGAGGCAGATCTCTCTGAGGTCAGGGCAGCCTGAGATTACTCAGTGAGACCCTGTCTCAAAACAACAACAAAACCAGAAGGTATGACATAGAAGCCCTCAAGGGTTGGAAGCAAATAAAATGGTTTACACCTTTAAAAAAAGTTAAAAATCACAAAGCCACACCAGGCCTCTAGCAATCAGGAGGCAGATCTCTGTGAATTTGAGGCCAGCCTGTTTGGTCTACACAGTGAGTTCCAGGATAGCCAGGGCTACACAGTGAGACCCTGTTATAAAAAGCAAAACTAACTAAATAAAATAATACAGACAAACACACACACAGCTGGGCATTGCATCATATGCCTATTGTAATCATTCCATGTAGGATAAAACAATTCAGGTCTATCCTCAACTACATATTGAGGTCAAGGCTGGGCTACTATACTTTTTTCCCTCTTAAAAGCAAAGTTTATTTTAGAACTGCCATAGCTCATATTTATTTCCTTTTAAAAGGACCAAGCAGTTTAGTAGAATCCCAGGTAGGTTAAAATGAAAACGGGAAGCCAGCCCCATATCCTGGAAATCAACACAATGAAACTTCTCAATAATTGTATTCTGTCTTCTCAAATTTTAAGTCATTAAAAGCAGACAATGTACATTTCAGATGTATACCTTAGGAAATAGAAAAAATAAAATACTTTAGGGACTAGAGAGATGACTCCATGGAAAGAGTACTAACTGCTCTCCCAGAAAACACAAGTTCATTCCCAGCACCTACAAGGTCGCTCACAACCACCTGTTACTCCAATTCTAAGATATCTGGCCTATTTTGGCCTCCACAGGCACAGAGCTGATACATAGAAATACATATGGGTCAAAACAAACAAAAAGACAAAAATAACAAAAAAATCCATATACAAAAATTTAAAAATAAAAAATACTTAAAGTCAGAAGCTAAACTATAGATTATAGTATGAATGGAAACCAGGAGTAAACATACAGCAGAAAAATAAGAAAATGACTTATACTTTTTTCCAAAATGGAAAATATAAATGAATAAATGGTAAAATTACTTACTTGTCTCCTGGAAGGTTATACAGATTAACAAGACCCTTAAGGTGCTTAGAAAATTCATCAAAATTCTTGTCTCTATAGGAAGTTCAATAAGATGGGGGGAAATACAACAAGAAATTATTATTTTAATCTACAATAACAACAACAACAACAAAGATGGCTATATTAAACTGATTTTAATATTCCCATAAGTTTAGGGTTTTCTGGGGGGGGGGGCGGCGGCGGGGTTATGACAGGGTTTCTCTGTAGCTTTGGCTGTCCTAGAATTCGCTCTATAGACCAGGCTTGGCTTCAAACTCATAAAGCTCGGCCTGCCTCTGCCTCCCAAGTGCTGGGATTAAAGGTCTGTGCCACCACTGCTCAGCTCCCCTTTAGTTTTATAGTCAATTAAGAATAGAAAAAAGACAGGGAGGCAGACGCAAGTGGATCACTGTGAGTTCAAGGCCAGCCTGATTTACAAAGCCGGTGCAGAACAGCCAAGCCTACACAGAGAAACCCAGTCTCAGGGGGAAAAAAAAGAATAGACAAAAGAAAATGGGGCAGGAGAGATGGCTCAACAATTAAGAGTGTTGGCTGCTTGACCTGAGTTCTTAGCACTCCATCCTACAACTGTATGTAATTCTAGTTACAAGGCACCTGATACCCATCTTTTTTTTTTTTTGGTTTGGTTTTTCAAGATAGGATTTCTCTGTGTAGCCCTGGCTGTCCTGATGTGCTGGACTCATTTTGTAGACCTGGCTGGCCTCACGGATTAAAGGTGTGTGCCCTGATACCGTTTTTTGGACTCCACAAGCACTACCTGCTTATGGTGCAGACAAAACATGCACATGGTCCAGACAAATTCATACACATAAAATTTAAAGACTGAAAACAAGAGAGCTCAGTAGTTAAGAGCACTCGCTGATCTTCCAGAGACCTAAGTCCAATTCCCAGCACCCACATGATGCCTCACAACCATCTATAATGGAACCCAACGCCCTCTTCTGGCATGCAGGCATATATATATGCAGAAAGAGCACCCCTACACATAAAATACATAAATAAATCATTTCCTCAGGAAACAAACAAGTAGATCTCTCTGGATTTGAGGCTAAGCTGGTCTAGAGTGTGAGTTCCAGGACAAAGAAGCCAGGCGGTGGTGGCGCACGCCTTTAATCTCAGCACTCGGGAGGCAGAGGCAGGTGGATCTCTGTGAGTTTGAGGCCAGCCTGGTCTACAAAGTTAGTCCAGGATGGCCAAGGCTACACAGAGAAACCCTGTCTTGAAAAAACAAACAAACAAACAAACAAACAAACAGAAAAACCCAAAAGCAAATAAATAAATAAATAAATAAAATTTTAAAAAAAGAAAGAAAAAAAGAAAAAAGAAAAAGATGGAAACAAAAATTGTAAGTCAAAAGGCAGTGGAGTTTCGTGGTATATTCCTATCAACACTCTAGAACCTGAGGCAGGGGGACTGTGAGAGGAGGAAGCTGAGGCAGGGGACTGTGAGAGGAGGAATCAGCAAGAGGATTGAGGAGTGTGAGTCCATGACCAACCTGAGCTGTGGAGCAAAACATGGTGTCAAAGATAAAGAGGGAGTCGAAGGACGGAACCATGAACCTAATTTAAATGAATCATGGTTTTCTTTTTATCTTCCCCTCTTTTTAATATGTGACTAAGACTAGGTCCACATAAAACATATCTGATTAAAAATGTAATAATGAGAGTTACATGAACTGGAAAGACAGACGGCAGTCATATGCAACCTACAAGCAAGATGACAATACTGGTTATTCTAGAAGCTAATCACATACTACAAAATATTCCTGTGTTCAGCTATACCACAGAATAATGAATATATCAGTGTGTTGTTTGGTTGTTTCTTTAATCCCAATATTCAGGCTTAAAATTGCATCCAAATGAACTTTTGTGGATTAGAACTCAGAATGCAACACATGGTAAGAGCAGAAAGGAAAAAGGAATCGTCACATTTAACAACTCTCTGTTTTCCAACCTTATTTTGTTCGATTGTTTATTTTGTTTTTTGAGACAAGGTTTCTCTGTGTAGCCCTCGCTGCTTTTCAGTCTTAAAAGAAAATGGACCTATAACAAACTAAACATCACAGTGATGCTAGATACTTTATCCTCCTTGCTGTAAGCATTTAAGCTCAACAGCCCAGGGCCAGTAAAAATAAAGAAACAGGAATAGGAGCAAGATATATTCCTTAACGTGCCTCTTTTTTTTTTTTTTTTTTTTTTTTTTTTGGTTTTTCGAGCCAGGGTTTCTCTGTGTAGCCTTGGCCATCCTGGACTCACTTTGTACACCAGGCTGGCCTCAAACTCACAGCGATCCACCTGCCTCTGCCTCCCGAGTGCTAGGATTAAAGGCGTGAGCCACCACGCCCGGCTAAGATTTATTTATTATGTATACAGTATGCATCAGATCACATTATAGATGGTTGTGAGCCACCATGTGGTTGCTGGGAATTGAACTCAGGACCTCTGGAAGCACAGTCAGTGCTCTTAACCGCTGAGCCATCTCTCCAGCCCCTCTTTTTTTTTTTTTTTTAAAGATTTATTTATTAGCTGGGCATGGTGGCTCACGCCTTTAATCCCAGCCCTCGGGAGGCAGAGGCAGGCAGATTGCTGTGAGTTCGAGACCAGCCTGGTCTACAAAGCAAGTCTTGCTAACACAGAGAAACCCTGTCTCGAAAAACCAAAAAAGATTTATTTATTATTTATACAGTTTTCTGCCCGCCACAAGAAGGCACCAGATCTCATTACAGGTAGTTGTGAGCCACCATGTGGTTTCTGGGAATTGAACTCAGGATCTTTAGAAGAGCAGATAGTACTTTAACTTCTGAACCATCTGGCCAGCCTCTTTAACATGCTATTTTCCTTCTTTCTTTCTTTCTTTCTTTTTTAAAGATTTATTTATTTATTTATTAAGTATACAGTGTTTTTCCTGCATGTACACCTGCAGGCCAGAAGAGGGCACCAGATGTCATTATAGATGGTCGTGAGCCACCATGTGGTTGCTGGGAATTGAACTCAGGACCTCTGGGAGAACAGCCAGTGCTCTTAATCTCTGAGCCAGCTGTCCAGCCCCTAACATGCTATTTTCATGTGTACTGTGACTAAAAATATGAGGTAAAGGTAGCTTTCATTCTAAATTTAATGCTTCCAAACAGTTTACAAATTAACGCTAGAATACCACCAAGTCCTAAGTTAATACCATCTTCTACTCCAGGTGACAGCTGGAGATACTCTTTCATTCTGGAGTGTTTTGATTACACATTTTTTATTACAAATTCAGCGAAATCGTTACCTGTAATGAGAGTTGTGTAATTTTGTTTTCCTTAAAAACACAGTACTATTATGGGAATATGTTTTAGTTTTAATCCCAGGTATGAGGATAAAGGGCTGCCTTATGACAGCTGACTATGATTTGCCTCACACTCTAGCAGCAGGTTTTGCCAGCTGCAGATAGTTTCTGCAAGTGACATTTGGGACTCTGGAACTCTTCAGAGGGTATGAAAATGGTAGGGCCCTGAGAAAAGGGGTTGCTGTTGGTGGCTGGCTGATGGTTGGATGCTGTTGGTTGCAGTGTGTCAAGAAGAAATTAGATACCCTGACAGCAGAGATCAAACTTGCCCCAAGGAACTTGATGCCCCTAACCAGCAGGAAGCAGGCTAACGATACATTTGCCACTTTTCCCTCTATCCTTTCATCTAGTGCTGGGGAGTTGAAAGGGAAGAAGTAAAAGAGTGGGGAAGGGAGGAAGAGAGAAAGTAACCCACAAAGTAGCAAACAGCGATTACAGTTACATGCTATATTTTATATTACCACCTTTTGTTTTATTTAGTTATGTATTTACTTTTATTTTATTGCATTGGTATTTTGCTTGCATACATGTCTGTCTCTGTGAAGGTGTCAGATCCCCTAAAACTGGAATAACAAACAGCTGTGAGCTGCCATGTAGGTACTGGGAATTGAACCTTGTCTTCTGGAAGAGCAGCCAGTGCTCTTAACCATTCAACTGAGCCACCTCTCCAGCCCCGCAGTTTGTTTGAGATAGGGCAGTACTATGTAGCTCAGGCTAGTCTGATATCATGTAGCCCAAAGCTTAACTTGCAGCAATTCCCCAACATTGGTTGCTGGGAAGCTGGGAATGACTACAGATATATACTACCAACATGTCTGACCGTATTACAGGGTTTTTTTTTTTTTTTTGGTTTGGTTTGGTTTTGGTTTCTCAAGCAGAGTTTCTCTGGAAAGTCCTGGCTGCCCTGGAATTCGATCTGTAGACCAGGCTGGTCTCAAACACAGAGATCCACCTGCCTCTACCTCCCAAGTGCTGGGAATAAAGGTAAGCACAACTTCCCCCAAGGCTGCATTAGCTTTTAAAAGATGAGTGCAGACCTGGCTCAGCAGGTGAAAGCACTGGCTGTTCTTTTTTGTTGTTGGTTGGTTTGTTTTTTCAAGACAGGGTTTCCCTGTGTAACCATGGTTGTCTCGGACTCACTTTATAGACTATGCTAGCCTCGAACTCACGGAGATCCATCCGATTGCCTCTGCCTCCCAGAGTGCTAGGATTACAGGTGTGCACCCCAGTACTAGGTGACTGTTCTTATAGAGAACCCAGGTTTACTTCCCAGTACCTACATGGTGGCTCACAGACACATAGGTGGTGAACATTCATACATGTAGGCAAAAATACTCAAATACCTAAGATAAAATAAATCTAAAAAACAAACATTTCAAAAGTTGAAATTTGATATATTTAGCCATAAGTACAATAAACTGCTAATAGAGAGGCCTAAATATAAAACCTATTTCCTCAAAGTGAAAAATCTAATACATCCACAGGTAGCATCCATTATGTTCAGTGTTCAAAACAAAACTGAACTCCCACAAATTACCAGAAAGTCTTAAATCTGGGTTTAAATTTAAACATGTGAATCACACTCAATTCAAAGGGAAAAATCAAGATAGTAGGAAAGGCAACCAATGGATAAGACTGTCATCAAGCCTACTACTTTAATCTTAATTCTTTTTTTTTTTTTTTTAAGATTTATTTACTTGTTTTATGTATATAAGTACAATGTCTTCATGCACACCAGAAGAGGGCATCAGACCCTATTACAGATGGCTGTGAGCCACTATGTGGGTGCTGGGAATTGAACTCAGGACCTCTCCAAGAGCAGCCAGTGCTCTCAACCCCTGAGCCATCTCTCCAGCCATGTCTTAATTCTTAACTTGATGGGATATAGAATCACCACGGAGACAGTCTCTAGGCATATCTGTATGGGATTATCTAAGTTAGATCAACTGAAGTGGCAAGACCCATTCTAAGATATGGGTGGTACCATAGGGGGAAAAAAAAGAAAAGAAAAACCAAAGAAAGAAAAGAAAAAAGAAAGAATTACAAAGCAAAAGAGGGACTGTGGCGCAAATACCTTTAATGTCAACACTGGGGGAACAGAGACAAGGTTTCTCTGTATAGCCCTGGCTGTCCTCAAACTCCCTGCTCTGTAGATCAGGCTGGCAGCAAACTCAAGAGCTCTATTGGCTTCCTTAGTGACGGAATTAAAGCCAGGTGCTATATACCATGCCTAAAGTTCTATTTACTTTTGATCCACAAAGAATCCCTATTAGTACTTCTTTTTTCTGTTTCTGTTTTTGTTTTTCAAGACAGGGTTTTTCTGTGTAGCCTTGGCTGTCATGGACTCACTTTGTAGACCAGGCTGGCCTTGAACTCACAGCAATCCTCCTGCCTCTGCCTCCGGAGTGCTGGGATTAAAGGCGTGCGCCCCTGCCTATTAGTACTTCTAACCCAGTTGTGATTTTGTCCTGCAGGACATTTGACAATGTGTGTATGCATATGAATGTGTATGTGTGTATACACCTGCATATACACATAGATACATATATACAAAAATACACAATTATATATATGTGTGTGTATACAGTTTTCTTTGGTTTTTGTGGTGCTGGAAGAAACTGAACCCCAAGGTCTTAGACACTAGGCTCATGCCCCACTGCTAAGCTACTTCTCCAGTTCCTATACATAATACACAATTGAGTGGATACTACTGGCAACTACAAAGGGAGAGGCCAGGAATGCTGTTAAATATCCTACATTTAGCAAAGAAATGCCAGTAAGGATGGGCAAGTGATGCACACCTGTGATCTTAGTACTTAGGAGGAGGAGGAGGAGGCATGAGATCAGGAGTTCAAGATTATCTGAGCTACATAGTGAGTATGTGCCCAACATAGACTGCGTGAGACAGTCTCAAAAAGATCTCACACACACACACACACACACACACACACACACACACACACACACGGCATGGGTATTGGTACACGCCTATAATCATAACATTCCAGAGGCAGAGGCAGGTGGATCTATGTGTGAGTTTGAGGCCAGCCTGATCTAGCCAGCCTAGGCTACATGAAGCCATATCGCAAGTTACAAACAAACAAACAAAAAGCCATATGAACACAAACAGAAACAGACAGAAAAAGGCTAGTCAAGAAAATAAATTCATAACCGGGCAGTTGGCAGTATATGCCTTTAACCCCAGCACTCTAAAGGCAGAAGCAGGCAGAGCTCCGAATTTGAGGCCAGCCTGGTCTACAGAGTGAATTCCAGACAGCCAAGGCTACACAGAGAAAACTTGTCTCGGGGGAAAAAAAGATTCACAAGTGCACGTTATAAAGAACAGCAATGGCATATACCTTTAGGCTGAACTACTTAGGAAGCTGAAACACGATGATGCAGATTTCTGAGCCAGACTAGACTCTAAAACAAGACCCTCCACCCACTTCCCTCCAAAGAAAAACAGGTTATCTGTCAGTGCCAAGAAACATCAATATTATCTGCTTACCTTAACTGCTGTACAAGCTCTGGACAGCTCTGAAATCAAAGAATTTATGTTAAAGCATTAGACTAATGAACAGAATTGAAAACATCGAAAGTTTTGTATTAATAGCACATGCTTTAAAACAAAAACAGTAAAGCTACAGAAAGCCCTTATATGGAGATACTAAAAGCTGAGTGTGTACGTTCCTGGAGGCCATTTTGTCTTCCTCTATCACTCCCCTTCACATGTTCTAAGACAAGGTTGCTGTTGAACCTGGAGCTTAGTCTGGGACTTGGTTTCCGGAGGCTAGCTAGCCAGCAAGCACCCAGGGCCTGCCTGGCCCCGTCCCAGCAGCCTCTACCCAGTCCTGGGTTAGAAACACCCTTTACATGGAGCTAAGGGTCTGAACTGAGGTCCTGATGCTTGTACCGCAAGTACTTTACTCAGAGTCATAGTGCTAGCCGCTCAAAAAGCCCTTTTCTGTTTGTGAACCATGCACGTGAGTGAGATACTAAAAAATCAAAGCAAGTGAAACCATTTACAAAGGAGTCATTAGTAGTTTGTTTAAACATTAGGATCTCTCTTCAGCATCATCCCTGGAATCTATATGGAACTGCTTAGTTATACTTCACATCCATTTCTATTATAGGATTTTTCATATTATCTGTCTTGTTTATAATCACCTTTGATGGGAAGTCAAAGAGTGTTTCTGTGTCCTGAGCATTTATTGTTTAACCCAAGGTCTAGTTTGTCGGTATGAAATGAAAAGGGTTCCTATGGTGCTTCCACCCAACAAAACCCTTGCATGATGTCAGAGAAGAAGGACCCGTTCCTCTAACTGTATTCTAAAACTACCAAATGTAGGCCATCACATCACCTCTACAGTGGCTCACGAAAAAAACCTATAAGCCAAGCTATACAGACTCCAGTAATTCATGTTTAACCATGCTCCTATGTAAAGCCCAGAGACCCCAGTGAAACAGACACGTACCACAGGATTCTCCCCATGGTGAGCCACTTTTACATCACAAAGCTGTCCTGCAGGGTCTAACTGTGCTTCCACATAGAACATATCTGACGTGATGTAACATTCAGTGCCACTGGCACTGAGATGAGAGCCCAGTCTAGCAAGAACAAATCAAAACAAAAATTAATAAAAGACACATAATAAAGCTACCCAAAATTAGCACTGTATTGCACATTTCTGCCCATAGATAAGATTACATACCCATTCTGTCTGGCTATTGATTCCAAACGATCAGTCATTGCTGGCAAAGATGTTACTATGAAAAGATAGAGGGAGGAGGAGAAAAGAAATTCATAAAGAATATTCTAAATAAATGAGTGTATCTATCCTTCCAAATCCATAAACATATTAAATAGTTCAGATGCTTACAACCCACAGCAAGGTTGTTCTTAAGGCTTTCCTCTGACCTGGTGATCGGGTGAGGGACATGGTAACACGGTGCCAGGGTAAATAAGCAGTAAGAGCACAGGGAGACTGTGATGCTTACTCTTCATTGTCAGCTGGACTAGACTTACAAGCACTTGGGAGACGTGCTTTTGTGCATGTCTTTGAGGGTGTCTCTAAAGAGGGCTAACTGAGGAAGTAAGACACACTCTAGATATGGGTAATTAGGAGTCCTGGACTGAGCCAGGCCCTCTGGGTGCACGGCTAAAATCCCAGCACTTAGGGAGGCAGAGGCAGGAAGATCACTGTGAGTTCGAGGCCAGCCTGATTTACAAAGTGAGTCCTGACAACCAAGGCTACACATGGAAACTCTGTCTGGAAAAACCAAAATAATAATAACAAAATAATAATAATAATAATAACAACAACAATAATGGGGGGGGGGGCCGGCTAGAGAGATGGCTCAGAGGTTAAGAGCACTGGCTGGTCTTCCAGAGGTCCTGAGTTCAATTCCCAGCAAGCACATAGTAGCTCACAACCATCGATAATAGGATCTGATGCCCTCTTCTGATATGCATGTGATCTAGTGCCCTCTTCTGATCTTCTGGTATGCTGGCACACACGCAGGCAGAACACTGTTTACATCATCAATCAATCAATCATTTAAAAAAGAAAAAAAAGTCCTGGACTGAATACAAAGACAAAAGAGAGGTGAGCTGAACACCAGCACTCATCATGGAATCTGACTGCAGGCACAATGTGACCTGACCAGCTGCCTCACCTCTGACTGCCATGCCTTCACTCAAACTGTAAGGCAAAAACCAAACCTTCTTTCCTCCCTTGAATTGCTTTTACTGAGTATTTGATCACAGAAGTAAGAAAATCAGCCAATATAAACATCTACTTGAAAAATTATGCTGCCTGCTGTGGTAGCACCTGTTTTTAATCCCAGCATTCAGGAGGCAGAGGCAGACCTGAATCTGAACCCAAGAGTTTGAAGCCAGCCTGGTATACAGAGTGAGTTCTGGGACAGCAGGAACTATATAGAGAAACTGTCTCAAAACATAATAAACAAATAAAATAGAAAGAAAGAAATATTATGGGGCCAAGCCAGTTTTTCTAGCACACACCTATGAGGATCATTAACTAACACTTGGGGAACAGAGGCAGGAAGAACAAGAAGATTTCAAGGCTTTTGCTACATAGTGAAATCCTGTCTCAAAGCCCACACAAGGGGCGGGGGGCGGGGAATATAAACACCAGCCATGGCAATGCAGACCTACTAAGCCAGCTCTGGCCTTCATTATGTAATTTCCAAGTCAGACTCAAGCAAAAAACAAAACCAAAACCAACAAACCATCAAACATAAACCACAAAAAGCCCCATAAAAACTTAGAATAGCAACACTACTGACCTATGTTTTTCTCCTTTTTATTACTTATTAGGGACATTTTGGTCTGCCTGGATTATATGCAGCCCTGTCTCAAAAGGGGGATGGGGAGTAGCTAGAGAAATGACTCAGCAAGACTATCAGTTGCAAAAGGACCCAGGTTAAGTTCCCAGCACCCCCCCAGTTCCAGGGGATCTGACTCTCGTCTGACCTCCACTGGCACTGTACTCATACAGGCCACATACATACATGCAGGCAAAACATTCACACACATACAATAAAAAACTAAAACAATAGTATTATTCATCCGCTCTCCCCCAGTACTGATGGCCTTGCACATATCAAACATTATTATTTAATGTTTAAAAATAAGTTATAGTCCTATATAACAGCATACACTTGTAATACCAGAACTCAAAGATGAGACAAGAAAATCTTCAAACCAAATGAGACCCTATCTCAAGCCCAAAGTAAAAATAAATATATAAATGTGTCAAACCAGGCCTGGTGGCACTTATCTTTTTAATCTCATGGGTAGGGAGACAGAGGCAGGCAGCTCTCTGTGAGTTCAAGGTCTGCAAAGTGAGTTCCAGGCCAGCCAGGGCTACATAAATAAATACATAATAAATGCTTCCCAAAAAATGAGATAATTTAGCCAGGAGTGGTGGCATATGCCTTTAATCCCAGCACTCAGGAGGCAGAGCCTGTTCTATAGAGTGAGTCCAGGACAGCCAGGGTTCTGTTACACAGAGAAACCCTGTCTCAAAAAACAAACAAACAAGAGAGATAATTTTTGAATTGGAAAAAACACTTACCTTGCAGGCCTGACAAACTGAGCTCAATTCCCAGAACCCACAGCAGAAAGAAGAAACCAATTCATTAATGATTTCTGACCTCTATGAGCATTTTTCCCTATGCACATTTGCACCCCTCCATCCTCCCCCAGACACACACACACACACACACACACACACACACACACACACAAACACAAGACAAGAAGTCAATAAAAAATTTAAAAACACAGAACAAGCTCATTTCAACTCCATAAATGAAAACAAAAGGAACATCTACCATAGAAAGTTATCTGCCTTAATTTATATTTCTACTTAAGTTTGGAACTTGGCCTTTCAGCAAGAAATGCTCCTTCATGTGAATTCTAAGATCAACATATTGCAGGGCATGATGGCGCACTCGGGAGGCAGAGGCAGGAGGATCGCTGTGAGTTGGAGGACAGCCTGGTCTACAAAGTGAGTCCAGGACAGCCAAGGCTACACCTACACACACACACACACAGACACACACACACACAGACACACACACACACACAAAATCCACATATTTCACCTGGGCTACACACGAAAAAGCCCTGTCTGGGCGGTTGAGGGGGAATCAACATTTTTCACCTGGGCTCAGTGGTGCAGAGGCAGGTAGATTCCTATGAGTTCAAGACCAGCCTGGTCTACAAAGTGAGTCCAGGACAGCCAAGGCTACACAGAGAAACCCTGTCTCAAAAAATAAACAAATAAACAAAACCAACATATTTCAAAGGCGTGTACAAACCTTTGAGAGCCTTCTGTAGTGTCTCCAAACAGCTGACCAAATGCTGATGCCCTCCAGAACTCATGACGACCCTCTTCTCCTGTGTCAAATCAAAAATGATCGATGTTAAAACATGAACCATGCCAATGTTTCAGGTAAACATAAATGTAGTAAAATATATTAGTAGTAAAATTAAACTGCAAATCGACTACAGGTTGTTTTTTTTTCTTTTGAGACAAGGTCTCTAGCCCAGGCTGTAGTAAAGGTCTTCCTAGTTCTACCTCCCGAGAACTGTTTGTTTGTTTGTTTGTTTGTTTTGGAGGGGGAAGCATTTTCTAACATTTACTTATTTGCAGGCATAAGACAAAAAGGTGTGTGGACACTTGGAGGTCAGAATAAAATATCTAGGTTGAGTCTGTCCTTCCACTATGTAGGTTCTGGATATCAAATTCAGGCACTACTTTTGAGAACAAGTCTTTACCCGGTGGGCCATCCTACCAGCCCAAAGTATTTTAGCTTTCTTAGACAGGGTCTGGAACTTCTCGAATAGCCTAAAACGGCCATCGTGCTCCGGTTAGAGGTGTACACCACAAAGCCCAGCTAGTCTACAGACTCTTAACTGTTACCCTGCCCATCTACCTAAAGGAAGAAAAGTTCAAAAAGATGAATACATCTATGTGTGTGTGGTAGTTTTAAAAAAAAAAAAAGGTATTCTAGTATCTAATACAAGCTAAACTTTGGGGGGAAATTATTATTTTAATATTTTATTTATTTATTTTGGTTTTTGAGACAGGGTTTCTCTGTGTAGCCTTGACTGTCCTGGACTCACTTTGTAGATCAGGCTGGCCTTGAACTCACAGAGATCTGCTTGCCTCTGCCTCCCGAGTGCTGGGATTACAGGTGTGCGCCACCACACCTGGCTAGAGAGGGAAACTTAAGAATATAAATGTCACTGGTGAGTTCTACCTCCTACAGAAACGACAGCACCCACAGCTGTGGTGTCGCATTCCTTAAGCACAAGAGGATGGCAGCTATGAGTTTAATGCCAGACTGGTCTTCAGAATGAGCTCAAGGACAGCCAGCGCTACAGAGAAACCCTGCCTCAAAACAGTACATAGAAAAATGTGACAGCACCTTATAATATATCCCAGCAGAGAGCAAGAAGAGGGCCCAGAGCAAGACAACTCAAATATAATTTTTATCTAACTTCACCAGGGAGGAAGGTTCTCCAAATGTACCAGTCCCAAGAAATGTCAATGCTTTTAAGGTACAACTATAGTTTTAAAAGATTTTTTTCTATGCCTTACATAAAATCTAATACCTGGCCCTGCACTCCTGGCAATCCTCCTGTCTCTCCCAGTGAGTGCTGGGATTGCAAGTATGAGCCACCACACCCAGCAATTACTGATGAACCATATTTATAGGCCCAAATTTAGGTATCTGAATCTGCATATCTGGTGAAATACACACAGGAAGTCAAGGTAACCAAACTTCAAGATATTACCGTCCCGAGTAAAATAGCAGTGTAATGGCTACCCAACATTGCCCATCGTCACAGCTTGTCCCTAAGGACAGTGCATCTATGTGCAGTACTGAGAACTGAACATAGGGGCTCGTGTACAGTAAACTAGCACTCCGTGGCTGAGCTCTATTCCTAGCCTGACAACACCTACAGAACTTTCCACTAGGAGTGTGGTGCACGCCTTTAATCCCAGAGTTTGGGAGGCAGAGGCAGGATTTTGATTTTGTGGCCAGCCTGGTCTACAAAGAGTCCCAGTACAACCAGAACTGTTACAAGAGAAACTCTGTCTTGAAAAAAACGTCAAAACAACCAAATGAACACTTTTCAAATTAGATATGGTTTCTTTGGAGTGTCAAATGACCACCTTTGAATTTTCAGACTAGAAAAAAATGCCACATTCACTTCACATTTAAAAGACATGTTATTTACACCAGACGTGGTTGAGCACGCCTTTAATCCCAGCACTCGGGAGGCAGAGGCAGGTGGATCACTGTGAGTTTGAGGCCAGCCTGGTCTACAAAGTGGAGTCCAGGACAGCCAAGGCTGCCTCAAATAAATAAATAAGTCTCTTTTTGGTAACCTGCTATCCTTCCTCTGAGTGCCATCAGGTCTGAGCATATACAGGGGGAGGAAATCCCCCTCAGGAACAGTCATAGGGGAAGGGAATAAGGGGAAAATGGGAGGGAGGGAAGAATGGGAAGATACAAGGGATGGGATAACCTTGAGATGTAACAAGAATAAATTAATAAAAAAAAATTTTAAAATATTTAATAAATAAATAAATAATAGTTATTTACATGTTGGTATATACCTTTATGAATGTATACCATGTGTAAATGCCCAGAGAGTCCAGAAGAGGGCAGTGAACTTACAAGCATCAAGAGACAGAGATGTAAATATGTATTTTGTTTTGTTTTTCTTTTTAAATAGTTTTTTGAGATATGGTTTCTCTGTGTGTAGCCCTGGCTATCCTGGAATCACTCTGTAGACCAGGCTGGCCTCGAACTCACAGAGATCCACTTGCTTCTGCCTCTGGAGTCCTGGGATTAAAGGCGTGAGCCACCATCACCACCTGGCTTGTTTTGTTTTTCAAGACAGGGTTTCTCTGTGTAGTCCTGGCTGTCCTGGAGCTTGCTCTATAGACCAGGCTAGCCTTAAACTCAGAGATTTGTCTGCCTCTGTCTCCCAAGTGCTAGGATTATATGGGTGCACCACCCCTGCCTGGTTTAAAATCACTTTGAAGAGAGGGTTCAGTGGTTAAAAGCACTTGCTCTACTTGCAGAGGACCAGGGTTTAGTTCCTAGCACCCACATGGTAGTTCAAATCCTGTGACTGGTACCAGGATTTCCAACACAAAGACCAACACTCAGAAACAGAAATAATAACAAATAAATGCACAAGGCATGGTGGCACAAACCTTCAATCCCAGCATTTGGGAGGCAGAGGCAGGTGAATCATTTTAAGTTCAAAGCCAGCCTGGCCTACATATTACATTCCAGGCCAGCAAGGCAACATAGTGAGACCGTCTCAAAAACAAAAACAAAAACAGGCTGGAGGGGCTGAGAGCAATGGCTCGGTAACTAAGAGTACTTGCTCCTTTTTCAGAGGACCCGAGTTTGGTCCCCAGCACCCCAACGCCTCTCACAAGAGGACCCGAGTTTGGTCCCCAGCACCCCAAGGCCTCTCACAAGCATCTGTAACTTCAGTTCCAGGAGACCCAACAGTTTCCCTCTTCTGACCTCTGTGGCAACCAGGGGTGGTTCAGCCAGTGAACAAAGAAACAAAACACACCCATACGTTTAATAAGTAAGCCTAAAAAATAAAATAAAACAAAATAAAAATAGGGCTGGAGAGATGGCGCAGAGGTTAAGAGCACTGACTGTTCTTCCAAAGGTTCTGAGCTCAATTCCCAGCAACCACATGGTAATGTGATCTGATGCCTCTTCTGGCCTGAAGGTATATGTGCAGGCAGAGCACTGTATACATAATAAATAAGTAAATCTTTAAAAATAAATAAATAAATAAATATAGATAACCAAGCTGTGGTGGCAAACACCTTTAATGCCAGCACTCAAGAGGCAGAAGTAGGTACATTTCTGTAAGTTCAAGGACAGCCTAGTCTACAGAGATAGTTCAAGGAACATCAAGAACAGCTATACAGAGAAACCCTGTCTCAAAAAAGCAATCAATATATAGATAAACAGATATGAATTTAAAAAAAAAAAAAAAAAAAAACTTTTTTTTTTAAAGGAGGGGGTGGGCTAGAGAGATGGATCAGCACTTATGAGTCTGCTGTTCTTGTAGAAGACCTGAGTTTAGTTCCTACCAACCACATAAGGCTACACGGTAAGCCTGTCTTTTTGTTGTTGTTGTTTTTTGAGACAGGGTTTTCTCTGTGTAGCCTTGGCTGTCCTGCACTCTCTTTATAGACCTGGCTGGCTTCGAATTCACTGAGGTTCGTCTGCCTCTGCCTCCAGAGTGCTGGGATTAAAGGTGTGCGCCACCATACCCAGCTTAGTAAGCCGTCTTGAAAGTAAATAAATGTTTTTAAAATGGAACAAAAAAACAACTTAAAGGCAGGAGGCTTATAAAGTAGAGACCAGTTTTGGATATATGAGACCCTGTATCAAAACAGCAAATTATAAAACAAAAAGAAAAAAGATAAAACTAAAAAAAATTTTTTAAGATAATTTATTTACGGGGCTGGAGAGATGGCTCAAAGGTTAAGATCACTGGCAGCTTTTCCATAGGTTCGTGGTTCAATTCTAGGCAACCACATGGCAGTTCACAATTGTCTGTAACTCCTGCTCCAAGAGATCCAATGCCCTCACACAGACATACATGCAGGCAAGACACCAATGTACATAAAATACAAATTAATTAATTTTTAAAACAATAATTTATTTTCTATTTTATGTGCATTAGTGTGAGGCTGTCAGATCTCTCGGAATTGGAGTTACAGACAACTGTGAGCTGCCATGTAGGTGCTGGGAATCGAACTCAGGTCCTTTGGAAGAACAGAGAGTGCTCTTAATCACTAAGCCATCTCTCCAGCCCCTAAAAATATTTTTTAGTGAAAACTAAATGAGGTTGCACATGCATTCATCTATTGAATTATAGTTTCAGAGACCTTTTTACCAGGATGGAGATACAGCTCAGTTTGGAAAACAAACTAGAATGTACAAAGCCCTGGCTCCACTCTCCAGGAAGGTAGTGGCCAGTCATGGTGTTGTTCCAGGGAGCCCTAAGACCCTAACCAGCTGGAAGTAGTCAAAGAGAACACCACTCTCTCCCCACTAACCTTTCTCTCCTACCTAGTGTTTGGGAGTTGGTGGAAGGGAGGCAGAGGTAGAGGAAACCTAAATTAAAACAGATATTAAAAGTACACCAACACTACGCTTCCATGATGGAACAGAGATTCAGAGATTTCATAAGTTGCTCAAAGTCATACAGGTAGCAAGTAATGCAATGGAGCCTAAAATACCGCAGTTCTGGTTTCTTTTTCCTCTGTTGCTAATGAGTATATTGTATACCTTATACACGCTAGGCCAACACTCTACCACTGCAATAATTATATCCCTTGTCACTAAAATACGTTCTTTATTAATGAACTTAGTTCTACTAGTGATAGTCTGATGATTGATCAGATAAATGGTAGTAAGGATGTTGAACTAGACTTACCTTGAAACTAAAGTAAACTTTTGTGGGGAGAACAAAATATTTTTTTTAAAGCATAATTTATATATATATATATAAAGTTAAAACATGAGTGAAACAATCACGACATGACTCACTGTTCTCTGGCTATTCCTGAGGGGTGAGAATGAACAGTTAGCACATAGCTACCATGCTTTCCTAGTGTCCCGCCTCCCACTTAAGTAGCTCTGTATCACCACATTGGTCTACCACTCAGGGGGAAGTAACAGTACTACAGGCAAGGACATTAACAGTAAATGGGAAACAAATCAGAGTTAAGAAAAACAAAAAAAAAAAAACAAAACAAAACAAAACCTGGGCTAGAGAGATAGCTCAGTGGCTAAGAGCACCAACTGCTCTTCCAGAGGACTCAGGTTCAATTTCCAGCAAACACATGGCAGATCAGAACTGTCTGTAACTCCAGGATCCATCACCCTCACACAGACATACATGCAAGCAAAAGCAAAACAAAACAAAAAACAATAAATAAACAAATAAATGCGACCTTATTTCAAACAGACCAAAGAAAAACTGACTAGAGCAGGGGGCGGTGGCACACAGCCATAATCTCAGCCCCCGGGAAGCTAAGGTAGGATCTGGCTCTGACACACAGCACGGTCCAGGCCAACCTAAGCTACACAGAAGACCCTGACTAAATGGAGCATGTGATTCAGGTTACTTGGGAAGCTGAAGCAGAAGGGTGAGCTCTGGAAGCCTGCCTGAACCACAGAACAAATCCAATGCCAGCCTCACCAGATGGTGTTCAAGGCCGGAGAAGAATACTCTAGACTGCTTCTGAAACAGAAAACTATTGTTCTGTACTGACAGTGAGCACCACAGCATAACAAATATGTATGTGTTATTTGTGTTGGTTACGTATTGTAAGCAATGTAAAGATCAGATTAAAGTATACAGGGAAATGTTCATAAATAGAGTGCAAAAACAGTGGCTTTTTTTGTTTGTTTGTTTGTTTGTTTGAGACAAGGTGTCTCTGTGGATCACTGGCTTTCCTAGAATTCACTCTGTAGATCAGGCTAGTCTTGAACTCAAGAGACCTGCCTGTCTCAGACCTATGAGGAGTCCTGGAATGAATTCCCCATGGATATGGGAATTCAAGCTATTACCTCCGTAAGTTGGTCTCTGAAATCAATGCCCACCAGGTATTCAGCTGTTTTATGAGTAAAAATGAGGACATATCATTGTAACTACTAACAATACTTTTAAGGCAAGTGTGGTGGCACACACCTTTAATCCCAGCACTCTGGAGGCAATCACTCTAAGTTCAAGCTCAGCCTGGTCTACAAAGCCAGTCCAGGACAGCTATGACTAGACAGAGAAACCCTGTCTCGAAACACACAGACACACACAAAAACAACTAATTTAGAAAAGGGCTGGAGGGATAGCTCAGAAGTTAAGAGCACTGCTCTTCCAGAGATTCTGAGTTCAGTTCCCAGGAACCACATGGTGGCTCACAACCATCTATACTGGAATCTGATGCCCTCTTCTGGCCTGTAGATGTATACACATGCAGATAGAACACTCATGCATAAAATAAATAAATACACACACACAAAAAAATCTTTGGGCTGAAGAGATGGCTCAGTGGTTAAGAGCACTGTCTGCTCTTCCAAAGGACCTGGGTTCAATTCCCAGCACCCACATGGCAGCTCACAACTGTCTGTAATTCCAGTTCCAATGGCTCTGAGATCCTCACACCAATGCATATAAATTAAATAAATTAAAAAAAAAAAATTAAAAGCATTAGGTGCTATTTCAGAGGATCTACATTCAAGTCCTAGATCACACATGAGGAAGCTTGTTTATTAAACAATCCTCTTAGCCACAAGACTCACCATGACTTGACGCACAAGCTTGATGGTTTCACTCCAAGGTCTATTTTGGTTAAATTTTGCGTGGAGCCGTTCCAAGAGGGAACTCATCTTACTCAACTTTTCTGACTCTGCAACGTAAAGCAGAAAACATCATTAGACACTGACATCAGGCTTTACACCACAGCTCTTACTAAAGAAACCCCTGTGTTTCACTTACGAACTGTCAAAGTATTTTTTATATCATTTACTCCAAAACATAAGGAAAGGTAGGCACTACAACTGCCCACACCTTCAATCCCTACAATGGAGACACTGAGGTAGAAGGTCTGTGAATCCAGGGCCAGCCTGGGCTACAGAGGAAGACTATGTCTCAGACACATACAACAACACACAAAGCTTTCTAACAATTTTCTAAGAAACAGGATCTTACTATGCTGTCCATTTGGCTGGTCCTGAACTCTTAGGTCCCAACAATCCTCCTGCCCTAGTCTGCTGAGTAGCTGTGACTACATGTATACACTGTGTCCAGTTTAGACGATCGCCTTTACATTTTATTTTTATGCCAGGCATGGTGATGTACACCTTTCATCCCAGCACTGAGGAGGCAGAAGCAGTGGATCTGAGACGTCGAGACCAACCTAGTCTATATGATAAGATCCTGATCTCAAAACAAACAACAATACAAACAAGGAAGAGGTGGCTCAGTGGCTAAGAGCACTTGTCTCTCTTCTAGGGTACCTGGGTTAGTTTCTTAGCAGCTTACAAGCATCCCTAACTTTAGTTCCAGGGCATTAACAAGCAACGAAAACAAAACAGTTTTTATTATTTGTGTGTGGATATCTGTGTATGGCATATATGAGTGAATACAGGCATGAACCTACCACATTGCCTATGGAGATCAGAATCAATTTATCCAGGCTTTTCTTGCCTTTCACCCTGAGTCCATGGGATGTTCCAAGCCCAGATGTGTTTTGTGGTTTTGTTTGATTTTAGACAGGTTCTAAACAGTCTGACTTTGAACATATAGAGATCCACCTGCCTCTTCAGTACTGGGATCAAAGCAGTGTTCTACAATGCCCAACCTAGCCTTTTAAGAGCACTAGCTGCTCTTTAAGAGGATCTTGGTTCAAGTCCCAGCACCCACATATCAGCTCCCAGCCACATCTAACTCTAGTCTTAGGAGATCTACTGTCCTCTTCTGGCACCTCAGGACACCAGGAATGTACTTGATACACAGAAATATATGAAGAAAAAAGCCACCATACACATGAAATACATATTCTTTATTTTAAAAATTATGCTATATGTGAGAATTTTTGTTTTGATTCATGTATGTACGCCCTGTCTGTGCAGTACTCATGGATGCCAGAAGGCACTGGGACTCCTGGACCTAAAGTTACAAATAGTTGTGAGCTGCCATGTGGGCATGTGTTTTCTAGAAGCTTAACCCTGAACCTGTGCCAAGAGCAGTGAGGGCTCTTAACCACTCAGCCATGTTTTTAACCCTTCCCCATTCTTTTCTTCCATTTTGTCACAAAGCCCAGGTGTCTTCCAAGTCCATATGGCTGAGGATGACCTTAGAGGCTGACAAGACTGCTCAGTGAGTGTAAGTACCTGCTGCCAAACGTGACAACCTGAGTTCAACACCCAGCACCCACATAGCGGATGAAGATAATTGACTCCTACAAGTTGTCCTCTCACCACACTCGAATGCTGTTGTAGCTGGCCCACAAATAAATAAAAATAAAAAACAACCTCCTGAGGCTCCTACCTTTACCTCCAATGTGGTAGGATTATAAACACGAGCCAACTCCCAGGCTTGAGTTATAACTGTCTATAACTCCAAGATCTGGCATTGTCACATGGACATACCTGCAGGAATACCACCAGTGCACATAAAGGTAAAAAAAATTTTTTTAGCCAGGCGTGATGGCACACACCTTTAATCCCAGCACTAGGGAGGCAGAGGCAGGTGGATCGCTGTGAGTTCCAGGCCAGCCTGGTCTACAAAGCAAATCCAGGACAGCCAAGGGCACACAGAGAAACTCTGTCTCAAAAAATAAAATTTTTAAAATTGATTTCTTTAATTTTATTTTATGTGCATTGGTGTGAGCAAGTCAGATCCTCTGGAACTGGAATTACACACAGTTATGACTTACCATGTAGGTGCTGGGAATTGAATTCCGGGTCCTCTAAAAGAGCAGCCAGAGTGGGGCGGAGGTGGCGCATGCCTTTAATCCCAGCACTCGGGAGGCAGAGGTCAGCAGATTGCTTTGAGTTCAAGGCCAGCCTGGTCTACAAAGCAAGTCCAGGGCAGCCAAGGCTAAACAGAGAGATTCTGTCTCAAAAAACCAAAATAAATAAATAAATAAAATTTAAAAAGAAAAAGAAAAAGAAAGAAAGAAATCTTCTGGGGGCTGGAGAGATGGCTCAGAGGTTAAGAGCACTGGCTGCTCTTCCAAAGGTCCCTAAATTCCCAGCAACCACATGGTGGCTCACAACCATCTACAATGAGATCTGGTGCCTTCTTCTGGCCTGCAAGTGTACATGCAAGCAGAGCACTGTATACATAATAATAAATAAATAAGTATTTTTTAAAAACTTAGCAGCCAACTGTGTTCTTTAAGAAAAAAAAATATCTTCTCACATGGGCCTATATTTTCACATCCAACAAACACACAAATACATAAGTCTAGATTCTTCGTAAGAGAAAATGTGGCTATTTGTCTAAATATGGCTTACTTTGCTTATCATCCATTTTCCTACAAATTTCAAGACTTCACTTTAATAAGCCAGTCTATATGAGTTAAGGTACTGAGGGGGTGGTGGAGGTGTAAACCAAGTACCAAACTCTTAGCTGACCCAGATGGTGAAAGCAGGCACTTCGGAGGCTGAGCCTGAGTTGAAGGCTAAGTTGGGCTATACATGAAGACCTTGTCTCAAAACAAAACAAAAACATTCCATTTCTTCCTTTTTCTTCCCTCATTTGGGAAACTGGGTTTGGGGATTGTTCCTGCCAGCTTACAGTTCTGAACACCTTTCTGCCAATCTCGCTTTAAAGCCATTATTCAAGTGCCACGGAATAAGCAGTTTTTAAATACACAGGCCAGAATTTGAACTAGACATTCCAAGAAATTTCTGGCTTTTATTATAATAAAGACCTAACTATGTCACTCCCGCTGAAACACCCTCCATTGTTTGACACTTTGTTCTGTCCCTGTCTCTAGCGTTACATTCAGATATGTCTCTGAGAACAAAGCGTAAACAAGTTTCCGTTCTGCTGTCCCACCAGGCTAAGCTGCAAAGTACTCCGGGGTTCAACTAGTCGTTTCCAGTCCTGCAGAAACCCTTTCACCAAAGTGTAATGCCCTATATGTGTAAGAATGCCAAAATGACACCCACTACCTTGTATGTTAATTTAAAAACATAATTTAAAACAATTTAGTAGTTGGAACATCCGTGTTAGATGCACCAGTCAGCATCTAAAACACACATCCCACCAGGTTCCAGTTCCGTGCACAGAGGCCCGGGAGGGGCGTGGGTCCCCACCTCCACTCACAGATTGGCTCCCACCGCTGTGCCCCGCCCCTCCTTCCCCCTCAGTCACTCACCCTCGGTTTCCCCCTGAGCCTTCATCCTGACAGCGGTGAGGTCTTGGGTCGGCCACAAGAAGGTAAACCTTTCCCCGTCACTAAGAAGGGAACCAAGTAAGCTTGAGCTCCGGAAAGCAGCACGCTAGCGGCCCCGACTCTTCCGGGGAAGGCTCAGTCTGAGGTGCCCGGCGGCAAGAAGAGAAGGGCGCTCGCGGCCGCCGCCATCTTCCCCAACGGAACTTCCCAAAGATCGCGAGATTAATCGTGTTCCTGCGAGACAGAGGAAGAAGGGAGGGGGGGGGGGGAAGCACCAAAATCTCGCGAAAATTGGCTGATTCGTTCTTCCCGCGGGATTTCTAACAGGCTTCTCGCCAAGTGGCTCAGTGCTTTGCATTTTAAGGTGTTTGCTGGTAGAGTTGGCGTCTCTTAGAAACTTCATGCTTTCGTCTTGACAGATAAACAATTTGTAAATTAAAAGCCTTAGCTCTTCCGCTGGATGGTTGGTGGCGTTAGTCCCAGAACTGGGGAGGGAAAAGGATCTCAGTGAGTTCGAGGACAGCCTGGGCTACACAGAGCTATCCTGTTTCAAAAAGCAAATAAACAAACAGAATTTAGCCAGGCGTGGTGGCGCACGCCTTTAATCCCAGCACTCGGGAGGCAGAGACAGGTGGATCGCTGTGAGTTTGAGGCCAGCCTGGTCCACAAAGTGAGTCCAGGTCAGAAAAGGCTACACAGAGAAACCCTGTCTCGAAAAACCAAACAAAAAACCCCAGAACTTAAGCTCTTTAAACGCCCAGAGAGGTGACATCTTCCTACAGCCCCAGCATTCGAACGCTGAGGGAGGATCGCAAATTCATGGTCTGCTCGAGCTGCATAGTGAAAGCCTATCCTAAAAATAAATAAATTAAATATATATATTATAAAAGATAAGGTGCTGCCACATGTCTTTAATCCTAGCACTCGGGTGGCATAGGCAGGAGGATCTCTGAGGTCGAGGCCTGCCTGGTCTACAAAGCTAGTCTAGGACAGCCAAGGCTACACAACCCAGTCTCAATAAACCAAAAAAGTGCTGCTAGGAGCGTATACATAACAGAGTTGATAGGCTGCTTGCTTTGCAATGCAAAAACTGGGGTTGATCCTCAGGACAGCAGAAAACAAGCTTGGTGGCTTGTGCCTGTAACTCTACCAGAGAGGTTAGGCAGAAAGACCACAAATTCCAGGTCACTCACAGCTACATAGCAAGTCAAAACCTGCCTGAACTACAAGACGTTCCCAAAAAGGGGTAACAGGCTGCCAAGATGGTTCAGGAAGTAGAGGACCAGCTGCGAAGTGACCCGAATGTCACACCTGGGGCACACTGGGTGAGAGGTGAGAACTTGCTCCTGAAAGTTTTCTTCTGATAGCCACACGTGTGCCATAGCAAAGGCACTCAAAATAAGGACAATAGCTGGGCAGTGGTGGCACTCACCTTTAATCCCAGCACTCGGGAGGCAGAGGCAGGTGGATCGCTGTGAGTTTGAGGCCAGCCTGGTCTATAGAGTAAGTTCCAGGACAGCCAGAGTTGTAGGGCTGTTACACAGATAAACCCTGTCTCAAAAACAAACAAACAAAAAAAGATAGAATTGTTAAATGAAAGCTGGGCGTGGTGGCGCACGCCTTTAATCCCAGCACTCGGGAGGCAGAGGCAAGCGGATCGCTGTGAGTTCGAGGCCAGCCTGGTCTACAAAGTGAGTCCAGGATGGCCAAGGCTACACAGAGAAACCCTGTCTCGAAAAACCAAAAAAAAAAAAAAAAAAAAAAAAAAAAAAAAGAATTGTTAAATGAATCATTCTTTGGCTACATAGAAAGTCCAAGCAAACCAGGAGAGTAGCAAACATGAAACTCAGTCATCTTTCCTTAAAGTGGCTGACCTGAAGAGTGCTGTGCTGTTTGTTTTCATACACTGCTAACTGCCAGTGAAATGAAATGCATTACCATTTTGCCATTATCAAATTTTGCCCGTTAGCTACAATTGTCCCAGTTCCTTTTTGCCTGGAAGGCTGATTCCTTGTGATCATAAATGTTTGAGTGTTTCAATAATGTTTGGTGGTTTCTGATATTAGAGAATGATTTAAAATACCATAAATCTAAACTATTAAAAAATTAAGAAAGAAAACCACATGCCTTTAATCCCAGCACTTGGGAGGAAGAGGCAGGTGGAACGCTGTGAGGCAGCCTGGTCTACAAGCGAGTGAAGTGAGTCTAGGACAGCCAAGGCTACACAGAGAAACCCTGTCTCGAAAAAGCACAAAATAAAAGAATAATAATAATAATTAAAAAAAAAAGAAAGAAAGAAAAAGACATTTCAGGGCCAGCCTGAATATGTGAGACCTTTTCTCTTCCCAATTTTAGTGTGTGTGCTGCTGAAGCAGTGAGACCCTTCTCAAAAAAGTAAAAAAAGAAGAGGTTCAAGGTTGCTGGAGAGATGGGCAGCTACTGAAGAGCGCTTGTTCTTGAAGAAGGCCTGGGCTAGATTTCCAGCACCCACAAGGAGCTCACAGTCCCCCGTAGCTCCAGGCCTAAGCATTCAGCACCTTCTTCTGATCTCTGTGGGCACAGCTCTGGGGCCACATGCATACAGGCAGGCAAAACAGACATATAAACTTTTTAAATTTCATTAAAGGAGAAAGGAAGGGATATTGGTGCTATATCACTGATTTTTGTTTATTAATTTGGAGGTTGTGGGTGTGGGTTTTGTTTTATTGTTTGCAACATCTCCCCTTGTAGATTGAATCTTTAAGGCTACCACTGTTTGCCTATGCAACTTTTTTTCCCCATTTGGAGACAGGGTCTCTCTGTTAGCCTTGGCTGTCTTGGAACTCACAGTGATCCGCCTGCCTCTGCCTCCTGAGTGCTGGGATTAAAAGCGTGCGCCACCACGCCCAGCTCCTATACAACTTTTTATTTCTGTGATGTACCTAATACACTGTAGACATGTAAAGAATGACTTCACACACATGAAAAGATAACTTTGAAAAACAGTATTACTCCTGCTGGGCTTGGTGGCCCACCCCTATAATCCCAGCACTCGGGAGGCAGAGGCAGGCAGATCACTGTGAGCTTGAGGTCAGCCTGGTCTACAAAGTGAGTTGAGGACAGCCAGGATAACATGAAGAATGCTGGTTTTGAAAAATAAAAAAAAAAAAAAAAAGAAAGAAAGAAAGAAAGAAAAAGAAAAACTATTATTCCTGCCAGACAATGGTAGTGCACACTTTTAATCCCAGTACTCAGAAGGCAGAGTTTGGCAGATTGTTGTGAGTTCCAGGCCAGCCTGGTCTACAAGTAAGGCGAGTACAGCCAAGGCTACACAGCAAAACCCTGTCACCAAAAACCAAAAACCAAAAAAAAACAAAAACAAAAACAAAACCCACAAAAACAACAAACAAAAAAACCCAAAAAACCAAAATGAAACACACACACACACACAAATCACACTACACTATTCATAGTCATAAATTCATCCTCAGTATATGTTTACTTTTTTAAAGATTTATTTATTATTATGTCTACAGTGCTCTGCCTGCATGTCCATCTGCAGGCTAGAGGAGGGCATCAGATCTCATTATAGATGGCTGTGAGCCACCATGTGGGTGCTGGGAATTGAACTCAGGAGCTCTGGAAGAGCAGACAGTGCTCTTAACCGCTGAGCCATCTCTCCAGCCCCAGTATGTGTCCTTTCATGTTCTGAAAGACTATTGCAAAGTCTAAAGGCTTCCCACATTGTTAAGGCTCTAAAGGTTTTACACCTGAATTCTTTCACCTACTAGATGGCAATGTTTGCACACACAGTCTTTATCACATCATTAACATTGACATAGTTTGTCTCCAGTTTTATTTGGTTTTTGAGGACGACTGAGACATGCAAAGGCTTGTCTTTGATAACTTTCAAACAGTTTCTGGTTGTCATATTTCATACTATAAATATGAATCTAAGCCAGGTGTGGTGGTGCACGCCTTTGATCCTAGCACTCCAGAGGCAGAGGCAGAGGCGGCAGAGGCAGGCGCAGGTGGAGCTCTGTGAGTTCAAGGCCAGCCTCATCTACAGGTCTACACCAGTCTCTTGGTCTCCTAGCTATACCCTGGACTCTTGGCCTTTGGTTTCTCTCCTACTCCCCTCCCCTCATGGCCAGGTTCACTCTGAACTCTTCCAGATGTCTTTGCCTCCACCTATGTTTTCAAAAGTGAACATAAGCAGCCGACTGAACGGGCCATGTGAGGAGAGGGAGGAGGGGGGAGGGATAAGCCAGAGCCAGGAGGCCAGCAATGTGGGACCAAGAGTGGGCAGCCAAGAGGCAGAGACAAGAACTGTTGCCAAATGGAGAGGTTACATGGCAAGGAAGAGCTGGGAGACAGGCGGCGAAGCTCAAGGGCTGGAGGCGGTGAGCGAAAGGGGCGGGGTGAGACGTGCTTAGGAGCCAGGGCTCTGAGAGAGGTAGGCATTGAGGGAGAGGCCAGAGTCCCCTTCCACATATTAAATAGGCACCTCAGTTAGTTGTTTGTCCTTGGGTTTTCAACCTACCACTTTCTCTTGGAAAGTTTCTACACAAACAAAAACTAATGTCTATACCAAGAGTAGCTAGGAAAATGTATTTCTACTTTGTTTTCTTCATCCTTTGAAAGTGGGTGAAGACAGGCTGGAGAGATGGCTCGGAGGTTAAGAGCACTGGCTGCTGTTCCAAAAGACCCGGGTTCAATCCCCAGCACCCACATGGCAGCTTACACCTGTCCGTAACTCCAGTCCCAAGGGATCTGACACATTCATACTAATGCACATTAAAAAAGAAAGAAAGAAAGAAGGAAGGAAAGAAAGAAAAAGAAAGGAAGAAAGTGGGTGAAGAAAGGTTGGAAAGATGGCACAGAGGTTAAGAGCACTGGCTGCTGTTCCAAAAGACCTGGGTTCAATCCCAGCACCCACACACAGCTTCAGTTGTAGGAAATCCAGTGTCCCCTTCTGGCCTCCATGGTCACCAGGCACACAAGTGATGTACGTACATCCACCCAGGTAAAATATTCATATTCTTTAAAACAAAAAAAAAAAATGTATAAAAGCTACTGAGGAAAAAAAAAAGGAAACAGGCCTGGAGAGACGGCTCAGAGGTTAAGAGCACTGTGCTCTTCCAAAGGTCCTGAGTTCAATTCCCAACAACCACATGGTGGCTCAGAAGCATCTATGATTAGATCTGATGCCCTCTTCTGGTGTGCAGGTGTACATGCAGTCAGAGCACTGTATACATAAATAAATAAATAAATCTTTAAAAAAAAAAAAAAAAAAAAAAAAACCCAAAGCCTATAAACCTGTAAGTTTGAGGCCAGCTTCAGTAATATGGGACTTTGTGCAAGAATCTAAAATTTAGCTGGCTGCAATAGCACAAACCTTTCCATTCTACCACTTGAGAGGCAAAGGCAGGCAACTCTCTGTAGTTCTACATATATCCAATCTGCTTATTTATTGAATTCCAGCCTAGCCACGGTCCCATAGTAAGACTCTGTCTCAAAAAAAAAAAAAAAAGAAAAAGAAAAGCCCTCTAGAAAGAAATATAAACGTAGCAGGGCATGGTGGCACACGCCTTTAATCCCAGCACTTGAGAGGCAGAGGCAGGCGGATCACTATGAATTCCAGGCCAGCCTAGTCCAAAAAGCGAGTCCAGGACAGCTAAGATAACAATGAGAAAGCCTGCTTCGAAGGAAAATAAATACTTTAAAAAAATAAAAAAAAGATTTACTTATTTATTATTATGTATACAGTGCTCTGCCTGCAAGTACATCTACACTCCAGAAGAGGGCACCAGATCTCATTATAAATGGTTGTGAGCCACCATGTGGTTACTGGGAAATGAACTCAGGACCTCCAGAAGAACAGTCAGTGTGCTTAACCTCCAACCCGAAAACGTATACGTTTAATGTCACTGGAATAGAAAAGTATTCAAGCTGTAGAGAAAAAGTATGTTTTGCTGGCTTGGTTGTGTACACCTGTTATCTTAGCAGGTGGCAGAGGGAGACAAGAATGAGGAATGCCAAGGCCAGGCACTGCTGCGAGGCCGGGCGCTGCTACTTGAGATACTGTCCCCAAATGAAAACAAAGTAAGAGCTCGTGTGGTGGCAGGTCTTTAATCCCAGAACTGGGGAGGCAGAGGCAGGTGGATCTCTGAGTTCCTGTGCCACCCCACCAGGCTGAAGGGAACACTTTGAACCTAAAGTAATTGAGGCATGCTGACTCAGACCGGCAGTGCCAATCACTTTCAGAGAGCAGAGGACTTCCAGGAGGCTGCAGCCAGCCTTAGCGACTCAGGAAGCAGAGGCAGGCCAGCCTGGCCCACGGAGAGTTCTGTTGCAGGGTATTTGATCCCATTGTGATCCCTGAGACTGTGAACTGTCAAAACCTGTCTTTAGTTTGGCTGGTTGAGCCCTAACACACCTTTAATCCAAGAGCTTTCTGTACACAGGATTTAATAAAGTCTAGGTCAAGAGGTGGAGCAAGAAACCAGCTGACAGTGATTAAAGAATAGGAGAGACTTTAAGTTGAAAGGTATTTAAGACCACATGTAGCTGGGCGTGTTGGTGGACACCTTTAATTTCAACAACAAAAAGATTGTAGACAATTTAAAATAATGTAGAAATGCAGATGTAACTTCAAGGATTCAAGGCGCCGGGGGGGGGGGGCAGGGGGGGGGGAGATCTCCTGAAATGCCAGAAAATAGGCTGAGGCCGAATAGCCACAACTTTGAGGTCAGCCTGGGCTACAGAGAACCTGTTGCAAAACAGTTTGACTCTTGCTTGTAAAATCAGTGACGATAGTGTCCCGTGGTGAGGTCAGAGAAAATGGATGGAAAAGCCTAACCGTTGGTATATACCATTAGTAGCAAGATTTGTTTAAACATTCAGACTTGAGGGGGCTGGAGAGATGGTTCAGTGGTTAGGAGCACTGTCTATTCTTCCAGAAGTCCTGAGTTCAATTCCCAGCAACCACATAATGGCTTACAACCATCTACAATGTGACCTGATGCCCTCCTCTGGCCTGCAGGGGTACGGGCAGATAGAGCACTCATCTATCTACATTAAATAAATAAAATCTTTAGGAAACAAAAACAAAAAACCATTCAGACTTGAAGCCAGGATGTGGTGGCCTATGCATTTAATCCCAGCACCCGGGAGGCAGAAACAGGTGGATGTCTACATTAGAGAGCAGCCTGGTCCACAGAGTGAGTTCTAGGACAGTCAGGGCTACACAGAGAAATTGTTTCAAAAAGCCAGCCCACCCAGCTGGGCACATATTACAAGAGAGATTTTGAAAATGGCTAGTCTTAACAAGCTAAGTCAACAGTGCTGTGTTAAAAATAACTCAACAAGACAGGAGGTGCTGGCGCACGCCTTTAACCCCAGCACTCAGGAGGCAGAGACAGGTGGGTTGATGTGAGTTCGAGGCCAGCCTGGTCTACAAAGTGAGTCCAGGACAGCCAAGGCTACACAGAGAAACCCTGTCTTGAAAAACCAAAACCAACCAAACAAAATCCCCCAAACAAGACAACATTCAAACTTGGCTTGTAGTGTTCGCAATGTTCCTCTGTCCCCTGTTTTGTTTTGAATTGTGAGGCCCGGCGCTTGGTGGCGCACGCCTGCAATCCCAGCACTTGGGAGGCAGAGAAGGCAGGAGGATCTCCGTGAGTTCGAGGCCAGCCAGGAATACAAGAGGAAACCCTGTCTCAAAAAAAACCAAACAGGGCCGGGCGTGGTGGCGCACGCCTTTAATCCCAGCACTTGGGAGGCAGAGGCAGGCAGATCGCTGTGAGTTCGAGGCCAGCCTGGTCTACAGAGTGAGTCCAGGATGGCCAAGGCTACACAGAGAAACCCTGTCTCGAAAAACCAAAAAAAAAACAAAAAACAAAAAAAAAAATTGTGATAATCAAAAGACTTCTTACATGCTGTGCTAAATGAGCCTCCACCGGAACCTGGGATTATTTACTCAGACTTTTCAGTTAAGTTTAAGTTTTAAAGGTAATCTCCGCAACTTCCGGCTCTACAGAGCTCTCAGAAAGGGAGTTGGAAACTTATCGCGAGAGTCTAACGGGACGCGTTTGTGGCTTTGGGTCCCGTTCTCGCGTTGTCTCGTGGAAGTTAATGGGCAGAGGCGAAAAAGGAAGCACGAAGTATCGCGGGAGTCCGGCGACATCTCGCGATACTTTTGGAGTTCGCCCCTCCCCCCTCCTCCCCTCAAGTGCCGTTTCGGTTTAATCTAGTGTGTGACTGAGTCTGTGTGAGGGAGCGAAAATGTGTATGTGAGGTATTGGGGTGAGGCGGAGGCTAGAGAAAGGGCTCTCTCTGGAACCAGGGACAAAGGGGGGGAGGTGAGGCCACCTAGGCCGCGGAGCCCCGGCGACAGAAAGCCTCCCCGAGCCGGGCTACCGGGTAGGGGTAGGGCCCGCGCAGTTCTCCCAGGGCCCCAGAGCCGGAGTCGGCCCCACAGGCTCGGGCGGGCGGCTTCCTACTTCCTTGACCTCCGGGGCTCGCGGGCCTGAAGACTGGTTCAGCGAGGGGGGGCGGCCGTGAGGGACAGACTCGAGCAGCCGCCGGCGTCTCGCTACTCCACCGCTGAGGAACTCTCATTTCTTCCCTCGCTCCGTCAACCCCCCCACCTCATGTAGGAGGGTGCTGAGGAGGCGAGAGGGAGGAGGAGCCTGGCCTACGGGTCCCTTCCCTACCCACCCCCTTTTTAGGGGCGCTTCGGTGGGCGTGGAGTTGGGGCTGGGGGGGAGGGTGGGGCTTTTTGGAGTGCTGGGGAACTTTCTCCCCGTCTTCAGGCTCGGGGAAAGGGAATGCCAAATTCAGAGAGACATGGGGGCAAGAAGGACGGGAGTGGAGGAGCTTCTGGAACTTCGCAGCCGTCATCGGGAGGTGGCAGCTCCAACAGCAGGGAGCGTCACCGCTTGGTGTCGAAGCACAAGCGGCATAAATCCAAGCACTCCAAAGACATGGGGCCGGTAACCCCCGAAGCAGCATCTTTGGGTACAATGATCAAACCTTTGGTGGAGTACGATGACATCAGCTCTGATTCAGACACCTTCTCAGATGACATGGCCTTCAAATTAGACAGGAGGGAGAATGATGAACGTCGTGGAACGGATCGGAGCGACCGCCTGCACAGACATCGTCACCACCAGCACCGGCGGTCCCGAGACTTGCTAAAAACTAAACAGACCGAAAAAGAAAAAAGCCAGGAAGTCTCCAAATCTGCATCTATGAAGGACCGGATATCAGGAAGTTCAAAACGTTCAATGGAGGGGAGTGATGATTATGGGAAGACACAAATATCCAAAAGCAGCAGCAAGGAATCCAGGTCGTCCAAACTCCACAAGGAGAAGACCCGGAAAGAACGTGAGTTAAAGTCTGGACATAAAGACCGGAGTAAAAGTCATCGGAAAAGGGAAACACCCAAAAGTTACAAAACGGTGGATAGTCCTAAACGGAGATCCAGGAGTCCCCACAGGAAATGGTCTGACAGTTCCAAGCAAGATGACAGCCCTTCAGGAGCTTCTTATGGCCAAGACTATGACCTTAGCCCCCCAAGGTCTCACACTTCGAGCAATTATGACTCCTACAAGAAGAGTCCTGGAAGTACCTCAAGAAGGCAGTCAATCAGCCCACCTTACAAAGAGCCTTCTGCTTACCAGTCCAGCACTCGGTCACCCAGTCCGTACAGCAGGCGACAGAGGTCCATGAGTCCATATAGCCGGAGACGGTCATCCAGCTATGAAAGGAGTGGCTCTTACAGTGGGAGATCACCCAGCCCCTATGGTCGAAGGCGATCTAGCAGCCCTTTCTTGAGCAAGAGGTCTCTGAGTCGGAGTCCAATCCCCAGGTGAGCTGTGGTCTGTCCTTCCTAAGGTCGGGTGGGTTAGGAGGAATTGGCAATTAAATCCTTATAAAAACATTTTTTGTTAAAGCTTGCAGTGTTCGTCATTGACTAGGTTGGCTAGTCTTTTAGGTAAGTAAGTCTGGCTTTCCCCTAACCCAAAATTGAGAAGGAAAGATATCACGTGCCCAGCTGCTCAAGCAAGGTAGGTAGGTACTTTTCAATAATGGGGAATCTTCAGTTGTGAGAAATCATGTTTCTGCCTAGGGAATGCATAATCTCCCCAGCTTGTTCAGTTATTTGTTGGGCTGTCCTAAAAATTTGCAAGTCATATTGTTTCCAGTGCTTAACCCTTATTGGAACTCACAAGAGAAGTGAGAAATTACAAATTTTCGTTTTTGTTTGAGTCTTTTTACCAAAGTTATCTTACCAATTTTGCCTATTATGTCCCCAAATCTATAGTTATCCAGGACTCACTTTGTAGACCAGGCTGGCCTCGACCTCACCGTGAATCACCTGCCTGTGCCTCCCGAGTGCTGGGATTAAAGGCATGGGCCACTCCGCCCGGGTCATTGTTTTAATTTACAGAAAAGTCCTATCTTGTAACTGTTGAGTGACATTGAGCTAATGAAATGTCTTTTTGACATATAGCCTAACAAAAAGCAGTTACAAGGACAGTTTGTCAGTTTGTTGAGGTTTTTTGTTGTTGTTGTTTTTCGAGACAGGTTTCTCTGTGTAGCCTTGGGCCGTCCTGGACTCATTTTGTAGACCAGGCTGGCCTCAAACTCACATCAGTCTGCCCGCCTCTGCCTCCCGAGTGCTGGATTGCAGGCGTGCGCTGCCACCTCCTCCTGGCTTGCTGAGGTTTTGTTTTGTTTGCAGACATCACGGTTGACTTGTCTTGTTAACACGAGCCATTTTCAAATCTCCCTTGTAATATGTGCTAACAATGCCTTCAGTTTCATGCTTCTGTAAGAAGTACCTATTAATTTAAAATTATGGAAAATTGTGTTCTTTCCTGTGTGGACCCACAAAACCAGAACAGGAGCTTTAGTTTTTTCTGAGTGGAATCTTAGTATTTCTTTGTGACCTTTGGCAAATGATTTAATTTGTCCACACCTGAGTTTCTTTATGTGGAAAATACTGATAAAAATTACCTACTTCAAGGCTATTGTGAAGATTAATAAATATTAAGCATGTTACTGTGCCTTGAACATAATATGACCCACTTGTAGAGAAATTAACTCATGCATGTGCTTTATAAGTCATTGTATATTTCACTGACTTAAAGTTACTTACAACTAAAGTGTATTTACCTAACGGCAGTGCTTTAAGTTTCCTTAGTGTTTTCTCATTATAGTAATTAAAAAAAATTCAGACTTAGGTTGAATTATAATGAACATGCATGTACTAACACCTAAGTTCTGTAATTGTGGTGTATTTTTTGTTTATCTCCATTAGTTCATCTTTAGAGTTATCTCAAAGTTGTAGCAATCAGCATACTTTTGTAAACATTTAGCATGTATACCATTTCTTTTTTTAAAGATTTTTTTTTTTTACTATGTGTACAGTATTCTGCCTGCATGTATGGCTACAGGCCAGAAGGGGGCATCAGATCTCAGTATAGATGGTTATGAGCCACCATGTGGTTGCTGGGAATTGAACTCAGGACCTCTGGAAGAGCAGCCAGTGCTTTTAACCTATGAGCCATCTCTCTGGCCTATATACCATTTCTTAAGAGTTCAATATTCTAGCTGGGCGTGGTGGCAAGAGGCAGGTGGATCGCTGTGAGTTCGAGGCCGGCTTGGTCTACAAAGCAAGCCCAGGATAGCCAAGACTACACAGAGAGACCCTGTCTTGAAAAACCAAAAAAAGAAAAGAGAAAGTTCAGTATTCTTAGCAGAGGTAAGATTTATGTATAGTGGAATGCATAATTCATAAATATGTCAATTATAATGTACAGTTTTAAAGAGAATCAAAGAAGTATTCTCAGAATTTTATTTGTGTTTTTTAGACTATAATGAGAAAACACTAAGAAACTTAAAGCGCTATTGTTAGGTAAATACACTTTAGTTGTAAGTAACCTAGGGAGGCCTGAAATTTACTATGTAGCCTATGCTGGCCTCAGACTGCCTTGAAATTTCCAGCAATCCTCCCTTAACCTCTTGACTGCTGGGATTACAGACATGACCTATCAGGCAGAATATTTGTTTTCTTACGAGTATCAACATTGAGCCATAATCCCAGCACTGAGGAAGCAGAGGCCGGTGGATCTCTGTGAGTTTAAGGCCACCCTGGTCTACAAAGTAAGTCCAGGATAGCCAAGAGAAAAAAAACCTGTCTCAAAGCCAAAAATTAAAAGAAAAGAAAAGAAAAAAAAAAGTTTCAACATTAAGATTATTTGAAAATGTTTACTGTTAAGTTTAGAAATATAAAAGGCTAAAACTGAATTTTCAGTGAGAACTTTTATTATTTTGTTTTGTTTTTTGAGACAGGGTTTCTCGGTGTAGCCTTGGCTGTCCTGGACTCAGACCAGGCTGGCCTTGAACTCACAGAGAGCCCCCTGCCTCTGCCTCCTGAGTGCTGGGATTAAAGGGAGAACTTTTAGTTTGAAATGATTCTTTTTAATAGCAGATATTTCGCTTAAGTGAATTGAAAATTTGTGTTCCTTAGTTGAAATTAGTCCAGTAATGGCAGATATAAACACTAGGGGACAATATGGTAGTGGGGATACAAATATAAACATAAATATTATTGGAAAAAATGAACATTTTTGTTGGCTTGTAGAGAGCATTATTTATATGTGTACATTGCATATTTTTATTTATTGGACTTCTCAACAGTAAATAACATGAGCAACATGGTACACACGTAAGCCCAGTGTTTGAAAAACTGTAGCAAGTGGATTTTGATTTTTGAGGCCAGCCGTGGCTGCTTGAAACCTTCAAAAAGGCCAAAATAATGGACCTTAGTTTGATCTGAGTTCTGAGGAAGTCGTGTAAAGTGGAAGGAGAAAGCTGACTTCAGAGTTATCCTCTAACCTCCATAGATCATATAAATGCACAGAAAGAACAAAAATTATCTTTTATTTATCATCCATCCATCCATCTATCTGCGTTTCTCCAGACAAGTTTCTCTGTGTAGCCCTGGCTGTCCTGGAACTCACTCAGTAGGTAGACCAGGCTTGCCTTAAACTCAGATCTGCCTGCTGCTGCCACCCTAGTGCTGGATTAAAAGCATTCACCACCACCTGATGAAATTTATTAATGAAAGAAGGTCTCCCTAGCCATGGGTCTCCATGTTGAGAGAGAACTCTGTATGTAGACCGTGCTGGCAGAACTCACAGATTCAACTGTCTTCTGCCTCTCAAGTGCTGGAATTAAAGGTGTTTGCTACCATACCCAGGTCCAGACAGGTCCAGTACCTTTTCTTCTTTTTTTCCTTCTTTTTTTTTTTTTTTTTTTTTGAGACAGGGTCTCATTGTACAGCCCTGGCTGTCCTAAAACTCACTATGTAGACTAGATTGGCTCAAATGCAGTTGCCTATCTCTTCTTCCCAATTGTTGAAATTAAAGGCATGGAGTACCCCATCATGCATGGCTCTAGTCAGAGTTTTAATGGTTTGGATTGTTGTTTGTTTGCTTTTTGCTTTTTTTTAATTTTTGTTTTTTGTTTGTTTGTTTGCTTTGAGACAGGGTTTCTCAGTGTAACCTTGGCTTTCCTGGACTCTTTCTGTAGACCAGAGAGATTACGTAGACCAGGCTGGCCTCGAATTCATGGTGATCCACCTGCCTTTGCCTACTGAGTGCTGGGCTTAAAAGCTTGCGCCACCGCTGCCTGGCTGGATTGTTGGTTTTTTACACACTGATTCTTAAGCAGGGCTATAGTAAAAAAGTAATCAATTAATGAGACTTTAGAATTATCTGTTCTATTGATTCCCAGATTTTGTGTCACAGTCATTCCTCATGAAAATTTTATTTGTTGGACTGAAAAAATGGCTCAGCAGTTAAGAAGTTGACTAAAGCCAGGCATAGTTTGAGGCCAGCCTGGTCTACATATCAATTTCAGGCCAGCCAGAGCCACCGATCCCTTTACAAAGTAAGATCCCACTTCAAAACCAAAACAAGTTTATTTGTGAAGTAATTTTTGTCCTATGTGTCCTAAAAAGTTGATTTGAAATCATTTTTCTTTTAAAGGAGCTGAGTAAGACCTTTAATATCAACACTCAGTAGACTTAAGACTATTAGGACAGCTTAGTCTATGTAGTAAGACTAAAAAAATAAAGATATGAAGTATCAGGGCAGGTAATATAGATCAGTAGTAGGCTGTTCCTTTAGCAAATCGAAGGTTCAGCCCTCAGTACCTAAAAATTAAAAAGATACCAAGAATTGTTTAAATTTTTGTAATTTTAATATAAAAAGTTTATGTGCTTATAAATTCTAAATTTTGTATATGGGCATTTGTTTACTATAAGCACAGCTTTATGGTAAGCTGATGCTGTAAAGTAGTACCCTAGTTAAAAAGTTCGAAGTTGAGCTGAAGGATTGGTTAAGTGGTTATGACTTCTGGAGGAAGATTTCCAGCACAGTGACTCATAAACATCTCTAAATCCAGTCCCAGGGATTCCAATGCCTCTCCTGACTTCTGTGGACACTGGGCACAGACATGATACACTTACATAAATGCATGTATGCAAAGCATCCTTCACATAAAATTATACATCTTAAAGAAAAGAGTAAAAATAAGTTATTGAGGCATATTCCTTCCTGATGCTTTCAAATTATCAAATATAAAAGTTTCTCAAAGTAATCATTATGAATGTGGCTACATTCTGATTTTGCCTTCTTCCTTTTAAATAAGTAGTGGGCAAGCTGGGTGGTGGTGTTGCACAACTTTAATTCCATCACTCAAGAGGCAGAGGCAGGTACATCTCTGAGTTCAAGGCCAGCCTGTTCTACAGTGAGTTCCAGGACAGCCAGGGCAGAGAAACCCTGTCTGGAAAAACAACAACAAAAACCAACTAAAGAAAACATAAATAAGTAGTGGACAATTTTTGGTGCTTTTCTGTTTTTGTTTGGTTATTTCCCCTAGAGAGTTGTGCTCCCTCTTCCCCTCCCCCCTGTTTCTCTGTGTAACAACCCTGGCTGTCCAAGACTTTCTTGTAGACCAGGCTGGCTTCCAGCTCACAGAGATCTGCCTGCCCCTGCCCCTGCCCCTGCCCTCCAAGTGCTAGGATTAAAGGCATGCACCACCACCTGGCTTCCAAGAGAGTTTGTGTAGCCTTGGCTGTCCTAGAACTTCATCTGTAGACCAGGCTGGCCTCAGATTTAGAGATCTGCCTGCCAAGTGTTGGGATTAAAGGTGTGTGTCACCACAGCCCAGCTTATTTTTATTTTAATTTTCTTAATTACAACAATTCTGCCTCTGCCTCCTTACTTAATACTGTGATCACAAGTAGTGCTGTTACCATGCCAGCTCTGTTTTTTGTTTGCTTTTTTTCTTTTCTTTCTTTCTTTCTTTTTTTTTTTTTTTTTTGGTGTGTGTGTGTCATCCTTGTGCAGGGGCCATGCTAATCTTCTCTGTATCATTCCAATTTTAGTATATGTGCTGCCGAAGCAAACACTTTTAGTTTTTGGAGACAGAATCTTAGGCTGGTTTGGAATTTCCTTTGTAGAGCAAACAGAATTCAGGAAGATCCTAAAGGCATGCATGATCTTACCACACCAAGATGGGTAGTTCTTTTTTCTTTTTTTTAAGATTTATTTTTATGGGGCTGGAGAGATGGCTCAGCGGTAAAGAGAACTGACTGCTCTTCTAGAGGTCCTGAGTTCAATTTCCAGCAACCACATGGTGGCTCACAACCATCTATAATGTGATCTGATGCCCTGTTCTGGCCTGCAGGTGTACATGCAAATGGAACACTGTATACATAATAATAAATAAATAAATCTTTTTTTAAAAGGATTTATTTTTATCATTTTAAATTATGTATGTATGGGGCTGGACAGATGGCTCAGAGGTTAAGAGCACTGTCTGCTCTTCCAGAGATCCTGAGTTCAATTCCCAGCAACCACATGGTAGCTCACAACCATCTATAATAGGATTTGATGCCCTCTTCTGTCATACATGCAAAAAGAATACACATATAAATAAATAAAAATTTAAAAATTATGTATGTATTTGTGTGCATACATGTACATGAATGCAGGTGCCTCTGAAGACCAGAGGTTCTAGATCCTCAGATTTGGAGTTACAGGTGGATGTGCCCACTGTGGATGCTGGGAAATAAACGTGAACCTTTTGTTAGATCAGTTCACAGTCAACCACTGAGCCATCTCTTCAACCCCTTATTTTTTTTTCTTTTTTATTGTTTGGTTTTGAACAAGGTCTGAATATAGCCCAAGCTAGCAGGAACTTAATGGCTTCTCAGGCTAAGTAATCCCTTTGCCTTGGTTCCTAAATGCTGGGATTATAAACAGGATTGATAACTCAAAATAGAATTAAATTTGAGCCGGGTGTGGTGGCGCAAGCCTTTAATCCCAGCACTGGGGAGGCAGGGGCAGGCGGATGGCTGTGAGTTCAAGACCAGCCTGGTCTACAAAGTGAGTCCAGGACAGCCAAGGCTACACAGAGAAACCCTGTCTCGAAAAACCAAACCAAAACAAAAAATGGAATTAAATTTGCAGTTCTAGATTCTGTTTGTTGACCAATTTCGTTTTTCGTATCTCTGTATATTATGTATTTTAAACTGACTTTTTTTTTTTTTTTTAGTAGGAAATCCATGAAGTCCAGAAGTAGAAGTCCTGCATATTCAAGACACTCATCTTCTCATAGTAAAAAGAAGCGATCCGGGTCACGCAGCCGACATTCCAGTATCTCACCTGTCAGGCTTCCATTGAATTCTAGCCTGGGAGCTGAACTCAGTAGAAAAAAGAAGGAAAGAGCAGCAGCTGCTGCAGCAGCAAAAATGGATGGAAAAGAATCCAAGAGTTCACCTATAATTTTGCCTAAAAAAGAAAAACTTGAGATGAAGGAGTCAGGGTTAGAGTCTAAAAAATTACCCAAAAGTATAAAGTCAGAAAAATCTACCCGAGACCCTGAACTGGTAAATACAGCACATTCAAATACAGAGGTGAAAAATTGTTTAGATGCAGGGAAAGCAAAGCTGGATGAGACCTTGCAGAAGCACCCTGCTGTTAAGGATTTGAAAACACAGGGAACCAAGGACGCTAACCCTGTAGCACTGAAGGAGGTGATTGTTACTTCCAAGGAAACAGAGACATCAGAAAAGGAGGCCCTTCCGCCTCTCCCCACAGTTACATCCCCACCCCCTTTACCATCTGCTACCCCTCCACCTCAGACACCCCCTTTACCACCTTTGCCTCCACTACCAGCTGTTCCACTGCAGCCACCTCTACCTCCTCCCCAACCACTCTTTAGTCAAGTTCCTGTTTCCAGTACTTCAACTTTGCCCTCTTCCCCTCACCTAAGGACATCTACTCTGTCCTCTCAGACAAATCCTCAGCCCCCTGTACAGGTTTCTGTGAAGACTCAAGTGTCCGTAGCAGCTGCTATCCCACACCTGAAAACTTCAACATTGCCTCCTCTGCCTCTCCCTCCCCTGTTACCTGGAGATGATGACATGGATAGGTAAGTTCCATAATAGGACGAAAGAGGTCAGTCTTCCTGATAGATAGTTTCTTTTTAAGTCTCTTGAAACCATTAGAATACCTTTTAATTATGTGTTTATGATTAAGATATGCTTTTTGTTTTTTAGTGGAAAACTCTATTCTTGGAGTCCTTGAGAATAGAGATTAGAACTTTGTGGGGTTTTCTTTTCTTCATTTTTTAAGATTACATTTGTTTGTATATTTTTTAGTTGTATTTATTTTGTCTTAGTTTGGAGGCCAGATGAGAATTTGTAGAAGTGAAATCTCTTCTGTACTGTGGATCTCAGATAACAGTCATCAGGCTTGGTGGCAAGTGCCTTGACTTGCTGGATGGTGATGATGATGGTGATGATGATGATGACTATTATTAATGTATGTGAGTGCTCTAGCTGCTTGTACACCTGCAGGCCAGAAGAGAGCATCAGATCTAATTATAGGTGGTTGTGAGCCGCCATGTGGTGCTGAGAATTGAACTCAAGACCTCTTGAAGAGCAGTCAGTGCTCTTAGACTCTCAGCCATCTCTCCAGCCCCTAACTGTTAGATTATCTTGATGGCCACCTTTTTAGGGTCTGACCATGGATAGGGTCTTGGTAATACTCACTATATCATCTCAGGTAGTGTTAAGCTCACAGCAGTCCTGACTCAGTATCCTGGATGCTGGGATTATAGACATGTACCACTATGCCTGACAGGAATTAAAATGTATAGCTTGTTAAAATGTTTTTGATGTAAATTTAATTTTTAGTCTTTTTAGGTAGGTTTTGAGACAGAGTTTCATCTTGTAGTCCTGGCTATCCTGGAACTCACCCTGTAGACCAGGCTGTCCTCGAACTCAGTGATTAAAGGCATACACCACCACTGCCTAACCTAGATTTATTTTTTTTGTGTGTTGTGCATGTATGACTATTTTGCCTGCACATATGTATGTGTACCATGTAAGGTCAGAAGGTGGTGATGGATTTCATGGGATAAGAAAATGAATGGTGCACGCCTTTAATCCCAGCACTCGGGAGGCAGGTGGATCACTGTGAGTTCAAGTCCAGCCTGGTCTACAAAGTGAGTCCAGAACAGTCAAGGTTACACAGAGAAACCCTGTCTCAAACAAACAAAAAGAATATGATGGTTCAAGCCAGGTGTGGTGGCACACATCTGTGATCCCAGCACTCAGAGAGGCAGAGGTAGGTGGATCTCTTGAGTTTGAGGCCAGCCTCGTCTACAAAGCAAATCCAGGACAGCCAAGGCTACACAGAGAAACCCTGTCCTGAAACAAAAACAAAAACAAAAACAAACATCTGAGCTATCATGTGAGTTTTGGAACTCGCTAGAAGAGTAGCAAGTGTTCTTAATTACTCAGCCATCTCTCCAGCCCCAACTTTACTGTATTTGAATATTTTTTATATATGTGCATGTGTGTGAGCATACATGAACATATGTGTACCACATGAATGCCAGAGATTTTTAGAGTCCCCTGAAAATAGAGTTACAGTGTTTGTGAGCTGCTATGTGAGTACTAAGAACCAAACCAGGTTCTCTGGAAGAGCAATTAGCACTCTCAAACTTCTGATCCCAGTGTACTAATTTTGTGTGTGTGTGTGTGCGCGCGCGCACGCACACATGTGTTTAGTGGAGCCCAGAGGGCACTCTCATACTTCAGGTTTTAGATAACTACATGTTGCCCCGTGTCTTTATTTTAATTTTAATGTTTATGGTACGCGTGCGCATACTATGTTGTACTTGTGGAAATCGGGGCCATTTTGTTGAGTTGGTTTTTGTTTTGCATAGTTGCAAATGGTAGTCAGGTCAACAAGGTTTCATGGCAAGCATCTTTACAAACTAAGCCCATTTGTCAGCTGTTTTCTTTTCTAATATTTTAATATCTATAGAGAATTTGTAGAGTGATATAATTTTTAAAAATCACTTATCCTGCTGGGTTACAGTGGCACACGCCTCTAATCCTATCACTTGGGAGGCAGAGAGAGGCAGGTGGATCTCTGAGTTCCAGGTCAGCCTAGTCTACAGATCCAGTTCCAGGACAGTCAAGCCTATGTGGAGAAGTCCCCTGTCTCAAACTCGTCCACTCACCCACCCACCCACCCCCAATCACTTATTCTACAGTGAAAAAAGAGTAATATGAGGAATCTTGGCTAATTAGACTATAACTCACAGTGGGATGGTGGAAAGAGCTTACGGGGTTTTTTTTGTTTGTTTGCTTTTGTTGTTGGAGTTTGTTTGTTTTTTCCTGAGACATGGTTTCTCTAAGTAGCCTTGGCTGTCCTGGACTTGCTTTGTAGACGAGACTGGCCTTGAACTCACAGAGATCCACCTGCCTCTGCATTCTAATGGATACTTTGAATGTTGATTATTCAAAGGTGGTATTATGAAAGATTTTTAATCTGTAGGCCACACCAGCCGAACAAGACTTACAAACAGATGCTTTAGCCAGGGATATGGTATGGAAGTGTAGTTTTACTGGTTTTTCTGTTGAGATCCTGCCCTCTTATTCTCTAGGGGATGAGTTGCATTTTCTGTTGTAAAAAAGAAAATAAGTACCTCTTATCTTGCATTGCAAACCAGTTTTGAAACTTACTACTTTCTAGGTGACAGCAGTAGTTTGAGTGATGGTTCTTTGTGTGAGAGTGCAGGTGTACAAACGGAAGTAAACTTTGGTTGTTGTTCCCTCAAGAGTCATTCACCTTTTTTGTTTTGTTTTAATTTTTAAATATATTTTACCCAGCTGAGTGTAGGCCTTTAATACCAACACTTTGGAGGCAGAAGCAGACAGAACTCTTTAGTTGTAGGCCAGTTTGATCTACATAGTGAAGCACTGTCTTAAAAAAAAAAAGAAAGAAAGAAAGAAAGAAAAAGAGAAAGCTAGGTGGTGGTGGTGGACTCCTTTAATCCTAGCACTTAGGAGGCTGTGGCAGGCAATCTCTGTGAGTTCAAGGCCAGCCCGGTCTACAGAGTGAGTTCCAGGAAAAGCAGGGTAACACAGAAAAACCCTATTTCAAACAAACAAAGATATTTTATCTATAAGTGTTTGCCTGCATATTTGTTTGTGCATCAGAAGGTAGCAGATCCCTTGGAATGGCTGCTTGTAAGCCACCGTGTAGGTTGTAGGAATTTAAATTCTGCTACTCTGGAAGAGAAACAAATGCTTTTAACAACACCTCCCTAGAGGTAGAAGTGCTGGGATTACAAGCCTGTGCCACCAGGCCCGTTTTTTTTTTTTTTTTTTTTTTTTTTTTTTAATGTTGGTGTTAAAGTTCGAACTCAAATCCTCTTGGTTGGGTAGCAAATAGATTACTGGCTAAACTATTCCCCCAGTCCTGTTTATTTTTTTTAATTAGTAAGATCTGTATTTTTTCAGACTACCCTCTGTGTGCCTTAAAAATGTTCTACTGTAATAATGGGTGGTGGAAGAGGTAGGGAGAGGAGAGGTGATTGTTTTCCTTCTGAGGCAAGGTTGCTGTCTAGTCTGTTCTTGAACTCCTAGGATTCAGTCATTCTTCTTTAGGTGCCCATGAGATAGTACTGGATGTATTCACCACCAAAGCCAATTCTCTTGTTTTTAATTTTAAGTATTTGTGTATTTGGGGATTTTTGGAGACAGGGTCTCACTGTGTAGCCCTTGCTGGCCTGGAATTCATCAATCTGCCTGTTTCTGCCTCCAGAATGCTGGGATCCTTCTGCTTCTAATTCCAAAGTGCCAGGATTAAAAGTGGGGCAGCTATGCCTCACCCAGTGTCATTATTAAATGTCTGATAACTACTTGTTTTCTATTTATAAATTATTAAATATAGTAAATGGAAATGCAGACTTTGTCTTTTATTTTTGAGACTGAGGCAAGAGAGAGATCAGTTTCTGTAGTCAGACTCCACAAATTGATGAGATTCAGGTTCATTGAGAGATATTGTCCCAGATGTGCGCTGCTAGGTAACAATAGAGAGGCAGAGGCAGGAGGATCACTGAGTTTGAGGCTAGCCTGGTCTACAAAGTGAGTTCAGGGAAGTCAGGGTTCTATTACACAGAGAACCCACTCTCCAAAAACCAGAAGAAGACAAAGAAAAAAAGACAAAAGACAAGACACTGTCTCAAAAATAAAATTTGAGAGTAAACAAATAAAGACCTTTAATGATTACCTCTGGCTTACACACACACACACACACACACACACACACACACACCCCTTTTACACATGTGTAGAGGCTTACACTAGCATGTACATTACATTATACACATAACAATACAAGAGACAGAGAAGGATAGAGACAGACACATCCTGACTGAGACCTTTAAGCTGAGCTTGGTCGCCACTTGCCATCTCAGCATTCAGGAGGCTGATGTAGAGGCGTTGAGTAGGATCCAATGAACCGATTGTGCATATAGTTAAAAAGGTAGTTGGGAAATTGGAGCAGTACATTAGTGGTAAAGGACACTAGCTGCTCTTTCAGAGGAGCAGTGTTCAACCTCCAGCACTCACATATTAGTTCATAACTTTCTGTCACTTCTGCAGGTCCAAATGCATATGGTATAATGAAATGGATACACTCATATACACAAAATAATAAAATATTTGAAATAACTAGAATAAAACAAAATAGTATTCTGATAACATAAAGCTTATATTGGTGACAAAGCAACTTAGTTAATGATAATTCAAAAGCCTTTTTTTTTTTTTTTTTTTTTTTTAAAGTTTTCGAGACAAGATTTCTCTGTGTAGCCTTGGCTGTCCTGGACTCGCTTTGTAGACCAGGCTGGCCTTGAACTCACAGCGATCAGCCTGCCTCTGCCTCCCGAGTGCTGGGATTAAAGGGGTGCGTCATGACGCCTGGCTGAGAACAGTCATCACTATGTAGAGAAACCCTATCTCAAAACAACAACAAAACATGTAGTACTTGGCTAGCCTGAATTTTGCTTATAGATCCACTTGCTTCTCCCTCTTGTCTGCCTTGATTAAAGGCATGCGGTCACATATTAAATGAGAAATGTTTACAGATTAATTTAAATTTAATCTCCAGAAAATTTAAGATTATAGAATTTAGGTAGGAGCCAACTGTTTCTTATACACAGAGTTAGGGCAACTTAATTACCACATATGAACCTGTAAAAAAGTGTGAGTGAGCCAGCCTTGGTAGTGCACACCTTTAATCCCAGCACTGGTAAGGCAGAGGCTGGTGGATCTCTGTGAGTTCCAGGCTAGCCTGGTCTACAAAGAGAGCTCCAGGACTGTCAGGGCTACACAGAAAAACCCTGTCTTGGAAAAACAAACAAACAAACAAACGTGAATGAGAAACTGGGTGAAGGCATCAGTATTTCCTGGTAATTGTTTTGGCATATAGTATCTCTTGTTATGTCAGGCTTTCCATATTTGCCACAGTTAGTGTCTTATAGTAAAAACAATGATACTTGAACATTGGATTCATATGGGTCCTCATTCTACCTTCTCTTATGTTTTCAAGGTTTTAAATATATTGTAAAAAAAAAAAAACCTTTATTATTATTATTTATTGTTGTTGTTATTGACAAGGTTTCTCTGTGTAATAACCCTGGCTGTCCTAGACTCTTTGTAGACCTAGCTGGCCTTGAACTCACAGAGATCCACCTGTCTCTGCTTCTGGGATTAGATGGCATGTGCCACCATGCCTGGCTGCTATCTCTGTTTTTTAAATCAAAATCTTACTCTGTGCCCATACTATCCTGGAACTCATTCTGGCAACCAGGCTGGCTGATGACAAATCTCCTGCCTCAGCTTCCATGCCCAGCTCTGAGGTATCTTGTTTTCAACATTTGAAACCACTCTTCTCAGTGGTTCAGATTTCATTGGTTGGAGCGACTTGGCTATAAATTTGCAGAAATTCTTAAAATCTTAAGAACTGACATATCCCTTTAAAGAAGACTGCTAAAGAGCCAGGTATGGTGGCATACACCTTTAATCCCAGCACTAGGGAGGCAGAGGCAGGCGGATCACTGTGAGTTCAAGGCCAGCCTGGTGTACAGAGTGAGTCTAAGACAGCCAGGGCTGCACAGAGAAACCTTGTCTCTGAGGGTGGGAGGGGGGA